>NC_141053.1:37318608-38011108 GCF_041138505.1 Cibotium barometz | reverse complement strand
TTCACCTTCTTTTCCTTTGTCAATCCGCATGTCTACATATGCTTCCACATTCCATTTAGCAAACCATTTTTTGATGTCTTGAATGAGACTAGAAGCTATAAATTCTCTTCTTAGTCTTTGTGGTGCACACCCAGTTTCCCATGCCATGCGGGAGATGCGAGTGATGGGCATCAATTTGACTTTAAACATCCTTTTCAAAGCCTTTATCTCTAGAGGCATATTTCCAGTTTCCAAGAGCAACACTGAGTATGGTGTAGTTTTCTTGACGCCTAATTGTCTACATAGAAACTTCTTTTGTATCTTTTCGATCTCATTCCATGTGTGGGCTGAAATGCTAGCACCCCAAACTTCCACCCCATATAAAAGGGTTTGCACTATACATGTGTAAAAAATGATGGCCTTTATCTCCTAGCGTTTGATAGTTTTTTGCGCGCACATGGTTTCAAATTGATAGTACTTGGCGTGCTCGACATCCATTCTGTTTTGTGCACATTGTCTCCAAGCATAGTTAGATGGGATATCTATCCCCAAGTACTTGAAACTATTCACTTGTTCAATTTGCTGTCCTCGATATTTGAGCATAGGCTGATTTTCCTTCTTATGAGGACTCACTTCACCTCATCTCGCTCAGAGTTCTAATGGAAGAGAGCAGGCTGAAAGGGAAAAAACTGCATTGTTGTTTTGTAGATTTCACAAAATCATTTGATACAATCCAAGAGCCGGTGGCAAAGAATGGAACATATTGGGGTTCCCATGCATCTTTGAGTTGCGGTGGCACAACTATATCAACAGGTCAGATGCCAATTAAAAACACACACAGGTTTCTCCAGAGAATTTTCAAGCAACATGGGAGTAAAATAGGGGTGCCCTCTGTCCCCCACACTCTTTGGATTATGCATAGACCAACTAGAGGACTACATGCCTCCAACATTAGAAGAAGACAGGGAAGGGCCAGCCATTGGAATGCTCACACTCTTACTACTCATATATGCAGATGACGTGGTTCTTTTTGCACATGACATAATAGCTTTACGTTTTGGAAACCAAAAACACTTTCTCTGCCGACCATGTTGAATACTTGGGCTTTCTCGTATCCAAAGATGGAACTTCTCCAGATTCCACAAAAGTCCAAGCAGTCATAGATTGGCTTGAACCAAAGACAGTGAAAGAAGTCAGAGGATTCTTGGGATTGACTGGTTGGTATAGAATTTTTATACCAAAGTATGCTCTCATAGCTTTCCCCCTGACTAACGTTCTCAAAAAGAATACCCTATTTCAATGGTCTGTCAGGTGCCAGAGTGCTTTTGATAAGCTGAAGACTACCTTGGTAACCAGTCCCGTTCTGAAGCTGCTAGATTTCTCTCTACCCTTTGAGGTAGTAACTGATGCAAGTGGTTTTGCCTTGGGAGGTGCGCTCATGCAGGAAGGTCATGCAGTGGCCTATGAATCCCGAAAGCTCAGAATGCATGAGAGGAATTATGCTGTTCATGACCTGGAATTACTTTCAGTAGTCTATGTCTTAAAGCTGTGGAGACATTACCTACTGGGAAAAAGATTCACTTTGATGACAGATCATTAGAGCTTAAAGTGGATCTTTACTTAGAAGGACCTCAACATGCGCCAAAGAAGGTGGATGCAGACTTTACACGAGTTTGATTTTGAAATCAAGTACTGCCCAGGCAAAGAAAATGTGGTAGCCGATGCCCTCAGCAAAAAAGCCTCCTTGCTTGCAATTACTATAGTATCAAATCCTTTGATTATTGAAGCAAGAGAGAAAATCATGCAGGATAGATTCTTTAGCCCTATTGCTACCCTACTTATGTAGGAAAGCAAAACTCCTCAGGAGTTGAACAGAGTTCAAGGGTACAGCCTGGATGATGTTATTATGTATTATAATCATAGGCTATGCATTCCCAATGAGATGAGGGAACCAAGGATCAAATTTTGAATGAAGCCCATGACAGCCTTATAGCAGGACATCCAGGTTTCATCAAAACCTACATGTCTGTAAAGAAAAGCTTCTTTTGGCCTGGTCGAAAAAAGGATGTATTGAATCATGTACGCCAATGTCTGACATGCCAGAAAGTCAAAGCTGAAAGAGTAAAAATGCCTGGGTTACATCCATTGGACATCCCCCAGATGAAGTGGGAATGTATCAGTATAGACTTTATTACTAGATTACCTTCAATGCAATCAGTATAGACTTTATTACTAGATTACCTTCAATGCAATTAGGTTACAACTCCATTTTTGTGGTAGTTGACAGACTAACCAAAGTTGCCCATCTGATCCTAGTAAAAGAAACCTACACTGCAGTGGATGTGGCTAGAGTGTTCCTCAAAGAAATCTTTAGATTGCATGGCCTACCTAGGAGAATAGTAAGTGATCGAGATCCCAAGTTTACTTCAAGGTTCTGGACTGCATTTTTCGAAGCAGTGGGAACTTTCTTGGATCTCAGCACATCTTATCACCCTGAGACCGATGGTCAAACTGAAAGGGTAAACCAAGTAATCGAAGAGATACTTCGGTCATGCTGTGGCAGGGAACCCAAGAAGTGGCTAAGCTATCTGAACCTAGTCGAGTTCGCTTATCACTGAAGTATCGGGATGAGCCCTTTTAAAGCTCTGTATGGACAAGATTGCTTAACTCCATTAACTTGGTCCGACCCATTGATTAGGGTTGAGATGTCCAGAGACAGATGCTTGACGACATGGAGTAACAGATGCAGTCAATTCGTAAAGATATTAAAGCTGCCCAGGATCAACAAAAGTAGTATGAAAATAATAAGAGGATAGACAGAAAGTTTGAAGAAGCAGATATGGTGATCTTCATTCGAGTACGGCCCAAAAGAAGTTCTTTATCTCTTGGGAAGTACAAGAAGTTATCCCCCAGATATTGTGGGCCATATCTGATTACAAAGAAAGTAGGTGACTTAGCCTACGAACTTCTTCTGCCTCCTCATCTCAAAGTTCATAATGTATTTCATGTAATCCTTCTAAAGAAATATGTGCCAAGCCCAAATCATGTGCTTGATGATGAAATCCTAACCTCTTCAACCCAAGGGCAGATGGAACTCCAACCTGAAGAAATTCTTGATGTTCAAGAAAAGGTTCTCAGGAACTGAATTCTAAAAGAATTATTGGTAAAATGGAAGTTCTATCCTTTTGAAGATGCCACTTGGGAGAATGAAGTCGATTTGTGTGTTGCGGGATTACCCCTAGTTTACGAGATGACGGCATCTCGCATTTTTCAAGTGGGAGAGAATGTAAGATTCCTCCCCAGCCTCTCAAGATGTCCAGCATCTTCCCCTGTAATCAAATCCCTCTTTAGAAATATAAAAGATCTTGTTTCTACCAGTTTTGGCCTAGTGAGAGAAAATCTTCTAGAGAGTGGTAATTCAATTTTTAAATATTTTTGGATAGAAAAATATCTCGTCTTATTAAAATAAGTTTCCCTGAAACAGAAGTTCAAAAAGATTTTCAGAAGATGCATTAGAAATTAAGTATAATCTGCTCAAGAGGCATTATCCTGGGGTCAAGATTTTTTCAAAATTTTAAATTAAGGTTCCTATGGACCAATAAGATTCATCCAAATGTAGGGAGGAGATAAATAGAAGAATAAAAGGAAAATCCCCCAAAAATGAGTAAATACTCACATAAGATGAAGAGTTGACTAAGGACAAGGTTAATAGTTAAAAAAGAGAGATATTTAGGTGAAATAATACATTTTTGACACCTCAGTATGGGGGAATTCTCCTCATGAAGGAGGTGCCTATTTCACATGCTTGAATGAGTTTTAAACTCCCAAATAATGAGATATTTTTATCTCTCCTCTCTCATGTTTCAACTAGATCCAAAAAGTGAGCAAAACTGACCCAAAAATGGTCAAAAATTGACCAAACTGATTTGGAAAATTCTAGAATCAGGTGGCTTGGTTAGAAGCTCACTTTTTCCTATAAATAGAAGCCTTCCCCTTTGTTTAAACTCAATAGTGTTTTGCACTATTACCCTCCCTCTCCCAAGTGCCAAAAACAGTGAATTTTACTCATAATTTATTAGTTTTTGATCTTCCCTCTTCCAAAAGATTGGTGGCCACTCTTGTTTCAAACAAGAGTAGAACCCTCAAACCATCAAGCCAAACGAAAGCTCTAAATTATCTATGTTAGTTTGAGATTCTTCTCTTTTCTATTTCTTTTATGGTTTTTTATGATTTTTGTCTTCTCTAAAATCAAATGGTGTTATGCCTCATTGAAAAATTTAGTAAATCCAACCATTCTTTATCCTAGATGATTGATTATTAGATAAAATCAAGTTTTTCATAAAAGAGTAGAAAATGTTTACACTAGAATGATTTAAATACTCTTGGTGAACTTCTAATTAATTTTAGTGAATTAAAAATTGAAAAATGGTCAGCCATACAAAGGAGGTTATGGCAAAATTTTTTGAAAATTTATGAAATAAATTTCATCTTTTATTAATCAAAAAGAGTAATCTCCATCGTTAGAGTATTCTAAAAGTGTCATTTTCATTCAAGCATAGAAAGATGCATATTGATTAATTTTTATAAAAGAATGATTTTCAATAGACTTAAATTCTATGAAAGATACTTATTGATAATTTTTCTTATTATGAAAGTGTTACTTTCTTCATTATTTATTTTTATGCATAAAATAATGCATAAAAGTATATTTTTTATTACAAAAAGAGAAAATCTCTTTCTTAGATAGTTTTTTAGGTCATTCTAGGAGTGAGTATTTCTATCCAGACGGTTGGTGTCACAGTGGTTCCTCTATGCTACCCTGGCTATTTCCACTATTTTTAGCCGGGCAAGAGCCATTTTGCTCCGCTCATTGTAGCCTATGACGTCAAAATATTCTTCCATGGCTTCCACCACCCATTTCTCCACAGCCTCGCCCAGGTTCTCCCCTTCTCCTTTAAAGGTCTTGGGTGGCTGAGTCCTATGAAGAACCTTGCAAACATTAGGGTCAAGCTCGTCATCTTTAGAGAGAGGGTCGGCTCGGGCTGACGGCCATGGTTTCCTCATCTCATGATTCTGCCAAAACATTATATATTATTAAATTTTTATTTTGATATCATGTACGAGATCCTAAGACTTAAGAGGTTCGGAAAATAATTTCTTAGACAAGACAATGATCTTATTGGAGATCCATGACATATGTCTGATAACAGATTTTTCTTTATCAGATCGTCCGTAAACAATCACTTATACAAGAGGGAATTTTTCTCCAGAAAACATTTCTTTATTTATATAAAAGTTGCAATATGTACATAGAGCAGCTCGGCTCCAAAATCCGAAATCTCCTCGGGAGTCGCATAAGACAACGGTACTGGGCCATAGTCTTGTCGTGTTACATAAGTTCTCTAACTGCGAAGGGAGCTATTATTTTCTCCTTAGGGATAAATCGACTAAAGAGTCTATAAATTCGGCATGAAGTCTGAAATTCCGAGGTGTTGAATGATATAGAATGACACCACGTGTCATTTTCAGCTTTATCAGAATCATGGCCAATGAGAGGTTCTGCCTCAGCATTGCACGCCGATCGCAAGAGACGTGGACATATTGCCCTGCAAACCACTTATGTTGTCGTCTCTCCACTGGTTTAGGAAAATATAAATCCTCGAAATGGCATGCGAGTCTTGCTCGGCTTGTTCGAGTTGAAGTGGAAGAGATGAGATGCTCGAAGGCGAACGCAGTCATATCTTGAGACTGGGTGAGGTCGGAAATACCATATAAATAGAGAACTTCCATCTATAAAAATAATTTCTTTGATTAAAAATTCTTCATTAAAGAATCTTACGGAATGAAAATACATTATGAAAATGCTTTTTTTTGAGTTTTTATTATCAATTTCTGATAAGAATTTATTTATCTTTATTAGCTTTCAACAAATCTTTGATACCAACTGTGAGATCCCTCTGCCCCCTCTGCGCACCATCGGACTCCTGGTAGCTGACAGCGGAAGCAGCCCCCTCATGCGCGGGGCAGGGTTTCTCACTCGGGGACTCGCCCACGAATGTCCGGACACGAGACTAGGCTTGTGGTCATTCCGAAAACCAAAACCGGGAAAATTTCCCATGCCCGAAAAGCGGGGACGATTCCACCTTTTTGAATTTTTCTTAACGAGTTTTCTAACGAGATCAATTCTAAACTATCCTTCACCTGAGTAAACTAGATAGAAGGAAACTATCACTGATATAATTTGATGAACTGAGTAAATTCAATGCCTTTTTCCTAATCAAGATCAGGCACAGCCGTTGATCCACTCAATTGAGAAATTTATGAGGGAATTAACTAGCTACTCGAATCCTAGCGTAACCCTAAGATTTTTTAGTTTGATTATTAAAACTCCACTCATTCCAGCCTAACCCCATCCGGTCCATGGGTTAGCCACCACCCTACCACTGGAATCGGTAGAACCAAACAAGTACTCACGCACCCATAATTGAAAACAGATATGCACACACTCCTCTTTAAAACTTTAATAAAAAAATAATAATCCATTGATAAAACAGATATGATCACAGGTTTCATAACTCAAAATTTCCATTCAATCCCTTGTTTCACAAAAATAGTACCGCTGTGGACTCTCCATTGGGACCAGCTGGTCTCAGCAAACGAGATCCAGTAAACATATTACAATAATCATTTCGTCAACATACATATATATATCTTCCTCGAATTCGCTCCTTAGGTGTCCTTGTACTTCACTCAGGGACCGCTTCGTCGACCCTCGCCCATCGTACCAGAAGCACACCATTTTTCACCATACCCAGGCTGGTCAAGTCTTGGGCAGGTTTTTGCCACGTGAGCTATCCCTCGAACACTCCCCACCAGCTGTTGCAACCAAATTTCCCTTAGTTAAACACATATGCCAAATTCTCCCTCCAGCATTCTGGTGTGAGACAGTCCTTTAAGAAAACACGGTTTCTATGCAAGTTTTCAGTTATGATTTTTTTGAAAACCATAAATAATCTTAAATCCGTATCTCAATACTTCTAGATCCAGTCTAAATTCTAAATAGAATTCCTCGAATTCTGTTAACTTGATCCTCAGATCAAAATCAAAAGTCTTAATTTAGTTTCAGATTCAGTGGGGATTTGAGTACATTTTTCCTGAACTAGGCACATCATCATTGATTGAAATTGACAAAGGAATTAGGTCTTGGTCAATAGTCTGAATTCGAGTTTGGGTCTCGAAAGGTTCTTTCTAAACTATCTTTCTCGAAAGGTACTATTTCAATTTCTCGTTTTCTAAATTTCGTTCGACGAATATTTGCTTACAGATTTGTAAAACATGAATTTCTTATTATGAGGAATAAAATAATCATTTATCTTGATCTCCGACTTCGATAGTTTAATTGAATTTTCTCATTACCATCTTAGTGAATATGAAATGGTAGCATTTCTTCTCACAGATTATCTACTTATTCATTTTTCTAATTTTTGTGAAAATTATGAAAGTCACACTTTTATCATCATAAAAATCATTTATGATGAAAATCACTCTTTTAATATGAAAGAATTTCTTTTATGCATCCATTTATGCATAAAAATCACACTTTTAATATAAAAATATCTTTTTTGCATATGTTTATACATACAAATCATTTATGATAAAAATCACTCTTTTAATATAAAAGAATTTCTTTTATGCATCCATTTATGCATAAAAATCATTTATGATGAATATTACACTTTTAATATAAAAAAATATCTTTTATGCATATGTTTATGCATAAAACACATTTATGATGAAAATCACACTTTTAATATAAAAAATATCTTTTATGCATAAAAATCATTTATGATGAAAATCACACTTTTAATATTAAAAAAATATCTTTTATGCATAAAAATCATTTATGATGAAAATCACACTATTAATATAAAAAATATATCTTTTATGCATATGTTTATGCATAAAAATCATTTATGATGAAAATCACACTTTTAATGTTTAAAAATATCTTTTATGCATACTATTATGCATAGAAATCAATAATGATAAAAGTAACACTTTTATTATAATAAAAAATATTCTTTTATGCATAGAAATCAATAATGATAAAAATAACTTTTTTATAATAAAAAATATTCTTTATGCATAAAAATCAATATGATGAAAGTAACTCTTTTGTAATAAAAAATATACTTTTATGCATTATTTTATGCATAAAAATCAATAATGAAGAAAGTAACACTTTCATAATAAAAAAATTTATCAATAAGTATCTTTCATAGAATTTAATTCTATTGAAAATCATTCTTTTATAAAAATTAATCAATATGCATCTTTCTATGCTTGAATGAAAATGACACTTTTAGAATACTCTAACGATGGGGATTACTCTTTTTGATTAATAAAAGATAAAACTTATTTCACAAATTTTCAAAAAATTTCACCACAACCTCCTTTGTATGGCTGACCATTTTTCAATTTTTAATTCACTAAAATTAATTAGAAGTTCACCAAGAGTATCTAAATCATTCTAGTGTAAACATTTTCTACTCGTTTAAGAAAAACATTATGAAAAACTTGATTTTATCTAATAATCAATCATCTAGGATAAAGAATGGTTGGATTTACTAAAGAAGAGAGGGGAATGCCTTTTTTGAATGAGGCATAACACCATTTGATTTTAGAGAAGACAAAAATCATAAAAAACCATAAATGAAATAGAAAAGAGAAGAATCTCCAATTTACATAGAAAATTTGAGAGCTTTCCTTTGGCTTGATGGTTTGAGGGTTCTACTCTTGTTTGAAACAAGAGTGGCCACCAATCTTTTGGAAGAGGGAAGGTCAAAAACTAATGAATTATGAGTAAAATTCATTGTTTTTGACACTTGGGAGAGGCAAGGTAACAATGCAAAACACTATTGAGTTTCAACAAAGGGGAAGGCTCCTATTTATAGGAAAAAGTGAGCTTCTAACCAAGCCAACTGATTCTAGAATTTTCTAGATCAGTTTGGTCAAATTTTGACCATTTTTTGGTAAGTTTTGCTCACTTTTTGGATCTAGTTGAAACATGAGAGAGGAGAGATAAAAATATCTCACTATTTGGGAGTTTAAAACTCATTCAAGTATGTGAAATAGGAGCCTCCTTCATGAGGGGAATTCCCCCATACTGAGGTGTCAAAAATACATCATTTCACCTAAATATCTCTCTTTTTTAACTATTAACCTTGTCCTTAGTCAACTCTTCATCTTATGTGAGTGTTTACTCATTTTTGGGAGATTTTTCTTTTATTCTTCTATTTATCTCCTCCCTACATTTGGACGAATCTTATTGGTCCATAGGAACCTTAATTTAAAATTTTGAAAAAATCTTGACCCTTACAATAGATTTTCCCAAGAACCTATTTATCTAGCTTAGGGTTTTCACTTAATTTGTTGGAAAGCTACTTGACTAATTGGGTCCACTTGTCGGTAGGATGGTGCCGTCGGGGCATTCCATCCTCCCACCTTCCACCCTACTCACGCGTCAATTTGTTTTCTAAGTAATCCTACCACACTGTTTACATAAATAAACATGTTCCTTAATTAAGGCCCTTTTCACAAGGTTTGTTAAAACAGTCTTTTTCCACAATACAATAATGCCAAAAACAAGATTAAAAAAAAAAATTATACATGAATCGATTCCATACAAGCCAAACCGGCTCTCTTATTCTTTTCCTTTATACTGCCGATGATCTAGAATTCGACCTTCCAGCCTCTACATGCTGGGCAAAACCCTAAGGGACCATACACCTCATCATCGGCTGCTCGCGTGACCGAGGACTCAAGCCAGCCTGTTGCCCTCTCAAACTCCATCGCTCGATCCTCCCGCCCCTCATCAGAGGGATGTCTGCACACTAGGGTGGGCTTATTCACCGCACTAGCCTGGGCACTCAGAACTAGGGAGCATCATAATCTCTCGCCTCAATCGACGAACCTTATTCTCCCAATGGTATGAGAGATACCTTGGGCCCTCAGAACTGAAAAGATGCAGGGGGGAAGAGAGCTTGAGCTCTTGCAAGCACACACACACACTCACAAAACCCTAATAGAGAACACACAAGGGGAGAGGCTGAAAATCTTCTTCTTCTCTACTCAACACTCAACACACCATATACAAGAATTAGCCTCACGTAACCCGAGTGTCTTGGCAATGTCATCCAAAAACAAAAACTCTTTCCCATCAATAATGATTGGATGATGAAAGGTACTCAACCAATACATACACGGGTTCTCTATAGTGTGAACCCGACTAAATGAGCTGGCGCTATAACTATGCCAGTCTCTAGAATGGCTGTCACACAGCCTGTCATCCCACTGGCCGCATATCACCCAAGATCTCACCAACCATGCCAGTGGTGTAAGTGTGGGGCCTATCCCCCAGGCGGGTCATCAGTGTCCACCAACTCACTAGAGCTCGATATCTCAACACTCCCCCTCGAGCTCAACTCCATCTCATGTACACCAAGCGAAGCCCTGAATCTGTGGAGCTTCTCTGTACCCAATGCTTTGGTGAAGATGTCAGCTACCTGATCCTCTGTGCTGACATAAACAAGGTCAAGATCTCTTGCCAAGACCTTCTCTCTGACGAAGTGGTAGTGGACCTCTATGTGCTTCGTACGAGCATGAAAGACTGTTCCTGGCCAATTGTATACTGCTAATGTTGTCACAGAAAATGACAACTTGTCTATCCACTGATAAACCCAAATCTGCAAGTAGCTTTCTCAACCAAGCTACCTCACATGCTGCCATAGCAGCTCCTCTGTACTCGGCCTCCGTACTCGATAGAGCAACCGTAGGCTGCTTCTTGCTGCTCCAAGTCACAGCAGCACTCCCCAAAGAAAACATGAATCCACTGGTAGATCTTCTGTCTGAGATACTACCAGCCCAATCAGCATCTGTGTACCCATGTACACATATCTCTGTCCCAGTCTCATAGAATAGTCCACAATGTAAAGTAGACCTCACATACCTCAGTATGCGTCTCACTGCATCTAAATGCGGTTTCCGTGGAACCTGCATAAACTGACTCACCAACCCAACAGCATAGCTCAAATCTGGTCTGGTGATCGTCATGTAGATCAAGCTTCCTACTATGCTCCTATACATAGTAGGATCCTCCAAGATCTCTCCTGAATCTGCACTCAACTTGCCATTCTGATCCAATGGCACAGAAATAGGCTTACAGCCTGTCATACCATACTTGGACAACATGTCCAAGCCATACTGTCTCTGCAGTAATCCAATACCATGTGGTGACCTAATCACCTCAATGCCCAAGAAATATCTGAGCTCCCCCAGATCCTTCATCTCGAACTTCTGTCTAAGCAAGATCTTTACATCAAAGATCTCTGCATCATGGTCCCCCGTAATGATCAAGTCATCTACATAGATGACAACAAGCACAACTCCTCTATCACCATGTCTCACATACAATGAGAAATCTGCATTGGCTACATGAAAGCCAATAGTGACAAGATATTCAGAAATCTTGTCAGACCATGCTCTTGGTGCTTGCTTTAAGCCATACAAGGCTTTCTTCAACCTGCAAACATGCTCGGGGTGACCCTCATCCTCATAACCAGGTGGCTGCAACATATACACCTCTTCTTGCAAATCCCCATGCAAGAATGCATTCTTTACATCCATCTGATGTAAAGACCATTGCTTTGACGCAGCCACTGCTATCACAACTCTCACCGTTGCCATCTTGGCAACTAGGCTAAAAGTTTCCTCATAATCAATCCCATATGTCTGCGCATATCCTTTGGCTACCAATCTAGCCTTGTACCTGTTTATGCTCCCATCACTGTTATGTTTAACTTTGTACACCCACTTGCATCCAATGGCTTTCTTGCCTTCAGGCAATTGCACTAAATCCCAAGTTTCATTTCCATATAGTGCATCCATCTCCTCATCCATAGCTTTCTCCCAACACACATTTCCAACAGCCTCATCAATGCATGTGGGCTCAACAACCTGCACAACCTTTGCCATATATGCATAGTGATGTGCCACATAACCATCATATGTAAATCTCTGCACAGGGTTCTTCACTCTCCCTTATCTTCGCAGCTTTTCATTCATGGCTTCCATAGCCTTCTTTACACCAGGTGTTCTCATAGCTGGGATCCCAAGCTCCTCATCAAGGCTCATCTCTGAGCCACTAGACTCTCCATCAACATGAGAATGCCCTGCAGAAATGTCAGGCATACCAAGGGGCTCAACCACTTTCTCTTTTCCTTTACGTGATGTACTAATCACATTTGCAGGGCTGGTATTATGACGCAGCCTGCCACTCCATGGTCTATCAACAGACCCACTAGATGAGGACTCTCCTGGTCCACTCAAAGACTGTGATTGCTGACCTGCATTCTGTGCAACCACACTTCCACTCACATCAGCCCCAACAGCTTCTTTTTCAACAGCATACCAGCTGCTCATCTCATCAAAAACATCCCTGCTTACCCTCAACTCACGTGTAGCAGGGTTATAACACCTGTATCCCTTTTGCTTAAGGGAATATCCAATAAACACACATTTTTCAGCTTTCGGATCTTGCTTAGTTCTCAACTCATCTGGCACAATAGCGTGCCCTATAGCTTTACTCCCGCGAAGAAAGCTCCTCAATCAGAGACCGTTTGCCGGTGCCTCCCGTAGAGCTCCCGACAAGGGTGTAGTCACCAACACAATAGGTAAGAGTAGTTGAAGCTCTTACCCTCGTACCGCTTCCTGTGGTTCTCTTGCTTGCAGTTCAGCCCTTAGCACGAACCAAGCTCTGATACCATGAAAAGATGCAGGGGGGAAGAGAGCTTGAGCTCTTGCAAGCACACACACACACTCACAAAACCCTAATAGAGAACACACAAGGTGAGAGGCTGAAAATCTTCTTCTTCTCTACTCAACACTCAACACACCATATACAAGAATTAGAGTACACACAATATGAAAGGTACTCAACCAATACATACACGGGTTCTCTATAGTGTGAACCCGACTAAATGAGCTGGCGCTATGACTATGCCAGTCTCTAGAATGGCTGTCACACAGCCTGTCATCCCACTGGCCGCATATCACCCAAGATCTCACCAACCATGCCAGTGGTGTAAGTGTGGGGCCTATCCCCCAGGCGGGTCATCAGTGTCCACCGCCTCACTAGAGCTCGATATCTCAACAAGAACTAGGTAGCATCATAATCTCTCGCCTCAATCGACGAACCTTATTCTCCCAATGGTATGAGGGATACCTTGGGCCGGGCTTTGCTATAACGACACTGCTCGGCTACACAAGCACGGAACGGAGTTAGCGTCGAAGCCAGGAAAAACTTTTATGTCATTATTTTAAAAGGAAAAGATACACATTTATTAACACTAATATTAAAAAAAAAACTCTTCTTTAAAAGATAACCAAGCTAACCTGACCACCGTTTCCTTGAGGAGCTTGTAAAGGGAGGGTTGGCGGGAGCATTTTCTCTAATCTCGTTGTTGCGTGCTACTCTCGAGGCAATATTCTGACGTTTTCAAGAAGGGGCCATCTTGGACGTTGTGTGAAGATTTTTGAAAACCCCAAACTCAACTTGTACATGTGTACATGAGTGATGTTCCGTATTGTGGTAAAGTTATGGGAACACTCATTGACTCAGTGTGGGCATCATGGATGTGTGGTTATATGTGGCAACCAAGCTTTAGGCTTTGATGGAAGTGTATATGCAAGGAAAATGATGAGATAGCATAGACTTGTCCAGAGCGTGGTCTGCTTGAGATGGTGTCAGTCATTCGGTTTCTCTGTATGTGTGCGTGTCGTCCCAAAAATAAAAATGGGTACTTGTAAATTGTATTTGAAAATGTGCAAGTGCATGGGGGCAATTAGTTGTTGGGGGTGCCAATTTAATGAGTGTATGAGGGGTGAAAATGTCCAAGACTAAAGGGAAGCATGTGGAAAGGTGATGTGGCTATACATGGCTACGTGTGTGCATGAGCTCGTTCTAGAAGGGGCAGGAAAAAGAAGGTGATGGACGTGTGCATGACGGTAGAGAGATGGCGCAGGGAGCATTCGACGGAAAGGAGGATGCCGATTTGGGCCACGGGTAGCGGGTTTTTCCAGAAAAAGGGGCAATTCGCTGTGGATGATGACGAGTAGTGGGAGGGGAGCCGGCCGTGGCTGTCTGGAAGAAGAATAAGAAGAGGGGGCAGTACCCACGAAGGTAGAAGAGGACAAGGAGTGTGATGAGTGCGAAGAGACTCGAGCGCAGGGGCGTGAGCTGCTGTGGGCTGGAACGAAGGACAACGCGGGAGTAGAACGCAAGAGAGAGCGAGCAGCTGGAAGAGGCATAGGGGCTGAAGAAATAGAGGGAGGTGCTTGTGACCCCTGAGTTTGTAGGGCCGGAGAGCCTATCCTTTGATGCAAACGGGATTTCTTTCGTGGAACATTAGAGAGCTTTGCAAGTTCAATAGTAGGTCGTCGTGGGTTTCCCCTCGCTCCCCGTTCCCTCTGTTTGCAGAAGAGAAGCGATCATCATGGTGTGAAGCTGGAGGTGGTTTGTTGTGGTAGTGATGGTGGCTGTGTATGTGAGGTGGAAGAGACGATGCCAAGTACAACAGGGGATGGCACGTTCCCAAGGGACCTTGAGAGCAAGCTGTAGAGGTGTGAGTGAAAGTGGTTTCGTTGGGTTGCTGCCACCACTGCTGCGAAGGAGAGAGGTGGTTGTCCTCATGAATATGGGCAGATACTAATGAAAGTGTTGGAAGGCTATATATATTCAAATGGTGAGATCTTAGCATAGGAGTGGATACACAAAAATAGAGGAAGTACAGGCTAAGGATCAAGCTGAGGAGATTACTTTTGAAGGTCGTGAAGGTATCTTTGCCTCCAATGATGGTAACATCAAGCATCAACAAGTGACGTCAAGATCATACCAGAGCTATGAAGGGTTGCCAGCATGTATAAAAGACATATATCTCTTGTCTCTTTTTTTCTTTTGTGCAAGTCTGACGGATATTGTCCCTTGGGTGTGTATTGCATCATCCTATCATCTTGTAAAGATATATTGCATGGGCTGATTATGAATGGGTGCTAGAAGAAGATGCTTCTGAAATGGATGTTTAAGTCTGTAAAGATGAAGACTTGTATTGAAATTAAGTTTTGTTCATGCTCTTGGGTCTGGTGTTCTGGGTGTGTTTGTATCAGTGTGTGGAAGTGTGACACTCTCTAAAGGCATATATAGCTATACCGCTTCCGTGTCATCAACATTGTCTTGTAGGGCTTGCTATCGCGGTCGAAACGCTTCAATTGCATCTCAATTCTGAGATCGTTTGCTCACCGTATGAGCAAAATTCCACAGCGCATGAACCCTCTCTAAGGCAAAAAACCTCTTACTTAAGTCCACGAACATGTGAGGGGGTGGATTGTGAGATGTCCTTAACACAAAAACGTTTTGCAAAAGGGGAGAAGGGTTGAGGGCTGCTGTAAGTCTCTTGACACGGGGGGGGGGGGGGGGGTGAGAAGAGTTAAGGACACTGCCTCCTAGCAAGGGGGGGAGAAGAGTTAAGGACACTGCCTCCTAGCAAGGGGGGGATGGAGAAAAAATTGGCTTATCTGAAAAGTGGCAAATGAGGGGGTGTGAGAGGGGTGGCTGTACTACAGCAAGTACACTGCACAGGGACGGACGGCGGCACAGCAGAGCATAGGCTACGCAGGAATGCGTGTTGCCCATGGAGCACCCTAGGGTTTATATAATTGTGGGATACAGGCGCTACGCAAAGCAAGGACGAAAGGATGGTGTACCAACAAAGGCTGTAGATTAGTGGCCTCCTGCATGGGTCTAGGGGAAAGGTACCGTGTTGGTTAACAAGGAAAGGAGTGGTATGCATGTACCTTATCTGGTCAAGGGCAGCAGCATGGGTGTCCACATAGCGGTACGTGTAGACCACAGTGGGCGGCCATCCTTTGGTTCTTGTGCCACCATCGTACGGGCACCTTGGTAAGTGTGTACGGTCTAAATTTTGGGGCAGGGTCCCCAAATTTGGGATGCGTGCCTCGATTTGCATGCCGCCCCGGGGGGTAATTTTTTTTTGTCCGAGAGGTTCTCATGGTCGTTGGGGTTTAGACCGTTCATCAATCGGACGCCCGGTCATGAATTTATTAAGGTTTAAAGGTCATCACTTTAACTAAAAATGACTGAAAAATTGCATATAAGCTTGATCCAGTGTCCGTTTTGGATGCTGTAAAGTCCTATAATAGGGTAAAATGACTGAAATTTGCATATAAGCTTGATCCAATTTCCGTTTTGGATGCTGTAAAATCCTATAATAGGGTAAAATTGCATGCAGATTCCAAATTTGGGCTCAAAATTTGAAGATTCTAAGTAGAAATGACTCAAATAATAAAATCATTGATTTTTATACCATAAAAACTCATAAGTTTATCTATTACATGGACATTTCTTTATTAGTGAAGATGGTTATGTTACACTTGCATTCCCTTTGACCATTATGATTTGTTCTATGAGCATGGAAAGGATGTGATGCTGTATGGCTACATAGATGCAGATTGGGTAGGTAGTAGTGCTTATGACGACAGGAGGTCTACTAGTGGGTATGCATTTAGAACAAAAAGTGTTTAGTGAGTTGGAGTAGCAAAGAAGTAATCCACAGTTGCTTTATCTAGCATCATAGAGACAGAGGATAAAGGAGCAACTATGGCTGCATGTGAGGTGGCATTGTTGAAAAAGTTATTTGGTGATTTGGGACATCATCATGATGGAGCTGTTGTCATACAATGTGACAACATGAGCAGTAAGTATTCAATTGGATATGGTTTATCATGCGAGGACTAAGAACATATAGGTCCATTATCATTTCATCAGGGAGGAAGTGTTGTCCAGATGGTTAGATAGATTTGACATATATGAAGACTGAAGAGAAAATTGCAGATATCTTTACCAAACCACTTGGTAAAGAGAAGTATGAGTACTTCAGTGACAAACTTGGAGTACATGAGATGGACATGGTGAGCTTGAGGGGGAGTGTTGAGAATGCAAGCTCATCAGCAACTAGTGGATAGTATTAGTGTGTAGAAACTAGTCTAGCAATGTGTATGTGGACAATAATGGCCGTGTCTAACTAGCCAAGTGTGTGGACATTAGAATCAAGTTTGTTTTTAGTGTGAACTTGTCATTATGTAGTGTGCTGTGTTTTATGAAGATCAATGAAGGAAATCTATGGAGCTTTTCTACTTAGTGAGTGTTGATGGAATGAAAGAAATGAATCATTAGGTGTGTCTTTGTGTTCCCCTCTACTCTCTTTTCATGGTTTTAGAGCCTAGGTCACTCTCATTAGGCATTGTGAGAAAGAGGGAAGAAGAAGCTACAAAGGAGCAAGAAGATGTGTGGAGAGAAGATGGATGTTGTGGAGCACACTAAATTTAAAAAATATAAGAGCTTGGCACTATTGTGAGTGGTACTATCTCTCCTTTGTAAATTGTAGGTGATTTGAAGAAGATTAGAGCCAAGGGGTGGCCTCCCCATGCAAGAAAATATCAAAAATTTGAAGCTTTCCATGGAAGCTGTGGAGATGCAATAGTGAATGTATGGTATTGTGAGCTTGATGTTGGGATGCATATCTCATTATTAGCAACTAATTGAGGACTCAAATTTATGACTCTAGCAACAAACTAATCAATTATGGGAATAGAAGCTCAGAAATCAGGAGCTCAACAAGAAAGTAATAGCACCATGGCTATGTATTTGTGGTATTTGTTTTATTGATGCCATTATTCACAATCTTTAGAAGCTCTAAACACTTGTCTTTGAAGCTAGCAAGCAAGGGGTTGATCTATATCATCAAAACATCAGTAGCTAATAGCTCAACATCATCTAGCATAAATCTCAAGACAATAAGCACCAACAAAGCATAGAGCTGATTACATCCACTAAATATCACCATTTTAGAGGTCAAATACCATTGTTAATATTGTCATTGAGATGTGGCAAGCTTGTGGAAGCTACAATAATAAAAAAAACAAGTTAGAGAAGGCCCACGTAGTAGAACTGCAAGGGAGCTCCAGTGTAGAGTATAAGTTCATTTGAGCTATGTACACCTACTAGCTAGCTAAAACTCAAGCTAACTAGCATGACGACACATAATAAGGAGTGTATATGAGCTAGATGAATGCACCTCAACTAAAACTATGACCTGCAAACCTATGGGTTTTTTGATTATTTGTGATCACTACATGGGGGGGGGTGACCTTACACATGTATATGTCATATATTATAGTGAAAAGTGACATGTGTGGAGCTCATATTTGATGATTGGAATCTTCTAGATGTTACAAATCAATAAATAGTAAAAGAGAGAGTGCCAAGGGTTCCAACAATTAAATCCACTCCAACTCAACTTACAGCACATAGTAATTGGACATAAAGAGCATTCAAAGTGCTGCATTACTTCTCAATTTGAGTGATGCAAGGCATAAAGTAAATACACATGCATATGGTAAGGCATGGGCATAGGCCTATAGAGGCAAAATGTATAGGCATAGAGACCTCTATGAAATCCCTTATACAAATATGCATAAATTAAATTTAATCATTATCATGTGCATGAATGATAGCACTCTATGCATGCATGAGAGCTTGAGCTCTCTAAGTATGTATGGAGATCATATAGGGATCTCTATGCATGTGTAGAGAGTTATATCCATGCATAGAGAACTCTATGTATCTATAATGCTCATAGAGAGATCTATGGATGTATAGAGAGCCCTATGCATGCATGGAGCACTCTATGCATGCATAGAGCTCATAGGGAAGAGCCTTATGCGTGCATAGAGAGCTCATATATAAGAGTGCATATAGTTCTCTATCTTATGCATAGAGTTCTTATGTATTTGGTAGATCCCTCCATGCATGTCTAGAGCTCATAGAGACCGCTATACATGCATGTATAGAGCTCATAGAGACCGATTTACATGCATAGAGTGCTACATGCATAGAGATATATATCCATGCCTTGGTAGAGACCCCTATGCATGAATAAGGTAAGAGACCTTATGCAAATGCATAGAGCTCTCATGAATTTTATAAAGACATCAATGCATTTGCACACAAGGGCTCTAACTTGTGCATAGAGCTGAAACATAACTCTATGCATAAGATAAGAGCCCTTATACATGCATAGAGCTCATAGAGTTGAAAGAGAGCTCTTTGCACAAGGTAATAGCTCTTATACATACATAGATTCGTAGAGAGACCTATGCATGCATAAAGAGCTCATAGAGAGACCTATGTATGCATAGAGATCAATGCATTTATATATGGTAATAGCCCTTCTGCAAATGCACAGGGCTATCATGCATTTGTAGAATCATCACGTGCATTAGGTCTCCATTAGCAGAGCTCTCTATGCATAAGTAGAGCTCATAGAAAGCCCTAGTACACACGTATAGGCAAGTGTATAGGGCTCTTTACATAGGGCTCTTTACGCATGTATTCGGTAAACCATTTCTCTTCCCCATTGGCCACTCCCATCTTGTTTGTCCAAAAGAAGGATAAGACCGCATGGTTATGTGTGGATTACAAGGTGCTGAATAAGCTCAAAGTTAAGAATAGATTTCCCTTGCTATAAATAAAGTACATCCTAGAGAAACTAAATGGTGCTAAAGTGTTCTCTAAGATAGATCTTAACCATGGCTACCATCAGGTTTGGATCTTTGAGGTCAACATTTCAAAAACCGCCTTCAGGATTGAGGGTGATCTATGAATTTGTGGTGATGCCTTTTGGACTCACCAATGCACCAATGAAGTTCTTAAGAAGATGATGTCTCAGGTTTTTTGGGTTGTTTGTAAATGCATCTTCATCTTTCTAGATGAAATCCTTGGCTTTTGAGTGACTGCAATAAAAAATCTTCATGAAGATTGAAACAATGTTGCACAAAATGTGCATCATGTGAGCGATCACTAATGTAAAAATGATACTACTGAACCATGGCATGAGCCTCAAGGGTACTCTCACTATCACATCTTCATTTGCCCGTGCATGATGCCGATAGCTAATGTGTACCATAATAGTAACTTGGTGAGGTTACGGAGAGAGGCGAATAGGTCATTAAAATCAATTAAGTAATATAGCTCAAATATGAAACAAATCATATGAAATATAACCATTACCTACTTCGAGGAGTAATACTCAGATTGTATCTCTTGAAAAGGTGTGAAGGTGTAGTTCTCTCCAAAGTCAGCCATAGAGACAACGACAACAATAGGGAACTCTACCATGTATGCTCAGAAGTGACAATCTTGCCACTTGGCACAATGAGTGTGCCATATATAGGGGTAGATTTTCCCCCTAAATGTCACTGTGAAGTGACAACACAGTGTATGTTTGTCCATGAGCTAAAAATTCTTGGACTTCCCTCCACTTTGGAGGTGATGAGTCACATACTCGTAGCATCACCATGTCACTATATCTTGGTCACTTGCATCAAGATCTATCATCTGTAACCGTACAAGCAAATCACATGATGTGCAAGTGCTCTCAACACAAGGCATCATATGGTAATGGGCATCCTCTGTACATGCACACAAAAGAGAGTGGATGAAATCATGAGTTCTATGAGGCAACTCTCTATTCCCCCTAAGAGAACGGAACACATTATAAAATATTAAGAACTCAACATGGTAGTGAGACAACAACAGGTGTTGCGTTGTCGTGAGAGTAACTCACAAACCAAGACTTGTAACACCCCTCAAATGACCTTTGCCTAGTTTTCATTTTGGAAATGATGCCACAAACTGAGAATACAACTCGATTTGGGTGATTTCAAGAAAGCAAGCATCGTGCTCAATGAACACTCCTGACTCTCTTGTGCAAAGTTTTCTTAAAACTAGTAAGGCATGGCAATTCACCACCCAAAACCTTTCTATCAAGGCTCTAGTGGCTTCATATAGTAGGCGATCAGGCCTAGCTACACAACCACTACTCGCCCACAAAGCACCAACCTCATTGGCATCTAAACTTTGCTATCTAGAGCCAAATCTAAGTGCATGTGGTGCTATGGAAAAGATGAGAGATGTGGTACTCAGCTTACCCTTAATTTGGGAGCTACTTATGGTTGCAATGCTAAAGTACAAAGATAAAATCAAGGTAGAAGAAATCTCAATAGGAGAAAATATGAAATGCCTCTAAAAGTACAACCATAAAAAAACAATAGTACTATGATGGTGAAAGTAGATTCCCTATCAAGATAGCGATCGAGCCCCATCGGCACCCTATCTAGCTCTCAAATACTCCAAAATGCTCTCATGGTCACCATTTGAAGCCAAAAATGCAAGCAAGATCCAAATTATCGACTCTATACTCAATTAAGAGTAAGCCTAACAAGCAATAGATGAAAGTACTGAACTACCTCTAACTCCCACTGCCACTACTGAAACTCAAGACTCCCCCAGATTATGTCTAATTTACTAGTAGAATCAGCGTGCCATAATCATGCTATATGGACATCTAAAGACAACCCATGATTATCCATCGTATCCTAGTCAAGGATACATTTTCGCCTAGTGCAACTCATGAGATAGTAGTCTACTCCCTCACTATTAACGGCAAATACATCACCCTCTTGTAGCAAATTTTTCATCTCATCATAGTTGGCCACCATGAACATAGGACCAATGTGCTTATAAAAGAACACTAGATGTGAAGGATGTTTAGGAGAGATGATTGTCTATATCCATGCATTTGCACATCCTCTTGAGGCATAATCTGACTAATCACCATCCATACATGCTCCCCAAAAGCATGCAAACTATTGTGTGTGAATCGTGGGGGCTATCATGCACGTGCGCTCCTAATGGAATGTAGGCCCAAGGTGCTTGGCATTGTGTCACAATCATGTGGGACTCTATGGTCAGTAAAGCCACCATCCACACACCAAAAACATCTCATAACAATTTGAGCATCATGTAAGGGATAAGATGATGCTATGCTCCCACACAAATGTTGGGAGCACCATTCGACCACCTGGCATCCATTTTTGAACCGCTCAGCATCTTGCTGCCACAATTGATGACATCTTAAAGTGAGTTTCAAACATGCACCTACATCATCATGCTCACCCTTCCTATGACCAGTCTGAAAGAAGCTCCAAATCAATGGTATATGAGACTGTATATGCCACCTATAAACCCATAAAACAAGTCTTGGTTATTATTATTTTTTAAACGTGTTCTAGTGAATTGAGGTTATTTATAGATCCTTGAGAACTATAAGTACCACCTATAGAGCCAATAGAATTGTTGTGTGCCGACCTGATATGTGCACCACAATCATCTGACCAAACTCATCGCTCATGCCATGTGACCGCGGGATCTAAACAAAAATCATGATGGAGATGGAAACAGTGTTGCATAAAATGTGCTATCCCATCTACATGTGCCTTTTGGATGCGGATAGCTAATGCGGACCATAATACAAACCTGGTGAGGTTAGGGGGAGAGGTGATTAGGTCAAAAAAATCAATTAAGTAATATAGCTCAAATATTAAACAAATAATATTAGGGGAGAGGTGATTATGTCACAAAAATCAATTAAGTAATATAGCTCAAATATGAAACAAATAATACAAAATATAACCATTACCTGGTCCGAGAAGTAATACTCAGATTGTATCTCTTGAAAAGGTAAGAATGTATAGTTCTCTCCAAAATTGACCACCACAAAAACAACCACACCAATAGGGAACTTTTCCAGGCATGCTCAAAACTGACGATCTTGCCACTAGGCATAATGAGTGTGCTGTATATAGGGGTAGATTTTTTCCCTAAATGTCATTGGGAAGTGGTGTATGTTCATCTCGAGCTACGACTTCTTGGACTACACCCTTCACTCTCGAGGTGAATCTGTGTCACATACTCATAGCATTGCCATGTCACTATCTCTTGGTCACTTGCATCAAGATCTACCATCTTTAGCCGTGCAAGTGAACCACATGATGTGCAACTGCTCTCCACACAAGGCATCATATGGTCATGGGCATCCTTTGTGTGTGCACACAAAAGGAATGGATGAAATCAAGAGGACTAAGAGGACTAAGAGGACACTGTCTATGTCTACTAAGAGAATGGAACACATCATAAAATAGTTAGAACTCAACATGCTAGCAATAACATGTGTTGCATTATCGTGAGTACCCCTCAATGGTTACACCCCTCAATGGTTACACCCCTCAATGTTTACACCCCTCAAATGACCTTTGCCCAAACTTTAGGTCTAGAAATGATGCCATGAACTTTCAGTACATCACCAAAAATCCACTCAATAGATGTTCAATGACCTCATTAATAATATGGAAACCCCTATTGCTATTGCTAACCAACTCTAGGGGACACCTAGACCTTGATATGATATGTTCGTATAAGAATTTAACAATTGTATGAGAATTTACCTTTTGTGTTGCCATTTTGCTTTTGCCCACTTCGTGAAATAGTTGCTTTCGGGGCTAATGGTGGGTCCAACAAAGTCTATTCCCCATTTTTTCAAAAGGTTGTTGCACAATTATCAGGACCAAAAGCATTATGTCTTGTCCATGGGGAATGTTAAAGCATTGGCATTCATCACACTGTTTGATGAATTCCATGCATCACCAATCGCTATTACTTTTTTCATAAAATTTCCATTGTTGTGAATTCCACTATGAGCTTCTTTTAAAATGGTTAGGATCTCAACCTCTTGACACACCGTCTAAGCATGTGATCTTTGCCTAGCTTATACAATTGACTGGCTATTAATTGGTAAGGTGCCACCAACTTTATAAGTCATTGTATCTTATCCTTCTTTAATGGCTTGTCCTACATAAATCCATCATCAGCCATATTGGTATGATCGATCAAAGCATAAAGCGCACATGCTTATATAATGGAGTGAGGTCTTTGAAACAGGATTGGAAGATTGCATGGCAATGAAAATGCGCCCTTGACTTTGTTATTTCTTTCCTATCCACACGATGGGTGTCCAGAGCAGGGGGATGGGTTCTTGTGGAAGAGATGGGGGGAGTTCTTTAGGAGGAGGAGGAAGGTTTGGTTCATGTGGATTATCTAAACTACGGGATAGTAGTGGAAAAGAGAGCGGAGGGAGAGGGAGAGAAGGGGAAAGGCTTGGATTGTCACCGATAGAAGGTGTTACTCATCGTTTGACGTGCTCTCCACTCTCTCTTTCTCTCATAAGGGGCCAGGCTTGGATTGTCACCGATAGGTGTTACTCATGGTTTGACGTGCTCTCCACTCTCTCTTTCTCTCATAAGGTACTATTTTCCTCTTCTCCTCTTCTTGAGCTTGGTGGACGAAGGGAAGTCTATTCCTATAACGTTTTTGACTCCTATGACTCTGAGAACCCATTCTCAAGGAGAGAAACAATTATGAGGGCTCAATCATGGGATAGTACTAGAGATGTGTGTTTATATAAGAAAATTAGCTTCTTATCCACTTTACATCTCATTGGATTTCCTATCTATATAGTACATGATTGCTTGGATAATTAAATAAAAAAATCTATTATCCACTTAAAATACATATTTATAAATCTAAATGTTTATCATTGCTAAATATATATATATATATATTTTAAATTATATTTTCTATATTTTCTTTTATAATGTGTTTTTTAAATATTATTAAAATATTTTATATAATAATATTCTTAAGAAATATTAAATTTAAAAACTATTTTTAAAAAAATAAAATAACATGGACTTAAAAATAAATACTATTTTTCTAGTTTAAAAATAATAAGCCTTTTAATTAGCAATTTTAGATTCTTTTATATTTATAAGTTATATATTTTATTCTTTAAAATTTTATATTTTTATTAAAAATTTATAAATATATTAAAATTTCATATTTTTATTCTCTTTCTATGTATGTTTCTCATGTATGATGTTATCCTCAAAAAAATAATATACATTAAATTATTATTTTTTTAAAAAGAAAAAAATTAAAAAATAATAGTGAGAAGGTGGGAGGGAGGTGCCATGTGGCACCTCCCTCCCTCTCATGTGGCAAGTGTGCATATCACGTGACACTTACCTAACATGTGGCACCATTATGGTTGATGTGGCTATACTCCTCATGTCTACATGGGTTAACATTTGGAGAGATGATGTGGAATGATGCATAACATGGCATTCCATGATGTGGCATGCCATGTCACAAAGTGCGAGGTGGCATGCAAAGGTGACAAGAAGATGTGTCATTGATGACTAGGATGATGAGGTGGAAAATCAACTAGCTGGACCATGTTGTGGCATGCCATGTCACAAAGTGCGAGGTGGCATGCAAAGGTGACAAGAAGATGTGTCATTGATGACTAGGATGATGAGGTGGAAAATCAACTAGCTTGACCATGTTGACATGGAGGGTGGAGGTGGCAAGGTAAGGTGGCATGGTGCTTATGTGGATCCTCTCTAACTTGATGTGGACATAAAGTATCATGTACATATAAGATTTGTGTCCACCCAACAAGGCTCACACATGGCATACTCTCCAGGACTCGAAAATTACCAAGCCTAGATTTTCAAACCTAATTAGGATTGGTTTTAGACTTGAAAAGGAGAGAGTGGACATAATATAGGAATTTTCACTCTTGGGAGGATTGAAAATGGGCCTTTGCGCACTCAAATTAAGCCATTTTTAAAAAATAAATTCATGGCAACAAGTATAGTAATCCCTAGATTTTTTAGATCAAAAGATTCAATATTTGATTTTCTGGAATTAAATTACAATTGATTTAATGGGCCTGTCACAATCAGAATAATTTTTACAAAATATATCTATAAAAATCCAATAGTTTGATTTGTAGTTTTACCATAGATCCACATTCTACTAATCTTTCCCAATCCAATCATCATTAGATCTATAAAAATTAAGCATTTTAAATGGTAGATGTGGTGGAAAGACAAAATAGTACGTTTTGAATAATTCTAATAACTTTTAAATAATATAGAAAATATAAAAAATTATAGAAAGTTACTCAATAAATCAAGTTAAGCTCTAGGTCATGTGAATTTTTTATATGCAAAGTGGGAACATCATATGCATAATGATGTAAATGTTATAGGTAAGTTACTCACATTTAGTATACCTATCCAAACTTGGGACAAGGCATGTACACAATTTGTGTGCCCAAACAAAAGGGTCTTTGCAATTATTGGATATTTTATTGGATTATAGTTTTAGTTACACAACTTTGCATATGATGTTTCATTGTGAAACTCCTTGGCTAACCAAGAGAGGTTGGCCATTCTTCTTGAAAAATTGCTTGTTTTTAGCCTAAACCCAAGGGCGCCCACTAAACAAAGCTGTATAACCTCATCTTACAACCACCATCCTTTTGTCATATCATCAGGTACATAGTGAAGGAAAATCGAGATTTTTTGGGATCACATTGGTTGCCTCTAGGCTTTTCAATTTCATAAGAATTCATAGGCCAAATTACAGTCGTAATGTAGAGCTCTTTCGATTGTATTTGGATAAAAGGCTTTAATTAGTCAAATTTCCATAGCTTTTTAAAGCTTTTGGTTATGCATTACCTTACAAATAGATAAATTGTGTAGTACAATCCATCTTAGGCTCAAAAATCAATTAAAACTCCAAAATTTAGGTCTTAATAAAAATTCTAAGGTATTTAGCTGTCTCAAAAAATTAACTTTGAGGATTTTTATAGCTAATCAAACAATTATAGGCCAGGAATAAATCTTGGACACATGTTTTGTATAATGTTATGCTTTGTTGGTGCATTTTGTTAGAGCGAATCACAATACACATATCCTTTTAGGCACTTTGTTTTAGATGAAAGTTTATAAATTTTGAACCATATTCATTACTATAGAATAATAGACCAATTCATGCATCTTTAAACATATCATATGGCTTTAAGTGGAATGTCTCATCATTTTATACAATAATAAACACTATTTTCGTAAGTTTCTCACTAGATGATCCAAATATAAGCGAGGGTTCACATCCGCTATTTTGTTATCAATATAGTATTGAAAGTTGAGATGATCACCTTGTTTTCTAACTAAATTAAAGTGTTTAGATATGTACTCTTGACCGACTACTTTAGTAGAGACATTGATTTATTAGTATAACTAAAGTAAATCACCATATAAGCTCACACTATTATCATATTTTGGGTGTCAAAGACTCAACAACTAAAAAGAGATTCTAAGAAGGAAATTTAATTGAGTTAATTATTAATGCAATCATTTTTTAATCATTAAAAATCTATCTCTCATCTCTTAAATACTACTTAAGGTTTAGGAGAAATTTATAATGAGTGGAGATCATTTTTTTCTTACATGTAGGAACCTACTTTATAAAATTCATAACCTATTTGGACTATAGTACTGGATATACCTCTACTTATGGTGATTTATCAATTATATTAAAGATTATTTTTATCATTTTAATAATTTTCTAAGATTTTCCACTCATGAAGACATGACTTAGAAGAGAAATGCTAAAATACCGTTCCCATTCACAAGATATGATTTTTTTAGCAAACCCCTGAAAAGTCTCCTAAGCTACCAAACTAGTGTTAAGGGATCTCATGTACTTGGCAGATCCCTCTATGTATTTGCTTAAGAGATCTACCTTTATGCATAAAGCTCAAAGAGAACTCTATGCATAAGGTAAGACCCCTTATACAAACTCATAGAGCTCTCAAGGGTTGTTGAAGGCCTCTATGCATTTTTGTAAGGGATCTACCTTACACTCATGCACTTTATCATTCTCAATAGGCAAGAATTTATCTTTATATGACGATATTTAGAAGGCCATGGGCCTCACATAGGATGGGGCACTACCCACCCTCACTAATAGAGAAGGTCAAATTTAAATTAGCCATATTGAGAATGATTTCTCCAAGTTCACGGAGTACCTCTCATATGAAACCATTCATTCTATGTCCAGGAGATAGTTTATTCTACCCACCTTGCAATAATCTAAAGTAGAGCTTGACAAAAGCAAGCAACCAACAAGTAATAAACTTGGTGGAGGTAGCTCTTCTTCTGAATCATAATATATGCTAGGAAGATTGAAATAAACAAACTACAAGTCAATGAAAGAGATGAAGACTTGGTTGTAATTTATCACTTAAGTATTCCTTGTTTACATGGTTACATCTCTTAACACAAGGGTGATTTTGTCTCCTAAGTCTTGATCATTTACATATGCTTATAACTCTTAACACAGGGTGATTCCAGGTGCCTTTTCCTATCAACTCCTTTGCAATAAGGAACTATGGTAAGGAAAGGAGGTGAAGTGCAAAGTGCCGAGCAAAGCCCTTTGTAGGAAGAAGGCATCACAAAAAATACAAAGAAAGCATCACCAAAAATGCCAAGAAGGCATTATTAGTACTTCAAAGCTTAGTCGTCCTTTGTTTCTGTAGTTATGTAGGCAAAGTCCTCTCTACATGTGCTTTTGATATGGTTGTTGGGAATTGAGACCCACAAGAAATAGCACATACTCTTCCTTGGAACACATTACAAGGGCCAAGCTCCGCAAGTGCTCTATTAGATAGGAGCAAATAGGCATTGTAAACATCGATTTAGTCTCATGGACTTGTAAAAAAGACTTCATAAATTTTGCATTCTTAAGACTTTGATATGTATTGGTGCTTGCTCTTTGTGAGGCTTCAACTTAATAAATCTAGGATATTACAAATTACATGAAAAAAATTTAAAAAATATAAAATTTAAACTTAAGAAAATAATTTATTAAGCCTCCTATTGTATAATATAATATCCGCATTTGATAAAGCCTCAAACTTGTAAAACTTTCTTCAATTTTTTTTCTTTCTGTGTTGATAACAATTTCCTTTCTATGTTGATGTTGAGTTGATGTTTCATAGAAAACTTTATAGAAAGACTATTGAAAAATTTGTGTGATGTTAACATAGTGGATTTTAGTATGTTTCTTGATAGAGAAGTTAGAAATCTTAGGTGTATAATTGTTAAAGAAAGGAACCTTAAAGTTTAAACCTTAAAGGTTACCTTGGATTTTGTCTTGCTTAGCGTTTGAAGGTAATTAGATGGCATCTATTAGGCATACTTAGTTGTCCCTTCAATACACTAGCTCCTCAGCTAGGCTAGAAAATTGTTTTGTAAGACATTACAGAGATTGGAATTTGCAAAAAGAGAGTGGATTATACTACTAGTGTATCGGGTCATATGCCCATTTGGTGAATGAACAAGAGGAATTGGCTCCAAAGTCTGTTCACATGTCCCTTCATAAAGAGAGAGAGAGAGTGAGAAAGAGAGAGAGAGAGAGAGAGAGAGAGAGAGAGAGTGAGAAAGAGAGAGAGAGAGAGAGAGAGAGAGAGAGAGAGAGAGAGAGAGAGAGAGAGAGTAGGTCGGTATGTAGAGGTGTCAGGCCTCCATGCAAGGCAACCAAGGTCTCTGTATCAAGCCTCATGCAAAAAACATGAGAGAGAAGAAGATGAACTCAAGAATAAACAAAAAGAAACCTAGCTTGGCCCACCATGTTTAACCACCCAACCATTATATATACTAGTAACCCCAGGCCTCTAGTGTGTACCTTCCGAGCCACACACCATACTCATGTTTCCCTTGTGTCCTCACTATGGTACCCCCATGCTACACAAACATCACTAGGTATTTGGCCTACAACCATCACCTATGAACGTTACCTATTCACACTTATTATTATAAACAATGATGTGCAATAGTATGTCGCAAATGGTTTCCCAAATAACGTCCACGTGTCCCATGCATTACTGGTGATGAGTAATCCCATGTAATAGTGTGTACGCATCCCATGTGTTACTAAAAGCAATGTTGATTAGATTTAGGGGAGGAGCATGCACATTAGAAAAGGATAGACTGAGGGTACATTGGAAAAGGTTGATTGTATGGTCATTGGGTGAAGTGAAAGGTGAAAAAGGTAGCACATGGAAAGTGCAAGAAGCCACATGTAGTGTGGGCATTTATGGACACATGGTTGACACAAGGGTGCACACATCTTATGAGTTGGGAGCTCCATGAGAACCATAAAAGGATGTGCTTGGATCAACTCTAATGCAATGAGGAGATTATGATGATATACTTCTTAACTGTCATCATATTAGCTTTATCTTATTTTGTATATTATCTTAATCAATATGCTAAATCATGTCTCTCATATGGTTTGGTCCACCTTGAGCTAAATCATGTTTGATTTCTGAACATGGTATCAACATTGCCATGCCTATACTTTCATCCTCCCACTCATCTAGCACACCATTCGCACAAGATTAAGCTAATCCTTCATCACCATTAAAGGTGTTTCAAGATCTCTCCACCATTGTCTGCTTATATTCATCTTGAAGGAGCTATGGGGCCTCACTTTTGTTACAAAATGATTCCAAAGGAAGGCAACAAATAGGGATTCAAAAGCCCTAAGCTTATGCTAGACATTGAAGCCCATAGAAGATGCCATTATTGCTACAATCAACCGCCTACATAAATGACATTTTTCTCTATAGGTCTATCTATGCATGCTACTCCATGACATGATGGTTCAATTGGCAGTCGTCAGACCTACACCTTAGGTCCTCTTTGAGCTCCCAAGATCTCATGGCCATTAGTTGTCTCTAAGCTCCACAAGAGGGCAAACCTTAACTGCCGATCAAGCTGACATTGAAGCTCATCAAGGTCTCGAAGGATTCACACACAATAAAGGGGGACATCACGTGCATGTATGAACCTCAAGAAAACCCCCTATATATGATGCTCATAATATGATAACACCCCCCTGTTTAAGCTTATAAGGATACCTTATAAGGATATATGATGCTCATAATATGATAACACCCCCCTGTTTAAGCTTATAATATGATAACACCCCCCTGTTTAAGCTTATAAGGATACCTTAAAAAATGACTATGTCACCCCCTTCCTTGTATCTATGTTTTTTCTCTAGTATTTACACACCTCCTCTCCTTAGATTAAAGTATGTTACTTTGAGCCTTATTGAGCGAGCATATGACATATCCTTAATTTTTCATTACCCCCCCCATCCCCCATCCCCCTAACCTAAATTAAAGATTTAGTATTCACCTAAATACATGGCCTCACCCCTACTTTATAAGATTATGCCTCATTTCAAAAACCCCCCTCTTGTACACTCACGTGATATCATAAGTTTTCTAAGAGTGAATCCCCTAGGCTCAAGGTATCTTTAGTTTTTAAAAATCAAGCTTAGTCTTATCATTAAGTTTTAACCCTGCTTTAATCTAGTTCATTAGAGAGCCAGTTGGGTGTATCTTCTAAAGTGCATTAGTTACCATATTATCATCTATTATTTGGGTTGCCTCAATAGTAAGATTTTATAAAAACTAAGGCATTACTTGCACTTCAAGCATATTGCATGCTTATGCTACATGCGTCAAAGCACATTAATCCACCAATGTTGAACACTCATAAGAACTTAAAAATCACTCTTGTATTGAGATTAGACACTGACCTCAAGTGTTAAGACCTTATCAACCCTAAAATGACTACTTCATTTGTGCTTGATAAGTTCAAAGGGGAGTCCTTCCACACACGACAAGTTAAAATGAAGTTTATGTTAATGAAGGATGGGCTATGGGGCATTGTAAATGGAAGGGAAAAATCTCCGGAGGATGAAGGGGATGAAAAGAACAAATGGTTAAGTTAGAATTAAAAAGAATTAGCTATTATTGCATTAGGATTGGGAGATGGATTTATTCATTATATTGCATTACAAGATACATCTAGTACTTGGGATGAGCTAGAGAAGTTGTTTGGAGCAAAGAAAAAGAATTAAAAAATAAGCTTAAAAATACAATTCTTTATCTTGGACATCAAGGATAGTGAATCACTTTCAGTACACCTTAACAAAATTAAGAGTATAACACAACAATTGGCTGGGATTGGCACACCGATAGAAGAAGAGGATGCCATAGCCATATTGTTAAAAAGCATGACACTTGAGGAGTATGGGCCCTTAGAGTGATGGATTCAAGGGAAGACAACTTAAGATACATCAAGCAAGGAAAAAGCACTCTTCTTAAGAGGACAAGGACCAAGGACATTTATATACTCTAATAAATGAATGAGATTATGATGGTGTACTTCTTAATTGTTATCATATTAGCTCACACCCAACTATGTAAGAGCAAATTAAAGAAGAATATTTTGTAGAATTAGAAAGACTAAGCCCCAAATCTTTTTGCAACACAAGAAAGGAGACACAACTAGAAATGAAGCCCAAATCATGCGACCGAGAGTGTAGTAAAAAATTTACATGTGTATATGTTTTAAGGAATATACACATTATTTCTTGTTCACGCAACTAGTGTAAGTTGAATACACTAGTAGCTAATAAATAGGATACCTCCCATAAATGTAAACTTTCTCACAATGAGCATGTACCAAAGTGTAGTGACCCCCATATCCACATTGTTAGGATCTTTTTGTAGTTAAAGCTTAATTATTTCAATTGTAATAAAAGAGCATTACTAGGGATATAATCTATAGTGATCCAATAATTTATAACATAAGTTGGATGCATAAGTTTTCACAAATGAAGTTCTTTAAAGTGGGTCGTATAATGAACATTTCCCAAAGTGATCCCCATGGGCCATTCTGCAACCATTATATTACATGGGTCTCTTAGTGACCAAAAAATCATTGAAAAACCACTTTGTGGAGTGTTTTCTACAAGCTCAAGGGATTCACTTATAAAGTATGTAACCTATCACCTGAGTTCATCAGAAGGATATTTTTTATTTAATTTTTTGAGAGAAATGTATTTACAAAAGGGAACCATTAATATGATTTTGAAAAAAACATTATAGATTTGTATTGAAAAGGGATTTATTTTAAATATGAAAAATCTACAGATAAGGAGTTTTAGATATAGGTCTTGAACACACGTGATATACTAGGTTTGTATATAGTGAACTCCCCAAGTCTACAGACAACCACACATCGAGCTTCGTGACCTCGTATATGAAAAGGCTATATCAATAACTAGCAAAGAATAATAGCAATAGGCTACATCAATAACTAGTAAAGAGCAATAGCTAGCATTAAGGAGGCTTTGTAAAAAATTTGCCTCCATCCTCGACGTCATTTTACTTGAGTTTTTGGCCTTCCTCTATTGAGGTGTGTTTCCTTCCATATTTACAACAATAAATACCCACACACACACGTACTCTCTCTCTCTCTCTCTCTCTCTTCAAGGATCGTATTTACAACATAAATTGTATGCATTATTTTTCACAAATGAAGTTCTTTTAGGTAGGTTGTAATGAACATGTCCCAAAGTGATCCCCATATCCACACTATATGCATACAACATAAATTGTATGCATTATTTTTCACAAATGAAGTTCTTTTAGGTAGGTTGTAATGAACATGTCCCAAAGTGATCCCCATATCCACACTATATGGGTTTACAACATAAATTTTATGCATTATTTTTCACAAATGAAGTTCTTTTAGGTAGGTTGTAATGAACATGTCCCAAAGTGATCCCCATATCCACACTATATGGGTTAGCGACACAAAAATCATGGCAAAATAGCTTTGTGGAGTGTTTGTGATGCATCCCCAAATTACATTGCCTGATGACTTGTGGAAAAGTGAAAACATAACCATTTTCATCCCTTATGTTGCATATGTGACGAATCCCCAATGTAGACAGATTGTAGACCTTTCTTAGATGAGACAATTGAACTCTATAAGTATTTGGTGATGCCTTTTGGTCTTACCAATGCCCCGGCTACTTTCAATCGAATGATGGAAAGAATATTTTGAGCACATAGAAAGTTTGCAGCTACTTTCTTTGATGACATTATTGTGCATTCAAAGAATGAAGATGAGCATCAAAAGCACTTGGATATGGTATTTCAGGATTTGCGGAAGCACAAGTTATATGTGAATGGCAAGAAGAGTGGGTTCTTTTTGTCAGAGATTCACTACTTGGGCCATAAAGTGTCCAAGGAAGAGGTCAAGATGGACCCAGAAAATATAATAGCATACAGGATATGCTAATTAGCATTTCAGATAGCAATCCAATATGCTAACTACCATACTGGATATGCTAATTAGCATTCAATATGCTAACTCCGGTATGCTAATAAGCATACCCAATATACTTACTAGCATATTGGATATGCTAATTAGCATCCACTCATCCAACTAGCATATCCAGTGTGCTAGTTAGCATAAGGTTACACTAATTAGCGTATCTTGTATGCTAGTTAGCGTATCCAGTATCCTAACTAGCATATCCGTTGTGTTTATTAGCATTCTGGATATGCTTTTTAGCATATCCGGTATGCTAGTTAGCATATCCGGTATGCTAGTTAGCATGCTAGTTAACATATCCCATATGCTAGTTAGCATACTGGATATGCTAGTAGGCCTACTTGATATGCTAATTAGCATATCCGGTATGCTTGTTAGCGTATTGGGTATGCTAACTAGCATATATGCTATGCTAGTTAGTATACAGGGTATGCTTACTAAGATGCTAGTTAGCATACAGGGTATGCTGACGAGGATGCTAGTTAGCATGCAGGGTATGCTAACTAGCATATACGGTATATGCTAGTTAGCATCCTACTAGCATATCTAGTATGCTAACTAGTATACTGGATATATTAATTAGCATATGCAATATGCTAACTATCATACTGTATATGCTAACTAGCATATCTAGTATGATAACTAGCATACCTGGCATGCTAATTAGCATATTCATTATGCTAACTAGCACACCTTTTATTCCCAATATGATCAATTTGCAGACTGTATGTCCTATATGCTAGCTAGCAAGCATACATTCAAGTATGGTTTCTTACCAATCTCTGGTGTGGTTGGATGTCGTTGTGTTGCAAGGTTGCACAACCATGCGGTAGGTATGCTTTTTTTGCAAAAGGAAGCCCTACATACGATCCCAAGGGAGCATGTAGCAGCAAAGCACAGAAGGTGATAATTATGCTCACAAGGGAGCTTGACCATTGCAAGGAATGGTTGGACCTCAAGGGGCAGACCACAGCCAGTACTACACAGGTTTGTTCTGATGCTGTCTTGCACCTCTCTATCCTTCATAAAACTAGTAAGGGCTAGATTAGTTAGGGAAATTTGGAGAAACGAGCCCTGCAGCTTGGACTGCATGTTCAAGTTGGCTTTCAGAGTTCTGCACCTTAGATTTTGCAATTTCCACCTCAACCTACAAACCCAAGACAAAAAGAGCATGGTAAGTACATGAGTTACCTGAGCACATGTACCAAACATAAAGTGTAGAGATGAAACTTACGGACACTTACCAGTTTACAGGTTATGTCTATGTCACTATCTATGGGGTCATCTTCACGAAGAGGAAACCCCATAGCTTTGGTTGTCTCTATTCTGACTTCAAGCTCCATCTTTCGCCGGGCATCCACATCATTGCTTTGCAATAGAGCCTGCAACTCCATCTCAGCTGCTTGCAACCTCTGTCTCATGGCCGTGACAATAGGAGTGACCTTCGCATTTTTTGCATTCAAAGCCCTAGCAAGTTCCAGGCCCTCTTACACTTTGTTTAGATTCTGTTTCTCATAATGTAGCTGTGTTTTCATTTGAAGGACAGCTGCCTTCATGCACTGCCATTCCTCCAACCCACAAAATGAAGAAGCTTCCATCTCCTGTCGACTATCTTGATGAGGCTGGAGTGTGGCCTTAGTAGATTTGGTAGTACTCTTTCCTGCCAATTCCATGTTTTCCTCGATGTCAGCAGACTCATCCTCAATTTTTGAAGCTGGAAGCTGAAGATTGCGTAGTCTCCACTTGTTAACATGGCCCTCATAATAGCCCTTCTCTCGAATATCCTGCAAGTACTGCACTGCAAACTTGGCCCAATTGAACCTAATGGCTATCCCGCTTGCAATCACGGCAGAACTGAATTCTTTCACGAAACCCTTTGCAAATGTAGAGGAAATTTCCATGTTGGTTGGGGCCTTGTGGTATACATTGTAGTGCAGTTTCATCATCGACTCATACATTTCGGTGTAGATGGTGCTGCATTTGATGCGGTACTGGCTGGGATCCTTTGTTTGTTTGAACACACTGAACCATTCAGCATCAGTGACCTGCTCCCACCTAACCATTTTGGGATCTAAACCCTCCATGGAAAGGCCATAAGCAGCATTGAACTCTACCAAAGTTGTACAGAATTTTTCCTGCATGGGGATCACGACCTTCGGAGCTTTCCATCGGCCTGCACACATCAAAGGGAAATGTGCTCAACTGTAAAGAGAAATGTGCTCAACTATATTGCATGGAAATGTGCTCAACTGTATTGCATGGAGCTTCTTGTGGTATTGAAGCCGAAAGTAGAAGAGAAAACACACAGAACCCGCACGAGAGAGAGAGAGAGAGAGAGAGAGTACCCGAGAGGGACATTGGGGAACCTTGAGATCACTTTGCACTTTTGAGAGAGAGAGAGAGAGAGAGAGAGAGAGAGAGAGAGAACCCGAGAGGGACATTGGGGAACCTTGAGATCGCTTTGCGCTTTTGCGCTTTTGCAGGGAGATGGAGAAGCAGAAGGGGCTCTGCATTTTCTGTGTATAGGAGAAGGCAGCGCTGCTCTGCGTTTTTTGTGTATAGGAGAACGCGAATGCGCCGCCTTGCTTACGGGCTCCATGGTGCTCTAGCCTTTGCACTTCATCACCCCACCACTCCGCTGTAACGCCCGTGCTAACTAGCTTCAAAGACTAGCTCGTAATTCAATATACCACAACTTTCATTGATTACTCTTTTTTTTTTGAAGTGCTCATTTGAGCTTTTTGTATCAGCCAGAAGTTTTAAATATGATTACTAATATAGTGACCTACATGCCTAAACTTATGCTAACTAGGAATGCTTGTTCACACATGTGAACTAGCATAAAAAGCGTAGCACGTTAACATGCTTCTACCCTAGTCTATTCCCCTTTGGAAGCATGTTTGATAATAGCCTGCATCCAATATCACCAATTAGCCCTAAAATCTAAACCCTAAACCCTAAACCACTAATTCAAATTTGCAAGTTATAATGCTTACTTCAATAATGCGTCAAGACTTGCATTACTCCATCCATAAACTGTTTGTATATTGAGTAGTTCAAGTGAAACACGTAAAATAGAGAATGTGCATCCTTCAAAAACCGGTGTCGACAATGAAGCCTTGTAAAGATGCTCTTGTTCCATATCATCATCGTCCATACCTTTGGGATCATCTCTAAAAGGATACCGCACCATATCATCAAACACTTCCTACTCCACAAATTCGTGGGGTGCAGGGCTATTGTCATCCCTTTCCCACTCATCTTTGACAATAGATCCCGAAGCTCTAGCATAATCTCGTCAACGCTTTGTGTGCTCTTGCCGTGCGTAGAGCACCATGTTAGGGTGTGGTACTGCATCCTGCTTCAATTAGAGTATATATATTACAACTCCATTAATTTAATTTGGATACCATGAGTCATTTGAATACTATCAATTTACATCTACTCACCTCTAAACTTGTTTAATTCCATTCTCCATACATGGAGATGTGATTCAAGGTAATTCAACGTGCTCATACAATGTATCCTTGACATCGATTACACATACACTTGATCCTTTGTCCCAACCACACATCGCGATTACGATGATGCATTGTCTCATTCTCACCCCATAACTGCTTGAGGAGGTTGATGACATCCTATGTACAAAAGAGCAAACACATAATCATAATCAGTTTTTAATGAAAGTATAAAAAGTTTCTATATCTTGTGTTAATCGTGTGTAACAGCGCGTCTATATCCTTAAAATCGTGTGTATAAACGCGGTTGTATCTTGTGTTAATTGCGTGTAAAAGCGCGTCTCATTGTTTTAAATCGTGTGTAACAGCGCGTCTACATCCTTAAAATCACGTGTATCAACGCGGCTGTATCTTATGTTAATTGCGTGTAAAAGCGCGTCTCACTGTTTTAAATCGCGTGTAACAGCGCGTCTACATCCTTAAAATCGCGTGTATAAATGCGGCTATTTTATTATACACACGAAAATACAGGTGCTCCTACACGCGACCACCTGTCTATACCTAAAAAAACCCCCCGCCTTCTCCAAAAAACCATTTTCAAACTCAGCTTTCCTCTCCTTTGTCGCCGCCTCTTCCAATAGAGCACTAAAGCCAAGTGCAAGGAGCAGACATGGGTGCAAGGAGTAGACACGGGTGAAGGAAACCAGCCAAAAAAAAGACTCACTTTTTCAGAGGTGAGTCAGTTTGTCCTTTGTCCTATCTCTTTCCTTCCATTTGTTTATGCCATTGTCTCCTTACGTCCTTCTCTAGTCGTGCCTGCTTCAGTACTTTTGTGATTGATTATGATATTCTGGGCTTTTTTTATAAGAAAGATTTGTCGGTGGTCGGTCATTTTCGAGAAAAATTTTGCACAGGCCGCGTGTAGGAACGTGTGTATGTCTGCGTGTACCCTGTTTGCACAGACTGTTCACGCGCATATACACGCATTTTTGGATGGGTTTTTACACGCGACTGTGTTTCACCGTATGCTTGCGATCCAACTCAAGAGAGAGATGATCCCATCTGCATATGGCTTGCCTTCACAAAATCATATGTGCTAGCTTGCATTTGTGCTTTGATACATAGAGTGATTACCTTCATGGCGACTGTGCTTTGATACATAGAGTGTTTCCCTTCATGGATCCTTCATGTATATACTTTTATTTTTGCAGATTCTTCATGGATCCAGGTTCTTCATCCAATCCATTTGCGTATAGCACTTGGATGATGGAGATGCTAAATCATTTTGGGTGCCATCTTGGTCCAGTTGAGCTTACAAAGTACATGTATGCCCATCCCCCTCTTGGATTGCCTGGTATCTATACCCCACCCCCGAGTATCCATGTCACTCCACTGCCGTTGTCAGGCGTTTTTCTGAAAGGTGTTTTGGGCTTGTGTACATATGGAATGCATGGCTTGTGGAGAGTTTTGCTTTGAATTCCTTCGCAGATGTACAGGGTGGATGGTTTGGTTTTGGGCTTGTGCAGGTTTGTCCATAACGTGGTCTACTGGAGGTCTGCTGGAGATGGTATCAGCCACTCGATTGCTTGAGTGTGTACGCGTCCAAGAAATAAATGGGCACTGGCAGATTGTATTTGAAGGTATACATGGAAGCATGGGCAATTAAAAGTTGAAAGGGCCAATGTCGCATTGCATTGGATGAAAAGGAGGGTGATTGTGGCCATCTTCTAGGCCTTAGGAAAAATAAAAAAATAATAATCAACGTGGCCAACAAAGCAATAGCCACTCGGAGGTTTGTATTGCTGCCAACGCAGCTGCCAGCGTGAGCCTCTGGAAGGTTGGCGAAGAAGAAAGAGCGTGGAAAAGGAGCCGCCGGGTGAAAGGAGAGAGGCGCTCTAGTGAGCAGGCGCTGTAGAGGAAAGGAGCCGTTCACACACAGAGGATCGCCACGAAGAGAGAGTGTGGGCTGGTGGAAGGCGGCCTCTGTGTGCGCAAGACGGCTGACAGGCTGGCGTCAAAGGGACGGCGACTGCTGGGGAGTCACCGTGAAGCTGTTGCAACTCTGAAGGTTTTGCTACAGCAGCAGAGAAGAGGCTGGCTGCGGGTATGGTAGAAGGCTGGCAACTGTGAGGAAGTCGCCTAGGAGACAGAGGTGTGGACAAGCGAAGAGCAGGGGCTGGATGTGAGACAAGCTTGACGTGGAAGCTGTACAGAGACAGGTGGCTGGTGACTTTGTGGAGAGACAGTGTGGAGTGAAGCTGTGGCTGCTGGTGTTGACAGAGGGTCGACAGTGTGAAGATAGAAAGTTCTTTGGGTGTTGTGTGTTGGTGGCAGATGGTGCCAACGTGAAGGACCATCTGAAGAGAGAGAGGTGTTGGCGGTGACTAACGCAAGCGAAGGTAAGAGGTGTAGCCGTTTCGGAGAGTGCTGGCAACACACACAGAAGTGATGGGCTACAGAGAGAGTTGAGGGTTGCTGGTGGGGCGCCCTCTGAAGAGAGAGAGTGGTCGGGTTCTTTCTAGTGTGGTTGGCGTAGCCACGGACGCTACTGGTGGGCTGGTCGTTTCATGTATGGTTGCCGTGAGGAGAGAGTGTGCAGAGAAGTGTTGATGGGTCGTGTGGCTGAAGAGGCTTGGTCGTCAGATGCAAGGTCGTAATTCCAGAGGCAGTGAGCCTGCGCGGTCGAATTCCCTTGGTAGTAAATCCAGGCCTGAGTGTTTGTATGGTTGTGTGAGTAAGGCTTCTATGTCGGGAGAAGCTTGTATGAAGTGTTGATTTGGGAATTTAATTGCTGGGTGTTTACTTTCTATGGTGCCCCTGTCTTGTGCTATCTTTCTGGTGTGGGTGGTGTGGTGAACCGTGAGAGAAGTGTTCCAGCCGGTGGCTGGTGGTGCCCCTGTTTTGGTGTTAGTGTTTCCAAGGCTGTTGGAGTGGACAGCTATAGAGGCCAGGTGATTCCGTGTCCGGAATTTCCGACAGCTTTCTGGTGCCCCCACTGAGGAGAGCTTTCTGGTGCCCCCACTGAGGAGAGCTCTGGTGTTGTTCTTTGCCTAGAAGGGTGTATGTCCCACTGAGGAGAGCTTAGGGATTGTTACAAGTTTCATGATGTGGTCTGTTGCTTGCAAATGAGGATCAATACCAATACCAAGATGCAACAAAAACAATACTTAGGGCTCTTGAAAAGAGTTCCACTTTGTAGATGAATGTGGGAGAGGGTTTGATAATAATCCCACATGGGGACTTATGGGAGTCCTAGAATTTTTGTATAAAAGGTGGCTCATTTGAGAGCTTTACACACTTTTGGGCTTAGTTCATGCAAGAGCTCCTTTGAGAGACCTACTCTCCCTCTTCTCCATAGAGGTGAAGACTCTTCTCTCACCCCATCTACATCATTGTATGAGGTTAATCTCTTCATTGAATCATTAGCAATGTCATGAGTCTTTCTCATCCTCTTCTCTAATCATTTTACTCTTATGCATGCTTTTAGTATTTCATTTTTTGAGTACATGGATTGATTTGAAGCTTTCATGGAAGCTTGATGCTTGAATGTGTGCATGCTTGTAGGAAGATAGGAGTGGAGTGAGGTCTTTCTCTTTGCTTGAGTGCATAGTGATTGTATTCCTCTTGCTTGTGTTTGTGAATGAATGGGTGTGAAGGAATGAGGACAAGTTGAGCTTGTGTGTATGGTTAGTCTAGTGTCAAGTGATGGTAGCCATGAGCATTCTCTCCATTTGTGGATAAGCTCTTGTGCACCGGTACGGGTCGAATCCCTAGCTCCGAAAGGGATGCAAATCCCATTGGAGTGAGCTATACTTGGATCGTACTCCTCTTACTACAAGAGAGAGGGTTTTCCGTCTCTCCATTGGCGCCGCTGCCGGGGAAAAGACTCAAATCCGGTTGAGAGTGTGTGGAAACCACCACTATTTCCTCTTTTGGTTGCAAAACCATTGAGTGATTAGGTTAAGATTGAGTGTGTGAACTCAAGGGCGCCTTGTGGGTTTTCGTTTTTTTGATGAGAAGCAAGAAAAAAATTTAAACTTCATTGCGGTTGAGTAATCCCGCCATTAATCAGAATTTAAGTACTTTCTATTTTTGTATTTTTTGTTGCAAGTTGACGAGAGATAAGTAGGAAGTAGTGAAGCGGCTTTCTTTTCTTTTATTGTTTTGATTCTTTTATTGTTTTGATTTGTTGCTTGGTGGGGAGGCGTCCGCAGCAAAGAAAAGAATAGGTATACATATATATATATCCTTGCAACCGGGCGGCCAGCTGAAAGTCTGCATAGAAGGCGGCCTTTTTTCTTTTTAAAAAAAAAAAAAACAAAAAAATAATAATTTAATCTATATATATATATATATAGTTGCAGCGTTGACGGCGGCAGCGTTGACGGTGGAGGTAGGTGGGCAGCAAACGGACGTCGACGGAGGCAGCAAGCGAACGTTGAGCAGCGTTGACGGCGGCAGAGTGGACGGCGGCGAGAGGCGGGGGCAGCAGCAGAGAAGCAGCGTTGGCAAAGGTTAGAGGAGGCGTCGGCAAGCAGGGGGCGTCGGCAGAAGCAAAAAAAGGGTGAAGGCTGTGGCGACTGGCTGTCGGCTGCAGCAGTCGAGGCAACTGGGAAGGCGGCGAGCTCATTGGCCAGCTGCTCCTGCCTGCTGGCTGTGGAAGAGAAAGACCGTGAAGGCTGGGCCGTAGAAGAAGGTGGAAAGGCGGCTTTGGTGGCTGGCAAGAGGCGGCAAAAGAAGCAGAGTTGGCTACTCTCTGCAGGCGAGGAGAAGCGCAAGCGGAGGTGGCTAGCGAGAGGCGCTGTGGAGTAGGCGGGAGCAGCAGCGAATTGAAGCGAGCAGAGGAGTGGAAGAGGTGCAGAAGACAGCTCAGAAGCGGTCGAAGAAGAAGACGGTGAGGAAGCACGTGAAGAACCGGCGAACGGCGCGGCGACGAATCTGCGAGCGCCGAGGCGAAGGATAAGGTTAGTGGAATTTTATTTTTTTTTATTTTTTATTTTTTTATCATGTTTTTTTATTTTTAAATTAAAAAAAAAATAATAATATTTTTATTTAAAAAAAAGAAAAAAAAAGAGATTAAAAAAAAAGAAAAAAAGAAAAAGGCATTAAAAAAAAGGACAAAAAAAGAAAAGAGATTAAAAAAGAAAAGAAAAGAGAAAAAAAAAAGGGAAAAAAGAAAACAATTAAATATTTAAAAAAATAGAGAGAAGAAATTAAAAAAAGAAATTTAAAAAAAATAAAAAAAATTTAAAATAAAAAAAAAAAATTTCTTTTTATTTGTTTTTAGGAGTCCATATTGTGTGCATATTTTTATTTTTTTTCATTTCTGTAATTTTTAGCATAATTAGTTTAGATTTGCATTGTTTTAACTTTTTGTTATTAAAAACAAAAGCAAAATTAAAATAAAAATAAAGAACAAAACAAAATAAAAGGAAAAAAATAAAAAAAAAAAAGAAAAAGAAAAAGAAGAAAAAATAATTTTTATTTTTCGAATCCACTGTTCATTATTTAAATTTTTGTACAAAACTTTGCATAATTGAGGGTAGCCTGCATTTTTTATTTTTATTGCATGCATAATTAGTATTTTTATAATTTTTTATTTTTGACACGAAATTCATTCATTTTATTAAAAAAAAAAAACAAAAAAACAAACAAACAAACAAACAAAAAAAGAAAAAAACAATAAAAACCGACAAAAGGAGGAAAAAAACAAACAAAAGAAAATTTTTTGATTTTTTTTAGGAGTCTATTATTTTTTGCATATTTTGTAGTTCTTCATTTTTTTTAATTTTTGTAACTTTGTGCATAGTTAGTATTTTTTAGTGTGATTCATAATTTCTGTGTTAAAAAAAAAAAAAAATCATAAAATCATAAGATCATTAAATAAATTAAAAAAAAAAAATAAAAAAAAATAAAAATAAAAAAAAATAGGATAGATAGTTACGCCACACATTTTCTTTTTAGTTGCCGTTAGTGATTAGGTAGGAAAAAATATATATATATATATATATATATTTTTATCAAAAACAAAAACCAAAAACCAAAAACCAAAACAAAAACAAAAACACATAAAAACCCAAAAACCAAAACAAAATTTGACCTTATGCACTTACGGTCAGGACGTCTGATAGATTCTGCCATAGGGCCTAGGGCACCTTCTCGAGTACCTACGCAGGAAAGTGGGACCCAATCGGTAGGAAATTTGGCAGATATTGCTGAAACCCTTTCTGAATCTCAATCCGATACCCTTTCCTCTAGAACAAATAGTTCATTGTCCATGGACAATCTAGGGCCATCAACTAGTCATCCCGTAGCCCAAAATAGGACACCCACACGATCCTTTAATCCATTTGAAGCCGATACCATGGGGTTAACATTCAACGTGCGACTCCAATATGTCTACACAAATGCTCAAGGAGCTGAGATCTTTAGGGACCCACAACAACGGTATCTTGTTAAGATAGCCGACATATTCTCAGAACTTGATAGAGCACCTCTAGTCAATGACCAGGGTAACATGTACATGGGTGGAGATGGTGTTCGCTATGAAGTCACCTACCATCCGGAAAAGGTAGACAAATTAGGGGAGCTCTCTAAAACAGAGTTTTTAGACATATCACAACTTTCCAGAGCAAAAGAGTCTAGAGATGACTGGCTCATTGAGCCGGACATGCCTGGACCATCCAATGCCCAATCCTCAAAGCCATCCACCAGAGATGATTTACTTCTTGTAGATCTAAATTTGGAAAAGGATAGGAAAGGCAAGTGTAAAATGGATCAGGGGGCTGAAAGCCAATGGGAGTTTGTACGACAAATTCCTGTGACAAAGGTTTTACAGGATGACCCACTTCAAGAGGTCTATAAAGATTCGTTAGAGGGATATTATGCCACAACTAAATCGCCAGAGCTGGAGCTTCCTCTAGCTTATGTAGTGGTAGTTGAGAAGTGTGCGGGACACATAAACAGAATAGTTGATAAATGGGCCAATGAATATCGAACGTTAGATTGGAAAGAGATTAGGGAACTCATGTGGAAGGGACAACCATTATTTATGGAAGTGTTCTCAACACATACAGCCAAACCAGGAGAGACAGCCTTTCTTGGAGAAACTGTTGCTCCTCCCCTACGAGAGTTCACTAGAGAGGGACCTTCAACATCTAGGTGGACCACAGCTAGTAGCCCAACTCTAGCACCACGATATCGTCCTACACCAAATGTGCGACCACAGGTCACACCACAACAACATCTTTCCCACTATGACAATCGGATGAGAAGGGAGCCAACTCGGCCTCCTATAAGTGCACCTCCTGAAATGAGGGTGACAAGATCTTTAGAGGGGTTTGGTGAGGCTGGTAATAGGGTACCCACACCAATTTTGGAAACATGTGGACCATCTTTCCAAAGGGAGGAACAATTCCCACTAAGGGTAAGAGGCCGTAGGCCCTATGATGAGTATTCACGACAAGTACGGCCATCAACTCTTCAGAAATTGGTTAAGAAATATGAAGGGTCGGGAGATCCATACGATCATGTAGCAGCTTTTAGGCAAGCAGTTCGAGCTGAGCAAGTTGCTGATAAGCATACTCAAATAGAAGGGTTTGGACTCACTCTTGAAGGAAAAGCCCTGGCTTGGTTTCAGGCATTAGAGGCTTCAGACAAAACTTCTTTAAGAGTTTTGGAAGAGAGATTCATTGCTGCTTTTTCCTTGATGGGAATTCAACATGACACGGTAGCACACATCTACTCTTTCAAGCAAGGTGAGAATGAGAGTGTTAGAGACTGTGTAAATAGAATGAAGCAGTACATTAACCGATGCCCAGAAGATGAGAAGCCCGCCCAAAGTCGATTAATTTCTCTCTTCTTAAAAGGCCTCAAAAATTCGACACTGCATACACATCTCTATGCGAAGAAACATACGAGTTTCAATGAGTGTTGCCATGATGCTATGGATTTCACCGATAACTTCAAGTTCCAGGATGGTTCTGGCCCTGAGGTGAAACCTAGAAATCAATGGGGTGAAGATCAAAGTTCAGGGTCTAGCGCACTATTAAATCCAGACCAAATAGCCAACCTAGTGCTAAGGAGATTAGGACAAACCTATCGTCCACCCATGCAGCCACAACAACAACAGCAAAGAATGAGGAGTATACTTCCTACAGGTCCTCATCTTTGTGGAGCATGTGGCGGTGACCATAAAACAGAGGACTGTAATACCTTTTCTCCTCTAGTCACAAACCAACCCACAAAGAAGTGGTGCCAAGCCTGTGCTTGGAACTTTACTCATACCACCCAGGATTGTACTCGCATTGCGAGAATGAGACAGGAACGTGAGCAACCGAGGGGTGGAGTGGCTCCACAAATGTATCAACAATATACAAATTTTGAACGTAAGCCACCGATGACACAAGAACAAGCACGACCTGTTCTTGGTGCTCAACCTCCTGCTCCAGGGACTGCTCCTGTAAGGATTGTGGACTACGACAATTCAAACATGTGTAGAGAATTGGTAAACCCAGGATATGTGGAGGAAGAATATGTATCATATTCATCCAAAGAAAATGGCTTTGAAAGTACCACATACCCAAACTAAGCACTGGTGGAGATTCAACCAGGGGAACAAAACTCTTTAATGTTGCTAGGCGGCTACCAACCTAGGACTCCAGGCCCCTCAGGTCAATGGCAGCCAAGGAAAGTAGAGGCCAAACCAATGGGCCCCTGTTATGAGTGTGGAGAACCCCATTGGGCTCGTGATTGTCCACATCGCTCAAGGCAAGCATCTAGGACAAATACAACAGTGCAACAATTTCCACCAATAGAGAGATATTGTCTGGGGTGTTGTGTCGAACACTTCCCGAAGGATTGTCTGTTGAAACCACATGAGGAGGGCAACTCTCAACCAAAGGTTTCACTTAACCTTGTAGGGGCAATTCCATCACCACCTTCATCTGAGAATGAGGATGTCGTGCCACTTAGAGTCATGACTCGATCACAGACACGAAACGCTGAAATACAAACTGATGAGACACCTCGAACTAGGGACGCAAAGACAAATCTAGTGGACAAGACCCTACAATCCAGTAGAAAAAAAACCACTAGGAGGAAGAAGAACCGAAACAAGCAAACTAAAAGTGCATCCACTTCTAGTTCTCAGGAGACCTCTAAACAAAACATGAGGAATAAAACTTTTACATCCCAAGAAGTGCGTGAGGAACCTAAACCTGAGCCAAGTGCTAAACAAAATGAGGCTAGTACGACTGAGGATAGTTCTGGGGGTTCTGTTTTTGTGGATAAAGTGAATGAGACACTAGAGGCCATCATTGATGCTCATAGAAGTCGCATTGCAGCCTTATCAGAGCTACCCAAGAAGCTTCAAGAATACCCAAACCCTCGTGAGGAGAAGATCAATCTAGCTGTACATCAGCAAATCATTAGGGAAGCTCAGTCGATACTGGAGGGACCACCACCACCTATTCCTCGGGGCCCAACCTCTCTTAAGCCAACATTAGAAACTATACCGGAAGTGTCATCAAGTAGGGAAATGAAAAGTGAGTTCATTTCACAAGCTCAAAGCGAAAGATCGGCACTAATTGACACTCCATTGAAAGAAGAAAGTCTACCATCATCTAGCCTTGTCTTCCCATGCAATGATGAAATTATTGATGCTAATGAGGACATGGCAAATGACATGTGGGCCGCAGTAAATGAGAAAATTAATGAGAACATGTCTTCTGTTAGTTCGCCTCCATTCTCTGAGGTGGATTTTACCAGAGATTCGGAAAACAACTTTGGACGCCCAAGCATCCAGGAGGAAGGTCAAACAATTGTTTCTCCTAGAAGTAAGCATACAATGAAAACCTTACCATCCTATCTGGGAGAATATGAGAACTGTTCTCAAACCTTGAGGATACCCTCCATGCATAAAAGGTTGACTAAGGAGAAAGATATGAGTATGGTGCAAGCTATTTTGTCAGCACCAGTGGCTTGTACCTTACCTTTGCTTGAATTGATAAAGCTTAAACCTGAGTTGTGGAATGATATTGCCACATGTTTGTCAGAGCAGGTATTGCTACAAAAGGGTCACCATGAGTGTACTATACACCCTGAGACAAAGCATGTAATGCCAGTTCCTATCAACAAAGTTGGAAAATTTTGTGAAGACGATCAGGGAAATGCTACCCTCCCATTGGAAGTGCGAAAAGTATCTTCAACTGCAATACTTGATAGTGGTGCAGGAGTAGGCATTGTGACAAGGTCCATTTGGGAGAAATGGGGCAAACCAGCTATTAGGAGTACCAGGATGCGTTTGCAGCTAGCAGATGGAAGCTTAGAACATCCCCTTGGGCTGCTTGAGAACATATTGGTCACCACATGTGGGATTGAATATGAGCATACCTTTGCAGTGGTGGATTTTGGAAAGCATCCAAACTATGAAGTGATATTGGGTAGACCATTCATGCGACAATTTCAAATGATTCAAGATTGGGGATACAACTACTTGTACCTCAGCCATGATTCTGTCATCACAAGGGTCAACCTAAGGAATCACTCATATCGTGATGTAACAAGGTCTCCAATAGATGAGTTTGATTCTGCTTCATCTGAGGGCTCAAAAATTACATTGTCAGATGGGCGAGAAGATCTATGGATGTGTGGAGCCTCCTGTAGGGATTTCAACACTGAGAGACTTAAGGGTAATCGAAGTGTATCAGACGAGGCATACATTCCACAACCCTTCCCTGAGCATTTAATTGATCCATTAGAATGGAGTCATGTCCTTGCAACATTATCGACATGTACTTTACCGAAGCCAATTCAATTCTGTGACTCAGATGGATATGATATTGTTCCTATACGAATGATACAACCACATAACCTTCGAGATGATTTGTACTATAGGAATGCATCCACAACAGCATTACATGTTAAGGAAGTCTCGGCTACTCCACGAGCTTTATCGTGTCAAAATGGTAATGTTTCTACCTTACCCAACCCTCAATCAAAATCTGCTCTTAAAGCTCCAAAACAAATGATGTGGATAATTGATGAGTACTCAAGTGAGGGCCATGGCTGGCATGTTCCAACTACTCTAGTTGCTGCTCAAAGAAGGCCAGACAAGAAGGATTCATCAATGTGGCTACCCAAAGATGCGTACAAACTTGTACCATCTATTCCAGTTGCTAAGCCTCTTAAGAAGCACATCATTTCCAAGCCTAAACCTCGGGTTGTTACTCGATGGGTCCCCAAACATGTTCTTAAAGCACAAGGTTATTATGAGGGTGCAACATCAATTTGGCTTCCAAAATGCCATAGATTGCTAAAGGTAAAAGAGTGTTTCAAAAAGATTCCAAGAGTCACCCCTGATTGCCCATATCAGTGGGTGCAAAAGAAATCAACACAAACTCTTCAAGAAAGGAAAGGTGGTTGTAATAGCACTTACAAATCAACTTGTGTTGATCTTCCTAAAACATGTATTGAGACACCTGTTGTCCCTATTTCTCCATGTTACACAATTCCATCATCAACTGGTGAACCTAAGACAAGTCCAAAGGAGTCTCATTTGAGCATAGATTCTAGCATTTCAATGCCTAAATCCTCTTATCTTGCTCAAATTCCAAAACAATTGATAAAGTTCCCACCCAAGAAGGACATACCTAAAACCAAAGATAAGGCATTAGCACTACAAATGAAGCTCTTTGGTAGATCAATGTTTGAATAGTGTGGTGCCTTACGCCTTTAAAGGATTATGTTCTTTTTGAGATAATCTCCACCATCAGCGCAAGAGTAACTCAGTGACTCCACAATAAGAACGACAAGCCAGGGCACTTTTCTCCCATTGGGTTTTTTCCCCTCGGCTATATTTGGTGATTGGCACCACTAACAAATTTTATTCTTTTGTTTTTTTTCTTTTGTTTGTTAATAAAACTTTGTGCAGAGATCTCAGCTTAAGAAGAGCATCAGATACGCCCCTACAGTCCACCTATCGTGCACACAAATTAGGAAGGGGGGAGATATGCTATGCCTACAGGGATCAAGGAGAAGCAATCTGCACAAAATCAGCAATTATTCAAGGCAAACGAACAACATCAACATGGCACTACATCAGGTGTATGCAAATCTTAATCTTTATTTCTTTTAGTGCTCTTATCTTTCGCATATATGGTTTGCATGTACACAATATTGGCTGGTTTGAGTTTTGATTAGTAGTTAAAATGTGGTGAGTACATTCTAGAGTCTTAGAAAACTTAGTAAGAGATATTTCTATCCAAAGACAGTGTAGGATATATACCAAGGGAGTATGCCAAGTACTTATGTCTTCAAGGTATATTAGTTATCCCTAGTGGTAGTTATCTCTTAAATATGAGCTAGGTGCTAGGAGTAATAAAAATTTTTTTTTATGAAAATATACCCTAAAAAGATATATATCTATATACAAGGTGAATTACGACATGAAGTGTCTACCGCCATGCGAAGTGCTTGGTAGGACCTGGGGATGTCTCAGCACCTTGGGGCCGATGCCTTGATTTCCATGGGGTGACCACTGATGTCTAGAAGCTTCAGAAGAAGACCATTGAGGAATCTATCGCCTTGATAGCTGTTGGTAGGACTCGGGGGTACACTATGGGCCCTCAAGACCGATGCTTTCATCTTCATGGGGTACTCCTTAGGTCATAAAAGAAAGAAAAAGGGTCTGTCGCCCTTGAGATACTTAGCGGTCTTTAGATTCTCTTGGCGGAGGTCTCTGGGCCATTGCTTGGGTCTCATGGGGATAGAAACTTAATCTTTATCACCTTCTACACACATATTTAAAAAAAAAAAAAAAAAAAACAACAAGAGAGAGCTCCAATCACCTTTGCTCATACTTAGGAGTAGGGTTGCCACTTAGGAGTAACTTACATACTGATAGGACATTGAGACTGCGGTCATAACCGGAGGTGTACAACGACACTTGCCTTTGCATAGCATTATCTACTACCTAAGTCTCACTTTGACTAGTTTTTACTCACCTCTTTTAGTATTCATTAAAACTTTAATCAGCCTTGCACTTGTATGCTCACGTGTGTAATTATTATTGCTGATTTTGCTTTTCTTTTCTTTTTATCAATAAAGGACTTGACTTGCATCAATTGTTTTTTTGTTGCAGCTCTTGCTACTACCGCGCTCGAGGACGTGCGCAAAATAGGAAGGGGGGAGTGTTGCTTGCAAATGAGGATCAATACCAATACCAAGATGCAACAAAAACAATACTTAGGGCTCTTGAAAAGAGTTCCACTTTGTAGATGAATGTGGGAGAGGGTTTGATAATAATCCCACATGGGGACTTATGGGAGTCCTAGAATTTTTGTATAAAAGGTGGCTCATTTGAGAGCTTTACACACTTTTGGGCTTAGTTCATGCAAGAGCTCCTTTGAGAGACCTACTCTCCCTCTTCTCCATAGAGGTGAAGACTCTTCTCTCACCCCATCTACGTCATTGTATGAGGTTAATCTCTTCATTGAATCATTAGCAATGTCATGAGTCTTTCTCATCCTCTTCTCTAATCATTTTACTCTTATGCATGCTTTTAGTATTTCATTTTTTGAGTACATGGATTGATTTGAAGCTTTCATGGAAGCTTGATGCTTGAATGTGTGCATGCTTGTAGGAAGATAGGAGTGGAGTGAGGTCTTTCTCTTTGCTTGAGTGCATAGTGATTGTATTCCTCTTGCTTGTGTTTGTGAATGAATGGGTGTGAAGGAATGAGGACAAGTTGAGCTTGTGTGTATGGTTAGTCTAGTGTCAAGTGATGGTAGCCATGAGCATTCTCTCCATTTGTGGATAAGCTCTTGTGCACCGGTACGGGTCGAATCCCTAGCTCCGAAAGGGATGCAAATCCCATTGGAGTGAGCTATACTTGGATCGTACTCCTCTTACTACAAGAGAGAGGGTTTTCCGTCTCTCCATTGGTATCCAGAATTTCATGGCAGGAAGGGTGAAGATGTGTTTGACTTCTTGGAGCAAATGGAGTTGGCATGCATTAGCAGCCATGTTACAGATGAAGAGCAGGTTTTGAGGTTGATAAAGATTTTCTTGAAGGGAGATGCCCGAAGCTGGCTTAAAAATTTTGAAGTACAGGATGCGGCATATGAGCTACATGGTGCTTTGACCTTAGACAGGTTGAAAGAAGGCCTTTTGGAGCAATTTCAGTAAGCGGAGGAGCCTAGTGTGCTTTGGCAGGAGTTGAGCATCTTGAAGCAGGTCCATGGGCAATCACTGGATGATTTTGTGCAGGTATTTACATGTTTGTGGAGTAACTGGTGTATGAAATTGAAGCAAGAAGTTCCTCCTATGTTTCTGAAGAATTGTTATCCATTTGAAGGTCAAGGTTGAGTTGAAGAATCCCAAGTCATTTGATGATGTAGTTAGGGTTGCTAGGGAAAAGGAAGGCAAGATTCTGAAGCAGATGGAGATGGGTATTTATCCGCATGAAGGTATTGTGTCTACAAGGGATATGCATGTAAATTTGGTTGAGGTGGATAAGAGTCCTATGCAAAGTTTGATTAGACAGGAACCTCAAAGGCCTATACAGGTGCAAAGGGGGATGTTCTATGTGCCTTCTGATTTTTTTCCAAAGTCTTTAAAGCATGTGGAGGTGGATGAAAAGCAGGATGAGGAATCTGAGTCAAGGTTTGAGACTTTTGTAGATGAGGAGTTGCCAGTGGATTCTTCTTTGGATTGGGACGTCATGGCTGTACATGACAGTGATTTGGAAGGCTCTATTGGAGATCATTTGCATTTGGATTTGGATGATATGCATGCACACGGAAACAAAGAGGATGATGTCTTGGGATTGGCTGATGATAAGGAGGAAAAGGAGCTGGATATAGAATGCTTTGAGGATGATTCTTTGCCAGATTCTACAAGGGAGGAGGATGGGGTAGAGACTTGTGATGAAGTGAAGATGGTTTGCAATGCAGATGTGGAGAGCATGGAGGAAGATCCTATTATTATGGATTTTCTTAGACAGCTTGATGGTGGTTTGGTACCTACGATGAGGGATATGGATGTTTTTCCATTTGATGCATTATGTGCTGGGGAGTCTTTGGACGATGATATCAGGGGGGTTGGCAACACTCAAGAAGGTATGCATGTAGATTTGGTTGATGAAGGGCATTGTGATGTGAGTATTGTGCTTGAGGATGATATGTGGGAAGTTGCTAGCCTTGATGAACAGGAGCCAGAGATGGACATGGATGCAAATATGGTTGAGAGTGTAACTAAGGATTCTTTGCGTGTTGCTGAAATGCTAAAAGCAAAGTCCATGGATGACAAGGATTCTGAACCAGTTGAGCTGTATGGTTGTGAAGAGATGCCTGAATTACAAGAGTTGGAAGTGTTTGTGGACACTGCTGTTGGAAAGGATCTGGATTTTTGTGTGCAGAAAGGTCAAAATGTTGGAACCTGGCCTTCACTGGTATTGATGAATTGGATGCTAGATGCTGCAATGCCATAGGTTTTGAAGACAAGGAGGTTTGTTGTGGGTGGTGTTCTCTTATGGTGTATTTGAAGAACGAAGCCTTGAGGATGATGCTGTGTGGTCAGAGTCTATGAATGCTTATCAGATGATGGATGCAAATGATTTTGTGGTACATATGGTTGATGTTTGGTATGTAGTGATATAGACATTGTGTTTCACAGATACTGGGAAATGGGATGGTCAGTTTACAGATGTTTCCTTTTGATCCTGGTGGATAGCTATTGGACTTTATCTTTTTGCTGCTGAGCATAAATGCTCTAGCAGATGGGGGGGTTGGAAAAGTATGTCAGGTGTTTTTCTAAAAGGTGTTTTGGGCTTGTGTACATATGGAATGCATGGCTTGTGGAGAGTTTTGCTTTGAATGCCTTGGCAGATGTACAGGGTGGATGATTTGGTTTTGGGCTTGTGCAGGCTTGACCGGAACGTGGTCTACTGGAGGTCTGTTGGAGATGGTCTCAGCCACTCGGTTGCTTGAGTGTGTACGCATCCAAGAAATAAATGGGTACTGGCATATTGTATTTGAAGGTATACATGGAAGCATGGGCAATTAAAAGTTGAAAGGGCCAATGTCGCATTGCATTGGATGAAAAGGAGGGTGATTGTGGCCATCTTCTAGGCCTTAGGAAAAATAAAAAAATAATAATCAATGTGGCCAACAAAGCAATAGCCACTTGGAGGTTTGTATTGCTGCCAACGCAGCTGCCAGCGTGAGCCTCTGGAAGGTTGGCGAAGAAGAAAGAGCGTGGAAAAGGAGCCGCCGGGTGAAAGGAGAGAGGCGCTCTGGTGAGCAGGCGCTATAGAGGAAAGGAGCCGTTCACACACAGAGGATCGCCATGAAGAGAGAGTGTGGGCTGGAAGGTGGCCTCTGTGTGCGCAAGACGGCTGACAGGCTGGCGTCAAAGGGACGGTGACTGCGAGGGAGTCACCGTGAAGCTGTTGCGACTCTGAAGGTTTTGTTGTAGCAGAGAAGAGGCTGGCTGCGGGTATGGTAGAAGGCTGGCGAATGTGAGGAAGTCGCCTAGGAGAGAGAGGTGTGGACAAGCGAAGAGCAGGGGGCTTGATGTGAGACAAGCTTAACGTGGAAGCTGTACTACAGAGACAGGTGGCTGGTGACTTTGTGGAGAGATAGTGTGGAGTGAAGCTGTGGCTGCTGGTGTTGACAGAGGGCCGATAGTGTGAAGATAGAAAGTGCTTTGGGTGTTGTGTGTTGGTGGCAGATGGTGCCAACGTGAAGGACCATCTGAAGAGAGAGAGGTATTGGCGGTGACTGACGTAAGCGAAGGCAAGAGGTGTAGCCGTTTCGGAGAGTGCTGGTGACACACACAGAAGTGATGGGCTACAGAGAGAGTTGAGGGTTGCTGGTGGGGCGCCCTCTGAAGAGAGAGAGTGGCCGGGTTCTTTCTGGTGTGGTTGGCACAGCCACGGACGCTACTGGTGGTGGCTGGTCATTTCGTGTATGGTTGCCATCAGGAGAGAGTGTGCAGAGAAGTCTTGATGGGTCGTGTGGCTGAAGAGGCTTGGTCGTCACACGCAAGGTCATAATTCCAGAGGTAGTGAGGCTGCGGTCGAATTCCCTTGGCAATAAATCCAGGCCTGAGTGTTTGTATGGTTGTGTGAGTAAGGTTTCTGTGTCGGGAGAAGCTTGTATGAAGTGTTTACTTTCTATGGTGCCCCTGTCTTGTGCTGTCTTTCTGGTGTGGGTGGTGTGGTGAACCGTGAGAGAAGTGTTCCAGCCGCCGAAGGCTGGCGGTGCCCCCGTTAGTGTTAGTGTTTCCAAGGCTGTTGGAGTGGACAGCTATAGAGGCCAGGTGATTCCGTGTCCGAAATTTTTGACACTGTCTATGCCTGCGAGTCCGGCGAGATGGCATGCAGCTTCTCCTCTTCCACACCCATCGAGGAGACATACCCCGTCCCAGACACACTCACGCACACCCTCCAAGGCACCATCACATCAGGGCTCACAGCCACCACCACGTACTCCCTCACAGCCACAGTCACGTAGACAATCCCCTAGTCATGACTCCACCCGCAGTACAGAGGAGAGCAAACGCCGCAGTACGAAGAGTGGGAGTGGAGGATGCGGCGGGTGCTTTGGTGGGGGAGGTAGTAGGGCACGCGGTTAGAGAGGAGATAGAGGGAGAAGAGTTAGAGGAGACAATGAGGATGAGGAGGAGGTGAGAGAGGTGGAGGGAGTGATCTGCTATGATGTGACGGATAGGGGCGGGGTAGTGATGGATGCGAGGAGGAAAGAGGTAATGGAGTACATGCGTGGGGTAGTTTCAAACTTGTACAGAAGTTGTTTTATTAGATTTAAAGATCAAAATAGCCGATTAGTTGGGGAGGTGATAGATGTTGTACATAGTCGGTACCCCAATCCCCCACATGTGACATTCTCGGATGTATGGGGAAGGACGCGAATAAGGGAGATCTTAAGTAATAAAAGATCTCACCTTAAGAAACTCGCGTACGATGATGGGCTAAATGTAGCTGCGGCGGGTGGCTATCCTGCCGAGAAACCTGCCACCACTGCGCACAAACGCGAGTGGAAGGAGGCAAAGAAACGAGCAGAGGGTGGCATGAAGAGTAGGTAGCATGTGGAGGCACGACAGATCCAGATGGAGACCATTGGATCTTTGCATTTTGGATCTGGCGGGGTCAAGTCATGGGAGGCAGAGTTTGTAAGTATCTTGCCACTTTATTTGATTGTTTACTTAATTCATTGATTCTATGATTGTTTTAATCTTACAAATTGTGTTAATTATGATACAGCGACGACGGGTTATGGGGAGGAAGCCCATAGCCCACGATACTGGGTATGCTCGCCGGCATAGCAGACGTGACATGTGGGCCCTCTTCAGAGCCGAGGGACGTATTACGGACGCGCAGTTTGAGATGGCCATGAGACCATACGGTCGACATGTACTTGAAAACTCTAAACGAATGATTTTGGTTTATTGAATTACATATATATATATACTTATATACTATATATTACTTGAATAGGCACAAGCTGCTGCACCTAGTGCCACTGATGATCCACCCGCCCGCCGCCACTGCTCCTGCTCGACGTGAGCACTACTCATCGGACATGTATACTGATGTGATCTCATCTGATCATGGAGGGAGCAATGGGTCATCATCTGGGTCTGAGTAGTACTCAGACTTATAGTATCACATTCCATATTGAGGATGTGGTTGTATATATATTTTTGTAACTGAAGCCATGGGCTACTTCGACATATGGACTCCCTTGTATATATGTGTACACATAAAATTTTGATAGTAATATTGAATCGTGAATTGATAGTATTGCATTCATGTCTGTCTTGAATCGTGTATTGACAATTTATGCATTCATGTCGTTCTTGAATCGTGTAATGACAATGCACCAACTCATCCTCATGGATGGTGCAATGCACCCAAAAAAAAATCCAGAGAGTGTTATTGGGTGCTGGTATGCTGGAACAGCATTCAGGTACCAAATAGCACTCTCTGGATTTTCTTTTTTGCTCTCTGTTTGCGTGTATAGACGCGTCAACTCTGTAAAAGTCACATGTTTATACGCGGATACTCTGTCAAATGTGCATGTATAAGCGCAGCTAAACTGACAAAATGCGTGTATACGCCCTCGTATCAGCGCGTCTGACTGCTTCTATACACGCGCTTTTACAGGCATGTCTCTGGCCGCGATGATACACGCGCTGATACACGGGCCTGTTACTTTTTTTCCATAAGTCATTTTCCGCTGCTAGGAGCATGGATATGAGCCCGATCCCTTGTAGTGACATTAAATTGGACATAAAGAGCATTCAAAGTGATGCATTACTTCTCAACTTATAACACATAAGAATTGGACAGAAAGAGCATTCATTTAGTGCTACATTACTTCTCAATTTGTGTCATGCAAGGCATAAAGTAAAGACACATGCATATGGTAAGGCATATGCATAGGCCTATATAGATGCAAAATGCATAGGCATAATAGAGGCCTCTATGAAATCCCTTATACAAATATGTATAAATTAAATTTAATCATCATTATTATGTGCATGAATGATAGCACTCTATACATGCATGAGAGATTGAGCTCTCTAAGTATATATGGAGCTCATAGAGAGATCTCTATGAATGTGTAGAGAGTTATATCCATGCATGGAGAACTCTATGCATCTATAGAGCTCGTAGAGAGCTCTATAGATGCATGGAGAGCTCTATACATATATAGAAAGCCCTATTCATACGTGGAGCCCTTTATGAATTCATAGAGCTCATAGGGAAGATCCTTATGCATACAAACAGAGCTCATAGAAGAGTGCATAGAGTTCTCTACGTTATGCATAGAGTACTTATGTATTTGGTAGATCCCTCTATGCATTCATAGAGCTCATATAGATCCCTATGCATGCATAGAGTGCTAAATTCACATAGATATATATCCATGACTTGGTAGAGCCCTCTATGCATGTATACGGTAAGGGACCTTATGGAAATGCATTGAGCTCTCATGAATTTTATAAAGCCTCAATGCATTTGCACATAAGGTCTCAAACTTGTGCATAGAGCTGAAAGAGAACTCTATGCATAAGATAAGAGCCCTTATACATGCATAGAGCTCATAGAGTTGAAAGAAGAGCTCTATGCATAATGTAAAAGCTCTTGTACATACATAGAGCTCGTAGTGAGCCCTATGCATGAATAAATTTCTCATAGAGAGACCTATGTATGCATAGAGATCAATGCATTTTCATATATGGTAATAGCCCTTATGCAAATGTGTAGAGCTATCAGGCATTTGGTAGAACTCTCACATGCATTAGCTAGAGACCTCTATGCATGCATAGCGCTCATAGAGATCCCTAGTAAACATGTATTTGGTAAACCCTCCCTCCTCCCCATTGTCTGCTCCCATCTTTTTTATCCAAAAGAAGGATAAGACCGGGCGCTAAATAAGCTCATAGACAGTTAAGAATAGATTGCCCATGCCCAAAATAGAGTACATCCTAGAGCGATTGAATGGTGTTAAAGTTTTCTCTAGGATAGATATTAAGAGTGGCTACCATTAGGTTTGGATCTTTGAGGCTGACATTTCAAAATCTGCCTTCAAGACCGAGCGTGACCTATGAGTTTGTGGTGATGCCTTTTGGAGTCACTAATACACTAGTGAAGTTCTTAAGAAGATGATGTCTCGGGTTTTTTGGGATCTAACTTGAAAATGCATCTTCATCTTTCTAGATGAAATCCTTAGCTTCTCAGGGAGTGCAGTAAAAAATAATCATAGAGAGGGAAACATTGTTACACAAAATGTGCATCATGTGAGCGATCAATCTAATGTAAAAATGATACTATTGAACAATGTCATGGGCCTCGGGGATACTCCCTATCCCATCTACAGAGCTCATAGAAGAGTGCATAGAGATCTCTAGCTTATGCATAGAGTACTTATGTATTTGGTAGATCCTTCTATGCATGCATAGAGAGCTCATAGAAGAGTGCAATGTAGAGATCTCTACCTTATGCATAGAGTACTTATGTATTTGGTAGATGCTTCTATGCATGCATAGAGCTCATAGAGATCCCTATGCATGCATAGAGCACTAAATGTACAGAGATTTACATCCATGACTTGGTAGAGCGCCCCTCTATGCATGTATAAGGTAAGGGACCTTATGGAAATGCATTGAGCTCTCATGAATTCTATAAAGCCTAAACTCATTTGCACATAAGGGCTCTAACTTGTGCATAGAGATGAAAGAGAACTCTATGCATAAGATAAGAGCCCTTATACATGCATAGAGCTCATAGAGTTGAAAGAGAGCTCTATGTATAAGGTAAGAGATTTTATACATACATAGAGCTCATAGAGATCCCTATGCCTGAATAAAGAGCTCATACAGAGACCTATGTATGCATAGAGATCAATGCCTTTATATATGGTCATAGCCCTTATGCAAATGTGCAGAGCTATCATGCATTTGGTAGAACCCTCACATGCAATAGGTAGAGCCCTCTATGCATGCATAGAGCGCATAAAGCCCTATGACACATATATAGGGCTCTTTACACATGTATAGGGCTCTTTACACATGTATTTGGTAAACCCTTTCTCCTTCCCATTGGCTGCTCCCATCTTGTTTGTCCAAAAGAAGGATAACCCTTCCTCCTCCCCATTGGCTGCTGCTCCCATCTTGTTTGTCCAAAAGAAGGATAAGACAGGGCGCTAAATAAGCTCACAGTTAAGAATAGATTGCTGATGCCCAAAACAGACTACATCCTAGAGCGACTGAATGGTGTTAAAGTTTTCTCTAGGATAGATATTAAGAGTGGCTACCATTAGGTTTGGATCTTTGAGGTTGACATTTCAAAATCTGCCTTCAAGACCGAGCGTGACCTATGAATTTGTGGTGATGCCTTTTGGAGTCTCCAATACACCAGTGAAGTTTTTAAGAAGATGATGTCTTAGGTTTTTTGCGATCTAACTTAAAAATGCGTCTTCATCTTTCTAGATGAAATCCTTAGCTTCTCAGGGATTGCAGTAAAAAATAATCATGGAGATGGAAACATTTGTTACACAAAATGTGCATCATGTGAGCGATCACACTAATGTAGAAATGATACTCCTGAACAATGGCATGCGCCTTGGGGGTACTCCCTATCCCATCGATATGTGCCCTTGAATGATGTTGATAGCTAATGTGGACCATAATAGCAACCTGGCGAGGTTAGGGAGAGAGGTGATTAGGTCATAAAAATCAAGTAAGTAATATAGCTCAAATGTGAAACAAATAATATGAAATATAACCATTACTACCGACTCTGAGAAGTAATACTCAGATTGTATCCCTTGAAAAGGTGTGAAGGTGTAGTTCTCTCCAAAATCAACCATAGAGACAACCACACCAATAGGGAACTCTACCATGCATGCTCTCAACTGACAATCCTACCACTTGGCACATTGAGTGTGCTATATATAGGGGTGGCTTTGCTCCTTAAATGTCACATAGTCATAGCGTCTCCATGTCACTATCTCTTGGTCACTTGCATCAAGATCTATCATCTGTAGTCGTGCAAGTGAACCACGATGTGAAAGTTTTCTCCACACAAGGCATCATATGGTAATGGGTATCCTCCGTGCATGCACACAAAAGAGAGTGGAGGAAATCACGAGGCCTATGAGGCAGCTCTCAATGCCCACTAAGACAATGGAACACATTATAAAATAGTAAAAACTTAACATGGTAGTGAAAAAAATACGGGTCGCATTGTCATGAGCAACTCACAAACCAAGGATTACACCCCTTAGATGACCTTTGCCCAATTTTGATTTTGGAAATGCTGCCAAAAGCTGAGAATACAACTCGGTTTTGGTGATTTCAAGAAACCAGGCATCGTGCTCAATGAACACTCCTCTTGTGACTCTCTTGTGCAAAACCTTTTTGAAAACTAGTAAGGCATACGAATTCGCCTCCCAAAATATTTCTATCAAGGCTCTAGTGTCTTCATCTAGTAGGTGATCATGGCTAGCTAGACGACCACTACTCGGTCACAAAGCACCAACCTCATTGGCATCTAAACTTTGCTGTCTACTAGAGCCAACTCTAAGTGCATGTGGTGCTATGGAAAGGATACGAGATGTGGCACTCACCTTACCCTTCATTTGGGAGCTACTTATGGCTACACTGATAAAGTACAAAGATAAAATCGAGGTAGAAAAAATTTCAATATGAGCAAATATGAAATTCCTCCAAAAGTACAACCATAAAAAAAGAAATACTACTATGATGGTAAAAGTAGATTCCCTATCAATATAAAGATCTATCCATCAACACCCTCTCTAGCTCTCAAATACTCTAAAATTCTCTCATGGTCAGGAATCAAAGCCAAAAATGCAACCAAGATCCAAGTTGGTGACTCTGTACTCGATTAAGAGTGAGCGTGACACCAAGCAATAGATGAAAGTATTGAACTACCTCTAACTCCCTTATCACTACTAGATCCCAAGACTCCCCCAAACAATGTCCAATCTACTAGTGGAATCGGCTTGCCACAATCATGGTATGTGGGCATTAAAAGACAATCCATGATTATCCATCGTATCCGGGTTGATGATGCATTTTTCCCAAGTGCAACTCATGAGATAGTAGTCTACTCCCTCGCTATTATATTCTCAGCAATAACGGTAAATACATCCGTCTATATCCGTGCATTTTCTCATCCTCTCGAGGCGCAATCTTACTAATCACCATCCATACATGCTCCACAAAAGCATGCAAACTATCTTGTGTGAATTGTGGGGGCTATTATGCACGTGTGCTTCTGATGGAATGTAAGCCCAAGGTGCCTGGTATTGTGTCACAATCATGTGGGCCTCTATGGTCAATAAAGGCACCATCCACACACCAAAAACATCTCATGACAATCAGAGCAACATGTAAGGGTTAGGATGATGCTCTTCTCCCACACAAATGTTGGGAACACCACTCGACCACCTGGTGTGCATCTCTCAACCGCTCAGCATCTTGTCGACACCTTAAAGTGTTTTAAGACCATATTACAGAGTTTGGGAAAATCCTAATTCCCATTTTGTAAGATAAAAAAAACATGCTAAACCCTTTTAAGATTTTGTCAAAACCCCCTCATGTGACATATCATTAGAAAGCTCTTGAAGAGTAATTTCTAGATCCACATTCTTCGAAAACTTTGGAATTGGTATGCTCAAGATACAACAAAAAGTAGATTAAAAAGAAAACTCCCAAAGTAATGGGATTTTCCCAAACTCCCTAATATGGTCTTTGTTTCAAACATGCACCTGCACCATCATGCTTACCCTTCCTTCTGTGACCAGTCTCAAAGAAGCAGCTTCAAATCACTAGGACACTAGACTGTATATGCCACCTATAAACCCATAAAACAAGTCTTGGTTATTATATTTTTAAAGATGTTCTATACACCCATCACCTTGGAGGTGATGTGTCACATACTCATAGCATTGCTATGTCACTATCTCTTGGTTACTAGTATCAAGGTCTAGTACCATCTATAGCCGTGTAAGTGAACCACATGATGTGTAACTGCTCTCCACACACAAGGCATCATATGGTAATGGGAATCCTCTATGCGTGCACATAAAAGGAGTGGATGAAATCAGGAGGACTATGAGACAACTCTCTATGTCTACTAACAGAATGGAACACATCATAAAATAGTTAGAACTCACCATGGTAGTGACAATATTATGTATTGCATTATTGTGAGTACCTCATAAACCAATTCTTACACCCCTCAAATGACCTTTGCTCAATTTTCAAGTCTAGAAATGATGCCACGAACTTTCGGTACATCACCAAAAATTGAATCAATAGATGTTCAATGACCTTATTAGTAAAATGGAACCCCCTATTGCTAACTAGCTCTAGGGGACACCTAGACCTTGATATGTTATGCTTGTATCAGAATTTAGCAATTGTACGAGCATTCACCTTCCGTATTGCTTTTGCTTTTGCCCACTTTATAGAATAGTCGCTTCTGGGTCAGTGGTGGGTCTAACAAAGTCTATTCCCCATTTTTTCAAAAGATTGTTGCACAATGATCGGGGCCAAAGGCATTTTGTCTTGTCCATGGGGAATGTTAAAGTAGTGGCATTCATCACACTGTTTGATAAATTCCATGGCATCACCAAACATACCTTGTTTGTAAGATCTTTCTCTCACTGTTACGTTTCCCACAAAATGTCCATCACTGGTAATTCCACTTTGAGCTTCTTCTAGAATGGTCAGGATTTCATCCTCCTGACACACTGTCTAAGCATGTGATCTTTGCCTAGCTTATACAATTGACCAACTATTAATTGGTAAGGTGCGCCAACTTGATAAGTTGTTGCATCTTATCCTTGTTCAATGGCTTGTCACCTATAGAAATCCATAGGCTAGATACTTGGAGATGTCTTCACTCCACTTTAGTACGAGATCTAATTTGAATATAGCAGCATATGGTAGTTCATCGCCAAAAGGGCAGGTTCTCCATTAGGTATTCTTGACCTGTGATCTTCCGATACATGTTTTGAACCGTTTCTCACTATTGGTGGTGCTATGGAAAGGATGCAAGGTGTGGCACTCACCTTACCCTTCATTTGGGAAATGCTTATGACCACCACAATAGCCTGTTGAGTAGCCAAAGCATCCACATAGTTCCTTGATGACAAGCTGAGGATAATGCTTATGAAACTGAAACTCCGTCTCCCAAGTTGCATGGGTCAAGGGATATCCTTTCTATTTTACAAGGAACTCTAGGAGAGTACATTTTGCAATCGTCATTCTCTTCATTCTAGGATCTATTTTGGTCATCTTGATCAGGTTCCTACAAAGCAATCATAGCCTCAACTAAATTATCACCATCATGAAGATAACACTTCAATCGACTCACATGAAATACTGGGCAGACATGATAGTCTTGTGGTAAGTCTAACTTATAAGCCACATCTCCGACTTGTTTCAAAATCATCCATGACCCACAATATCTAGGCGACAACTTAGTATATTTACCCACATGAAGTGTCTCAATTCTCTAAGGAACAAGTAAAAACACTTTCTCTCCCTTTGTAAAAGAACGAGCTATCCTCTTAGGATTAGTATACTTAACCGCTCGATCCGTATAGCCGGATGGATATAATCTCAAGCTCTAGCTGAATTTAAGTGAATCTGAGATAGGAATTCAGCTGCACTGGGTGTCTTCTGTGGTAATCCGATTGTACTTGTGGCTTCAATGGATTATGCCCATAATTCAAGATACATGGAGAACAGTTTGTAGAGGAATGCTTGCGCGAATTATACGCAAACTCTAAATATTTTAAATACTTTTCCCAATCACTTTGTCGTTCTTCGACATAAGCTCTTAACATATCCTCTAAGACTTGATTGACTCTCTCGATGTGACCATCAGTTTGTGGATGATCACCGCTACTCATGAAGAGTTGTGTGCCAAGTTTACTAAAAACAGGTTGCCAAAAATTATGTGTAAACCATGGATCTCTATTTGAGACAATGGATTTTGGCAAGCCATGTAGAGCTTCAACCTTGTTCATAGTAAGAACAAAATGTGCCATCTTAGATAATTTATCAACACGACAAAGATAGCATTAAAACCTTTCCTAGTTCTAGGTAAACCCATAATGAAACCCATGAAAATACGCTACCACTTCCTCTCTCTAGAATAGGCAATGGATGTAATTAGAAGGAATCATCCTAATAGGATGCCTTTCTTCAAAAATAGTAGAGACAATTTTATATAGGATTATGCAAGATTTGATTTTTCAATGATAGAACTTCACACATGTCCATTTTTCATGAAGGGATTCCTTTGCATGTTTGAAATCATCCTTAATTAAAAAGTTCACTGCGTGAAGTTGTGCCTATCCCATTTGTCAAGAAGGGTTTTCCTTTGCAAGTTTAAAAACATCCTTAACTAGAACATTGGCTGCAGAGAGAGAGAGAGAGAGAGAGAGAGAGAGAGAGAGAGAGAGAGAGAATCCCTTACACCCATAGATGTAGGACCATCCTAAAAAGAGCACTCATCTTAGTTTCAAGAAGTAGTAGTGGAGACAATTATACCAAGGAAGATACAAGCTTTGATTTTTCATTTGTGAAACTTCACACCGGCCTTTCACCATAACATTTGTCAGTTTTAGGAGGGCAAACCTCGAGTATAAAAGGACGCCCTTAGGGTGCCACATGAGAACCCCACATACACACGCGCGCGCGCGCGCGCACATCACAGAGATGGGGGCCTCATCGGTTTCTGCTGGTCGTAGCTAATGTGTGCCACGCCACCTGCCTCCCGGAGTACCCCTCTGAACAGCGGGCCTATCCTCATTTGCCACCGCCGCATCACTACGTCAGTCACCGCCAGCCCTCCTCAGCTCGGCCACTGTCCACCCCTGCCCACACTACTCGCAGCCCCACGTCCCACTCCGTATCCCCTCTTGCCGCTGCCCAAGCTTCACCTCCGCCACTGCACTCATCTAAGCTGGCTCCGTCGCCGTCAGTCCTACTAGAAGCGCCGGCGCCCTCTTCGCCCTCCACTCCACAAAACACCCCGTACCGTCCTCAACAGCCTCAACACCACCGCCCGCGTCCAGCAGCTCCTCTAGTAGTACTACCGCTACAACTCCCAGCTCGCGGTCCGCAACGCCACCTACCGTACCTTCTCCCACCAACTCGGCGCCTGTGGAGGCCCCCATATTCCTATCCATCTCGCCTACGTTGTCGCCTTCCCCAACAGCAGCCGCTGCAGTTCCGTCTTTAGCCGTCGAAGGTCCCAGCGGCAATCCCGCCATACTGCCTCCCTCTCCCTCGCCCTCGCTCGCTGATTCTCCGACAGATCAGGTACTATCTCCATCACCGTCCACGACAACGTGACCAGCTGCCTGGCGTCCAATGTTGGGAATGTAATCGACCATAATAGAATTATAATGCCTAGTCAAAACGGATGTACGAACTTCATCAACGATAATACAATTAACCATTCGTCTCTCTCTCTCTGTGCTGTTGTCTTTGAGATCTTCTATAAGGACAACAAAGGAAAACCTCAACATAATCTTACATAAAAAAGAAGGTAAGGAAAAATTTAGTCATTTGTCCCACTTATCATGCCAAAAGAATCAAAAGATGAAGAAGAAAGTGAAGTCCTTATCAAAGAAGCAGAAGGCAAAGATGTCCCTAAAGAAAGTGTTGAGGCCCATGAAACTTTTGAGGAAAGGAGAAGACGTAAGATTAAAACGAGGATAATCCAAAGCAAACTTTCTCGAACAGAAGGAGATAAATAAGAAGTGTAAGTAATCGAGGCAATACTCCAAGAGGATATTAAGCTCACACCCAACTGCATAAGAGAAAGTTAAAGAAGAATCTTTTGTAGAATTAGAAAGACGAGCCCCAAATATTTTTGCAACACAAAAAAGGAGACACAACTAGAGATGAAGCCCAAATCATGCGACCGAGAGTGTAGTAAAAAATGTACATGTGTATATGTTTTAAGGAATATACACATTATTTCTTGTTCACGCAACTAGTGTAAGTTGAATACACTAGTAGCTAATAAATAGGATACCTCCCATAAATGTAAACTTTCTCACAATGAGCATGTACCAAAGTGCAGTGACCCCCATATCCACATTGTTAGGATCTTTTTGTAGTTAAAGCTTAATTATTTCAATTGTAATAAAAGAACATTACTAGGGATATAATCTACAGTGATCCAATAATTTATAACATAAGTTGGATGCATAAGTTTTCACAAATGAAGTTCTTTTAGATTGGGTCGTAAAGAACAGTTCCCAAAGTGATCCCCATATTCACACTATTTGGGTCATTCTTCAACCATTATATTACACGGGTCCCTTAGTGACCAAAAAATCATGGCAAAACCACTTTGTCGAGTGTTTTCTACAAGCTCAAGGGAATTACTTATAAAGTATGTAACCTATCACCTGAGTTCTTAAACAGATGGACATTTTTTATTTAATTTTTTGAGAGAAATGTATTTACAAAAGGGAACCATTAATATGATTTTGAAAAAAACATTACACATTTGTATTGAAAAAGGATTTTTTTAAATATGAAAAATCTACACATAAGGAGTTTTAGATATAGGTCTTGAACACACGTGATATACTAGGTTTACATATAGTGAACTCCCCAAGTCTACAAGCAACCACAACATCGAGCTTCGTAACCTCGTATGAGAAGGCTATATCAATAACTAGCAAAGAATAATAGCAATAGGCTACATCAAAAACTAGTAAAGAGCAATAGCTAGCATTAAGGAGACTTTTTCAAAAATTTGCCTCCATCCTCGATGTCATTTTACTTGAGTTTTTGGCCTTCCTCTATTGAGGTGTGTTTCCTTCTATATTTAGAACAATAAATACCTACACACCCACGTACTCTCTCTCTCTCTCTCTCTCTCTCTCTCTATATATATATATATATATATATATATATATACTCCAAGAAGATATTAAGCTCACACCCAACTACGTAAGAGAAAGTTAAAGAAGAATATTTTGTAGAATTAGAAAGACTAAGCCCCAAATCTTTTTGCAACACAAGAAAGGAGACACAACTAGAAATGAAGCCCAAATCATGCGACCGAGAGTGTAGTAAAAAATGTACATGTGTATATGTTTTAAGGAGCATACACATTATTTCTTGTTCACGCAACTGGTGTAAGTTGAATACACTAGTAGCTAATAAATAGGATACCTCCCATAACTGTAAACTTTCTCACAATGAGCATTTACCAAAGTGCAGTGACGCCCATATCCACATTGTTAGGATCTTTTTGTAGTTAAAGCTTAATTATTTCAATTGTAATAAAAGAACATTACTAGCGATATAATCTACAGTGATCCAATAATTTATAACATAAGTTGGATGCATAAGTTTTCACAAATGAAGTTCTTTTAGATTGGTCGTAAAGAACATTTCCCAAAGTGATCCCCATATTCACACTATTTGGGTCATTCTGCAACCATTATATTACACGGGTCTCTTAGTGACCAAAAAATCATGGCAAAACCACTTTGTCGAGTGTTTTCTACAAGCTCAAGGGATTCACTTATAAAGTATGTAACCTATCACCTGAGTTCATAAACAGATGGACATTTTTTATTTAATTTTTTGAGAGAAATGTATTTACAAAAGGGAACCATTAATATGATTTTGAAAAAAACATTACAGATTTGTATTGAAAAAGGATTTATTTTAAATATGAAAAATCTACAAATAAGGAGTTTTAGATATAGGCCTTGAACACACGTGATATACTAGGTTTACATATAGTGAACTCCCCAAGTCTACGAGCAACCACACATCGAGCTTCGTGACCTCGTATGAGAAGGCTATATCAATAACTAGCAAAGAATAATAGCAATAGGCTACATCAATAACTAGTAAAGAGCAATAGCTAGCATTAAGGAGGCTTTGTCAAAAATTAGCCTCCATCCTCGACATCATTTTACTTGAGTTTTTGGCCTTCCTCTATTGAGGTGTGTTTCCTTCTATATTTAGAACAATAAATAGCTACACACCCACGTACTCTCTCTCTCTCTCTCTCTCTCTCTCTCTCTCTCTGTGTGTGTGTGTGTGTCTCTATCTCTGTTTCTCTCTCTCTCTCTCTCTCTCTCCCCCAAGGATCTAATTTACAACATAAGTTATATGCATAATTTTTCACAAATGAAGTTCTTTTAGGTAGGTTGTAATGAACATGTCCCAAAGTATTCCCCATATCCACACTATATGGGTTGTTCTATAACCATTATATTACTTACGACAAAAAAATCATGGCAAAACCACTTTGTGGAGTGTTTTCTACAAGCAACCACATGTTGAGCTTCGTGACCTTGTATGAAAAGTCTATATCAATAACTAGCAAGGAACAATAGCAATAGGCGCTACATCAATAACTAGTAAAGAATAATAGCTAGTGTTAAGGAGACTTTGTCATCATTTTACATACATCCATGATGTCATTTTTCCTTGAGGTTTTGGCCTTCCTCTCTTGAGGTGTGTTTTATTTTATATTTAGTACAATACACATCTACTGTTATGACCCTTACACATGGGACATATACACACTATTACATGGGATTTACACATTAGTACTGTGTGGGACATGCAGACATTGTGTGGGAAAACCAATGGCAACATAGTATTGCACATCATTGCTTATAATAATAAGTGTGAGTGGGTAATGTTTGTGCGTGACAGTTGTAGGCCAAAGACCTAGTGATGTGTAGCGAACAGGGGGCATGTGAGAATGGTGTGTGGCTCTCGGAAGGTACACACTGGACGCTCGGGGTCACTGGTATAAAAATGGTTGGGTGGTTAACATGGTATTCCAAGCTATGTTTCTTTTTGCTATTCTTGACTTCATCTTCTTCTCTCTCATAGTTTTTGCATGAGGCTTCATACAAAGACATAGGTTGCCTTGCATGGAGGCCTAGCATTTGGTATCGGAGCCTAGGCTTTTGTTTTGGGCTATAGGGGAAGCCTTATACTAAGCTTGAGCTTGATTTGAGAAAGGATAAGTGGGGAGAAGCATGGATTTTCATCGCTGCAATAGTCTTTCGTCCGTCTACTAGATTTCCATCCGTCACTATCATCACCTAGAAGCTAAGGTGTGGCTGCGCCACAATACCCTTCTTGTCTAGACCTATGGGTGTAAGTAATTGTGTGTGGCGTCCTTCATTTGCTTATTTAATTATTCTTATGTGTGTGTGTGTGTGGCGTCCTTCATTTGCTTATTTAATTATTCTTGTGTGTGTGGCATCCTTCATTTGCTTATTAAATTATTCTTATGTGTGTGTGTGTGTGGCGTCCTTCATTTGCTTATTTAATTATTCTTGTGTGTGTGTGTGTGTGTGTGTAATGCTCCCTTGAAATAATTTTTAGAGGCTTCACGTATTTAGAGTTTAGAATGTATATCTGAGTCTATGATATTACTTTGATGATTTTTAGAATAATAATTTTTTTAAGTTTATGTTTGAGTGTGATAATTCCTATTTTATAGTTTGTTTTTTACTAGCTTTGAGTTAGTAAGAGATAGTGGAAAGGGTTGTAGCAATAAGGCACCCCCAACTCAACTTACAACACATTAAATTGGACATAAAGAGCATTCAAAGTGATACATTACTTCTCAACTTACAACACATAAGATTTGGACAGAAAGAGCATTCAAAGTGCTACATTACTTCTCAATTTGTGTGATGCAAGGTGTCAGGTGTTTTTCTGAGTGGTCTTTTTGGCTCGTGTATATATGAATGCATGGTGTGAATAAAGAGCTTTGCTCGGGAATGCGTTGCCAGGTGTATAGGGTGGATTGTTTGGCTTTGGGCTTGTTGCAGACCTGTCCGGAGCATGGTTAGATGCAGGTGGTTTCAGCTGTTCGGTCGTCTTGAAGTGTGTGGGCATCCTAGAAATACAATGGCACTCGTAAGCTGCATTTGAATGTGTGTGGAAAGCATAAGGGCAATTATTGATGTGGCCAAGGTAGCAAAGGACATGAGTGTGAAAAGGAATGTTGTGTGGCCATCTCTTAGGCATTAGAAGAAATAAAAAAAAATGAATGATAATATAAAAACGTGGCCAATTTGTGCAAAGGCCACATGGGAGCTTTACATAGCCGCCAGTGCATCATCTGGAAGCTTGGCGAAGCTGGTGAAGTCGGCAGCCTGCAGGTAAAAAAGTGACAGGGCCGCCGTGTTGTTTTGGGGGGCTCTCGGGCGTAGCCGCAGGACAGAGACAAGGTGAGCGTTGTCGTGAAGTGTGCGGTACAGCCAGGAAAGTACGAAACTTCTAGCTGTGAGAGTGAATGTCAAATCCAACAAGGAAACTCACGCACAAAATTTCCCAAGGAGTATTGAACATCACTATTTCCAATGACAATTACATGTGTCAACTTGCCTCAATACATCCTTGAATTCATCCTGATGATTGCACAAAATTGCATACCAAGTGTTTATTCCTTTGCTCACTGACTTCTTTCTCGAAATCCTTTGAACCATTCACATGTAGGCATAACAAGGCCTTCAAATTTTCCCAATATACATGTGACCAGTTACATCCTTTACATCCAGTGCCATCAAAACCATTATTTCATGATGCTCTTTTTCACCTGAAAACCTGCCTTAATATTCTAACATCTCACAAGCAAAGATGGCATAACATGCTCATGACTTCCAGAATTCAATCAAGCAGAAGCTAGACCAATTTCCCGTGATTTAAATGTGCTAAGAGGATACCTTTTTCCACAAAACATCAAGTTCTAAAAAACAACCATTAGCTTGTTCACCAAGCTTTTCTCAATTCCAAATCCTTTAAGGATTTATGGGTCTTACCCTTTTCCTAAGTCCAATAAAGTAGTAGAAAAAAAAGCTTATCTGAATGTATGAGTGGATTTACACTTTGTTTTTTTTTTATTTTTGCTTGTCTCAAAAGTCGCTTCAACGCCGATTATGCGAAGGAGAAACGCGGGGAGCAGCATCGCTTCAGTGTCGATTTTGAAAATGGTTTTTCCCAAAAGTATATCATCATGTAGTACTAAATTTACCCTTTAATTCTAACACCTACAAAGCACAAGTAGTATATATATTCTTGAAATAAAAGAAACTGGTCGAATGGACGCTGTTCCCTTTCTCTGCAGAATTTTTCTCTCACACTGAACTTCGCCGCCGTCTGCCTCTGGTTTTCTCTCTTTTTCCCGCGGGGAAATCGTGCTTACACCACACTTTTGCAGCTATTCATCCGGAATTTTCCATTTCCAAAAGCTGCGCTCGCATATCTAGAAAATTCCAAATAAAAGAAATATATTTCTTTTCCACGTACGCTGCCACCCTTAGTGTATTGCTTCTAACCTTAGCATTAAGGTTAAAATTCTCAATGCAAGGCATAACCTTAGCATTAAGGTTAAAGTTCTCAATGCAAGGCATTTCATTTAATTTTATTCCCCGGCATTCAACAATTTCTTCGGCACTGTAATGTCCATTGAATCTCTATTACTCTTGATGCCTCCGTAGTGTATAAATCATCATATTGGCCATGTGATTTATAGACTCCCCAATTGTTCATTCAAGTATTTTCCCATATCTTCATAAATACATTCCTTTGTGCATTGAGATGCCCTCATGTTTGCATTTCATAAGAGGTATTCACTGATTTGACCCAATCGATACCATTTAAAAGCTACCACACATTATGCACATGGGAAGCCATTAACATCATTAACTTATCCCTTTGGCGTGCCACTCATACCATCATATATAACTGGATGTTTCTAACTTACCCATGGGCTCTGAGTAACAGCAGAACCATCACCCTCCACACTCATATACAGAGACTCCTAGATCTGGCTCAGCCTCAGCTTGTCTTATTGAACCTCATTTACAATATGAACATATGTACATGGCATCATATAATGACTCGTCATGGCACATAACCTCATGCATCTGGATGTGTATCAAATGATGGCCTCACATGCACGGTTTCACACCATAGACGTGCCATGGCACGACATCCACCCCCTCTAAACCTGCACATCCTCTGGTATGTGCCAAATCATCATCAAGATCTACATATAGCTGGATGTCGTCTTCATCTTCTGCATTGTCAGGAAGATCATCCTCTTCCTCTTCAACCATATCCATACTACCACTGTCAAGCCTCTCATCCTGAGTCTCTTGTGAATCAAAAGGATCACTATCATGCCTTCTTTTAAATATCTTGATTCTTTTGCCAGCCACAAGATTCTTTATTTCTGTCCCATCAAGCTCACACAGAGTATACGTAGCATTTCCATGCACATGCTTGATAATATAAGGGCCAAACCATCTTTTTGCAAATTTTCTTTGAACAGTGAATTGATTGTCAAGGCTACTATCATACATTAGAACCCAATCACCTTCTTCAATAGGTTTTGGCCGGAGTCTGTGTCTACTATCAAATCTTTCTTTATTTTTCAGCCTTGCATCTTTCAAGCGAGCTTTAGCAAGCTCTACATCTTCAGGCCTCCTCTCCAACTGTCTTATTCGCAATGCAAGGAGGTCATCTCTGCTCAATCCTTCCACCCAGGGCAATACATTCCAAGTTAGAATTACTTCTTCAACTGGCATCACTGGCTTCTGACCATACATCAATTCTACAGGCATGTATCCTGTCACTGAGCTATGAGTTGTACGGTCAGCCCACAAGGCATATGGTAGCAGCTTTGGCCATTCTCGCATTCTTTCTTTGCATGCCTTAGCCAAAGCTTTAATGATTGGAGGATGTCCTCGCTCACTTTTCCCATTGCCCTCAGGATTGTAAGCACATGTTAGGGACAGTTTGATACCAATTCTAGAGAAGAATTCCCTTGCTTCTTCAACATCTAGCTCACCCCTATCAGCTGTTATCTTCCCAACACAACCATACCGGCAGATCACATCTTCCAAGAGAAATTTGCATACTGTTTCCGTACTCTTTGTTCTAAGAGCACGCCCTTCTACCTGATTTGTCAAATCTTCTCTTGCAAGTGCAATGTACCGCATCTGCCAAATTCCCAAAGGCATTGTAACTAGATCCACTACCCATTTGTAGTGCATGGCAGGTGGGTAGGTTGGTTGCAAGCCATCACGATGCCGCACATTTGAGTACATTTGGCATACCATGCATGTTTCCACATATTGGGAAATATCCTTGTACATTCCTTTCCACCAATATTTTTCCTTTATTTTGGTAAAGGTGGCCCACACACTTCTATGTCCAGCCCAGAGACTCTCATGGAATTCTTTCACAAGCTTTCCTTGAGTCTCTTTATCACATATGACTCTCTGTGGCATAGCATTCCTCTGCTTAGGATGCTTCCAGAGATACCCATCCTTTAGGAAATAACCATATGCTTTTCTGCGGATTCTCTTAAATTCTGAGTCAGACCAATTTTCTTGCCTTGTCAGAGTACTCAAATATTGACCAATAAGCAACCAATCTCCTTCATATATTTCCTCAATAAAAGACTCAAGTGCATTTGATAGGCAAATATGATCCCCTTTTGCATATGCTGTAGTATAGAACTTTGTACCCACATCATCAATGTCACTAATCATCTCTTTCTCATCTTCATACCTGGCTCTTGATAGCATATCTGCAACTGGATTATCTTTTCCCGCAATATGCTCAAACTCAGGATTTAGTGACTTGATATAAGCAATCCACCTAAGCATAGCAATATCTGGAGTGGTACAACTTGCTATCATCCCAAGAAGTGGCAAGCAATCAGTTTTCACAAGTACAGATGCCCCAATAAGATATTCTTTTTCACATTTTAGAGCAGTGACTATCCCCCATAACTCTCTCTTGATCTGTGGATACTTTCGTTGCCGAAAGCTTAACACCTTTGCTCCAAATCTAATTACATACCTATGATCATCCTCATCATCTTGCCCTACTGCCCATCCTATCCCAGTAGGACTAGTATCAACTGTAACAATCACAGGTCTGCCACACTCATAATCTGCCTTTCTCAAAGTGGGTGATGATTGGAGCAAATATTTCAGCTTCCGCATAGCTTTAATATGTACTGCACTCCACAGAAATTTTTGATTTTTCCTCAAAAGTTGATAAAGAGGATCTGCTACATGTGCATAATGAGGGATCCAGATAACATAAAAGACACATGCTCCAAGAAATCTCCTCAGCTCTGTAACATTAATGCATGTTTCCTTCATTCTTTGTATTGCATCTATCTTGGCTGGACAAGGTCGGCGTCCACTAGTACTACAAAGATGTCCCACTATTAGCACTTCACCAACTCCAAACACTGATTTCAACCCAGATAAAGTAAGATTCACTTCTTCAAGCCTGGATAGAATCATGTCACAATCCTTTATATGATTTGCCACAAACTTGCGGCACCCCTTTGAATCCAAATTCCCATCTTTGTCTTTCTCATCACAGCCCTTTATTGGCACATCATCCAAAAATGGCATAGTTTTTTGTGGTATGAAGTCTCGTAAGACTTTGTTCATTCCATTCATCATATGTGCCACTGAGTTAGTGGCTCCCTGTGGTAAGGTACACATCCTTACTAATCCCAAAAGAGTTCTCATTGTGGTCAAGTCCCTGCTTTGCATATCCAGCTGGAACTGATCATATCCCGAATACAGATCACCCATAGAGTATATAGCTTTCCCTGCAAATGCTTCTGCAAACTCATCCACAATTGGACCTGCTCCCACATTCCTGATTGTGACTTTGTTTACAGGTTGCATGTCTTGAATAAAGCGCAATGTCCCATTTTTCTTTGGTACAGTAAACCATCTGTTGGAATATGGGGCACATGAAGGCTCCAAGATTCCCATCCTGATCTTTTCCTTTAGTAATTCCATCAACTTTGGCAAGAGAGCCTTTGGTACTGGAATTGGCCGCAGGTTCCAGGTCACATGTGAAACAGTAAAGATCACCATTGGTGCTGTTACACTTGGATCAACACAGCCTATCTCATGCGGCTGAAAAGCAAAAGCTTTCCCATGTTTTACAAGCATCTCCTCAAAGCATTCCCTTTCAACTGGCAACAGAAAATCCTTCTCACCAATCTTCAGCTCTTTTAGAGTAATTTCTTGAGTAAATTTATGCCCAATTTTCTTCGGATCTCTAAGATTTGGCTGCATAGAAGCTTCATCTATCTTCTCCTTGCTTCCTGGTGGCAAGGGCAAGGCAACTGGTTTCACCTTCTTTGCAACCGTTTTGTACTTTGTATCAACATGAGCATCCATCTCACAATTCATGTTTTTACATTCCACCCCCTCAAATTCCTGGATTATATCATACATCTCCACAGATGACACCTTTATCATTTCATTTCCACCCTGTAAGCATGCTCTTCCCATATCAAAAAGCACATCCATAGTATCTACAAATGACACCTCATCAAGCACCCCTGAAATAAACTCATTCTTCCCCAAAAGACCACACTGCTCAAAACTTTTTTGTTCATTTTGTATATGTTTTCGCATGCCATGCTTCAAATCCTTGCTTTTTACAAAAACCAGTGACCCATAGCTAGAGAATCCCTGAAAATTTGTTGAAAATCTATTTACATTGATTGAGTCCTGCGAGAACTCATTTCCCTTTGTACCATTGGAATCCCGCTTTACAATGGCACCTGGCCAAAATCCCTCATCTCCCTGTAATTCATGAACTCTCTGTTTATCTTTGGGAGTGACTGTGCCCGAAGAGACTCACGATTCCTTTCATGATTAATGCAAACTGTCAAAAACTGAACAGCTTTTTTGCCATCTTTACTCTTTATTCTTGCATATGCTGAACCATCATCCAAAACCTTTGTTTCCATCCTTACAGCTGTAATGTAGGGTTGCCCAAGGATAAGGGGATACGATGACATCTCCTGAACAAAGAAATTCTGATCATCCTTCACATCCCCTATAGTTACCCTTACATTTGGACATGCTGCATAAAGCTCTCCAGATGAGTTATTAGCTGCTTTAATCATCCACCCATGATCCACATCCATTGGCCACTTACATTTGTTGTAGAGATTTTTAGCTATAAGATTTATTTCAGACCCATGATCAATTAGAGCGACATATGGCTCTTCCAAATCACCTATCTTGACAAGGGTTTCAGTGGTTGCTCTTGCCCAATGGCTCCTGGAGTAATGACTCTTTGTAAGAACTTCTTTTTCATCATCCTCTTCCACAAAGCGCACTTGTCGTGCCCCATCAGCAGAGTGATTACATTCCACCATATTTTCTCTCTCTTTCTTTTTCTGTACCTGTACTCCATGAGTCTTGGAAGTGCTTGCCTCCCCTTGTAATGGAATAGATTCAATTATGGACTGCCTTTTTCTTCGTATAATATCAATTATCTCATCATGAAATTCTTTCTTTGCAATCCCCAAGACTTCCCCTAGTGTGAATTCCACCCTGCTGTTTAGAATCCTCTCTTCAAGCACCTTTTTGAGATCTGTTGCAACTTCAATATCAGATTGAAGCTTGTAGAGTGGACTTTTCCCTTTACCCTTCTCTTTCATTTTTGCTGGCACTTCTTCCATTGAAACATCCTGTGGAGGTCTGCTATGCTGTGGAGGCATATGTGATGGCCCAGGATCCTTCTTTTCACTTCCACGTGTAACTCTTTTTGATGGCCCTCCTTCCTCATTTTCCCTTTTACGCTTCTCCTCTACTTGTGCCTCATTATTTTGGCATTTGGCAATATAGGCATGAATGGATAAAGAATCCACAGGCTCCTCCCAGCCAGTCTCAAGACGTATACAATCACCTGCTTCATGCAAAGCTTGTTTTGACACTTTCTTTGACGCAATTAATTCCATTGTTGATGGCCAAAAATCCTCATTCTCATAATCCTCATCATTCTCAAATCCCTGCTTTAGTTGACCAACCTTTAATCCATAGGTTGCTGCCTCAACCATAGAAATGGCTTGACTAGCAGCCATATCCTCTACCAGCTTTTTCATCCCTCCTTTCCCAAAGTTTGTACTCAATGGAAGACCAGTCTCTGTAAGATGGATTTTCCCATCTTTGAAAAACACAAGTTGATTTTTAAGAGCTTCTTTATAGCTAGCACAATCTTTCTTTGCATGCTCTGGGTCATCACACCATATGCATCTATATGTAAACCCTTCTTTGCTTTGAGGTCTTTGCATAGAAGCCTGCCCCAATGGTAGACCTTTTTCTTCAATCCTGGACATCTTCAATTTTAAGTCACGCATACCCTTGATAAGCTCATCCATCGGCCCATCTATCTTTGGAATTGTAGCAGCTGGTTTGGATAGATTCTCAGGGGTGACAGCAGTTATGGGGGTTGCAGAGCCCATCACCATTTTATCCCTCCTCCGCTGCCGCTTTGCTAACATAGTAACTGCATCCTCAACATCATTCCAATCACTCTTTAATCCCTGTTCTGTATCCTTATCCTCAAGGAGGATTTCCAATTTCTCCTGGAGATCTTTCCCAGCTGCTTGCAAGAAGAGCTCTGTTTTTTCTCTGTCCAAAGTTGCACGCTCTATCCTTGACAACTGGGCATAACGCTTCTCAAACTCTCTTAGCAATTCTGTGGCAGAAATTTCCATTTTAGATTTTGTGACCCATTCCAAGAAAGTTTGTTTGGTCACTCGCTCAGAATCTTCCATAAAATATTCATCCTTTAAAGCAAGCTTGAACTCTTCCCAATTTCTGCCACCATGTGCTGTCTGCAATCCTTTTATGCGCTCTCTTATTTCAGGAACACATACCAGCTCGAAACTTCGAACCATATCCTCCTCAGTCACCCTGTTTAGCTCCATCTCCTTTATATAATTGCGCAGGTACTTTGTAATGTCCTTCCCATCAAATTGATCCACCTTTTTCACAATTGATTGTAATGCTTTGGTCGTGGAAATTTGTCCCCTCTCAGCAGCTTGTTGCTGTTGCATGTACATGGTAAACATCTTAAACATCTGCATAACTCCGGGGTCAAAATGAACCCCCTGACCCTCAGAATTCTCAGCCATAGCTTCCCTGTATATTTCACCACACTCTCACCCTAGCAGTTTCACGTCGGGTTCACCAAAGATGTCGTGAAGTGTGCGGTACAGCCAGGAAAGTACGAAACTTCTAGCTGTGAGAGTGAATGTCAAATCCAACAAGGAAACTCACGCACAAAATTTCCCAAGGAGTATTGAACATCACTATTTCCAATGACAATTACATGTGTCAACTTGCCTCAATACATCCTTGAATTCATCCTGATGATTGCACAAAATTGCATACCAAGTGTTTATTCCTTTGCTCACTGACTTCTTTCTCGAAATCCTTTGAACCATTCACATGTAGGCATAACAAGGCCTTCAAATTTTCCCAATATACATGTGACCAGTTACATCCTTTACATCCAGTGCCATCAAAACCATTATTTCATGATGCTCTTTTTCACCTGAAAACCTGCCTTAATATTCTAACATCTCACAAGCAAAGATGGCATAACATGCTCATGACTTCCAGAATTCAATCAAGCAGAAGCTAGACCAATTTCCCGTGATTTAAATGTGCTAAGAGGATACCTTTTTCCACAAAACATCAAGTTCTAAAAAACAACCATTAGCTTGTTCACCAAGCTTTTCTCAATTCCAAATCCTTTAAGGATTTATGTGTCTTACCCTTTTCCTAAGTCCAATAAAGTAGTAGAAAAAAAAGCTTATCTGAATGTATGAGTGGATTTACACTTTGTTTTTTTTTAATTTTTGCTTGTCTCAAAAGTCGCTTCAACGCCGATTATGCGAAGGAGAAACGCGGGGAGTAGCATCGCTTCAGTGTCGATTTTGAAAATGGTTTTTCCCAAAAGTATATCATCATGTAGTACTAAATTTACCCTTTAATTCTAACACCTACAAAGCACAAGCAATATATATATTCTTGAAATAAAAGAAACTGGTCGAATGGACGCTATTCCCTTTCTCTGCAGAATTTTTCTCTCACACTGAACTTCGCCGCCGTCTACCTCTGGTTTTCTCTCTTTTTCCCGCGGGGAAATCGTGCTTACACCACACTTTTGCAGCTATTCATCCGGAATTTTCCATTTCCAAAAGCTGCGCTCGCATATCTAGAAAATTCCAAATAAAAGAAATATATTTCTTTTCCACGTACGCTGCCACCCTTAGTGTATTGCTTCTAACCTTAGCATTAAGGTTAAAATTCTCAATGCAAGGCATAACCTTAGCATTAAGGTTAAAGTTCTCAATGCAAGGCATTTCATTTAATTTTATTCCCCGGCATTCAACAATTTCTTCGGCACTGTAATGTCCATTGAATCTCTATTACTCTTGATGCCTCCGTAGTGTATAAATCATCATATTGGCCATGTGATTTATAGACTCCCCAATTGTTCATTCAAGTATTTTCCCATATCTTCATAAATACATTCCTTTGTGCATTGAGATGCCCTCATGTTTGCATTTCATAAGAGGTATTCACTGATTTGACCCAATCGATACCATTTAAAAGCTACCACACATTATGCACATGGGAAGCCATTAACATCATTAACTTATCCCTTTGGCGTGCCACTCATACCATCATATATAACTGGATGTTTCTAACTTACCCATGGGCTCTGAGTAACAGCAGAACCATCACCCTCCACACTCATATACAGAGACTCCTAGATCTGGCTCAGCCTCAGCTTGTCTTATTGAACCTCATTTACAATATGAACATATGTACATGGCATCATATAATGACTCGTCATGGCACATAACCTCATGCATCTGGATGTGTATTTGATGGCCTCACATGCACGGTTTCACACCATAGACGTACCATGGCACGACAGCGTGGAGAGCAGCGAAGAGTTCTGGGCGTGTGCAGCCAGGTGCAGTGTGGGCTGGCCGTGTGGGAGCCAGTGGGACGACTGAGGTGGTGTGGCTGCTGACGAGGACAAACGGGGGGCCTCCTGTGTAAAGAGCAGCTGGGGCCCTCAGCGGAGGTGATGGCCGTTTGCAACTTTGTGAAGGCAGAGGCGGTGTGAAAGCAGAGGAGCTGGAGCCTCGTTGACGGGCTCACAACGAAAGGTTTAGCGAGTGAGAAGCTGCTGCAGGCTGCACAGAAGGCGCCAAAGAGGTGAGTGCATAGGTGCTGAAGCTTCGAAGGGCTAACGGGCTAGCGTATAGAGGCCGCCTATGGGCAAGGTGGGCGCAGCCGCCCGCAGCCAGGTTGGCGTGGACATGTAGGTCGGGCTAACAGAGACGGGTCAAGAGGAGGCCGCCTAGGTGAAGCTTGCGAAAGGAGAAGAGAAGTGCTGGCGTTAAAGGCAAAGGCTGGCGACAGTCGTGAAGGGACTAGAGGGAGCTGGCGAACATAGAGGAACAGAGAAGGTTTGAAGAGGGGCGCAGCCCTTGCTGGACCTTTGGTTTTGTGTGGCCGCCGCCTTGTATGAAGGTGGAGAGCTTGGTCAGTCTGCGGAGTGAGAGCTGAAGCCGGAAGTGGAAGGCGCCATGAAGCTGTTGGGTTTTGGAGTTTCGTGGATAGCAAGAGCAGGTAGCTCGAGTGTGAGTGAAGTGGGGTGCAGCTGCTGAAGGGCAGGTGAATGGTGGAAGCCGCTTGGTGGCTGGTGAACGTAAGAGAGGCTGGATGCCCAGGAGGGCTCGCGACTAGTGGACGGACTGAGGTGGTGTGGCCTCGGTTCGGTTAGTAAAAGTGGACAGAGGGCAGGGTGCCGAGTGAAGAAGAGACAGAGACAGGTGTTGTTGCTTGGTGGTGGGCCTGTAGCACTGCAGATAAGCTACAGGTGACAGAGAGAGAGTCTGGTCGAGGAGCTTCTGGCGACACATACAGAAGAGATGGGCTGCAGAGAGTTGAGGGTTAGCTGGTGGGGCGCCCTCTGAAGTGAGAGTGGCCGGGTTCATTCGGGTGTGATTGGTACAGCACGCAGGCGAGAGGTTCGTGGTGATTGGGGATGTGGTGTATCCTCGGCAGTGATGACAGGCCTGAGTGAGTGTTTGTTATAGTTGTGTGAGTAAGGCTTCTGCTTGTATGAAATGTTTTGACTGGAAATATATTGCTGGGTGTTTGCTTGGTCTATGGTGCCCCTGTTTTCTGCTGTCTGTCTGGCGTGGGTGGGTGGTGAAGTGTGAGAAACGTTCAAGCCGGTGGCTGGTGGTGCCCCCGTTCGTGTGTGTTATTCCAAGTTTGCGAGGTGAAGGGCTATAGAGGTAGTGGTTCTTTCTTCTTTTTTTCACCTCACATCCTTCTGGTGCCCCCATTGAGGATAACTCAGATGTTGTTCTTTGCCTAGAAGGGCGTATGTTCCACTGAGGAGAGCTCAGGGATTGGTACAGGTTTTCATGATGTGGCCTTATCCTGAATTTCATGGCAGGAAGGATGAAGATGTGTGTGACTTCTTGGAGCAGATGGAGTTGGCATGCATTAGCAATCATGTCACAGATGAAGAGTAGGTTCTGAAGCTGATAAAGATTTTCTTGAAGGGAGATGCCCGAAGCTGGCTTAAGGATTTTGAAGTACAGGATGCGGCATGTGAGCTACATGGTGTTTTGACCTTAGACAGGTTGAAAGAAGGCCTTTTGGAGCGTTTTCAGCAAGCGGAGGATGCTAGTGTGCTTTGGCAGGGGTTGAGCATCTTGAAGCAGGTCCATGGGCAATCACTGGATGATTTTGTGAAGGTATTTACATGTTTGTGGGGTAAGTGGTGTATGACATTGAAGCAGGAAGTTCCTCCTATGTTTTTGAAGAAGAGCTTGTTTATTGATGGTCTGTTACCTCATTTAAAGGTCAGGGTTGAGTTAAAGAATCCCAAGTCATTTGATGATGCAATTAGAATTGCTAGGGAAAAGGAAGGCAAGGTTTTGAAGCAGATGGAGATGGGTATTTATCCGTATGAAGGTGTTGTGTCTGCAAGGGATATGCAGGTAAATTTGGTTGAGGTGGATAAGAATCCTATGCAGAGTTCGGTTAGACAGGAGCCTCAAAGGCCGATACAGGTACAAAAGGGGATGTTTTATATGCCTTCTGATTTTTTTCCAAAGTCTTTAAAGCATATGCAGGTGGATGAGAAGCAGGTGAAGGAACAAAGTGAAGATGAGGAGTTGTTAGTGGATTCCTCTTTGGATTTGGTCATAGCTGTACAGAACAGTGATTTGAAAGGTTCTATTGGAGATCATTCGGATCTGGATGATATGCATGCACAGGGAAGTAAAGAGGATGATGCCTTGGGATTGGTTAATGATAAGAAGGAAGAGGAGCTGGATACAGGATGCCTTGAGGATGATTTTTTGCTAGATTCTGCAAGGGAGGAGGATGGGGTAGAGACTTCTAATGAACTGAAGATGGTTTGTGATGCGGATGTGGAGAGTATGGAGGAATATCCTATCATTATGGATTTTCTTGGACAGCTTGATGGTGGTTTGGTACCTGCGACGATGGAAGGTATGGATGTTTTTCCATTTGATGCATTAGGTGCTTGGGAGTCTTTGGACGATGATACCAGGGGGGTTGGCAATACTGAAGAAGGTATGCAGTTAGATTTGGCTGATGAAGAGCGTTGTGAGGTGAGTAGTGTGCTTGAGGATGATATCTGGGAAGTTGCTAGCCTTGATGAGCAGGAGCCAGAGGTGGAGATGTGTGTTGCTGAAATGCGTGTGGCAAAGTCCATGGAGGACAAGGATACTGAACCACTTGAGCTGTATGGTTGTGAGGAGGTGCCAGTTTTACAAGAGCTGGAAGTGCTTGTGGACACTCTCGATGGAGAGAATGTGGATTTTTGTGTGGAGAAGGGTCAAGATGCTGGAACCTAGCCTTCACAGGTGTTGATGAATGGGATGCTAAATGCTCTAATGCCACAAGTTTTGAAGACGAGGAGGTTTGTTGTGAATGAAGTGGACGTGGATGATTTTTTGATGCATATGGTTGATGTTTGGTATGCAATGATGCAGCCATGGTTTTTCACAGATGTTGGGAAATGGGATGGTGAGTTGGAGCTGTTTTCTTTTGATCCTGGTGGATAGCTAATGGACCTTATGTCTTTTGCTGCTGAGCATAAATGCTCTAGCAGATGGGGGGGTTGGCAAAGTATGTCAGGCGTTTTTCTGAGTGGTCTTTTTGGCTCGTGTATATATGAATGCATGGTGTGAATAAAGAGCTTTGCTCGGGAATGCATTGCCAGGTGTACAGGGTGGACTGTTTGGCTTTGGGCTTGTTGCAGACTTGTCCAGCGCATGGTTCGATGCAGGTGGTTTCAGCTATTCGGTCGTCTTGAAGTGTGTGGGCGTCCTAGAAATACAATGGCACTCGTAAGCTGCATTTGAATGTGTGTGGAAAGCATAAGGGCAATTATTGATGTGGCCAAGGTAGCAAAGGACATGAGTGTGAAAAGGAATGTTGTGTGGCTATCTCTTAGGCATTAGAAGAAATAAAAAAAAATGAATGATAATATAAAAACGTGGCCAATTTGTGCAAAGGCCACATGGGAGCTTTACGTAGCCACCAGCGCATCATCTGGAAGCTTGGCGAAGCTGGTGAAGTTGGCAACCTGCAGGTAAAAAAGTGACAGGGCCGCCGTGTTTTTCTGGGGGGCTCTCGGGCGTAGCCACAGGACAGAGACAAGGTGAGCGTGGAGAGCAGCGAAGAGTTCTGGGCGTGTGCAGCCAGGTGCAGTGTGGGCTGGCCGTGTGGGAGGCAGTGGGACGACTGAGGTGGTGTGGCTGCTTGGCGAGGACAAACGGGGGGCCTCCCGTGTAAAGAGCAGCTGGGGCGCTCAGCAGAGGCCGTGTGGGAGCCAGCGAGACCACTGAGGTGGTGTGGCTGCTGGCGAGGACAAACGGGGGGCCTCCCGTGTAAAGAGCAGCTGGGGCGCTCAGCGGAGGTGATGGCCGTCTGCAACTTTGTGAAGGCAGAGGCGGTGTGAAAGCAGAGGAGCTGGAGCGTGGTTGACGGGCTGACAGCGAAAGGTTTAGCGAGTGAGAAGCTATTGCTGTGCAGGCTGCACAGAAGGCGCCAAAGAGGTGAGTGCGTAGGTGCTGAAGCTTCGAAGGGCTGACGGGCTGGCGTATAGAGGCCGCCTATGGGCAAGGTGGGCGCAGCCACAGCCAGGTTGGCGTGGACATGTAGGTCGGGCTGACAGAGACGGGTCAAGAGGAGGCCGCCTAGGTGAAGCTGGCAAAAGGAGAAGAGAAGTGCTGGCATTAAAGGCAAAGGCTGGCGACAGTCGTGAAGGGACTAGAGGGAGCTGGCGAACATAGAGGAACAGAGAAGGTTTGAAGAGGGATGCAGCCCTTGCTGGACCTTTGGTTTTGTGTGGCCGCCGCCTTGTATGAAGGTGGAGAGCTTGGTCAGTCTGCGGAGTGAGAGCTGAAGCCGGAAGTGGAAGGTGCCATGAAGTTGTTGGGTTTTGGAGTTTCGTGGATAGCAAGAGCAGGTAGCTCGAGTGTGAGGGAAGTGGGGTGCAGCTGCTGAAGGGCAGGTGAATGGTGGAAGCCGCTTGGTGGCTGGTGAACGTAAGAGAGGCTGGATGCCCAGGAGGGCTCGCGACGATTAGTGGACGGACTGAGGTGGTGTGGCCTTGGTTCGGTTAGTAAAAGTGGACAGAGGGCAGGGTGCCGAGTGAAGAAGAGATAGAGACAGGTGTTGCTGCTTGGTGGTGGGCCGGTAGCACTGCAGATAAGCTGCAGGTGACAGAGAGAGAGAGAGAAAGAGATGATGGTCGAGCTGCTGGCTGACGACACATACAGAAGAGATGGACTGCAGAGAGTTGAGGGTTAACTGGTGGGGCGCCCTCTGAAGTGAGAGTGGCCGGGTTTATTCTGGTGTGATTGGTACAGCACGTAGGCGAGAGGTTCGTGGTGATTGGGGATGTGGTGTATCCTTGGCAGTGACAGGCCTGAGTGAGTGTTTGTTATGGTTGTGTGAGTAAGGCTTCTGTGTCGGGAGAAGCTTGTATGAAATGTTTTAACTGGAAATATATTGCTGGGTGTTTGCTTGGTCTATGGTGCCCCTGTTTTCTGCTCTCTGTCTGGCGTGCGTGGGTGGTGAAGTGTGAGAAACGTTCCAGCCGGTGGCTGGTGGTGCCCCCATTCGTGTGTGTTATTCCAAGTTTGCGAGGTGAAGGGCTATAGAGGAAGTGGTTCTTTCTTCTTTTTTTCACCTCACATCCTTCTGGTGCCCCCACTGAGGATAACTCAGATGTTGTTCTTTGCCTAGAAGGGCGTATGTTCCACTGAGGAGAGCTCAGGGATTGGTACAGGTTTTCATGATGTGGCCTTATCCTGAATTTCATGGCAGGAAGGATGAAGATGTGTGTGACTTCTTGGAGCAAATGGAGTTGGCATGCATTAGCAATCATGTCACAGATGAAGAGCAGGTTCTGAAGCTGATAAAGATTTTCTTGAAGGGAGATGCCCGAAGCTGGCTTAAGGATTTTGAAGTACAGGATGCGGCATGTGAGCTACATGGTGTTTTGACCTTAGATAGGTTGAAAGAAGGCCTTTTGGAGCGTTTTCAGCAAAAGCGGAGGATGCTAGTGTGCTTTTGCAGGAGTTGAGCATCTTGAAGCAGGTCCATGGGCAATCACTGGATGATTTTGTGAAGGTATTTACATGTTTGTGGGGTAAGTGGTGTATGACATTGAAGCAGGAAGTTCCTCCTATGTTTTTGAAGAAGATCTTGTTTATTGATGCTCTGTTACCTCATTTAAAGGTCAAGGTTGAGTTAAAGAATCCCAAGTCATTTGATGATGCAGTTAGAATTGCTAGGGAAAAGGAAGGCAAGGTTTTGAAGCAGATGGAGATGGGTATTTAGCCGTATGAAGGTGTTGTGTCTGCAAGGGATATATAGGTAAATTTGGTTGAGTTGGATAAGAGTCCTATGTAAAGTTCGGTTAGACAGGAGCCTCAAAGGCCGATACAGGTACAAAAGGGGATGTTTTATATGCCTTCTGATTTTTTTCCAAAGTCTTTAAAGCATATGCAGGTGGATGAGAAGCAGGTGAAGGAACAAAGTGAAGATGAGTAGTTGTCAGTGGATTCCTCTTTGGATTTGGTCATAGCTGTACAGGATAGTGATTTGAAAGGTTCTATTGGAGATCATTCGGATCTGGATGATATGCATGCATAGGAAAGTAAAGAGGATGATGCCTTGGGATTGGCTAATGATAAGAAGGAAGAGGAGCTGGATACAGGATGCCTTAAGGATGATTTTTTGCCAGATTCTGCAAGGGAGGAGGATGGGGTAGAGACTTCTGATGAACTGAAGATGGTTTGTGATGCGGATGTGGAGAGTATGGAGGAAGATCCTATCATTATGGATTTTCTTGGACAGCTTGATGGTGGTTTGGTACCTGCGATAGAAGGTATGGATGTTTTTCCATTTGATGCATTAGGTGCTGGGGAGTCTTTGGACGATGATACCAGGGGGGTTGGCAATACTGAAGAAGGTATGCATGTAGATTTGGCTGATGAAGAGCATTGTGAGGTGAGTAGTGTGCCTGAGGATGATATCTGGGAAGTTGCTAGCCTTGATGAGCAGGAGCCAGAGGTGGAGATGTGTGTTGCTGAAATGCGTGTGGCAAAGTCCATGGAGGACAAGGATACTGAGCCACTTGAGCTGTATGGTTGTGAGGAGGTGCCAGTTTTACAAGAGCTGGAAGTGCTTGTGGACACTCTCAATGGAGAGGATGTGGATTTTTGTGTGGAGAAGGGTCAAGATGCTGGAGCCTGGCCTTCACAGGTGTTGAGGAATGGGATGCTAAATGCTCTAATGCCACAGGTTTTGAAGACGAGGAGGTTTGTTGTGAATGAAGTGGACGTGGATGATTTTCTGATGCATATGGTTGATGTTTGGTATGCAATGATGCAGCCATGGTTCTTCACAGATGTTGGGAAATGGGATGGTGAGTTGGAGCTGTTTCCTTTTGATCCTGGTGGATAGCTAATGGACCTTATGTCTTTTGCTGCTGAGCATAAATGCTCTAGCAGATGGGGGGGTTGGCAAAGTATGTTAGGCGTTCTTCTGAGTGGTCTTTTTGGCTCGTGTATATATGAATGCATGGTGTGAATAAAGAGATTTGCTCGGGAATGCGTTGCCAGGTGTACAGGGTGGACTATTTGGCTTTGGGCTTGCAGACCTGTCCGGAGCATGGTTCGATGCAGGTGGTTTCAGCTGTTCGGTCGTCTTGAAGTGTGTGGGCATCCTGGAAATACAATGGCACTCGTAAGCTGTATTTGAATGTGTGTGGAAAGCATAAGGGCAATTATTGATGTGGCCAAGGTAGCAAAGAACATGAGTGTGAAAAGGAATGTTGTGTGGCCATCTCTTAGGCATTAGAAGAAATAAAAAAAAATCAATGATAATATAAAAACGTGGCCAATTTGTGCAAAGGCCACATGGGAGCTTTACGTAGCCGCCAGTGCATCATCTGGAAGCTTGGCGAAGCTGGTGAAGTCGGCAGCCTGCAGGTAAAAAAGTGACAGGGCCGCCGTGTTGTTTTGGGGGGCTCTCGGGCGTGGCCGCCACAGGACAGAGACAAGGTGAGCGTGGAGAGCAGCGAAGAGTTCTGGGCGTGTGTAGCCAGGCGCAGTGTGGGCTGGCCATGTGGGAGCCAGTGGGTTAACTGAGGTGGTGTGGCTGCTGGGCGAGGACAAACGGGGGGCCTCCCGTGTAAAGAGCAGCTGGGGCGCTCAGCGGAGGTGATGGCCGTCTGCAACTTTGTGAAGGCAGAGGCGCTGTGAAAGCAGAGGAGCTGGAGCCTGGTTGACGGGCTGACAGCGAAAGGTTTAGCGAGTGAGAAGGTGCTCCAGGCTGCATAGAAGGCACCAAAGAGGTGAGTGCGTAGGTGCTGAAGCTTTGAAGGGCTGACGGGCTGGCGTATAGAGGCTGCCTATGGGCAAGGTGGGCGCAGCCCCGCAGCCAGGTTGGCGTGGACATATAGGTCGGACTGACAGAGACGGGTCTAGAGGAGGCCGCCTAGGTGAAGCTGGCAAAAGGAGAAGAGAAGTGCTGGCGTTAAAGGCAAAGGCTGGCGACAGTCGTGAGGGGACTAGAGGGAGCTGGCGAACACAGAGGAACAGAGAAGGTTTGAAGAGGGGCGCAGCCCTTGCTGGACCTTTGGTTTTGTGTGGCTGCCGCCTTGTATGAAGGTGGAGAGCTTGGTCAGTCTGCGGAGTGAGAGCTGAAGCCGGAAGTGGAAGGCGCCATGAAGCTGTTGGGTTTTGGAGTTTCGTGGATAGCAAGAGCAGGGAGCTCGAGTGTGAGTGAAGTGGGGTGCAGCTGCTGAAGGGCAGGTGAATGGTGGAAGCCGCTTGGTGGCTGGTGAACGTAAGAGAGGATGGATGCCCAGGAGGGCTCGCGACTAGTGGACGGACTGAGGTGGTGTGGCCTTTGGTTTTGTGTGGCCGCCGCCTTGTATGAAGGTGGAGAGCTTGGTCAGTCTGCGGAGTGAGAGTGGAAGCCGGAAGTGGAAGGCGCCATGAAGCTGTTGGGTTTTGGAGTTTCGTGGATAGCAAGAGCAGGTAGCTCGAGTGTGAGTGAAGTGGGGTGCAGCTGCTGAAGGGCAGGTGAATGGTGGAAGCCGCTTGGTGGTTGGTGAACGTAAGAGAGGCTGGATGCCCAGGAGGGCTCGCGACTAGTGGACGGACTGAGGTGGTGTGGCCTTGGTTCGGTTAGTAAAAGTGGACAGAGGGCAGGGTGCCGAGTGAAGAAGAGACAGAGACAGGTGTTGCTACTTGGTGGTGGGCTTGTAGCACTGCAGATAAGCTACAGGTGACAGAGAGAGAGTATGGTCGAGCTGCTGACGACACATACAGAAGAGATGGGTTGCAGAGAGTTGAGGGTTAGCTGGTGGGGCGCCCTCTGAAGTGAGAATGGCCGGGTTCATTCTGGTGTGATTGGTACAGCACGTAAGCGAGAGGTTCGTGGTGATTGGGGATGTGGTGTATCCTCGGCAGTGAGTGACAGGCGTGAGTGAGTGTTTGTTATGGTTGTGTGAGTAAGGCTTCTGTGTTGGGAGAAGCTTGTATGAAATGATTTGACTGGAAATATATTGCTGGGTGTTTGCTTGGTCTATGGTGCCCCTGTTTTCTGCTGTCTGTCTGGCGTGGGTGGGTGGTGAAGTGTGAGAAACGTTCCAGCTGGTGCTGCCCCCGTTCGTGTGTGTTATTCCAAGTTTGCGAGGTGAAGGGCTATAGAGGCAGTGGTTCTTTCTTCTTTTTTTCACCTCACACAAGGCATAAAGTAAAGACACATGCATATGGTAAGGCATATGCATAGGCCTATATAGACGGAAAATTCATAGGCATAGAGGCCTCTATGAAATCCCTTATATAAATATGCATAAATTAAATTTAATCATTATTATGTGCATGAATGATAGCACTCTATACATGCATGAGAGATTGAGCTCTCTAAGTATATATAAAGCTCATACAGAGATCTCTATGAATGTGTAGAGAGTTATATCCATGCATAGAGAACTCTATGCATCTATAGAGCTCGTAGAGAGCTCTATACATACATAGAAAGCCCTATGCATGCATGCAGAACTTTATGTAGTTAAGAATAGGTTGCCCATGCCCAAAATAGAGTACATCCTAGAGCAATTGAATGGTGTTAAAGTTTTCTCTAGGATAGATATTAAGAGTAGCTACCATTAGGTTTGGATCTTTGAGGTTGACATTTTAAAATCCGCCTTCAAGACCGAGCATGACCTATGAGTTTGTGGTGATGCCTTTTGGAGTCACTAATACATAGTAAAGTTCTTAAGAAGATGATGTCTTGGGTTTTTTAGGATCTAACTTGAAAATGCATCTTCATCTTTCTAGATGAAATCCTTAGCTTCAGGGAGTGCAGTAAAAAATAATCATAGAGAGGAAACATTGTTACACAAAATGAGCATCATGTGAGCGATCACACTCATGTAAAAATGATACTATTGAACAATGTCATGGGCCTTGTGGGTACTCCCTATCCCATCTAGAGAGCTCTAAGCTCATAGAAGAGTGCATAGAGATCTCTAGCTTATGCATAGAGTACTTATGTATTTGGTAGATCCTTCTATGCATGCACAGAGAGCTCATATAGAAGAGTGCATAGAGATCTCTACCTTATGCATAGAGTACTTATGTATTTGGTAGATGCTTCTATGCATGCATAGAGCTCATAGAGATCCCTATGCATGCATAGAGCACTAAATGCATAGAGATATATATCCATGACTTGGTAGAGACCTCTATGCATGTATAAGGTAAGGGACCTTATGGAAATGCATTGAGCTCTCATGAATTCTTTAAAGCCTAAACTCATTCGCACATAAGGGCTCTAACTTGTGCATAGAGATTAAAGAGAACTCTATGCATAAGATCAGAGCCCTTACACATGCATAGAGCTCATAGAGTTGAAAGAGAGCTCTATGTATAAGGTAAGAGATTTTATACATACATAGAGCTCATAGAGAGCCCTATGCATGAATAAAGATCTCATAGAGAGACCTATGTATGCATAGAGATCAATGCATTTATATATGGTCATAGCCCTTATGCAAATGCACAGAGCTATCATGCATTTGTAGAACCCTCACATGCAATAGGTAGAGCCCTCTATGCATGCATAGAGCGCATAGAGAGCCCTAGGACACATATATAGGGCTCTTTACACATGTATTTAGTAAACCCTTCCTCCTCCCCATTGGCTTCTCCCATCTTGTTTGTCCAAAAGAAGGATAAGACAGGGTGCTAAATAAGCTCACAGTTAAGAATAGATTGTTGATGCCCAAAACAGACTACATCCTAGAGTGATTGAATGGTGTTAAAGTTTTCTCTAGGATAGATATTGAGAGTGGCTACCATTAGGATTGGATCTTTGAGGCTGACAATTCAAAATCCGCCTTCAAGACCGAGCGTGACCTATGAATTTGTGGTGATGCCTTTTGGAGTCTCCAATACACCAGTGAAGTTTTTAAGAAGATGATGTCTTGGGTTTTTCGGGATCTAACTTAAGAATGCGTCTTCATCTTTCTAGATGAAATCCCTAGCTTCTCAGGGACTGCAGTAAAAAATAATCATGGAGATGGAAACATTGTTACACAAAATGTACATCATGTGAGTGATCACACTGATGTAGAAATGATACTCCTAAACAATGGCATGCGCCTCGGCGGGGGTACTCCCTATCCCATCTATATATGCCCTTGAATGATGTTGATAGCTAATGTGGACCATAATAGCAACCTGGCGAGGTTAGGGAGAGAGGTGATTAGGTCATAAAAATCAAGCAATATAGCTCAAATGTGAAACAAATAATATGAAATATAACCATTACCTACTCTGAGAAGTAATACTCAGATTGTATCCCCTGAAAAGGTGTGAAGGTGTAGCTCTCTCCAAAATCGACCATAGAGACAACCACACCAATAGGTAATGGGTATCCTCCATGCATGCACACAAAAGAGAGTGGAGGAAATCATAAGGCCTAAGAGGTAGCTCTCAATGCCCACTAAGAGAATGGAACACATTATAAAATAGTTAGAACTTAACATGATGGTAGTGAAAAAAATATGGGTCGCATTGTGTCATGAGCAACTCACAAACCAAGGATCACACCCCTTAGATGACCTTTGCTCAATTTTGATTTTTGAAATGCTGCCAGAAGCTGAGAATACAACTTGATTTTGGTGATTTCAAGAAACCAAGCATCGTGCTCAATGAACACTCCTCTTGTGACTCTCTTGTGCAAAACCTTTTTAAAACTAGTAAGGCATGCAAATTTGCCTCCCAAAATATTTCTATCAAGGCTCTAGTGTCTTCATCTAGTAGGTGATCATGGCTAGCTAGACGACCACTACTCGGTCACAAAGCACCAACATCATTGGCATCTACACTTTGCTGTCTAGTAGAGCCAACTCTAAGTGCATGTGGTGCTATGGAAAGGATGCGAGATGTGGCATTCACCTTACCCTTCATTGGGGAGCGACTTATGGCTGCACTGATAAAGTACAAAGATAAAATCGAGGTAGAAGAAATTTCAATATGAGCAAATATGAAATTCCTCTAAAAGTACAACCATAAAAAAAGAAATAGTACTATGATGGTAAAAGTAGATTCCCTATCAATATAGAGATCTATCCATCAACACCCTCTCTAGCTCTCAAATACTCTAAAATTCTCTCATGGTCACGAATCAAAGCCAAAAATGCAAGCAAGATCCAAATTGGCGACTCTTTACTCGATTAAGAGTGAGCGCGACAACAAGGAATAGATGAAAGTATTGAACTGCCTCTAACTCCCTTATCACTACTAGATCCCAAGACTCCCCCAAACAATGTCCAATCTACTAGTGGAATCGGCTTGCCACAATCATGATATGTGGGCATTAAAAGACAATCCATGATTATCCATCGTATCCGGGTTGATGATGCATTTTTCCCTAGTGCAACTCATGAGATAGTAGTCTACTCCCTCGCTATTATATTCTCAGCAATAATGGTAAATACATCACCCTCTTGTAGCAAATCTATCATCTCACCATAGTTGGCCATGAACATAGGACCAATGTGCTTATCCAACCACACTCGATTGCAAAGGAGGCTTAGGAGAGAGCATTGTTTATATCCATGCATTTTCTCATCCTCTCGAGGCACAATCTTACTAATCACCATCCATACATGCTCCACAAAAGTATGCAAACTATCTTGTGTGAATCGTGGGGGATATTATGCACGTGCGCTTCTAATGGAATGTAAGCCCAAGGTGCCTGTTATTGTGTCACAATCATGTGGGCCTCTATGGTCAATAAAGGAAGCATCCACACACCAAAAACATCTCATGACAATCAGAGCAACATGTAAGGGTTAGGATGATGCTCTTCTCCCACACAAATGTTGGGATGATGCTCTTCTCCCACACAAATGTTGGGAACACCACTCGACCACCTGGCGTGCATCTCTGAACCGCTCAACATCTTGTCAACATCTTAAAGTGTGTTAAGACCATATTACAAAGTTTGGGAAAATCCCAATTCCCATTTTGTAAGATTTAAAAAAATGGGGTCACGCTAAACCCTTTTAAGATTTTGTCAAAAACCCCTCATGTGACATATCATTAGAAAGCTCTTGAAGAGTAATTTCTAGATCCACATTCTCCGAAAACTTTGGAATTGGTGTGCTCAAGATACACCAAAAATTAGATTAAAAAGAAAACTCCCAAAGTAATGGGATTTCCCAAACTCCCTAATATGGTCTTTGTTTCAAACATGCACCTGCACCATCATGCCTACCCTTCCTTCTCTGTGACTAGCCTCAAAGATGCTTCAAATCACTGGGATACTAAACTGTATATGCCACCTATAAACCCATAAAACAAGTCTTGGTTATTATTTTTTTAAAGATGTTCTAGTGAATTTAGGTTATTTACAAATCCTTGAGAACTACAAGTACCACCTGTAGAGCCAATAGAACTGTTGTGCTGACTTGAACTTGCCGACTTGAACTGTGCACCACAATCATCTGACTAAACCCATTGCTGACACCATGTGACCCCAGGATCTCAAAAGAAAAAGCAAGATTTAGATGGAAATAGTGTTGCACAAAATGTGCATCATGTGAGCGATCATCCATTGATGTAAAATTGATACTCTCGAGCAATGTGCATCATGTGAGCGATCATCCATTGATGTAAAATTGATACTCTTGAACAATGGCATGGGCCTCGGGCTACTCGCTATCCCATCTACATGTGCCTTTGCATCATGCAGATAGCTAATGAGGACCATGATAGGAACCTAGTGAGGTTAGGGGGGAGGTGATTAGGTCACAAAAATCAATTAGGTAATATAGCTCAAATATGAAACAAATAATATTAGGGGAGAGGTGATTAGGTCGTAAAAATCAATTAAATAATAAAATATAACCATTACTTGCTCCAAGAAGCAATACTCAGATTGTATCTCCTGAAAAGGTAAGAAGGTATAGTTCTCTCCAAAATTGACCCCATAGAAAAAACCACACCAATAGGAAACTTTGCCAGGCATGCTCAAAATTGAGGATCCTCCCACTTGGTATAATGAGTGTGCCATATATAGGGGTAGATTTTCTCCTTAAATGTCACTGTGAAATGGTGTTTACATTGTTTTTCCACAAGCTTTTGTCCACAAGCCAACTTCCTAAAATACACCCATCACCTTGGAGGTGATGTGTCACATACTCATAGCATTGCCATGTCACTATCTCTTGGTTACTTGTATCAAGGTTTACCATCTATAAGTGAACCACATGATGTGTAACTGCTCTCCACACACAAGGCATCATATGGTAATGTGAATCCTATGTGCGTGCACATAAAAGGAGTGGATGAAATCAGGAGGACTATGAGACAACTATCTATGGCTACTAACAGAATGGAACACATCATAAAATAGTTAGAACTCACCATGGTAGTGACAATAACATGTATCGCATTATTGTGAGTACCTCACAAACCAATTATTACACCCCTCAAATGACCTTTGCTCAATTTTCAGGTCTAGAAATGATGCCACAAACTTTCGGTACATCACCAAAAATTGACTCAATAGATGTTCAATGACCTTATTAGTAAAATGGAAGCCCCTATTGCTAACTAGCTCTAGGGGACATCTAGACCTTGATATGATATGCTTGTATCAGAATTTAGCAATTGTACAAGCATTCTCCTTTCATATTGCTTTTGCTTCTGCCCACTTTATAAAATAGTCGGTTCTAGGTCAGTGTGGGGTCCAACGAAGTCTATTCCCCAAATTTTTCAAAAGATTGTTGCACAATGATCGGGACCAAAGGCATTTTGTCTTGTCCATGGTGGGGAATGTTAAAGCATTGGCATTCATCACACTGTTTGATGAATTCCATGGCATCATCAAAACACACACTGTTTGTAAGATCTTTCTCCCACTGTTATGTTTCCCACAAAATGTCCATCACTGGTAATTTGTAAGATTCCTGCCCAGCCTCTCAAGATGTCCAGCATCTTCCCCTGTAATCAAATCCCTCTTCAGAAATATAAAAGATCTTGTTTCTACCAGTTTTGGCCTAGTGAGAGAAAATCTTCTAGAGAGTCGTAATTCAGTTTTTAAATATTTTTGGATAGAAAAATATCTCATCTTAGTAAAATAGGTTCCCCTGAAACAGAAGTTCAAAAAGATTTTCAGAAGGTGCATTAGAAATTAAAGATAATCTGTTGCCTTGCATGGATGAGGAAAAAAGCGTTGCCTCTAGAAATCAAGTCTAGTAGTTTCCCAATTTATAATCAATTACCCTATGGGTGATTTGATTTTTAGAAGATCACGCTCCCCCTGCGGGATAGGACTAGATCTTACCTATGAATCGTATCCTTGAATCTCTACATGGTCAAGGTGTCGATAAATAGGAAATTTTCTCCAAGTTAAGACATAGTGGACTATCTTAAGTGTTTCCCCTATTTTAGAAGGGGGAACCTTACAATTGGTATCAAAGTCGATCTTAGCTTCTAGGAATTGCCATTTAAGGACTGTTTTGCAAAATGTCAGCAAGTTTTCATAGTCAAGCTCAACAAAGCCATTGAGCCTAGTAAGGAGATAGAACCCTCTTGGCTCCAAGAATTCTCTGACATCTTCCCTGACGAGCTTACACAGGGCTACCGCCTCCTCGAGAAGTCGATCATGAAATCGAGGTGATCCCTGGGACTCAACCCAACTCAAAAACGCCCTATAAAATGTCCCTTCTTGAAGCCATTGAACTTAAAGAGCAACTTTCCCAACTCATTGAGCAAGGATTCGTACGCCCTAGTATCTCTCCTTGGGGGACACCTATTCTTTTCCAAAAAAAGAAAGACGGAACTCTCCACCTCTACATAGATTATCGAGGACTAAATCAAGTCACTGTCAAGAATAAGTATCCTATCCTTGCATCGACGAACTTCTTGACAGGCTTCATGGGGCCAAAGTCTTCTCTCAAAAAAAGATTTGAGGTCTGGTTACTATCAGATCAAAGTCAAGGAAGCAGATATACCCAAGACAGCCTTCAATACCTGTTATGGCCACTATGAGTTTACTGTAATGTCATTCGGGTTAACCAATGCTCCTGCAACCTTTAACCGCCTAATGCAAGATATATTCCGTCCTTACTTGGATGAATTTATGCTTATTTTCTTTGATGACATCTTAATCTACTCCAAATCAATGGAAGAGCATGAGCATGTGCGTAGAGTTCTACAATTGTTACGTAGACACAAACTCTATGCCAAGAAGAGCAAATGTACCTTATTTACTCATCAAATTGAGTATCTTGGGTTCATCGTCTCCAAAGATGGCATTTCAATAGACCCCGCCAAGGTCAAACGCCAAGGTCAAAGATATTCTGGAGTGGCCATCCCCTAAATCAGTTCGTGAAGTTTGTGGGTTTTTGGGAATCAAGGGATGGTATAGGATTTTTATCAAAGATTATGCCTTGGTAGCTACACCTTTGACGGATCTTCTTAAGAAGGATTGCAAAATAGTGTGGCTGCCAATCCATCAAAATAGTTTTGATCAGCTCAAGGTCATTATTACTTCTGCCCCAGTCCTGAAACTTCCTGATTTCACCAAGGAATTTGAAGTGGTTACTGATGCCAGTAGTCTAGCACTTGGTGGTGTCTTAGGCGGCCGAGAAGGAAGACCAGTCACTTATACTTCCCGCAAGCTGAAGCAAAATGAAGCAAATTATGCCACCCATGATTTGGTGCTCTTAGCAGTTGTTCATTGCCTCAAATTATGGAGACATTATCTCTTGGGAGGCAAATTCCAGCTTGTAACTGACCACAAAAGTCTAAAGTGGATCTTTACTCGGCCTAACCTCAACATGCAGCAAAGGAGATGGATTGAAATTCTACAAGAATATGACTTCGACATCAATTCCGCCCTGGGAAAGATAATGTGGTAGCAGATGCACTTAGCCGCAAATCTTTGTTGAGTGCAATTTCAATGCCAAATAATCCCATACTGGTCAAGGTGGAAGAAGTCTCATCTCATGATCTAGATTATCAGAGGATGATGAAAATAGTAGAAGAAGGGGAAAATTCAGAGAAAGAGAAGAATCTAATCAAGGGATACTCCACTCATGAAGGAAGCCTCTACTTCAATCACAAGCTATGTATCCCCAAGGATCCTGCTTTAAAGAAACTAATCCTCCATGAAGCTCATGATAGTCCTGCTCTGCAGGACACCCAGGCTATGCAAAAACATTAAATGCCGTAAGAAGGAGCTTTCATTGGGTAGGCTTGAAAAATTATGTACTTCGGTACTGGAAGCAATGTCTCTCATGCCAAAGGATCAAAGCTGAAAGGGTCAAGATGCCCGGGAAACTTCAACCCTTGGATATTCCCCAAATGAAGTGGGAGTGCATTAGTATGGATTTTGTCACGTCTCCCTAGTGTTCAAGGAGGATATGACTCCATTCTAGTATAGTAGTGGACTTACTTACCAAAGTAGCTCACCTTATACCAGCAAAGAAGACCTTCAAAGCTTCTGATATTGCTTGAATATTCATCAAGGAAGTCCTCAAACTTAATGGTCTCCCAGAAAGGATAGTAAGTGATCGGGATTCTGACTTAACTTCAAAGTTCTAGCATTCCTTATTTCAAGCCCTAGGAACTCAACTTTGCTTTAGTACAGCTTATCATCCAGAGACCAATGGCTAGACTGAGAGAGTCAATCAAGTAATTGAAGACATTCTCAGAGCATACTGTGGACGAGAGCTAAGAAGGTGGATTCAATACCTTCCTCTGGTAGAATTCGCCTACAATGCATCTTATCAGATCATAGGAATGTCACCATTCAATGCACTCTATGGGCAAGAATGCTTGTCTTCTCTAAATTTCTCTGATCCGACCATAAGAGTTGAGGCATCCATGAAAATGCTCGAAGAGATGGAAGAACAAACCAAGGCAATCCAAAAGGATATTAAAGTTGCCCCATATCGATAAAAGCATTATGCTGATATCAAGAGGTCTGAAAGGATCTTCAAGGAAGGAGACAAAGTTCCTCTATGAGGGTGACCCAAATGAAGTTCTTTATCACTTGGAAAATATAAGAAGCTCAGCCCTAGATATTGTGGTCCCTATACAGTTATCAAGTGTCTAGGTAAAAGTGCCTATAAACTCCAACTCCCAGCCCATATCAAAGTCCACAATGTATTTCATGTAAGTTTGTTAAAACCTTATGTACCCAGTCTTGATCATATTCTTGATGATGAACAAGTTGTAATCCCTACTCAAGGAGTCCTTGAATTACAGCCTAGTAGCATCATAGATTCTAGGGAAAGGCAACTCCGAAATAGAACTCTTGTAGAACATCTAGTACAGTGGAAACCCTGAAGAGGATGCAACTTGGGAAGATGAATCTACACTCTTAAAGGATTATCCCCAATTCATGGATGAGACATCTCGATTTCTTTAAGGTGGGAAGGATGTGACATAACCACTAATAAAGAAATGTCCATGTAATAGATAAATTTATGAGTTTTTATGGTATAAAAATCAATGATTTTAATATTTGAGTCATTTATACTTAGAATCTTCAAATTCTGAGCCCAAATTTGGAATCCGCATGCGATTTTACCCTAATATAGGATTTTACAGCATCCAAAACGAACACCGGATCAAGCTTATATGCAAATTTTAGTTAAAAAGCGATGACCTTTAAACCTTATTAAATGCACGACCGGGCATCCGACGAATGGTCTGAACCCCAACGACCAAGAGAACCTCTCGGGACAAAAAAAAATCACCCCCTGGGGCGGTTCGACACACAAATCGAGGCGAGTATCCCAAATTTGGGTACCCCGTCCCAAAATTTAGACCGTACACACTTACTAGGGTGCCCGTATGATGGCCACACAAGAACCAAAGGACGGACGCCCACTGTGTGGACACCCATGCTACTATCCCTGACCAGATAAGGTACATGCGTACCACTCCTTTCCTTGTTAACCAACACCGTACCTTTCCCCTAGAACCATGCAAGAGGCCAATGATCTATAGCCTTTGTTGGTACACCATCCTTTCGTTCTTGCTTTGCGCAGTGCCCGTATCCCACAATTATATAAACCCCGGGGTGCTCCATGGGCAACACGCATTCTTACGTAGCCTATGCTCTACTGTGCCGCCGTTCGTCCTTGTGCAGTGTAGTACAGCCACCCCTCTCACACCCTCGCATTTGCCACTTTTCAGATAAGTCAATTTTTTCTCCATCCCTTAACTCTTCTCCCCCCCGTGTGAAGAGACTTACAGCAGCCCTTAGCCCTTCTCCCCTTTTGCAAAACGTTTTTGTGTTAAGGACATCTCATAATTCCTGCCCCCCCATTTGGGTGGACTTTAGTAAGAGGTTTTTTGCCTTAGAGAGGGTTCATGCGCTGTGGTCTTTTGCTCATACGGTGAGCAAACGATCTCAGAATTGAGATCCAATTGAAGCGTTTTGACCGCGACAGCGAACCCTACAAGACGACGTCCAAGATGGCCCCTTCCTGGAAACATCAAAATATTGCCTCGAGAGGAGCACACAACAACGAGATTAGATAAGATGCTCTTGATGCGGCCCCAACCCTCCCTTTACAAGCTCCTCAAGAAAATGGTGGTCAGGTTAGCTTGGTTATCTTTTAAAGAAGAGTTTTTTTTTAAATATTAGTGTTAATAAATGTGTATCTTTTCCTTTTAAAATAATGACATAAAATTATATGAAGCTATGAATTGAGTGATGTTGTATTCAATGAATTGTATTGAGCTTGTTATCTTTAAAGAGTGCAAGTTTTTCTTAGCTTCGACGCTAACTCCGTTCCATGCTTGTGTAGCTGGGCGACGTCGTTAGCAAAGCCCGAGAATGGCCCAAGGTATCCCTCATACCATTGGAAGAATAAGGTTCACCGATTGAGGCGAGAGATTATGATGCTGCCTAGTTCTGAGGGCCCAGGCTAGTGTAGTGAATAAGCCCACCCTAGTGTGCAGACATCCCTTTGATGAGGGGCGGGAGGATCCAGCGAGATGGAGCCTGAGAGGGCGACAGGCCGGCTTGAGTCCTCGCCACAGTGGGCGGCCGACGATGAGGTGTATGGTCCCATAGGGTTTTGCCCAACACGTAGAGGCTTGAAGGCCGAATTCTAGATCATCGGTAGTATAAAGGAAACGAATAAGATAGCCGGTTTGGCTTGTATGGAATTGATTCATGTATAATTTTTTTTATTATAAATCTTATTTTTGGCATTATTGTATTGTGGAAAAAGACTATTTTAACAAACCTTGTGATGAAAAGGGCCTCAATTAAGGAACATGTTTATTTATGTCAAACAGTGTGGTAGGATTAATTAGAAAACAAATTGACGCGTGAGTAGGGTGGAAGGTGGAAGGATGGAATGCCCCGACGACACCATCCTACGGACAGGTGGACCCGATTAGTCGGGTAGCTTTCCAACAGATTAAGTGAAAGCCCTACGCTAGATAAATAGGTTCTTAGGCAACTCTATTCTAGAAGACTACGCCAGCGCGACTATGCCTTGCATGGATGAGGAAAAAAGCATTGCCTCTAGAAATCAAGTCTAGTAGTTGCCCAATTTATGATAAATTACCCTATGGGTGATTTGATATTTAGAAGATCACGCTCCCCCTGTGGGATAGGACTAGGTCTTACCTATGAATCGTATCCTTGAATCTCTACATGGTCAAGGTGTCGATAAATAGGAAATTTTCTCCAAGTTAAGACTTAGTGGACAATCTTAAGTGTTTCCCCTATTTTAGAAGGGGGGAACCTTACAACAAGGAAGAGGGAGATCTTGAATTCCTTGTAAGCAAACATGCACACACAAGAAAGAGCAAAACACAAGAGAGAGATAGATGATTGAATTCTATTCTATCTTCTTCTCTTGTCTACAACCATACAACTAAAAGATAAGAGTACATACCATGAGGGAAAGTACTCTCCTAGTCCATAGTGTGAACTCGACTATATGATTTGTCGCTATAACTATGCCATAACTCTAGTACTCCAAATTAGCTATCACGTAGCCTGTCATAATCTCACCAACTATGCCAGTGGCATAAGTGCGGAAGCTATCACCCAAGTAGGTCATTAATGTCCATAAAACTAGTTGAGCTTGATATCTCAACAGTCTTCACATATATCATGATCCTCTTACAGCATCCAAAAATGTGGCTTCCTGGACTATGCATAAACTGACTAACTAGTCCCACTGTATAAGATAAATCCGGTCTAATAATGGCCAAGTAAATCAATTTACTGACCATCTTCCTATGCATAGTAATATCATCCAACTCATCACCAAGATCATCCCTTAGTTTTTTGTTCTTATCTCCAATGGTATCATCATAGGCTTGCATCCAGTCATGCCATACTTCGGAACATATCTAAGGCATATTGCCTTTGCACCAACCAAATACCATGTGATGTTTTGATAACCTCAATGCCAAGAAAGAATCTCAGCTCTCCCAAATCTTTCATGTCAAACTAGTTGCTCAATACTACCTTCACAGTGGCAGTATCATTCTCACAATTGCATATGACTATCAAGCCATCCACATAAATGACAATGACCACTATACCATGTTTTATCTTCTTCACATATAGTAAAGAGTCTGAATTTTCCACATGAAAACCAATCAATGTTTATGAGATACCCGGTAATCCTATCACTCCATGCTCATGGCGCTTACTTTAGCCCATATAATGATTTCTTCAATTTGCATATATATGTGGGAAAGTTTTGGGTGTACATAACCCTCTAGCTGTTTCATAAACACTTCTTCTTATAACTCTCCATCAAGAATGTGTTCTTAATATCCATTTGATGTAGCTCCCAACCTTTAGGCATAGCTAATGAAATCACACATCTTACTGTAGCCATTTTAGTCACTGGGCTAAATGTCTCATCATAATCAAGTCCATGTATTTGTGCATAACCTTTAGCGACCTTATATGTTTGCACAGATCCATCTAGCTTGCATTTGACTTTATAAACCCATTTACATCCAATCACATCCTTTCCTTTTGGTAACTAAACCAAATCCCTTGTATCATTATGTGCCAAAGCATCCATCTCTTCATCCATTGCTTTGTCCCATGCTTCTTTGCCAATAGCCTCATCAAAGTAAGAAGGCTTCACATGCTTAACCATATATGTTATATATGCATAATGCATAGCATGCCCACTGTATGTGAATATTTGTACTAGATATCTCACCCTTTGTGACCTTCTCAATGGTTGTGGGTCACTATAAGAGTTCCCTGAGCTATAGCATGTGGTGGTACATACCTATCATTCCTTACACCTGGAGTTCTTACCACTGGAATTCCCAACTCATTATCCAAACACTCTGAACTAGATGAGTCATAACCTGCATTCCCAATGCCCATGCCTTCAACTTTCTTCTTACCTTTGAGCAACCCCTTGCTTGATAGCTTCAAAGACAAGTGTTTAGAGCTTCCAACAAAAATGGCACCAATGCAACACATACTACAAATTTCATGCATATATAGCCATGGTGGTATTACTTTCTTGTTGAGCTCCTAATTTTTGAGTTTCTCTTCCCACATTGGTGGAAAAGCCAATGAATATAGTTACACATATTAAAGCATCAATACATAACATTAGAGAACATTAAAGATAACAGCATATAGTTACACATATTAAAGCATCAATACATAACATTAGAGAACATTAAAGATAACAGCATAATCAATCAAAGGAATAAAGAACAAGTATTATGCAAACCATGAGTTTACTGCGTATATATTAATGCCGCTCTGAATGAATGAATACATAATAGTGCGCTTTGCACCTTAAGATATTAACAGGTGTGGTACAAAATGACACATACATTCAGTATGTCTATTTGATTCTCATGACTTATTTGGTGGATAAATGGTAAATAGCTAAGGATAAATATACGGGTTAACACCTGGCACATCTAGTGGGCAGTTTGCCCCACAGACAAAAGTCAAACCCACTTGATGTCAAGGGTAAGTAATAATAAATCTAGATTATTTTACTTGTGAAAAGAAATCTTAATCCAGATCTATCTAAAGGATTTTTAAAATCTATATCTATAATATGGGCTGATGGATGTGCTTGCCTATAAGAATGAAATTGAGATGGTAAATAATCTAAAAAAGAATGTTCCAAATGATCAACTTCTTCTGTCTGCTCCTCTTCTTCTGACTGGTTACTATGATCATATACTCAGGTAATGACACCTCGGCATTGTGCACGACGCGCGCCTCTAGAAGATTGCCCTTGGGCCTTCTGTGCAAATTCTTTGAATCATCCAGAGCATTTTGAGCTTTGTCTTTGCTGATCATGCGGTCATTACTAGCTCAATTTACTGCATAAGTTTGCTTAAAGTGCCACTATCTTCTACACCAATTCGAGGGTAGAGGCAAGTCACTTGTTTGCAATGTTTCTACTACCTTCAATATACATATGGATCATTTTTGTAACTCATTTTCTAAAATCTGTATAGACCTCCAAAGCTCCTTTATCTTTTCTTCACTTTCTTTTTGATATTCATTATGCTCTTCTTGTAGGCTTTGAAGCCTTGCCTTGTATTCGTCCATTCTTCTCACTATATCTTTATTACCTGCAACTTTTTTCTTTCAATTTGTTCAATCTGGATGAGCTGTCAAATCTTCTAGCTGGGCATTTTGCTCTTCCAATATTGATTCGCAAGTTTTAATACCTCAGCTTCATTTTTGAACTGTTCCGTGTTATGGTGAAAGGCTATGCTTTGCTCTCGAAATAAAACATATTGCATTTTAAGCTAGGTTAATGCCAGATCATCTGATGGGCCAACTTGATTGGCTTTACCTTTCCCTGCGGATTACTCTTGAGTTGTCTCTCCGCCTTTCTGTTGAGTATGTCTAACTTACACAAAAGGTCCAGCTCCTCCTGCACCTCCGCCGGCTTCTCTGGTTCCTCTAGCTCCTTCAGCTTCTCCAATTCCTTTGCCAAATCCACCAGCCCCAGATTCATCATCTTGTTGTTGTTGTCAAAGGACATCTGAATGGCACCTTGGAGGTAACCCATGTAGAGACTATCCATAAGCTCCCGCATGCGCACTTCATATGTGTTGACTTCACTCGCAGACACCTCGTACACCTCTGCATCATCTGGAGCATCCAAAGCACTGACTCTACTTTGCAAAACCTGCAAAGTTGCTCTATCCTACCTTGCTTGAGCTTCATGCTACTCCCTGGTAAACATGTGCTGGCTTAACAGATGTTCACTTTGTAGCTCAGCAACTGTGCATTTCTTTTGCAAGGCCGTGATCTTCTGATGCATCTTTACTTTTTCTTGTTTGAGTTGAGAGAGCTCCTTGGCCTAAAAATCAATAATACTTCGAAAATGGATTTGCTCCCCTTCTAGTAGGAGTACTCTTTTTTTAATTGTTGTTTGCAGTTATTCTTTTGTTTTCTGGAGCTCTTCTTTGATGGTATCTACTTCTTGCTGAAGTGAAATAGCTTTATCGGCACATAGGGAGATATCTACAGGCAGCTTGAACCTTTTCCGAATTGATATTATAAATTGTATCTAGAAAAGTGATTTGTTGACCAAAGCCTTCTATTTAACTAGTTGGATCCGGAAGAGAGGCTCCACCTACATGCTACTTCTCCTCTTATGTTTCATCTAGAGCATTACTTATGTGCACCTGATTCTTCTTGTTGCACTTATCCTTGTGCATGAAAGTAGATGCACCTCTTGAGCATAAATTTGATGAACATACCAATTTTGGTCTTTGAATTAGGCCCAATGTTTTTTAATTCCGCCTTTAGCTGCTGGTATAGTATTCTAGCCCATGCAATAGGCTTTCTTGTAGAGGCATATAAATACAGACCCGTGGCCTAATTTGACATGTAAGTTACCTTGTGAGTTAAAATGATCATCTCAACCATGAATATGAAGTGTAGAATATTGTGGGCATCTTGATGGTTACTTAGCTTGTATTCTTTAGCCGCACTTTTGGAGCCAAAATAGGACTCCATGTCCTCCTCTCTTACAGATGGTACATCAACTGTGCCTTCTAAAGGAAGATTGAAAACTTGAAAGACAAACTCAGCTATGAAGGCAAAGTTTCCCTCTGGAGTTCTGATAATTGCATTCTTCTGCACCTCCAACAATTGCTTGAGAACCTCACGGCCAAGTTGTATCTGATTCCAAGGCATTGAGGCAAACTCTGGACAATAAACCCACTTTCTCTAGCCATGCCCTATTCTTGTTGAGATTGACGTCCATGGCTACTGTGAGCCTCTCAAATTCCACCATGGTTGTTGTGTAATGTGGATAATGGAATAGGTTGTGCAGGCAACCAATGCTATGAAGGCGAAGAATTGAAAGAGAGTAGAAAAGCTTGAAAGCACAATGATAGCCAGGAAAACACAAAATTTGATAAAAGATTGCAGGTGAAAGATGGATAATAATAAATAAGAAGAAAGTTAAACCTTGGTAATGATAATCAAAACAAGAAAAAGATTTACCCATGATTTCACGATAATGACATTAATTAAGATGCAAGCTATCCGAAAGAACATGGCAGTTATGTGAACTTATAATGAGTAAAGAAAAGCTACCCCATTTTATGGTAAAGAAAAGCTTCCCCATTTTATGGTAATAATAGCCCAATTTGGTAATGCATGGACCAATGCATAGATGCAATGTGGACTACGACACGTGGGAGATGCATGTATGGTAGAAACAATGTACACTTGGATAAACGCCAGTTCAGGTAATCGTCCAAAATAAGGTTCTAATCAAAAACCATTTACAGGCTTGGCAAGTTTCACATCATCCAATGTCATTAACTCAAAAGTGATGGTGCCAAGTATAGAAAATATCCGGTATGGGCCCATCCACCATAACTTTAATTTACCTAGATGTGGACCCATCCTGGAATTAAATAATAAAACCGGACCATTAACATCAAAAATTTGAAATTTTGTATTGTGATTGATCCACAGCTTCCTCCGATGCTGGATAACATTAGATGTCCAGACACTTTGCAATCCCTTTTCTTCTAGAGCCAATAACTGTTGTAATCAGTGTGCTTCAGATTCATTGGAAGATAATCAGGCAAACACTGCCACTCTTAGGGTGGGTACCATAAATTTCATTATAACTACCACCTCTAGTTCGTAGACCATGGAAAACGGCGTTTGTCTGGATGCTGACTTATAAGCTATCCGGAATGCCCAAAGTACCAAATATAGCTTTTGATCCCAGTCTGTCCAGTTTCATGACCACTTTCTTCAAAATTCACACTAAGATTTTATTGGAAGATTCATCTTGACCATTAGCCTATGGATAATATACTGTAGACTTTTTATGAATAATTATGTGGTGTTGAGTTAATCGTTTAATGACTCTTTTCAAAAAATGTCCTCCTTAACTAACTAACTCAATTGGGAATCTGAATCTTGTCATAATCATCTCATAAAGAAATTTGCAACAGAATTGGCTTTATTATCTTTTAGCTTTAGCTTCCACCCATTTGGTATAATAATCTGTGGCTACCAAAATATATTTGTTGCAGGCTGGTGGTTTAAAAGGTCCAACAAAATCCAAACCCCATTTCTAAAAAGCTTCCATTGGAAGCATTGGATTGTGGGGCATCTGGTCTACTGCACTTGGCTAACCCAATTACTTGCAAACATCACATTCTCGAGCAAACTTCCATGCATCTTTAATAACTTTGGCCACCATAATCCAACTTGAAATATTTTGTGTCCGGTTACTTCTGTAGAAAAATGGCTGCCACTTACACCTTGGTGTGCTTCCATCAATACTGCTTGTTGTTCATGTACTTGGACACACCGACGATGGATAATTTGATCAATGCCCATTTTATATAATTGACCCACAATTACCAAAAAGGTTTTACTTCTGAGATCTAACCGCTTTTGGATATCTCTGCTCATACCTTCTGGAAAATTTCATTCTGTTAAAAATATAAGCATTTTGTCATACCAATATGGAACTGTAGCAATCCGAAACAAATCTGCATCTGATAAACTGATCTGATACACCTTTTGGTGCCTCTCTAGTGTGTATTCGAGCTGAAAATCTGCTGCATGTTGATTTCCCAGTGTATGACAAACAGTAAATTTAAATTCTTGCAATATTAGCATCCACCTTGCTAATTTTCCTGATAAATTGGGCTTGTTGATCAAGAATACCAAATCTTGATGATCTACATGAGAAGTAAATTTATTGCTCAAAAGATAATGCCAAAATTTCTTCACTGAATAAATCATTCCAAGTGCTTCTTGGTCTGTAGTAGAATAAATCCTTTCTTCTCTTGATAGCATTCGGCTGGCATAATAAACTGGTCGGAACCATCCATCCTCAGATTCTTGCATAAGTACACTTCCAAATGCTACATCATAGGCATCAACAAAGACATGGAATGGTCTGGACGAATCTAGCAGTTGAACAATCGCTCTGCGAATGCCAACATCAATTGTAAATACCGAAAAGATTGTTGATAGGCCTCCATCCACACATACAAAACATCTTTCTTTGTGATAAGATACATTGGAGAAGCCACATCCACCAAGTACCGCAAAAATCATTATGCCATTTAATCCGACCCAAAAATCTTTGTAATTCTTTGAGATTGTGAGGTGCCAATAGAGCTTTAATTACTTCCACCTTCTAAGAATCTACCACAATTCTGTCTCTTGACACTACATTCCCCAACAAATTTCCACTAGTAACTGCAAATGCACATTTAGCCGGATTGAGACTCAAACGGGCGATCCGGCATCTTTCAAGACAAAGCGTCAGAAACAAGAGATGCTCAACCATTTTTCTAAAGATCCTGAAATCATCCAAGAATAATTTCATAAATGTAACCAAGTAATTATAGAAAATTTATTGAACCATTCTTTGAAATATCGCTGCTGCTGGAGCATTCTTTAGACCAAATGTCATCACATTGGAAGCAGATGCTCCCCATTCTGTAACAAAAGTTGTCTTCTCACGATCATCTGGTGCATCAGAACTTGGTAGTATCCACTGAAACCATTCAGGAAAGAGTACATCTCATGGCCCGCAATAGCATCTAACACGGAATCTATGAACGGAAGTGAAAAAAGGATCTGTCTTTGTTGCAGCATTGAGCTTCTGGTAATCCACATAGACTCAAAGCTTTTTGTTCTTTTTTGGCACAATTACAATCGGCAATAGCCATCTCACCTTATCCACTGGATATAAAATCCCACTTTCAAAATTTTATCAATTTTCTCCTTAACCTGCTTTGCATAATTCAGATTCACCCAGTATCGTTGTTGCTTGACAGGAATGGCATCCTCCTTGAGATTGACATGATGTTGATAAAACTAAGGACCATCTCCCTTCATATCTTTGTAGCTCCAAGAAAATACATCCACATATGATTTTAATAAGTTTTGGAGTTTTTCTTTAAATTCTACATCCTACTTAGTGCTGACCCAAACTATCTTTGGATCCTCCGCATCGCCCAGATTCATGTCTTCCACCTCATTTGTTGTTGTGACCCTGTGGTTGTGCTTCATTGCTTTCTCATGATTTTCTTCTACATGGATGAGAGCTTAAACTTCCTCTAGTGCACCCACATCATCCAGGACAGAGCTCTCCATTGTAAAAGATTGGACCATATCCATAACTTCACACAGTGAACTTTTTAATTAAGGATGATTTCAAACATGCAAAGGAATCCCTTCGTGAAAAATGGACATGTGTGAAGTTCCATCATTGAAAAATCAAATCTTGCATAATCCTATCTAGAATTGTCTCTACTATTTTTGAAGAAAGGCATCCTATTAGGATGATTCCTTCTAATTACATCCATTGCCTATTCTAGAGAGGAAGTGGTAGCGTATTTTCATGGGTTTCATTATGGGTTTGCCTAGAACTAGGAAAGGTTTTAATACTATTTTTGTCTTTGTGAATGGATTATCTAACATGGCACATTTTGTTCCTACTATGAACAAGGTTGAAGCTCTACAAGTACCAAAATTATTTATTGACAAGGTGTTTAGATTACATGGCTTGCCAGAATCCATTGTGTCAGATAGAGATCCATTGTTTACACGTAGTTTTTTGGCAACATGTTTTTAGTCAACTTGGCACGCAACTCTACTTGAGTAGTGGTGATCATCCACAGACTGATGGTGGTCAGAGCAAGAGAGTCAATAAAGTCTTGGAGGATATGTTAAGAGCTTATATCAAAGAATGACAGAGTGACCGGGAAAAGTATTTACCTTTATTTGGAGTTTGCATATAATTCGTACAAGCATTTCTCTACAAACTTTTCTCCATGTGTCTTGAATTATGGATATAATCCATTGATGCCAAGTACAATTAGATTACCTCCAGAAGACACCAGTGCAACTGAATTTCTATCTTAGATGCAATTAGATTTAGCTAGAGCTCGAGATTATATCCATCAGGCTATTGATCGAGCGGTTAAGTATACTAATCCTAAGAGGATAGCTCAATTTTTTACAGAGGGAGAAAAAGTGTTTCTACTTATTCCTTGGACAATTGAAACATGTACTACACAATACAATCCCAATAGAATGTGGAGTAGATTACTTTGTTCCAAGTTCTCAATGCACACATAACCTATCAATATATGTGTGGTAATTTAGTTCTTTGAATTACATATTGATTTTATTGCTAGAATGTATAATACCTCACATGCATTTATCTATAGATTGCTCAAACAATGTGACTATATATTTATAACTAGAGGTTTATAAGTATTTGTGTTTAGCTTTAGAATGCTTCTTAGCACGTTTTTCTTTTCCAATATCAAACTTTGACTCGGATACTTTCTTTATAGGTTTATGAAGTCCCTTAAAGTCATGCTTACTGTATCCATTCTCTCTTCTCATTTGGTGCCCTATGCGATCTAATCAATGTCAATATAGGTATGTAACTTAAACCTTTATCTCAAGCCCATATTTTGTTTTCCATCTCATGTTAATGCTTGCGCGAATTATAAACAAACTCTAAATAAAGGTAAATACGTTTCCCAATTGCTCCATCGTTCTTTGACATAAGCTCTTAACATATCCTCTAAGACTTGATTGACTCTCTCCGTCTGACCATCAGTCTGTGGATGATCACCGCTACTCATGAAGAGTTGCATGCCAAGTTTACTAAAAACATGTTGCCAAAAATTACGTGTAAACCATGGATCTCTATCTAAGACAATGGATTTTGGAAAGCCATGTAGACCACGTGTGAAGAGGCCCAAGTGTATTTTTCGTTTATAAAAGCCTTTGGCAAGCGGAGCAGCTTGGCCAGTCAACGCGAGAGTTGAGTGGGCGTTGGTAAAGAATGGCGCCTGGCTGTTTACGAGGGCAAACCTCGAGTATAAAAGGAAGCCCACACAGAGACACACACACGCGTGCGCACAGCACAGAGATGGGGGCCTCATCGATTTCGGCAATGCTTCTGCCACTACTTCTGCTGGTCGTAGCTAATGTGTGCCAGGGTTCCCGCCACCTGCCTCCCGGAGTACCCCTCCCGGAGTACTTCTACTTTCCACACACAAGGCATCATATGGTAATGGGAATCCTCTGTGCGTGCACATAAAAGGAGTGGATGAAATCAGGAGGACTATGAGACAACTCTCTATGTCTACTAACAAAATGGAACACATCATAAAATAGTTAGAACTCACCATGGCAGTGACAATAACATGTATCGCATTATTGTGAGTACCTCACAAACCAATTCTTACACCCCTCAAATGACCTTTGCTCAATTTTTAGGTTTAGAAATGATGCCACAAACTTTCAGTACATCACCAAAAATTGAATCAATAGATGTTCAATGACCTTATTAGTAAAATGGAAGCCCCTATTGCTAACTAGCTCTAGGGGACACCTAGACCTTGATATGATATGCTTGTATCAGAATTTAGCAATTGTACGAGCATTCACCTTTCGTATTGCTTTTGCTTTTGCCCACTTTATAAAATAGTCGCTTCTGGGTCAGTGGTGGGTCCAACGAAGTCTATTCCCCATTTTTTCAAAAGATTGTTGCACAATGATCGGCGGACCAAAGGCATTTTGTCTTGTCCACGGTGGGGAAGGTTAAAGCATTGGCATTCATCACACTATTTGATGAATTCCATGGCATCACCAAACATACCTTGTTTGTAAGATCTTTCTCTCACTGTTACGTTTCCCACAAAATGTCCATCATTGGTAATTCCAGAGCTTCTTCTAAAATGGTCAAGATTTCATCCTCCTGACACACTGTTTAAGCATGTGATCTTTGAGTCACATTGTTTGAGCAATCTATAGATAAACGCATGTGAGGTATTATGCATTATAGCAATAAAATCAATATGTAATGCAAAGAACTGAATTGCCACACATATATTGATAGGTTATGTGTGCATTGAGAACTTGGAACAAAGTAATCTACTCCACATTCTATTGGGATTGTATTGTGTAGTATATGTTTCAATTGTCCGAGGAATAAGTAGAAACACTTTTTCTCCCTCTGTAAAAGAATGAGCTATCCTCTTAGGATTAGTATACTTAACTGCTCGATCAATAGCCTGATAGATATAATCTCGAGCTCTAGCTAAATTTAATTACATCTAAGATAGAAATTCAGTTGCACTGGTGTCTTCTGAGGTAATCTAATTGTACTTGGCATCATACCCATAATTCAAGATGCATGGAGAAAAGTTTGTAGAGGAATGCTTGTATGAATTATATGCAAACTCCAAATAAAGGTAAATACTTTTCCCGGTCACTCTGTCATTCTTTGATATAAGCGCTTAACATATCCCTCACACCCATAGAGCAGCTTGGCCAGTCAACGCGAGAGCTGAGTGGGCGTTGGTAAAGAATGGTGCCTGGCTGTTTACGAGGGCAAACCTCGAGTATAAAAGGAAGCCCTTACGGTGCCACATGAGAACCCCACAGACACACACACACACACAGCACAGAGATGGGGGCCTCATCGGTTTCGGCAATGCTTCTGCCACTACTTCTGCTGGTCGTAGCTAATGTGTGCCAGGGTTCCCGCCACCTGCCTCCCGGAGTACCCCTCACGACGTATGGGCCGGGACACTCTGAACAGCGGGCCTATCCTCATTTGCCACCGCCGCATCACTACGTCAGTCACCGCCAGCCCTCCTCAGCTCGGCCACTGTCCACCCCTGCCCACACTACTCGCAGCCCCACGTCCCACTCCGTATCCCCTCTTGCCGCTGCCCAAGCTTCACCTCCGCCACTGCACTCATCTAAGCTGGCTCCGTCGCCGTCAGTCCTAGTGCGCCCTCTTCGCCCTCCACTCCACAAAACACCCCGTCACTGGCGTCACCGTCCTCAACAGCCTCAGCACCACCGCCCGCGTCCAGCAGCTCCTCTAGCAGTACTACCGCTACAACTCCCAGCTCGCCGTCCGCAACGCCGCCTACCGTACCTTCTCCCACCAACTCGGCGCCTGTGGAGGCCCCCATATTCCTATCCATCTCGCATACGTTGTCGCCTTCCCCAACAGCAGCCGCTGCAGTTCCGTCTTTAGCCGTCCAAGGTCCCAGCGGCAATCCCGCCATACTTCCTCCCTCTCCCTCTCCCTCGCCCTCGCTCGCTGATTCTCCGACAGATCAGGTACTATCTCCGTCACCGTCCACGACAACGTGACCAGCTTCCAGTTTGCCCGTTGCGTCCAATGTTGGGAATGTAATCGACCATAATAGAATTTTAATGCTTAACTAGATCTATTGAATAATATGCCTAGTCAAAACGGATGTACGAACTTCATCAACGATAATACAATTAACCATTCGTCTCTCTCTCTCTCTCTGCTGTTCGCTCTTGTTAGGCCATCTCACCACCATCCTTAGTGAGAGTATCGGCGTGAAAAAGAAAAAAGAAAGAGGATATGGCTTCGGATCGATGTCCTCGACCTCTCATCCAAGCATTCAAACCTGGGTCCAATCATTGTTGTCTTTGAGATCTTCTATAATGACAACAAAGGAAAACCTCAACATGATCTTACATAAAAAAGAAGGTAAGGAAAATTTTAGTCATTTGTCCCACGTATCATGCCCAAAGAATCAACATATGAAGAAGAAAGTGAAGTCCTTATCAAAGAAGTAGAAGGCAAAGATGTCCCTAAAGAAAGTGTTGAAGCCCATGAAACTTTTGAGGAAAGGAGAAGATGTAAGATTAAAACGAGGATAATCCAAAGCAAACTTTCTCGAACAGAAGGAGATAAATAAGAAGTGTAAGTAATCGAGGCAATACTCCAAGAGGATATTAAGCTTACACCCAACTACATAAGAGAAAGTTAAAGGAGAAGACGTAAGATTAAAACGAGGATAATCCAAAGCAAACTTTCTCGAACAGAAGGAGATAAATAAGAAGCGTAAGTAATACTCCAAGAGGATATTAAGCTCACACCCAAATGCATAAGAGAAATCATGGCAAAACCACTTTGTGGAGTGTTTTCTACAAGCTCAAGGGATTCACTTATAAAGTATGTAACCTATGACCTGAGTTCATAAACAGATGGACATTTTTTATTTAATTTTTTGAGAGAAATGTATTTACAAAAGGGAACCATTAATATGATTTTGAAAAAAACATTACAGATTTGTATTGAAAAAGGATTTATTTTAAATATGACAAATCTATAGATAAGGAGTTTTAGATATAGGTCTTGAACACACGTGATATACTAGGTTTACATATAGTGAACTCCCCAAGTCTACAAGCAACCACACATTGAGTTTTGTGACCTCGTATGAGAAGGCTATATCAATAACTAGCAAAGAATAATAGCAACAGGCTACATCAATAACTAGTAAAGAGCAATAGCTAGCATTAAGGAGACTTTGTCAAAAATTTGCCTCCATCCTCGACGTCATTTTACTTGAGTTTTTGGCCTTCCTCTATTGAGGTGTGTTTCTTCTATATTTAGAACAATAAATACCTACACACCCACGTACTCTCTCTCTCTCTCTCTCTCTCTCTCTTCTCTCTCTCTCTCTCTCTCTCTCTCTCTCTTTGGTGTGTGTGTGTGTGTGTCTCTATCTCTGTTTCTCTCTCTCTCTCTCTCTCTCTCTCTCTCTCTCTCTCTCTCTCTCTCTCTATCTCTATTTCTGTCTCTGTCTCTCTCTAAGGATCCAATTTACAACATAAGTTGTATGCATAATTTTTCACAAATGAAGTTCTGTTAGGTACGTTGTAATGAACATGTCCCAAAGTGATCCCCATATCCACACTATATGGGTTTTTCTATAACCATTATATTACTTAGGTCTCTTATCGACAAAAAAATCATGGCAAAACCACTTCGTGGGGTGTTTTCTACAAGCAGCCACATGTTGAGCTTTGTGACCTTGTAAGAAAAGGCTATATCAATAACTAGAAAAACAAGGAACAATAGCAATAGGTGCTACATCAATAACTAGTAAAGAATAATAGCTAGCATCAAGGAGACTTTGTCATAATTTTACATACATCATCGACATCATTTTTCCTTAAGGTTTTGGCCTTCCTCTCTTGAGGTGTGTTTTATTTTATATCTAGTACAATACACACCTACTGTTATGACCCTTACACATGGAACGTATACACACTATTACATGGGATCTACACATCAGTACTGCGTGGGACATGCAGACATTGTGTGGGAGAACCAATGGCAACATACTATTGCACATCATCACTTATAATTATAAGTGTGAGCGGGTAATGTTTGTGCGTGACGGTTGTAGGCGAAAGACCTAGTGATGTGTAGCGAATAGGGGGCATGTGAGTATGGTGTGTGGCTGGGAAGGTACACACTGGGATGCTCGGGGTCATTGGTATAATAATGGTTAGGTGGTTAAACATGGTATGCCAAGCTATGTTTCTTTTTGCTATTCTTGAGTTCATTTTCTTCTCTCTCATAGTTTCTGCATGAGGCTTGATACAAAGACATAGGTTGCCTTGCATGGAGGCCTAACATTTGGTATTTGATCCTAGGCTTTTGTTTTGGGCTATAGGGGAAGCCTTATACTAAGCTTGAGCTTTATTTGAGAAAGGATAAGTGGGGAGAAGCGTGGATTTTCATCATTGCAATAGTCTTTCGTCTGTCTTCCAGATTTCCATCCGTCACTATCATCACCTAGAAGCTAAGGTGTGGCTGTGCCACAATACCCTTCTTGTCTAGACCTATGGGTGTAAGTAATTGTGTCTAGTGTCCTTCATTTGCTTATTTAATTATTCTTATGTGTGTGTGTGTGTGTAATGCTCCGTTGAAATAATTTTTCGAGGCTTCACGTATTTAGAGTTAAGAATGTATATCTAAGTCTATGATATTACTTTGATGATTTTAGAATAATATTTTTTTAAGTTTATGTTTGAGTGTGATGTTTCCTATTTTATGGTTTGTTTTTTACTAGCTTTGAGTTAGTAAGAGATAGTGGAAAGGGTTGTAGCAATTAAGGCACCCCCAGCTCAACTTACAACACATTAAATTGGGCATAAAGAGCATTCAAAGTGATACATTACTTCTCAACTTACAACACATAAGAATTGGATAGAAAGAACATTCAAAGTGCTACATTACTTCTCAATTTGTGTGATGCAAGGCATAAAGTAAAGACACATGCATATGGTAAGGCATATGCATAGGCCTATATAGACGCAAAATGCATAGGCATAGAGGCCTCTATGAAATCCCTTATACAAATATGCATAAATTAAATTAAATTATGTGCATGAATGATAGCACTCTATACATGCATGAGAGATTGAGCTCTCTAAGTATATATGGAGCTCATATAGAGATCTCTATGAATGTGTAAAGAGTTATATCCATTCATAGAGAACTCTATGCATCTATAGAGCTCGTAGAGAGCTCTATATGTACATAGAAAGCCCTATGCATGCATGGAGAACTTTATGAATTCATAGAGCTCATAGGGAAGATCCTTATGCATACAAATAGAGCTCATAGAAGAGTGCATAGAGTTCTCTACCTTATGAGTACTTATGTATTTGGTAGATCCCTCTATGCATTCATAGAGCTCATACAGATCCCTATGCATGCATAGAGTGCTAAATGCATAGAGATATATATCCATGACTTGGTAGAGCCCTCTATGTATGTATAAGAAGGTAAGGGACCTTTTGGAAATGCATTGAGATCTCATGAATTCTATAAAGCCTAAACTCATTTGCACATAAGGGCTCTAGCTTGTGCATAGAGATGAAAGAGAACTCTATGCATATAAGATAAGAGCCCTTATACATGCATAGAGAGCTCATAGAGTTGAAAGAGAGCTGTATGCATAATGTGAGAGCTCTTATACATACATAGAGCTCGTAGTGAGCCCTATGCATGAATAAATATCTCATAGAGAGACCTATGTATGCATAGAGATCAATGCATTTGCATATATGGTAATAGCCCTTATGCAAATGTGTAGAGCTATCAGGCATTTGGTAGAACTCTCACATGCATTAGGTAGAGACATCTATGCATGCATAGCGCTCATAGAGAGCCCTAGTACACATGTATAGGGTTCTTTACACATGTATTTGGTAAACCCTCCCTCCTCCCCATTGTCTGCTCCCATCTTTTTATCCAAAAGAAGGATAAGACAGGGCGCTAAATAAGCTCACAGTTAAGAATAGATTGCCCATGCCCAAAATAGAGTACATCCTAGAGCGATTGAATGGTGTTAAAGTTTTCTCTAGGATAGATATTAAGAGTGGCTACCATTAGGTTTGGATCTTTGAGGCTGACATTTTAGAATCCGCCTTCAAGACTGAACGTGACCTATGAACACCATATTGGGGAATATGGGAATTTCCCATAAGTTTAGGACACGTGGTCAAAACTTTGGATTTGCCATAACTTGAACACCATTACTCCAAATTGTGCGCTTTAAAGCTTAATAGATCCCTCTTTTCAAGCGCTTTCCAATGATAGGTCACATGATAGGGTTTTGAGAAACTTATAGACATGTTAATTGTGCGCTTTAAAGCTTAATAGATCCCTCTTTTCAAGCGCTTTAAAGCTTAATAGATCCCTCTTTTCAAGTGCTTTCCAATGATAGGTCACATGATAGGGTCCAAATTGTGCGCTTTAAAGCTTAATAGATCCCTCTTTTCAATCGCTTTCCAATGATAGGTCACATGATAGGGTTTTGAGAAACTTATAGACATGTTAATCGGGTCCTGCTTTGATGAAGATGTCAGCTACCTGATCCTCTGTGCTGACAGAAACAAGGTCAAGGTCTCTTGCCAAGACCCTCTCTCTGACGAAATGGTAGTGGACCTCTATATGCTTCGTACGAGCATGAAATACTGGGTCCCTAGCCAACTGTATACTGCTAATGTTGTCACAGAAAATGACAACTTGTCTATCCACTGATAGACCCAAATCTGCAAGTAGCTTTCTCAACCAAGCTACCTCACATGCTACCATAGCAGCTCCTCTATACTTGGCCTCTGTACTGGATAGAGCAACCGTAGGCTGCTTCTTGCTGCTCCAAGTCACAGCAGCACTCCCCAAAGAAAACATGAAGCCACTAGTAGATCTTCTATCTGAGATACTACTAGCCCAATCAGCATCTGTGTACCCATGTACACATATCTCTATGCTAGTCTCATAGAATAGTCCACAATGCAAAGTAGACCTCACATACCTCAGTATGCATCTCATTGCATCCAAATGCGGTTTCCGTGGAACCTGCATAAACTGACTCACCAACCCAACAGCATAGCTCAAATCTGGTCTGGTGATCGTCATATAGATCAAGGTTCCTACTATGCGCCTATACATAGTAGGATCCTCCAAGATCTCTCCTGAATCTGCACTCAACTTGCCATTCTGATCCAATGGCACTGAGATAGGCTTACAGCCTGTCATACCATACTTGGACAACATGTCCAAGCCATACTGTCTCTGCAGTAATCCAATACCATGTGGTGACCTAATCACCTCAATGCCCAAGAAATATCTGAGCTCCCCCAGATCCTTCATCTCGAACTTTTGTCTAAGCAAGATCTTTACATCAAAGATCTCTGCATCATGGTCCCCCGTAATGATCAAGTCATCTACATAGATGACAACAAGCACAACCCCTCTATCACCATGTCTCACATACAACGAGAAATCTGCAGTGGCTACATGAAAGCCAATAGTGACAAGATATTCAAAAATCTTGTCAGACCATGCTCTTGGTGCTTGTTTTAAGCCATACAAGGCTTTCTTCAACTTGCAAACATGCTCGGGGTGACCCACATCCTCATAACCAGGTGGCTACAACATATACACCTCTTCTTGCAAATCCCCATGCAAGAATGCATTCTTTACATCCATCTGATGTAAAGACCATTGCTTTGACGCAGCCACTGCTATCACAACTCTCACTGTTGCCATCTTGGCAACTGGGCTGAAAGTTTCCTCATAATCAATGCCATATGTCTGCACATATCCTTTGGCTACCAATCTAGCCTTGTACCTGTTTATGCTTCCATCACTGTTATGTTTTACTTTGTACACCCACTTGCATCCAATGCCTTTCTTACCTTCAGGTAATTGCACTAAATCCCAAGTCTCATTTCCATATAGTGCATCCATCTCCTCATCCATAGCTTTTTCCCAACACACATTTCCAACAGCCTCATCAATGCATGTGGGCTTAACAACCTACACAACCTTTGCCATATATGCGTAGTGATGTGCCACATAACCATCATAGGTAAATCTCTGCACAGGATTTTTCACTCTCCGAGATCTTCACAGCTTTTCATTCATGGCTTCCATAGCCTTCTTTACACCAGGTGTTCTCATAGAGCTGGGATCCCAAGCTCCTCATCAAGGCTCATATCTGAGCCACTAGACTCTCCATCAACATGAGAATGCCCTGCAAAAATGTCAAGCATACCAAGGGGCTCAACCACTTTCTCTTTTCCTTTACGTGATGTACTAATCACATTTGCAGGACTGGTATTATGACGCAGCCTGCCACTCCATGGTCTATCAACAGACCCACTAGATGAGGACTCTCCTGGTCCACTCAAAGACTGTGATTGCTGACCTGCATTCTGTGCAACCACACTTCCACTCACATCAGCCCCAACAGCTTCTTTTTCAGCAGCATACCAGCTGCTCATCTCATCAAAGACAACATCCCTGCTTACCCTCAACTCATGTGTAGCAGGGTTATAACACTTGTATCCCTTTTGCTCAAGGGAATATCCAATAAACACACATTTTTCAGCTTTTGGATCCAGCTTAGTTCTCAGCTCATCTGGCACATGCACATATGCAATGCATCCAAAGACTTTCAGATGAGACAAATCTGGTTTTCTTCTAGTAAACCTCTCGTCTGGAGTTACATCATGTATGGCTGCAGTTGGAGTCCTGTTCATGATGTATACTGCTGTAGAAATAGCCTCAGCCCAATAGCTATGCGGCATATTCTTCTCTTCCATCAATGCCCGCGCAATCTCAGTAATGTGCCTGTTTTTTCGCTCAGCAACTCCATTTTGCTGCAGAGTGTATCTGCATGTAAACTGTCTCCGAATACCATTCTTCTTCAAAAATTCAGAGAACTCATTGACAAACAACCTTTCATTATCCTCATTATTTCTGCTTGAGGATGCATAGTTGTTTTGTTGCACTTTCCCATTTTGCATGTCAGCCTGCTTCTTATAACATTCTGCCTGCACATGTCCAGGCTTACCACAATAATAGGATTCACGTGCATCATTATACTACCTTTGCCAATTTCCACGTCCTCTTTGACTCCCCCTGCCTCTCAATTTGCCTCTTCCACCTGCGTGTTGTTGTTGTTGTTGTTGTGTATTTTGGGACTATTGTTGTTGCTGCTGCTGCTGTCCATAATTCTGATTACCTGTTCGGCCACCTCCTTGACTGTGACCACGACCTCCTCTACCTCGTCCTCTACCTGAACTTGTGTAGAAGGCCTGTTGCTCTGAAATGTTTTTGCTTTGTGAAGACTGTTGGTCTTCACAAGCTCTTCTCTTCTATAATCAACATAGACACCAAATCTGTAAAGTTGGAAATGTTTTTCCGAGTCTGAATAGATGTCTTGAACGCCTTGTATTGTGGCCCGAGACCAAGTAGACAGACTTCCACCTTATCATCATCATCTACTACTGACACACCAATAGATGCAAGGGATTCCACAATACCCTTTATCTTCAATGCATAGTCATTCACAGACATGCTCTTTTTCTCCACAGTACGAAGTTCGTTCTTCAACTGTATCTTGCGTGCCTTGGTATTTGTTTCATAGAGTTTAACCAAGGTGTCCCACGCCTCCTTGGGGGACTTGGCATCCTGAATATGCCCAATCATGGTGTCCTGTATACTAATGGAGAGCCAATACATAACTTTCCTGGCTCCTTGGTTCCAGTCTTTAAACTCTTTCACATCTGCAGCGGTCGGATTTATGTCCGGTATCTCCGGTGCCTCTTCATGCTCACCTTCTATGCAGTCCCAATAGCCTTTTCCCATCAGGAAATTCGTCAACCTGAACCTCCAAGCATGGAAGTTATTCTAATCAAGCTTCTCAGCCACAATCTGGGTTATCCCATCATTTGACATCTTGCCAAACACACAATTTTACCAGAAAAAGAACTCTGGTTTTTCCTGCACAAACTGCTATATTTTTTGCAGCGCTACTGTAGTACTCTCAAATGTCACAACCAGTGACTTCAATGTGCATACATACACCCAATGGTAACCGTTGACCTCTTTGCAGCACCCACCACAGTGTCTGCATAGTCAATTTGTCTTCCTACAGTTCTTAAGACGCAGTTCTGCAGAGAATCGATGACTTACCCGCAGTGCTTGAAATCGCCTACTTTCTAAAAAATGGAGGTCCAGACGTGCCTGAAATGCGTTTTCGACCCAAAAAAATTTTGTCCGATAGGACAGTATAGTTGCCCTATAGGACAGTATAGTTGCCCTATAGAGCTACTCCCGCGAAGAAAGCTCCTCAATCAGAGATCGTTTGCCGGTGCCTCCCGTAGAGCTCCCGACAAGGGTGTAGTCACCAACACAATTAGGGAAGAGTAGTTGAAGCTCTTACCCTCATACTGCTTCGTGTGGTTCTCTTGCTTTTGCAGCTCAGCCCTTAGCATGAACCAGGCTCTGATACCATGAAAAGATGTAGGGGAGAAGAGAGCTTGAGCTCTTGCAAGCACACACACACTCACAAAACCCTAATAGAGAACACACAAGGTGAGAGGCTGGAAATCTTCTTTTTCTTTACTCAACACTCAACACACCATATACAAGATAAGAGTACACACAATATGAAAGGTACTCAACCAATACATACACAGGTTCTCTATAGTGTGAACCCAACTAAATGAGCTGACGCTATAACTATGCCAGTCTCTAGAATGGCTGTCACACAGCCTGTCATCCCACTGGCCGCATATCACCCATGATCTCACCAACCATGCCAGTGGTGTAAGTGTGGGGCCTATCTCCCAGGCGGGTCATCAGTGTCTACCGCCTCACTAGACGAGCTCGATATCTCAACAATAGATACATAGAGTTCTCTATGCATGGATATAACTCTCTACGCATGCATAGAGATCTCTATATGATCTCCATACATACTTAGAGAGCTCAAGCTCTCATGCATGCATAGAGTGCACATGATAATGATTAAATTTAATTTATGCATATTTGTATAAGGGATTTCATAGAGGTCTCTATGCCTATACATTTTGCCTCTATAGGCCTATGCCCATGCCTTACCATATGCATGTGTATTTACTTTATGCCTTGCATCACTCAAATTGAGAAGTAATGCAACACTTTGAATGCTCTTTATGTCCAATTATTATGTGCTGTAAGTTGAGTTGGAGTGGATTTAATTGTTGGAACCCTTGGCACTCTCTCTTTTACTATTTACTTATTTGTAACATCTCGAAGATTCCAATCATCAAATATGAGCTCCACACATGTCACTTTTCACTATAATGTATGACATATACATGTGTAAGGTCACCCCCCCATGTAGTGATCACAAACAATCAAAAAACCCCTCTCTGTATTTATAGGTTTGCAGGTCATAGTTTTAGTTGAGGTGCATACATCCAGCTCATATACACTCCATATTATTTGTCGTCATGCTAGTTAGCTTGAGTTTTAGCTAGCTAGTAGGTGTACATAGCTCAAATGAACTTATACTCTAAAGTGGAGCTCCCCTGCAGTTCTACTACGTGGGCCTTCTCCAACTTGTTTTTTTAATTATTGTAGCTTCCACAAGCTTGCCACATCTCAATGACAATATTAACAATGGTATTTGACCTCTAAATGGTGATATTTAGTGGATGTAATCAGCTCCACTATGCTTTGTTGGTGCTTATTGTCTTGAGATTTATGCTAGATGATGTTGAGCTATTAGCTACTGATGTTTTGATGATATAGATCAACCCCTTTCTTGCTAGCTTCAAAGACAAGTGTTTAGAGCTTTTGAAGATTGTGAATAATGGCATCAATAAAACAAATACCACAAATACATAGCCATGGTGCTATTGCAAATATGAATCTTGTAATCTTAAAATTATTTTTACAATGATGGCCAGGATGATCACCCTCTACTTCCCAATGCACTTTACACTGATATCCAGGAGAAGAAGCTCTTGCTCAAGCAAATGCAACCTCCCTCCTTTAAAGGAGAAGGTTCAAAGATTGAGAAGGATGATGAAGTCTGGACGATTGAAGCGATGGATGATTATTTCTCGGCCGCCAGTACTGGAGTAGCAAATCAATCTATGCTTGCACGGTTTCGCCTCATCGGAGATGCTAAACTCTGGTGGAAACAGTGGTGTGTCACCGAGTATTCTCAAACGTGGAAAGACATCAAGCAGGCCGTGAAGGAAAGATATCTTCCCCCTTCCCATGAATCCATAAAGATGAATGAGTTTTTTTGTCTTAGGCAGTGTAACTTACACTACAAGGGATCGGGCTCATACCCACGCTCCTAGCCGCTAAAAATGACTTGTGAAAAAAAGTAGCGGGCCCGTGTATCAGCGCGTGTATCATCGTGGCCACAGATATGCGTGTAAAAGCGCATGTATAGGACCTCTCAGACGCGCTTATACACGGGTGTGTAGCCGCGTTCTTTTCACAAACGCGTTGATACATGCGGCTATACACGCCTTTTTTTAATTTAGACGCGCTTATACACGGGTGTATAGCCGGGTTCTGTTCAGTTCAGATGTCTCAGACGCATTTATACCTGCGTCTATACACGCGTTTCTTTAATTTAGATGCGCTTATACACGCGTAATTGTCAGTTTTGACGCATTAATACACGCGTATTTTACAGAGTATCCGCGTAAATACATGCGAGTTTTAGCAGTTCTGACGCGTTTATACACGCGAACAGAGAGCAAAAAAAAAAATCCAGAGAGTGCTATTTGGTGCCTGAATACTGTTCCAGCATTCCAGCACCCAATAGCACTCTCTGCATTTTTTTTTTGTGCATTAGACCATCCACGAAGAACATATGCACGAGGGAGATTAAGACAAGAACGACATGAATGCATACATTGTCAATACACGATTCAAGACAGACATGAATGTAATACTATCGATCAATCAATTCAATATTACTATCAAAATTTCATACATGTATACAAGGGAGTCCATATCTCGAAGTAGCCCATGGCTTCAGTTTACAAAAAAATATATATAATCACATCCTCAATATGGAATGTGATACTATAAGTCTGAGTACTACTCAGACCCAGATGATGACTCGGTGCTCCCTCCATGCTCAGATGAGCTCACATCGGTCGGAATGTCCGATGAGTAGTGCTCACGTCCACCCTCTGCAGTGGCGGCCGATCATCAGCAGCTTGTGCCTGTTCAAGTAATATATATTATATAAGTATATATATATATGTAATTCAATAAACCAAAATCATTCGTTTAGAATTTTCAAGTACCTGTCGACCGTATGGTCTCATGGCCATCTCGAACTGCGCGTCCGTAATATGTCCCTCGGCTCTGAAGATGGCCCACGTGTCACGTCTACTATGCCGGCGAGCATACGTAGTATCATGGGTTGTGGGCTTCCTCCCCGTAACCCGTCGCTGTATCATAATCAACACAATTTGTAAGATTAAAACAATCATAGAATCAATGAATTAAGTAAACAATCAAATAAAGTGGCAAGATACTTACGAACTCTGCCTCCCATGACTCGACGCCGCCAGATCCGAAATGCGAAGATCCAATGGTCTCCATCTGGATCCGTCGTGCCTCCACATGCTGCCTGCTCTTCACGCCACCCTCTGCTCGTTTCTTTGCCTCATTCCACTCGCGTTTGTGCGCAGTGGCAGGTTTCTCGGCAGGATAGCCACCCGCAGCTACATTTAGCCAGTCATCGTACGCGAGTTTTTTAAGGTGAGATCTTTTATTACTTAAGATCTCCCTTATTCGCATCCTTCCCCATACATCCGAGAATGTAGCATGTGGGGGATTGGGGTACCGACTATGTACAGCCTCTATCACCTCCCCAACTAATCGGCTATTTTGATCTTTAAATTTAATAAAACAATTTCTATATGAGTTTGATACTACCCCACGCATGTACTTTATTACCTCCCTCCCCCTCGCATCCATCACTATCCCGCCCCTATCCGTCACATCATAGCAGACCACTCTCTCCATCTCTCTCATCTCCTCCTCTTCCGAACTTTCTCCTCTAACTCTTCTCCCTCTATCTCCTCTCTCACCGCGTGCCCTACTACCTCCCCCACCTCCCCCACCTCCCCCACCAAAGCACCCGCCGCATCCTCCACTCCCACTCTTCCTACTGCTGCGGGTGGAGTCACGACTGGGGGATTGTCTACGTGACGGTGGCTGTGAGCCCTGACGTGACGGTGGCTCTGAGGGAGCACGTGATGGTGGCTGTGAGGGTGTACGTGAGTGTGTCTGGGACGAGGTATGTCTCCTCGGTGGACGTGGAAGAGGAGAAGCTGCATGTCGTCTCGTCGAACTCGGAGGAATAGACGGCACTGGAGTGCCCTGGATACTCGCGGTAGGGGTATAGACACCAGGCAGGGAAGGAGGGGGATGGGCATACATAAACTCTGTAAGCTCAACCGGACCAGGATGGCACCCAAAATGATTCAGCATCTCCATCAGCCAATTGCTGTACGCAAATGGATCGGATGAAGAACCTGGAATATCCATAAAGAACCTGCAACAAACATCTTCATGTACATCATGGGCTGTCTCTTGACTCACACAAATATCATCATTCAAGTCAGTTGTGTTGCCTGCAAATCATGAATTCTGAAACGCAGTCTCGTGTATACACCCGTGCAGAAACGCGTGTATACACCCGTCAGAAAACGCGTGTATATCCGCGTGAACAGACTCTGGAGACAGAGTACACGCGTTTCTACACGCGACCTGCGAAATTTTTTTTTCAAAAGGACCGACCCCCGACAAAGACAAAGTGTCCTTATAAAAGGACCATTGTCGCCCCTGTCAGAATCATTCACCCAATCGTGTGCACAGAAGCAAAAGGATGGAGACAAACCCAAAAAGCAAAGAGCAAATAGCATAAACAAATCTGAGGAAAGAGACAAGGCACAGGACAAACTGACTCACCTCTGAAAAAGTGAGTCCTCTCTGCTCCTTCTCTGCTCCCTCTTTCTCCCGTGTGTGCTCCTTCTCTGCTCCCTCCTTGCACTTAGGTTTCGTTACTGTTGGAAGAGGCGAAAACAAAAGCAGTGTTGATATGTTAGTTCAAAATCTATATTTGGGGAAGGCGGGCTATTTTTAGTTTAAACATACCGTCGCGTTTATAAACGCGTGTATATTCGCGTGTATGATGTTTTAGTTGCGTTTATACACGTGTTTTGCAGGAATTACCCGCGTTAATACACGCAATTTTTAGGAAGTAGCCGCGTTAATACGCGCAATTTTTTAGAAAATAACCGCGTCAATACACGCGATTTTTATACTTTCATTAAAAACATATTATGATTTTGTGTTTTCTGGTTTGTACACAGGATGTCATCAACCTCTTCAAGCAGTTCTAGGGAAGATGAGACAATGCGTCATCGTAATCGCGATGTGTGGTTGGGAAAACGGATCAAATGTATGTGTAATCGATGTCAAGGATGCATTGTATGAGCACGTCGAATTACCTTGAATCACATCTCCATGTATGGAGAATGGAATCAAACAGGTTTAGAGGTGAGTAGATGTAAACTGATGGTATTCAAATGACTCATGGTATCCAAATTAAATTAATAGAGTTGTAATATATAAACTCTAATTGAAGCAGGATGCAGTACCACACCCTAACATGGTACCCTACGCGCGACGAGAGCACGTAAAGCGTCGACGAGATGATGCTGGAGCTTCGGGATCTATTGTCAGAGATGAGTGGGAAAGGGATGACAATAGCCCTGCACCCCACGAAGTTGTGGAAGAGGAGGTGCTTGATGATATGGTGCGGAATCTTTTTAAGGATGATCCCAAAGGTATGGATGACGATGATATGGAACAAGAGCATCTTTATAAGGCTTCATCGACACCGGTGTTTGAAGAGTGCACATTCTCTGTTTTACGTGCTTCACTTGAACTACTTAATATACAAACAGTTTATGGATGGAGCAATGCAAGTCTTGACGCATTATTGAAGTAAGCATTCTAACTTACAAATTTGAATTAGTGGTTTAAGGTTTAGGATTTAAGACTAATTATAATTGATGATATTGGATGCAGGCTATTATCAAAACATGCTTCCAAAGGAAAATAGACTACTCACCTCAAGAGACATAGCGAGGCGCTATGTGACATCTCTTGGAGGACTGGATTATGATAAAATACATGCATGCATCAATAATTGCATTCTCTTTCGTGGGACACATAAGGAGGCTTTACATTGTCCCACTTGGTGAAGCAAGGTACAGAACAAATATGAAGAGTTTTGATGTACCTCGTAAAGTCTTGCGACACTTTCCTATAATTCCTCGCATCAAACACATGTTCAAGTGCAAATCCATAGCAGAGCTCATGTCATGGCATTCCTCACATCGATCGGATGATGGCATGTGGAGAATTCCCGCAGACACTCCTGCTTGGAAGCATATTGAAGATGAGTGGCCCAGCTTTAAAACAGAGCCCAGAAACTTGAGACTTGGCCTGGGTATGGATGGAGTGAATCCATTTGGTTTCAAAAGCACCGCATACAGCGTGTGGCCAGTTGTGTTGGTGAATTACAACTTTCCACCATCAATCAAGAAGGGACATCTTATGTTATCCCTTCTAATTCCAGGGAAACATAAAGTCAAGCATATGGATGTTTATCTTGAACCATTGATTGATGAGTTGGAGGAACTATGGAGAGGTGTTGCGGTGGTGGACATTAGTAGGCCTCCCTCCTCTCGACACTTTGACTTAAAAGCAGTGTTGATGTGGACAATGCATGACTTTCGAGGATACAGCGAGTGTTCTGGTAAGAATTCTAATTACCTCCCTACTCTATTACTATTGGCTATATATATTAATTAGACGGTTTGACTTTATTATTCTAACTTTTATTTATATTTTAACGGGTTTGAAAACATCGGGTAAACATGCATGTCCTGTTTGTGGCCCTTCGTTAGTACATGAGTATGCTGACGGTTTGTGTAAGACTATATTCGATAATCATCATCAATTTCTCCCCTCAGATCATCCTAAATATGTTGCTAGTAAGAGTAACATTCCTCCACAAACACTTCGTGCAAAAGATTGGAAGCGTATTTGGGAGTCTACAACTATTCTTCCTCCAGATGGCATGAACAGGTATAGTGATGTTTTTTCAATCTTGTTTTGTGTAGTCTCTAATTGGATTAAAGGTCACATAGAGCAATCCCTTGTGTAGGTACTTCATTTTTTTTCGGCTGCCATATTGGACCCATCTTAAGATCAACCATCTTCTTGATCCCATGCACATCTTCAAGAATGTGGGATCTGGTATTTGGGAACATATTATTGGTAAACGAGACAATGTTAGCGTATGTGAGGACTTGCGGGTCGCAGGACGTATGCGTCAAGCTTGGCCACGAGAGGTGGGTGGGCACGTTCGTCTTTCGCCTGCACCATGGATTATATCAAAGAAAGAGGAGAAGCAGGTAAAGCAGGCCATCACCACTTTGCGTACTCCCACTGGATGCATGAGATCATTGAAGGGAGCCTTTACAACCACTAAGAAAAGAGGCGTTGAGCAACTATATGGGTTAAAGTCCCACGATTGGCACAAGATGCTTCAAGTAAGTGTTTTCCAAGTCTTGTACGTACGTTGAAATTAAATTTTGTAATGCCATAAACCATACATACATGTGCTCTTATGTGCGCAGTTCATACTACCTACTAGCATCGACCATTGTGCAAATAAGAGTTTGAAAAAATGTATTTATAAGATGGGCGAGCTTGTGAGGTATGTAAAACCCATGCTCAGATCACCCTTCATTATACCTTGCAAAATGAACGTGCATGAGGTATAACGTACTATTTATTTATTTTTCAGATATGTTAGTTCCAAAGCAATTGATCCAGCCACGTTGGATGATGCGCGTGTTATGGCAGTGGAGGTGGTTTGTTTGGTAGAGGAGACTTTTCCGCGAACCATTCTCACAAGTCAACTACATCTCATTGTGCATTTAGTGGACGAAATTGCTTTATGTGGTACTGTGCATGCAAGCTGGATATTCTTCCTAGAGCGCTTCATGAAGACCTTAAAAGACTTTGTGAGGCAAAGTGCAAGGCCTGAAGGAAGCATGGCCGAGGGTTGGTTGATACAAGAGTCTCTTGTATATATTTCAGAATTTCTTGGTCAGGTGGACAGCTCTTTGCCACGACTATGGAGCAATGAAGAGGACTTGAGGATGACCTCTATTGTGCCTCAAGGAAAAGGACAGAGTAAAGTAATTGACAGAACATTGATTGATGATCTCAATTTCACTTGTATCCTTAATAGTGATGTGATGAGCAGATGGGTTACAAGATATGAGGATGCAAAGGCAAAAAGGCAAGCAGAAAGAGCTCTCTTTTGGAGGCAACATGGCTCTCGGAAGGCGTACCCTAAGCATCTAGCAACACTTCCGAATGATATCCATGTTGATTGGTTGCATGAGGAAATGGAGAGAGCAGAGAGCGACGAGGTGCTGCATATCATGGCGGAAGAATGAGAGTATGCACGAGGATGAATGTCAAAGGTACATAGAACTAATGTTTTGCATTAGTTGTAAGTGATTTGCTTTTAATATTTATTCACATTGCTTACACAAATATTGCTTCTATTTTGGTCCAGTGCACTATGTTCAATGCTATATGGTGTGAAGGCAAGCATTTTCGAACACAAAGAATTGATGAAAAGAGAAATACACAAGATTGCTACCTTTATTTGGAGTTTGCATATAATTCGTACAAGCATTCCTCTACAAACTTTTCTCCATGTGTCTTGAATTATGGATATAATCCATTGATGCCAGGTACAATTAGATTACCTCAGAAGACACTAGTGCAACTGAATTTCTATCTTAGATGCAATTAAATTTAGCTAGAGCTCGAGATTATATCCATCAGGCTAATGATCGAGCGGTTAAGTATAATAATCCTAAGAGGATAGCTCATTCTTTTACAGAGAGAGAAAAAGTGTTTCTACTTATTCCTCGGACAATTGAAACATATACTACACAATACAATCCCAATAGAATGTGGAGTAGATTACTTTGTTCCAAGTTCTCAATGCACACAACCTATTAATATATGTGTGGCAATTTAGTTCTTTGCATTACATATTGATTTTATTACTAGAATGTATAATACCTCACATGCGTTTATCTATAGATTGCTCACAAATGTGACTATATTTTTATAACTAGAGGTTTATAAGTATTTGTGTTTAGCTTTAGAATGCTTCTTAGCTCATTTTTCTTGTCCAATATCAAACTTTGACTCGGATACTTTCTTTATAGGTTTATGAAGTCCCTTAAAGTCATGCTTAATGTATCCATTCTCTCTTCTCATTTGGTGCCCTATGCGATCTATTCAATATCAATATAGGTATGTAACTTAAACCTTTATCTCAAGCCCATATTTTGTTTTCCATCTGATGTTCATAACTGAAAAGAAATAAAAATCTCAGGGTATATATAATAAATCTTAGAGCATTTATAATATTTAAGAAAGAAACGTACTCACTAATAGAGCATACATATTAAATCTCAGATCATTTATAATATTTGAGAAAGAAACGTTCTCACTCAAAGAGTAAACCAATATCTAGATAAAGAAGCACTTATTGGATATTTTTAGATAAGGCTTCGTATCCCTTGAGTAGCTTAACTAAAATTTCTTGGAGGTGGAAGAGAGAGGAGAGCTAGCATAGCAGTGCTACAAACTGTTTGTCTTTCATATCTAGTAATCAAGGAGAGGAACTATGCGGATGCTTTGGCTACTCAACAGGCTATTGTGGTGGTCATAAGCATCTCCCAAATGAAGGGTAAGGTCAGTGCCACACCCCGCATCCTTTCCATAGCACCACCAATAGTGACAAACGGTTTAAAACATGTATCGGAAGATCAGAGGTCAAGAATACCTAATGGAGAACCTGCCCTTTTGGCGATGAACTACCATATACTGCTATATTCAAATTAGATCTAGTACTAAAGTGGAGTGAGGACATATCCACTTATCTAGCCTATGGATTTCTATAGGTGACAAGCCATTGAACAAGGATAAGATGCAACAACTTATCAAGTTGGTGGCACCTTACCAATTAATAGTTGGTCAATTGTATAATCTAGGCAAAGATCACATGCTTAGACAGTGTGTCAGGAGGATGAAATCCTGACCATTTTAGAAGAAGCTCAAAGTGGAATTTCCAGTGATGGACATTTTGCGGGAAACATAACAGTGAGAGAAAGATCTTACAAACAAGGTATGTTTGGTGATGCCATGGAATTCATGAAACAATGTGATGAATGCCAATGCTTTAACATTCCCCATGGACAAGACAGAATGCCTTTGGTCCGATCATTGTGCAACAATCTTTTGAAAAAATGGGGAATAGACTTTGTTGGACCCACTTCGTAAATAGCCAGGCGCCATTCTTTACCAACGCCCACTCAGCTCTCGCGTTGAGACTGGCCAAGCTGCCAAAGGCTTTTATGAACGAAAAATACACTTGTTGGGCCTCTTCACACGTGGTCAAAAGTTTTGAGAGGACGGCTACCCTTGATGACAAATGTTATGGTGAAAGGCCGGTGTGAAGTTTTCAACAAAATGAAAAATCAAAGCTTGTATATTCCTTGGTATAATTCTCTCCACTACTACTTCTTGAAACTAAGATGTGTGCTCTTTTTAGGATGGTCCTACTCTCTCTCTCTCTCTCTCTCTCTCTCTCTCTCTCTCTCTCTCTCTCTCTATGCAGCGAACGTTCTAGTTAAGGATGTTTTTAAACTTGCAAAGGAAAACCCTTCCTGACAAATGGGATTGGCACAACTTCACACAGTGAACTTTTTAATTAACGATGATTTCAAACATGTAAAGGAATCCCTTCATGAAAAATGGACATGTGTGAAGTTCCATCATTGAAAAATCAAATCTTGCATGATCCTACCTAAAATTGTCTCTATTATTTTTGAAGAAAGGCATCCTACTAGGATGATTCCTTCTAATTACATCCATTGCCTATTCTAGAGAGGAAGTGGTAGCGTATTTGCATGGGTTTCATTATGGGTTTGCCTAGAACTAGGAATTTTTAATACTATTTTTGTCTTTGTTGATGGATTATCTAAGATGGCACATTTTGTTCCTACTATGAACAAGGTTGGAGCTCTACAAGTAGCAAAATTATTTATTGACAATGTGTTTAGATTACATGGCTTGCCAGAATCCATTGTGTCAGATAGAGATCCATTGTTTACACGTAGTTTTTTGGCAACATGTTTTTAGTCAACTTGGCATGCAACTCTACTTGAGTAGCAGTGATCATCCACAGACTGATGGTGGTTAGAGCAAGAGAGTCAATAATGTCTTGGAGGATATGTTAAGAGCTTATATCAAAGAATGACAGAGTGACCGGGAAAAGTTTTTACCTTTATTTGGAGTTTGCATATAATTCATACAAGCATTCCTCTACAAACTTTTCTCCATGTGTCTCGAATTATGGCTATAATCCATTGATGCCAGGTACAATTAGATTACCTCATAAGACACTAGTGCAACTAAATTTCTATCTTAGATGCAACTAAACTTAGCTAGAGCTCGAGATTATATCCATCAGGCTATTGATCGAGCGGTTAAGTATACTAATCCTAAGAGGATAGCTCATTCTGTTACAGAGGGAGAAAAAGTGTTTCTACTTATTCCTCGGACAATTGAAACATATACTACACAATACAATCCCAATAGAATGTGGAGTAGATTACTTTGTTCCAAGTTCTCAATCCACACATAACCTATCAATATATGTGTGGCAGTTTAGTTCTTTGCATTACATATTGATTTTATTGCTAGAATGTATAATACCTCACATGCGTTTATCTATAGATTGCTCAAACAATGTGACTATATTTTTATAGCTAGAGGTTTATAAGTATTTGTGTTTAGCTTTCGAATGCTTCTTAGCACATTTTTCTTTTCCAATATCAAACTTTGACTCGGATACTTTCTTTATAGGTTTATGAAGTCCTTAAAGTCATGCTTACTGTATCCATTCTCTCTTCTCATTTGGTGCCCTATGTGATCTAATCAATATCAATATAAGTATGTAACTTAAACCTTTATCTCAAGCCCATATTTTTTTTTTGATCTGATGTTCATAACTGAAAAGAAATAAAAATCTCAGGGTATATATAATAAATCTTAGAGCATTTATAATATTTAAGAAAGAAACGTTCTCACTCATAGAGCATACATATTAAATCTTAGAACATTTATAATATTTGAGAAAGAAACATTCTCACTCAGAGAGTAAACCAATATCTAGATAAAGAAGCACTTATTGGATATTTTTAGATAAGGCTTTGTATCCCTTGAGTAGCTTAACTAAAATTTCCCGGAGGTCGAAGAGAGAGGAGAGCTAGCATAGCAGTGCTACAAACTGTTTGTCTTTCATATCTAGTAATGAAGGAGAGTAACTATGCGGATGCTTTGGCTACTCAACGGGCTATTGTGGTGGTCATAAGCATCTCCCAAATGAAGGGTAAGGTCAGTGCCACACCCCGCATCCTTTCGATGGCACCACCAATAGTGATGAGAAATGGTATAAAACATGTATCGGAAGATCAGAGGTCAAGAATAACAAATGGAGAACCTGCCCTTTTGGCGATGAACTACCATATGCTGCTATATTCAAATTAGATCTCGAACTAAAGTGAAGTGAAGACATCTTCAAGAATCTACCCTATGGATTTCTATAGGTGACAAGCCATTGAACAAGGATAAGATGCAACAACTTATCAAGTTGGCGGCACCTTACCAATTAATAGTTGGTCAATTGTATATGCTAGGCAAAGATCACATGCTTCAACAGTGTGGCAAGAGGATGAAATCCTGACCATTTTAGAAGAAGCTCAAAGTGAAATTACCAGTGATGGACGTTTTGTGGGAAACATAATAGTGAGAGAAAGATCTTACAAACAAGGTATGTTTGGTGATGCCATGGAATTCATGAAACAGTGTGATGAATGTCAATGCTTTAACATTCCCCATGGACAAGACAAAATGCCTTTGGTCCGATCATTGTACAACAATCTTTTGAAAAAATGGGGAATAGACTTCGTTGGACCCACCACTGATACAAGCATATCATATCAAGGTCTAGGTGTCCCCTAGAGCTAGTTAGCAGTAGGGGCTTCCATTTTACTAATAAGGTCATTGAACATCTATTGATTCAATTTTTGGTGATGTACCGAAAGTTCGTGGCATCATTTCTAGACCTGAAAATTGAGCAAAGGTCATTTGAGGGGTGTAAGAATTGGTTTATGAGGTACTCACAATAATGCGATACATGTTATTGTCACTACCATGGTGAGTTCTAACTATTTTATGATGTGTTCCATTCTGTTAGTAGACATAGAGAGTTGTCTCATAGTCCTCCTGATTTCATCCACTCCTTTTATGTGCACGCACAGAGGATTCCCATTACCATATGATGCCTTGTGTGTGGAGAGCAGTTACACATCATGTGGTTCACTTACACGGCTATAGATGGTAGACCTTGATACAAATAACCAAGAGGTAGTGACATGGCAATGCTATGAGTATGTGACACATCACCTCCAAGGTGATGGGTGTATTCCAGGAAGTTGGCTTGTGGACAAACAATGTATACACCATTTCACAGTGACATTTAAGGAGAAAATCTACCCCTATATATGGCACACTCATTATACCAAGTGGGAGGATCCTCAATTTTGATCATGCCTGGTAAAGTTCCCTATTGGTGTGGTTTTTTCTATGGTGGTCAATTTTGGAGAGAACTATACCTTCTTACCTTTTCAGGAGATACAATCTGAGTATTGCTTCTTGGAGCAAGTAATGGTTATATTTTATATTATTTGTTTCATATTTTAGCTCTATTATTTAATTGATTTTTGTGACCTAATCACCTCTCCCCTAATATTATTTGTTTCATATTTGAGCTATATTACCTTATTGATTTTTGTGACCTAATCACCTCTCCCCCTAACCTCACTAGGTTCCTATCATAGTCCTCATTAGCTATCTGCATGCAAAGGCACATGTAGATGGAATAGCGAGTAGCCCGAGGCCCATGCCATTGTTTGAGAGTATCAATTTACATCAATGGATGATCGCTCACATGATGCACATTTTGTGCAACACTATTTCCATCTAAATCTTGCTTTTTTTAAAAGATCCTGGGGTCACATGGTGTCAACGATGGGTTGAGTGAGATGATTGTGGTGCACAGTTCAAGTCAGCACAACAGTTCTATTGGCTCTACAGGTGGTACTTGTAGTTCTCAAGGATCTGTAAATAACCTAAATTCACTAGAACATCTTTAAAAATATAATTCCCAAGACTTGTTTTATGGGTTTATAGGTGGCATATGCAGTCTAGTATCCCAGTGATTTGAAGCTTCTTTGAGACTGGTCACAAAAGGAAGGGTAAGCATGATGGTGCAGGTGCATGTTTGAAACAAAGACCATATTAGGGAGTTTTCTTTTTAATCTACTTTTTGGTGTATCTTGAGCATACCAATTCCAAAGTTTTCGGAGAATGTGGATCTAGAAATTACTCTTCTAATGATATGTCACATGAGGGGTTTTGACAAAATCTTAAAAGGGTTTAGTGTGACCCCATTTTTTTTATCTTACAAAATGGAAATTGGGATTTTCCCAAACTCTCTAATATGGTCTTAACACACTTTAAGGTGTTGACAAGATGCTGAGTGGTTGAGAGATGCATGCCAGGTGGTCGAGTGGTGTTCCCAACATTTGTGTGGGAGAAGAGCATCATCCTAACCCTTACATTTAACATTTGTGTGGGAGATGTTTTTGGTGTGTGGATGGTTCCTTTATTGACCATAGAGGCCCACATGATTGTGACACAATACCAGGCACCTTGGGGCTTACATTCCATCAGAAGCACACATGCATAATAGCCCCCACGATTCACACAAGATAGTTTGCATGCTTTTGTGGAGCATGTATGGTTGGTGATTAGTAAGATTGTGCCTTGAGAGGATGAGAAAATGCACGGATATAGACAATGCTCTCTCCTAAGCCTCCTTTGCAATCGAGTGTGGTTGGATAAGCACATTGGTTCTATGTTCATGGTTGGCCAACTATGGTGAGATGATAGATTTGCTACAAGAGGGTGATGTATTTACCATTATTGCTGAGAATATAATAGCGAGGGAGTAGACTACTATCTCATGAGTTGCACTAGGAAAAAATGCATCATCAACCCGGATACGATGGATAATCATGGATTGTCTTTTAATGCCCACATAGCATGATTGTGGTGGCAAGCCGATTCCACTAGTAGATTGGACATTGTTTGGAGGAGTCTTGGGATCTAGTAGTGATAAGGGAGTTAGAGGCAGTTCAATACTTTCATCTATTGCTTGGTGTCACTCTCACTCTTAATCGAGTACAGAGTCACCAACTTGGTGTCACACTCACTCTTAATCGAGTACAGAGTCACCAACTTGGATCTTGCTTGCATTTTTGGCTTTGATTCGTGACCATGAGAGAATTTTAGAGTATTTGAGAGCTACAGAGGGTGTTGATGGATAGATCTCTATATTGATAGGGAATCTACTTTTACAATCATAGTACTATTTCTTTTTTTATGGTTGTACTTTTAGAGGAATTTCATATTTGCTCATATTGAAATTTCTTCTACCTCGATTTTATCTTTGTACTTTATCAGTGCAGCCATAAGTAGCTCCCAAATGAAGGGTAAGGTGAGTGCCACATCTCGCATCCTTTCCATAGCACCACATGCACTTAGAGTTGGCTCTAGTAGACAGAAAAGTTTAGATGCCAATGAGGTTGGTGCTTTGTGACCGAGTAGTGGTCGTCTAGCTAGCCATGATCACCTACTAGATGAAGACACTAGAGCCTTGATAGAAATATTTTGGGAGGCGAATTCGCATGCCTTACTAGTTTTCAAAAAGGTTTTGCACAAGAGAGTCACAAGAGGAGTGTTCATTGAGCACGATGCTTGGTTTCTTGAAATCACCAAAACCGAGTTATATTCTTAGCTTTTGGCAGCATTTCCAAAATCAAAATTGGGCAAAGGTCATTTAAGGGGTGTAATCCTTGGTTTGTGAGTTGCTCATGATAATATGACCCGTATTTTTTTCACTACCATGTTAAGTTCTAACTATTTTATAATGTGTTCCATTCTCTTAGTGGGCATTGAGAGCTGCATCATATATAGGCCTCGTGATTTCCTCCACTCTCTTTTGTGTGCATGCACGGAGGATACCCATTACCATATGATGCCTTGTGTGGAGAAAACTTTCACATCATGTGGTTCACTTGCACGGCTACAGATGATAGATCTTGATGCAAGTGACCAAGAGATAGTGACATGGTGAAGCTATGACTATGTGACATTTAGGGAGCAAAGGCACCCCTATATATGGCACACTCAAGTGGCAGGATTGTCAGTTCAGAGCATGCATGGTAGAGTTCCCTATTAGTGTGGTTGTCTCTATGGTCGATTTTGGAGAGAACTTCACCTTCACACCTTTTCAAGGGATACAATCTGAGTATTACTTCTCAGAGTAGGTATTTTTATACATGCAAAGAGGGCTCTACCAAGTCATGGATATATATCTCTATGCATATAGCACTCTATGCATGCATAGGGATCTGTATGAGCTCTATGAATGCATAGAGGGATCTACCAAATACATAAGTACTCTATGCATAAGGTAGAGAACTCTATGCACTCTTCTATGAGCTCTGTTTGGATGCATAAGGATCTTCCCTATGAGCTCTATGAATTCATAAAGTTCTCCATGCATGCATGGGGCTTTCTATGTACGTATAGAGCTCTCTACGAGCTCTATAGATGCAAAGAGTTCTCTATGCATGGATATAACACATTCATAGAGATATCTATACGAGCTCCATATGTACTTAGAGAGCTCAATCTCTCATGCATGTATAGAGTGCTATCATTCATGCACATAATTAAATTTAATTTATGCATATTTGTATAAGGGATTTCATAGAGGCCTCTATGCCTATGCCTTTTGCGTCTATATAGGCCTATGCATATGCCTTACCATATGCATGTGTCTTTACTTTATGCCTTGCATCACACAAATTGAGAAGTAATGTAGCACTTTGAATGCTCTTTCTATCCAATTCTTATGTGTTGTAAGTTGAGGTATCACTTTGAATGCTCTTTATGTCCAATTTAATGTGTTGTAAGTTGAGCAAGGGGTGCCTTAATTGCTACAACCCTTTCCACTATCTCTTACTAACTCAAAGCTACTAAAAAACAAACCATAAAATAGGAAACATCACACTCAAACATAAACTAAAAAAAAAATATTATTCTAAAAATCATCAAAGTAATATCATAGACTCAGATATACATTCTAAACTCTAAATACGTGAAGCCTCTAAAAGTTATTTCAAGGGAGCATTACACACACACACACACACACATATAAGAATAATTAAATAAGCAAATGAAGGACACCAGACACAATTACTTACACCCATTGGTCTAGACAAGAAGGTTATCGTGGCGCAGCCACACCTTAGCTTCTAGGTGATGATAGTGACAGATGGAAATCTGGTAGACGGACGAAAGACTATTGCAGCGATGAAAATCCACGCTTCTCCCCACTTATCCTTTCTCAAATCAAGCTCAAGATTAGTATAACGCTTCCCCTATAGCCCAAAACAAAAGCCTAGGCTCAAATACCAAATGTTAGGCCTCCATGCAAGGCAACCTATGTCTTTGTATCAAGCCTCATGCAAAAACTGTAAAGGAGAAGAAGGTGAACTCAAGAATAGCAAAAAGAAACATAGCTTGGCATACCATGTTTAACCACCTAACCATTATTATACCAATGACCCTGAGCATCCCAGTGTGTACCTTCCCAGCCACACACCATACTCACACGCCCCCTATTTGCTACACATCACTAGGTCTTTGACCTACAACCATCAAGCACAAACATTACCCGCTCACACTTATAATTATAAGTGATGATGTGCAATAGTATGTTGCCATTGGTTTTCCCACACAACATCTGCATGTCCCATGCAGTACTGATGTGTAGATTCCATGTAATAGTGTGTATACATTTCATGTGTAAGGGTCATAACAGTAGGTGTGTATTGTACTAAATATAAAATAAAACACACCTCAAGAGAGGAAGGCCAAAACCTCAAGGAAAAATGACGTCGACGATGTATGTAAAATTATGACAAAGTCTCCTTAATGCTAGCTATTATTCTTTACTAGTTATTGATGTAGCACCTATTGCTATTGTTCCTTGTTTTTCTAGTTATTGATATAGCCTTTTCATACAAGGTCATGAAGCTCAACATGTGGTTACTTGTAGAAAACACTCCATGAAGTGGTTTTGCCATGATTTTTTTGTCGATAAGAGACCTAAGTAATATAATGGCTATAGAATAACCCATATAGTGTGGATATGCGGATCACTTTGGGACATGTTCATTACAACCTACCTAAAAGAACTTCATTTGTGAAAAATTATGCATACAACTTATGTTGTAAATTGGATCCTCGGAGAGAGACAGAGGCAGAGACAGAGACAGAGATTGAGACACACATAGAGAGAGAGAGACAAAAACAGACACACACACACACACATAGAGTGCGTGGGTGTGGAGGTATTTATTGTTCTAAATATAGAAGGAAACACACCTCAATAGAGGAAGGCCAAAAACTCAAGTAAAATGACGTCGAGAATGGAGGCAAATTTTTGACAAAGTCTCCTTAATGCTAGCTATTGCTCTTTACTAGTTATTGATGTAGCCTATTGCTATTATTCTTTGCTAGTTATTGATATAGCCTTCTCATACGAGGTCACGAAGCTCGATGTGTGGCTGCTTGTAGATTTGGGGAGTTCACTATATGTAAACCTAGTAGATCACGTGTGTTCAAGACCTATATCTAAAACTCCTTATCTATAGATTTTTCATATTTAAAATAAATCCTTTTTCAATACAAATCTGTAATATTTTTTTTCAAAATCATATTAATGGTTCCCTTTTGTAAATACATTTCTCTCAAAAAATAAAATAAAAAGTGTCCATCTGTTTATGAACTCAGGTGATAGGTTACATACTTTAAGTGAATCCCTTGAGCTTGTAGAAAACACTCCACAAAGTGGTTTTGCCATGATTTTTTGGTCACTAAGAGACCCGTGTAATATAATGGTTGCAGAATGACCCAAATAGTGTGAATATGGGGATCACTTTGGAAAATTTTCTTTACGACCAACCTAAAAGAACTTCATTTGTGAAAACTTATGCATCCAACTTATGTAATAAATTATTGGATCACTGTAGATTATATCCCTGGTAATGCTCTTTTATTACAATTGAAATAATTAAGCTTTAACTACAAAAAGATCATAACAATGTGGATATGGGGGTCACTGCACTTTGGTACATGCTCATTGTGAGAATGTTTACATTTATGGGAGGTATCCTATTTATTAGCTACTAGTGTATTCACCTTACACTAGTTGCATGAACAAGAAATAATGTGTATATTCCTTAAAACATATACACATGTACATTTTTTAGTACACTTGGTCGCATGATTTGGGCTTCTTTTCTAGTTGTCTCCTTTTTTGTGTTCCAAAAAGATTTGGGGCTCGTCTTTCTGATTCTACAAAACATTCTTCTTTAACTTTCTCTTATGCAGTTGGGTGTGAGCTTAATATCCTCTTAGAGTATTGCCTCGATTACTTACACTTCTTATTTATCTCCTTTTGTTCGAGAAAGTTTGCTTTGGATTATCCTCATTTTAATCTTACGTCTTCTCCTTTAACTTTCTCTTATGCAGTTGGGTGTGAGCTTAATATCCTCTTGGAGTATTGCCTTGATTACTTACACTTCTTATTTATCTCCTTCTATTCGAGAAAGTTTGCTTTAGATTATCCTCATTTTAATCTTACGTCTTCTCCTTTCCTCAAAAGTTTCATGGGCTTCAACACTTTCTTTAGGGACATCTTTGCCTTCTACTTCTTTGATAAGGACTTCACTTTCTTCTTCATCTGTTGATTCTTTGGGCATGATACGTGGGACAAATGACTAAAATTTTCCTTACCTTCTTTTTTATGTACGATCATGTTGAGGTTTTCCTTTGTTGTCCTTATAGAAGATCTCAAAGACAACGATGATTGACCCCAGGTTTGAATGCTTGGACGAGAGGTCGAGGACATCGATCCGAAGCCATATCCTCTTTCTTTTTTCTTTTTCACGCTGATACTCTCACTAAGGATGGTGGTGAGATGGCCTAACAAGAGCGAACAGGGGAGAGAGAGAGAAAGAGAGAGAGAGACGAATGGTTAATTGTATTATCTTTGATGAAGTTCGTACATCCGTTTTGACTAGGCATATTATTCAATAGATCTAGTTAAGCATTAAAATTCTATTATGGTCGATTACATTCCCAACATTGGACGCAACGCGGGCAAACTGGCAGCTGGTCACGTTGTCGTGGACGGTGACGGAGATAGTACCTGATCTGTCGGAGAATCAGCGAGTGAGGGCGAGGGAGAGGGAGAGGGAGGGAGTATGGCGGGATTGCCGCTGGGACCTTGGACGGCTAAAGACGGAACTGCAGCGGCTGCTCTTGGGGAAGGCGACAACGTAGGCGAGATGGATAGGAATATGGGGGCCTCCACAGGCGCCGAGTTGGTGGGAGAAGGTACGGTAGGCGGCGTTGCGGACGGCGAGCTGGGAGTTGTAGCGGTAGTACTGCTAGAGGAGCTGCTGGACGCGGGCGGTGGTGCTGAGGCTGTTGAGGACGGTGACGCCAGTGACGGGGTGTTTTGTGGAGTGGAGGGCGAAGAGGGCGCCGGCGCTTCTACTAGGACTGACGGCGACGGAGCCAGCTTAGATGAGTGCAGTGGCGGAGGTGAAGCTTGGGCAGCGGCAAGAGGGGATACGGAGTGGGACGTGGGGCTGCGAGTAGTGTGGGCAGGGGTGGACAGTGGCCGAGCTGAGGAGGGCTGGCGGTGACTGACGTAGTGATGCGGCGGTGGCAAATGAGGATAGGCCCGCTGTTCAGAGTGTCCCGGCCCATACGTCGTGAGGGATACTCCGGGAGGCAGGTGGCGGGAACCCTGGCACACATTAGCTACGACCAGCAGAAGTAGTGGCAGAAGCATTGCCGAAACCGATGAGGCCCCCATCTCTGTGCTGTGTGCGCGTGTGTGTGTGTGTCTCTGGGGTTCTCATGTGGCACCCTAAGGGCTTCCTTTTATACTCGCGTAAACAGCCAGGCACCATTCTTTACCAACGCCCACTCAGCTCTCGCGTTGACTGGCCAAGCTGCCAAAGGCTTTTATAAACGAAAAATATACTTGTTGGGCCTCTTCACACGTGGTCAAAAGTTTTGGGATGACAAATGTTATGGTGAAAGGCCGGTGTGAAGTTTTCAACAATCAAAAATCAAAGCTTGTATATTCCTTGGTATAATTGTCTCCACTACTAGGTGTGCTCTTTTCAGGATGGTCCTACATCTATGGGTGTGAGGGATTGTCTCTCTCTCTCTCTCTCTTTAGGATGGTCCTACATCTATGGGTGTGAGGGATTGTCTCTCTCTCTCTCTCTCTCTCTCTCTCTCTCTCTCTCTCTCTCTATGCAGCCAACGTTCTAGTTAAGGATGTTTTTAAACTTGCAAAGGAAAACCCTTCCTGACAAATGGGATTGGCACAACTTCACACAAATTAACGACGATGATTTCAAACATGCAAAGGAATCCCTTCATGAAAAATGGACATGTGTGAAGAAGTTCCATCATTGAAAAATCAAATCTTGCATAATCCTATCTAAAATTGTCTCTACTATTTTTGAAGAAAGGCATCCTATTAGGATGATTCCTTCTAATTACATCCATTGCCTATTCTAGAGAGGAAGTGGTAGCGTATATTCATGGGTTTCATTATGGGTTTGCCTAGAACTAGGAAAGGTTTTAATACTATTTTTGTCTTTGTGGATTATCTAAGATGGCACATTTTGTTCCTACTATGAACAAGGTTGGAGCTCTACAAGTAGCAAAATTATTTATTGACAATGGCTTGCCAGAATCAGGGATTTCACTGACGTAAACGAAAACATGTGAACATGTTAATAACATATGTTAATAACACAAAAAATCTTGTGATCATATGTTATATTCACAAAGCTTTCACAAGGGCCTAAAAAAATTATCTTTGTCGGGCATAAAAAATCTTCTTAGGTGGCCACTGACCTGCTATTATGTTAAGATGGTAACATGAGATAGAAATCCATTGTTTACACGTAGTTTTTTGGCAACATGTTTTTAGTCAACTTGGCACGCAACTCTACTTGAGTAGCGATGATCATCCACAGACTGATGGTGGTCAGAGCAAGAGAGTCAATAAAGTCTTGGAGGACATGTTAAGAGCTTATATCAAAGAATGACAGAGTGACCGAGAAAAGTATTTACCTTTATTTGGAGTTTGCATATAATTCATACAAGCATTCCTCTATAAACTTTTCTCCATGTGTCTTGAATTATGGGTATAATCCATTGATGCCAGATATAATTAGATTACCTCAGAAGACACCAGTGCAACTGAATTTCTATCTTAGATGCAATTAAATTTAGCTAAAGCTCGAGATTGTATCCATCAGGCTATTGATCGAGCGGTTAAGTATACTAATCCTAAGAGGATAGCTCATTCTTTTACAGAGGGAGAAAAAGTGTTTCTACTTATTCCTCGGACATTTGAAACATATACTACACAATACAATCCCAATAGAATGTGGAGTAGATTACTTTGTTCCAAGTTCTCAATGCACACATAATCTATCAATATATGTGTGGCAATTTAGTTCTTTGCATTACATATTGATTTTATTGCTAGAATGTATAATACCTCACATGCGTTTATCTATAGATTGCTCAAACAATGTGACTATATTTTTATAACTAGAGGTTTATAAGTATTTGTGTTTAGCTTTAGAATGCTTCTAAGCACATTTTTCTTTTCCAATATCAAAGTTTGACTCGAATACTTTCTTTATAGGGTGAAGTCCCTTAAAGTCATGCTTAATGTATCCATTCTCTCTTCTCATTTGGTGCCCTATGCGATCTAATCAATATCAATATAGGTATGTAACTTAAACCTTTATCTCAAGCCCATATTTCGTTTTCCATCTGATGTTCATAACTGAAAAGAAATAAAAATCTCAAGGTATATATAATAAATCCTAGAGCATTTATAATATTTAAGAAAGAAACGTTCTCACTCATAGAGCATACATATTAAATCTTAGAGCATTTATAATATTTGAGAAAGAAACGTTCTCACTCAGAGAGTAAACCAATATCTAGATAAAGAAGCACTTATTGGATATTTTTAGATAAGGCTTCGTATCCCTTGAGTAGCTTAACTAAAATTTCCGGGAGGTCGAAGAGAGAGGAGAGCTAGCATAGCAGTGCTACAAACTGTTTGTCTTTCATATCTAGTAATCAAGGAGAGGAACTATGCGGATGCTTTGGCTACTCAACGGGCTATTGTGGTGGTCATAAGCATCTCCCAAATGAAGGGTAAGGTGAGTGCCACACCCCGCATCCTTTCCATAGCACCACCAATAGTGAAAAACGGTTCAAAACATGTATCGGAAGATCACAGGTCAAGAATACCTAATGGAGAACCTGCCCTTTTGGCAATGAACTACCATATGCTGTTATATTCAAATTAGATCTAGTACTAAAGTGGAGTGAAGACATCTCCAAGTATCTAGCCTATGGATTTCTATAGGTGACAAGCCATTGAACAAGGATAAGATGCAACAACTTATCAAGTTGGCGGCACCTTACCAATTAATAGTTGGTCAATTGTATAAGCTAGGCAAAGATCACATGCTTAGACAGTGTGTCAGGAGGATGAAATCCTGACCATTTTAGAAGAAGCTCAAAGTGGAATTACCAGTGATGGACATTTTGTGGGAAACGTAACAGTAAGAGAAAGATCTTACACAAACAAGGTATGTTTGGTGATGCCATGGAATTCATCAAATAGTGTGATGAATGCCAATGCTTTAACATTCCCCATGGACAAGACAGAATGCCTTTGGTCCTGATCATTGTACAACAATCTTTTGAAAAAATGGGGAATAGACTTCGTTGGACCCACCACACTGACCCAGAAGCAACTATTTTATAAAGTGGGCAAAAGCAAAAGCAATACGAAAGGTGAATTCTCGTACAATTGCTAAATTCTGATACAAGCATATCATATCAAGGTCTAGGTGTCCCCTAGAGCTAGTTAGCAATAGGGGCTTCCATTTTACTAATAAGGTCATTGAACATCTATTGATTCAATTTTTGGTGACAGATCGAAAGTCTGTGGCATCATTTCTAGACCTGAAAATTGAGCAAAGGTCATTTGAGGGGTGTAAGAATTGGTTTGTGAGGTACTCACAATAATGCGATACATGTTATTATCACTACCATGGTGAGTTCTAACTATTTTATGATGTGTTCCATTTTGTTAGTAGACATAGAGAGTTGTCTCATAGTCCTCCTGATTTCATCCACTCCTTTTATGTGCATGCACAGAGGATTCCCATTACTATATGATGCCTTGTGTGTGGAGAGCAGTTACACATCAAGTGGTTCACTTACACGGCTATATATGGTAGACCTTGATACAAGTAACCAAGAGATAGTGACATGGCAATGCTATGAGTATGTGACACATCACCTCCAAGGTGATGGGTGTATTCCAGGAAGTTGGCTTGTGGAAAAACAATGTATACACCATTTCACAATGACATTTAAGGAGAAAATCTACCCCTATATATGGCACACTCATTATACCAAGTGGGAGGATCCCCAATTTTGAGCATGCCTGGCAAAGTTCCCTATTGGTGTGGTTTTTTCTATGGTGGTCAATTTTGGAGAGAACTATACCTTCTTACCTTTTCAAGAGATACAATCTGAGTATTGCTTCTTGGAGCAAGTAATGGTTATATTTTATATTATTTGTTTCATATTTTAGCTATATTATTTAATTTATTTTTGCGACCTAATCACCTTTCCCCTAATATTATTTGTTTCATATTTGAGCTATATTACCTAATTGATTTTTGTGACCTGATCACCTCTCCCCCTAACCTCACTAGGTTCCTATCATGGTCCTCATTAGCTATCTGCATGCAAAGGCACATGTAGATGGGATAGCGAGTAGCCCGAGGCCCATGCCATTGTTCGAGAGTATCAATTTTACATCAATGGATGATGGCTCACATGATGCACATTTTGTGCAACACTATTTCCATCTAAATCTTGCTTTTTTTTAAGATCCTGGGGTCACATGGTGTCAGCGATGGGTTTAGTCAGATGATTGTGGTGCACAGTTCAAGTCAGCACAACAGTTCTATTGGCTCTACAGGTGGTACTTGTAGTTCTCAAGGATCTGTAAATAACCTAAATTTACTAGAACATCTTTAAAAAAATAATAACCAAGACTTGTTTTATGGGTTTATAGGTGTTTTCTTTCTAATCTACTTTCTGGTGTATCTTGAGCATACCAATTCCAAAGTTTTCGGGGAATGTGGATCTAAAAATTACTCTTCAAGAGCTTTCTAATGATATGTCACATGAGGGGGTTTTGACAAAATCTTAGCGTGACCCCATTTTTTTTATCTTACAAAATGGGAATTGGGATTTTCCCAAACTCTGTAATATGGTCTTAACACACTTTAAGATGGCGACAAGATGGTGAGCGGTTCAGAGATGCAATGCCAAGTGGTCGAGTGGTGTTCCCAGCATTTGTGTGGGAGAAGAGCATCATCCTAACGCTTACATGTTGCTCAGATTGTCATGAGATGTTTTTGGTGTGTGGATGGTGCCTTTATTGACCATAGAGGCCCACATGATTGTGACACAATACCAGGCACCTTGGGCTTACATTCCATCAGAAGCACACGTGCATAATAGCCCCCACAATTCACACAAGATAGTTTGCATGCTTTTGTGTGCCAGCATGAATGGATGGTGATAAGTAAGATTGTGTCTCGAGAGGATGAGAAAATGCACGGATATAGACAATGCTCTCTCCTAAGCCTCCTTTGCAATCGAGTGTGGTAGGATAAGCACATTGGTCCTATGTTCATGGTGGACAACTATGGTGAGATGATAGATTTGCTACAAGAGGGTGATGTATTTACCATTATTGCTGAGAATATAATAGCGAGGGAGTAGACTACTATCTCATGAGTTGCACTAGGGAAAGATGCATCATCAACCCAGATACGATGGATAATCATGGATTGTCTTTTAATGCCCACATAGCATAATTATGGCAAGCCGATTCCACTAGATCTCTATCCACTCTTCTATGAGCTCTCTATACATGCATAGAAGGATCTACCAAATACATAAGTACTCTATGCATAAGCTAGAGATCTCTATGCACTTTTCTATGAGCTCTCTAGATGGGATAGGGAGTATCCTCGAGACCCATGAAATTGTTCAATAGTATCATTTTTACATCAGTGGTGATCGCTCACATGATGCACATTTTGTGTAACAATGTTTCCCTCTCTATGATTATTTTTTACTGCACTCCCTGAGAAGCTAAGAATTTCATCTAGAAAGATGAAGATGCATTTTCAAGTTAGATCCCAGAAAAACCAAGACATCATCTTCTTAAGAACTTCACTAGTGTATTAGTGACTCAAGAAGGCATCACCACAAACTCATAGGTCATGCTCGATCTTGAAGGCGGATTTTGAAATGTCAGCCTCAAAGATCCAAACCTAATGGTAGCCACCAGGGATTTCACTGATGTAAATGAGAACATGTGAACATGTTAATAACATATGTTAATAACACAAAAAATCTTGTGATCACATGCTATATTCACAAAGCTTTCACAAGGGCCTAAAAAAAATATCTTTGTTGGGCATAAAAAATCTTCTTAGGTGGCCACTGACCTGCTATTATGTGAAGATGGTAACATGAGAACATGTGAATAGCTTATTCCCATGTGTAGCCAAGCTTTTAAGGGGTTCCCAAATGGCAAGTGACCTGTTATTTTGTGAACGGTAACATGAGAACATGTGAATAACTTGTTCACATGTGTTATTATCACAAAAGATCTTGTAATCACGTGAATATTAAATCCCTGGCTGAAAGAGCTCTATGCATAAGATAAGAGCCCTTAAACATGCATAGAGCTCATAGAGTTGAAAGAGAGCTCTATGCATAATGTGAGAGCTCTTATACACATAAAATTATTTCAAGGGAGCATTACACACACACACACACACACACACAAGAATAATTAAATAAGCAAATGAAGGACACCAGACACAATTACTTACAGCCATAGGTCTAGACAAGAAGGGTATTGTGGCGCAGCCACACCTTAGCTTCTAGGTGATGATAGTGACGGATGGAAATCTGGTAGACGGACGAAAGACTATTGCAGTGATGAAAATCCATGCTTCTCCCCACTTATCCTTTCTCAAATCAAGCTCAAGCTTAGTATAAGGCTTCCCCTATAGCCCAAAACAAAAGCCTAGGCTCAAATACCAAATGTTAGGCCTCCAGGAAAGGCAACCTATGTCTTTGTATCAAGCCTCATGCAAAAATTGTGAGAGAGAAGAAGATGAACTCAAGAGTAGCAAAAAGAAACATAGCTTGGCATACCATGGTTAACCACCTAACCAATATTATACCAATGACCCCGAGCATCCAATGTGTACCTTCCCAACCACATACCACTCACACGCCCCCTATTCGCTACACATCACTAGGTCTTTGGCCTACAACCGTCACGCACAAACATTACCCGCTCACACTTATAATTATAAGTGATGATGTGCAATAGTATGTGTTGCTTGCAAATGAGGATCAATACCAATACCAGGATGCAACAAAAACAATACTTAGGGCTCTTGAAAAGAGTTCCACTTTGTAGATGAATGTGGGAGAGGGTTTGATAATAATCCCACATGGGGACTTATGGGAGTCCTAGAATTTTTGTATAAAAGGTGGCTCATTTGAGAGCTTAGACACACTTTTGGGCTTAGTTCATGCAAGAGCTCCTTTGAGAGACCTACTCTCCCTCTTCTCCATAGAGGTGAAGACTCTTCTCTCACCCCATCTACATCATTGTATGAGGTAAATCTCTTCATTGAATCATTAGCAATGTCATGAGTCTTTCTCATCCTCTTCTCTAATCATTTTACTCTTATGCATGCTTTTAGTATTTCATTTTTGAGTACATGGATTGATTTGAAGCTTTCGTGGAAGCTTGATGCTTGAGTGTGTGCATGCTTGTAGGAAGATAGGAGTGGAGTGAGGTCTTTCTCTTTGCTTGAGTGCATAGTGATTGTATTCCTCTTGCTTGTGTTTGTGAATGAATGGGTGTGAAGGAATGAGGACAAGTTGAGCTTGTGTGTATGGTTAGTCTAGTGTCAAGTGATGGTAGCCATGAGCATTCTCTCCATTTGTGGATAAGCTCTTGTGCACCGGTACGGGTCGAATCCCTAGCTCCGAAAGGGATGCAAATCCCATTGGAGTGAGCTATACTTGGATCGTACTCCTCTTACTACAAGAGAGAGGGTTTTCCGTCTCTCCATTGGCGCCGCTGCCGGGGAAAAGACTCAAATCCGGTTGAGAGTGTGTGGAAACCACCACTATTTCCTCTTTTGGTTGCAAAACCATTGAGTGATTAGGTTAAGATTGAGTGTGTGAACTCAAGGGCGCCTTGTGGGTTTTCGTTTTTTTGATGAGAAGCAAGAAAAAAATTTAAACTTCATTGCGGTTGAGTAATCCCGCCATTAATCAGAATTTAAGTACTTTCTATTTTTGTATTTTTTGTTGCAAGTTGACGAGAGATAAGTAGGAAGTAGTGAAGCGGCTTTCTTTTCTTTTATTGTTTTGATTCTTTTATTGTTTTGATTTGTTGCTTGGTGGGGAGGCGTCCGCAGCAAAGAAAAGAATAGGTATACATATATATATATCCTTGCAACCGGGCGGCCAGCTGAAAGTCTGCATAGAAGGCGGCCTTTTTTTCTTTTTTTTTTAAAAAAAAACAAAAAAATAATAATTTAATCTATATATATATATATATAGTTGCAGCGTTGACGGCGGCAGCGTTGACGGTGGAGGTAGGTGGGCAGCAAACGGACGTCGACGGAGGCAGCAAGCGAACGTTGAGCAGCGTTGACGGCGGCAGAGTGGACGGCGGCGGGGGCAGCAGCAGAGAAGCAGCGTTGGCAAAGGTTAGAGGAGGCGTCGGCAAGCAGGGGGCGTCGGCAGAAGCAAAAAAAGGGTGAAGGCTGTGGCGACTGGCTGTCGGCTGCAGCAGTCGAGGCAACTGGGAAGGCGGCGAGCTCATTGGCCAGCTGCTCCTGCCTGCTGGCTGTGGAAGAGAAAGACCGTGAAGGCTGGGCCGTAGAAGAAGGTGGAAAGGCGGCTTTGGTGGCTGGCAAGAGGCGGCAAAAGAAGCAGAGTTGGCTACTCTCTGCAGGCGAGGAGAAGCGCAAGCGGAGGTGGCTAGCGAGAGGCGCTGTGGAGTAGGCGGGAGCAGCAGCGAATTGAAGCGAGCAGAGGAGTGGAAGAGGTGCAGAAGACAGCTCAGAAGCGGTCGAAGAAGAAGACGGTGAGGAAGCACGTGAAGAACCGGCGAACGGCGCGGCGACGAATCTGCGAGCGCCGAGGCGAAGGATAAGGTTAGTGGAATTTTATTTTTTTTTATTTTTTATTTTTTTATCATGTTTTTTTATTTTTAAATTAAAAAAAATAATATTTTTATTTAAAAAAAAGAAAAAAAAAGAGATTTAAAAAAAAGAAAAAAAGAAAAAGGCATTAAAAAAAAGGACAAAAAAAGAAAAGAGATTAAAAAAGAAAAGAAAAGAGAAAAAAAAAAGGGAAAAAAGAAAACAATTAAATATTTAAAAAAATAGAGAGAAGAAATTAAAAAAAGAAATTTAAAAAAAATAAAAAAATTTAAAATAAAAAAAAAATTTCTTTTTATTTGTTTTTAGGAGTCCATATTGTGTGCATATTTTTATTTTTTTCATTTCTATAATTTTTAGCATAATTAGTTTAGATTTGCATTGTTTTAACTTTTTGTTATTAAAAACAAAAGCAAAATTAAAATAAAAATAAAGAACAAAACAAAATAAAAGGAAAAAAATTAAAAAAAAAAAGAAAAAGAAAAAGAAGAAAAAATAATTTTTATTTTTCGAATCCACTGTTCATTATTTAAATTTTTGTACAAAACTTTGCATAATTGAAGGTAGCCTGCATTTTTTATTTTTATTGCATGCATAATTAGTATTTTTATAATTTTTTATTTTTGACACGAAATTCATTCATTTTATTTAAAAAAAAACAAAAAAACAAACAAACAAACAAACAAAAAAAGAAAAAAACAATAAAAACCGACAAAAGGAGGAAAAAAACAAACAAAAGAAAATTTTTTGATTTTTTTTAGGAGTCTATTATTTTTTGCATATTTTGTAGTTCTTCATTTTTTTTAATTTTTGTAACTTTGTGCATAGTTAGTATTTTTTAGTGTGATTCATAATTTCTGTGTTAAAAAAAAAAAAATAAAAAATCATAAAATCATAAGATCATTAAATAAATTAAAAAAAATAAAAAAATAAAAAAATAAAAAAAAATAGGATAGATAGTTACGCCACACATTTTCTTTTTAGTTGCCGTTAGTGATTAGGTAGGAAAAAATATATATATATATATATATATATATATATTTTTATCAAAAACAAAAACCAAAAACCAAAAACCAAAACAAAAACAAAAACACATAAAAACCCAAAAACCAAAACAAAATTTGACCTTATGCACTTACGGTCAGGACGTCTGATAGATTCTGCCATAGGGCCTAGGGCACCTTCTCGAGTACCTACGCAGGAAAGTGGGACCCAATCGGTAGAAAATTTGGCAGATATTGCTGAAACCCTTTCTGAATCTCAATCCGATACCCTTTCCTCTAGAACAAATAGTTCATTGTCCATGGACAATCTAGGGCCATCAACTAGTCATCCCGTAGCCCAAAATAGGACACCCACACGATCCTTTAATCCATTTGAAGCCGATACCATGGGGTTAACATTCAACGTGCGACTCCAATATGTCTACACAAATGCTCAAGGAGCTGAGATCTTTAGGGACCCACAACAACGGTATCTTGTTAAGATAGCCGACATATTCTCAGAACTTGATAGAGCACCTCTAGTCAATGACCAGGGTAACATGTACATGGGTGGAGATGGTGTTCGCTATGAAGTCACCTACCATCCGGAAAAGGTAGACAAATTAGGGGAGCTCTCTAAAACAGAGTTTTTAGACATATCACAACTTTCCAGAGCAAAAGAGTCTAGAGATGACTGGCTCATTGAGCCGGACATGCCTGGACCATCCAATGCCCAATCCTCAAAGCCATCCACCAGAGATGATTTACTTCTTGTAGATCTAAATTTGGAAAAGGATAGGAAAGGCAAGTGTAAAATGGATCAGGGGGCTGAAAGCCAATGGGAGTTTGTACGACAAATTCCTGTGACAAAGGTTTTACAGGATGACCCACTTCAAGAGGTCTATAAAGATTCGTTAGAGGGATATTATGCCACAACTAAATCGCCAGAGCTGGAGCTTCCTCTAGCTTATGTAGTGGTAGTTGAGAAGTGTGCGGGACACATAAACAGAATAGTTGATAAATGGGCCAATGAATATCGAACGTTAGATTGGAAAGAGATTAGGGAACTCACGTGGAAGGGACAACCATTATTTATGGAAGTGTTCTCAACACATACAGCCAAACCAGGAGAGACAGCCTTTCTTGGAGAAACTGTTGCTCCTCCCCTACGAGAGTTCACTAGAGAGGGACCTTCAACATCTAGGTGGACCACAGCTAGTAGCCCAACTCTAGCACCACGATATCGTCCTACACCAAATGTGCGACCACAGGTCACACCACAACAACATCTTTCCCACTATGACAATCGGATGAGAAGGGAGCCAACTCGGCCTCCTATAAGTGCACCTCCTGAAATGAGGGTGACAAGATCTTTAGAGGGGTTTGGTGACGCTGGTAATAGGGTACCCACACCAATTTTGGAAACATGTGGACCATCTTTCCAAAGGGAGGAACAATTCCCACTAAGGGTAAGAGGCCGTAGGCCCTATGATGAGTATTCACGACAAGTACGGCCATCAACTCTTCAGAAATTGGTTAAGAAATATGAAGGGTCGGGAGATCCATACGATCATGTAGCAGCTTTTAGGCAAGCAGTTCGAGCTGAGCAAGTTGCTGATAAGCATACTCAAATAGAAGGGTTTGGACTCACTCTTGAAGGAAAAGCCCTGGCTTGGTTTCAGGCATTAGAGGCTTCAGACAAAACTTCTTTAAGAGTTTTGGAAGAGAGATTCATTGCTGCTTTTTCCTTGATGGGAATTCAACATGACACGGTAGCACACATCTACTCTTTCAAGCAAGGTGAGAATGAGAGTGTTAGAGACTGTGTAAATAGAATGAAGCAGTACATTAACCGATGCCCAGAAGATGAGAAGCCCGCCCAAAGTCGATTAATTTCTCTCTTCTTAAAAGGCCTCAAAAATTCGACACTGCATACACATCTCTATGCGAAGAAACATACGAGTTTCAATGAGTGTTGCCATGATGCTATGGATTTCACCGATAACTTCAAGTTCCAGGATGGTTCTGGCCCTGAGGTGAAACCTAGAAATCAATGGGGTGAAGATCAAAGTTCAGGGTCTAGCGCACTATTAAATCCAGACCAAATAGCCAACCTAGTGCTAAGGAGATTAGGACAAACCTATCGTCCACCCATGCAGCCACAACAACAACAGCAAAGAATGAGGAGTATACTTCCTACAGGTCCTCATCTTTGTGGAGCATGTGGCGGTGACCATAAAACAGAGGACTGTAATACCTTTTCTCCTCTAGTCACAAACCAACCCACAAAGAAGTGGTGCCAAGCCTGTGCTTGGAACTTTACTCATACCACCCAGGATTGTACTCGCATTGCGAGAATGAGACAGGAACGTGAGCAACCGAGGGGTGGAGTGGCTCCACAAATGTATCAACAATATACAAATTTTGAACGTAAGCCACCGATGACACAAGAACAAGCACGACCTGTTCTTGGTGCTCAACCTCCTGCTCCAGGGACTGCTCCTGTAAGGATTGTGGACTACGACAATTCAAACATGTGTAGAGAATTGGTAAACCCAGGATATGTGGAGGAAGAATATGTATCATATTCATCCAAAGAAAATGGCTTTGAAAGTACCACATACCCAAACCAAGCACTGGTGGAGATTCAACCAGGGGAACAAAACTCTTTAATGTTGCTAGGCGGCTACCAACCTAGGACTCCAGGCCCCTCAGGTCAATGGCAGCCAAGGAAAGTAGAGGCCAAACCAATGGGCCCCTGTTATGAGTGTGGAGAACCCCATTGGGCTCGTGATTGTCCACATCACTCAAGGCAAGCATCTAGGACAAATACAACAGTGCAACAATTTCCACCAATAGAGAGATATTGTCTGGGGTGTTGTGTCGAACACTTCCCGAAGGATTGTCTGTTGAAACCACATGAGGAGGGCAACTCTCAACCAAAGGTTTCACTTAACCTTGTAGGGGCAATTCCATCACCACCTTCATCTGAGAATGAGGATGTCGTGCCACTTAGAGTCATGACTCGATCACAGACACGAAACGCTGAAATACAAACTGATGAGACACCTCGAACTAGGGACGCAAAGACAAATCTAGTGGACAAGACCCTACAATCCAGTAGAAAAAAAACCACTAGGAGGAAGAAGAACCGAAACAAGCAAACTAAAAGTGCATCCACTTCTAGTTCTCAGGAGACCTCTAAACAAAACATGAGGAATAAAACTTTTACATCCCAAGAAGTGCGTGAGGAACCTAAACCTGAGCCAAGTGCTAAACAAAATGAGGCTAGTACGACTGAGGATAGTTCTGGGGGTTCTGTTTTTGTGGATAAAGTGAATGAGACACTAGAGGCCATCATTGATGCTCATAGAAGTCGCATTGCAGCCTTATCAGAGCTACCCAAGAAGCTTCAAGAATACCCAAACCCTCGTGAGGAGAAGATCAATCTAGCTGTACATCAGCAAATCATTAGGGAAGCTCAGTCGATACTGGAGGGACCACCACCACCTATTCCTCGGGGCCCAACCTCTCTTAAGCCAACATTAGAAACTATACCGGAAGTGTCATCAAGTAGGGAAATGAAAAGTGAGTTCATTTCACAAGCTCAAAGCGAAAGATCGGCACTAATTGACACTCCATTGAAAGAAGAAAGTCTACCATCATCTAGCCTTGTCTTCCCATGCAATGATGAAATTATTGATGCTAATGAGGACATGGCAAATGACATGTGGGCCGCAGTAAATGAGAAAATTAATGAGAACATGTCTTCTGTTAGTTCGCCTCCATTCTCTGAGGTGGATTTTACCAGAGATTCGGAAAACAACTTTGGACGCCCAAGCATCCAGGAGGAAGGTCAAACAATTGTTTCTCCTAGAAGTAAGCATACAATGAAAACCTTACCATCCTATCTGGGAGAATATGAGAACTGTTCTCAAACCTTGAGGATACCCTCCATGCATAAAAGGTTGACTAAGGAGAAAGATATGAGTATGGTGCAAGCTATTTTGTCAGCACCAGTGGCTTGTACCTTACCTTTGCTTGAATTGATAAAGCTTAAACCTGAGTTGTGGAATGATATTGCCACATGTTTGTCAGAGCAGGTATTGCTACAAAAGGGTCACCATGAGTGTACTATACACCCTGAGACAAAGCATGTAATGCCAGTTCCTATCAACAAAGTTGGAAAATTTTGTGAAGACGATCAGGGAAATGCTACCCTCCCATTGGAAGTGCGAAAAGTATCTTCAACTGCAATACTTGATAGTGGTGCAGGAGTAGGCATTGTGACAAGGTCCATTTGGGAGAAATGGGGCAAACCAGCTATTAGGAGTACCAGGATGCGTTTGCAGCTAGCAGATGGAAGCTTAGAACATCCCCTTGGGCTGCTTGAGAACATATTGGTCACCACATGTGGGATTGAATATGAGCATACCTTTGCAGTGGTGGATTTTGGAAAGCATCCAAACTATGAAGTGATATTGGGTAGACCATTCATGCGACAATTTCAAATGATTCAAGATTGGGGATACAACTACTTGTACCTCAGCCATGATTCTGTCATCACAAGGGTCAACCTAAGGAATCACTCATATCGTGATGTAACAAGGTCTCCAATAGATGAGTTTGATTCTGCTTCATCTGAGGGCTCAAAAATTACATTGTCAGATGGGCGAGAAGATCTATGGATGTGTGGAGCCTCCTGTAGGGATTTCAACACTGAGAGACTTAAGGGTAATCGAAGTGTATCAGACGAGGCATACATTCCACAACCCTTCCCTGAGCATTTAATTGATCCATTAGAATGGAGTCATGTCCTTGCAACATTATCGACATGTACTTTACCGAAGCCAATTCAATTCTGTGACTCAGATGGATATGATATTGTTCCTATACGAATGATACAACCACATAACCTTCGAGATGATTTGTACTATAGGAATGCATCCACAACAGCATTACATGTTAAGGAAGTCTCGGCTACTCCACGAGCTTTATTGTGTCAAAATGGTAATGTTTCTACCTTACCCAACCCTCAATCAAAATCTGCTCTTAAAGCTCCAAAACAAATGATGTGGATAATTGATGAGTACTCAAGTGAGGGCCATGGCTGGCATGTTCCAACTACTCTAGTTGCTGCTCAAAGAAGGCCAGGCAAGAAGGATTCATCAATGTGGCTACCCAAAGATGCGTACAAACTTGTACCATCTATTCCAGTTGCTAAGCCTCTTAAGAAGCACATCATTTCCAAGCCTAAACCTCGGGTTGTTACTCGATGGGTCCCCAAACATGTTCTTAAAGCACAAGGTTATTATGAGGGTGCAACATCAATTTGGCTTCCAAAATGCCATAGATTGCTAAAGGTAAAAGAGTGTTTCAAAAAGATTCCAAGAGTCACCCCTGATTGCCCATATCAGTGGGTGCAAAAGAAATCAACACAAACTCTTCAAGAAAGGAAAGGTGGTTGTAATAGCACTTACAAATCAACTTGTGTTGATCTTCCTAAAACATGTATTGAGACACCTGTTGTCCCTATTTCTCCATGTTACACAATTCCATCATCAACTGGTGAACCTAAGACAAGTCCAAAGGAGTCTCATTTGAGCATAGATTCTAGCATTTCAATGCCTAAATCCTCTTATCTTGCTCAAATTCCAAAACAATTGATAAAGTTCCCACCCAAGAAGGACATACCTAAAACCAAAGATAAGGCATTAGCACTACAAATGAAGCTCTTTGGTAGATCAATGTTTGAATAGTGTGGTGCCTTACGCCTTTAAAGGATTATGTTCTTTTTGAGATAATCTCCACCATCAGCGCAAGAGTAACTCAGTGACTCCACAATAAGAACGACAAGCCAGGGCACTTTTCTCCCATTGGGTTTTTTCCCCTCGGCTATATTTGGTGATTGGCACCACTAACAAATTTTATTCTTTTGTTTTTTTTCTTTTGTTTGTTAATAAAACTTTGTGCAGAGATCTCAGCTTAAGAAGAGCATCAGATACGCCCCTACAGTCCACCTATCGTGCACACAAATTAGGAAGGGGGGAGATATGCTATGCCTACAGGGATCAAGGAGAAGCAATCTGTACAAAATCAGCAATTATTCAAGGCAAACGAACAACATCAACAGGGCACTACATCAGGTGTATGCAAATCTTAATCTTTATTTCTTTTAGTGCTCTTATCTTTCGCATATATGGTTTGCATGTACACAATATTGGCTGGTTTGAGTTTTGATTAGTAGTTAAAATGTGGTGAGTACATTCTAGAGTCTTAGAAAACTTAGTAAGAGATATTTCTATCCAAAGACAGTGTAGGATATATACCAAGGGAGTATGCCAAGTACTTATGTCTTCAAGGTATATTAGTTATCCCTAGTGGTAGTTATCTCTTAAATATGAGCTAGGTGCTAGGAGTAATAAAAATTTTTTTTTATGAAAATATACCCTAAAAAGATATATATCTATATACAAGGTGAATTACGACATGAAGTGTCTACCGCCATGCGAAGTGCTTGGTAGGACCTGGGGATGTCTCAGCACCTTGGGGCCGATGCCTTGATTTCCATGGGGTGACCACTGATGTCTAGAAGCTTCAGAAGAAGACCATTGAGGAATCTATCGCCTTGATAGCTGTTGGTAGGACTCGGGGGTACACTATGGGCCCTCAAGACCGATGCTTTCATCTTCATGGGGTACTCCTTAGGTCATAAAAGAAAGAAAAAGGGTCTGTCGCCCTTGAGATACTTAGCGGTCTTTAGATTCTCTTGGCGGAGGTCTCTGGGCCATTGCTTGGGTCTCATGGGGATAGAAACTTAATCTTTATCACCTTCTACACACATATTTAAAAAAAACAAAAACAAAACAACAAGAGAGAGCTCCAATCACCTTTGCTCATACTTAGGAGTAGGGTTGCCACTTAGGAGTAACTTACATACTGATAGGACATTGAGACTGCGGTCATAACCGGAGGTGTACAACGACACTTGCCTTTGCATAGCATTATCTACTACCTAAGTCTCACTTTGACTAGTTTTTACTCACCTCTTTTAGTATTCATTAAAACTTTAATCAGCCTTGCACTTGTATGCTCACGTGTGTAATTATTATTGCTGATTTTGCTTTTCTTTTCTTTTTATCAATAAAGGACTTGACTTGCATCAATTGTTTTTTTGTTGCAGCTCTTGCTACTACCGCGCTCGAGGACGTGCGCAAAATAGGAAGGGGGGAGTGTTGCTTGCAAATGAGGATCAATACCAATACCAGGATGCAACAAAAACAATACTTAGGGCTCTTGAAAAGAGTTCCACTTTGTAGATGAATGTGGGAGAGGGTTTGATAATAATCCCACATGGGGACTTATGGGAGTCCTAGAATTTTTGTATAAAAGGTGGCTCATTTGAGAGCTTAGACACACTTTTGGGCTTAGTTCATGCAAGAGCTCCTTTGAGAGACCTACTCTCCCTCTTCTCCATAGAGGTGAAGACTCTTCTCTCACCCCATCTACATCATTGTATGAGGTAAATCTCTTCATTGAATCATTAGCAATGTCATGAGTCTTTCTCATCCTCTTCTCTAATCATTTTACTCTTATGCATGCTTTTAGTATTTCATTTTTGAGTACATGGATTGATTTGAAGCTTTCATGGAAGCTTGATGCTTGAGTGTGTGCATGCTTGTAGGAAGATAGGAGTGGAGTGAGGTCTTTCTCTTTGCTTGAGTGCATAGTGATTGTATTCCTCTTGCTTGTGTTTGTGAATGAATGGGTGTGAAGGAATGAGGACAAGTTGAGCTTGTGTGTATGGTTAGTCTAGTGTCAAGTGATGGTAGCCATGAGCATTCTCTCCATTTGTGGATAAGCTCTTGTGCACCGGTACGGGTCGAATCCCTAGCTCCGAAAGGGATGCAAATCCCATTGGAGTGAGCTATACTTGGATCGTACTCCTCTTACTACAAGAGAGAGGGTTTTCCGTCTCTCCAGTATGTTGCCATTGGTTTTCCCACACAACGTCTGCATGTCCCACGCAGTACTGATGTGTAGATCCCATGTAATAGTGTGTATACGTTCCACCTGTAAGGGTCATAACAGTAGGTGTGTATTGTACTAAATATAAAATAAAACACACCTCAAGAGAGGAAGGCCAAAACCTTAAGGAAAAATGACATCGACGATGTATGTAAAATTATGACAAAGTCTCCTTAATGCTAGCTATTATTCTTTACTAGTTATTGATGTAGCGCCTATTGCTATTGTTCCTTGTTTTTCTAGTTATTGATATGGACTTTTCACACAAGGTCACAAATCTCAACATGTGGTTGCTTGTAGAAAACACTCCACGAAGTGGTTTTGCCATGATTTTTTTGTCGATCAGAGACCTAAGTAATATAATGGTTATAGAATAACCCATATAGTGTGGATATGGGGATCACTTTGGGACATGTGCATTACAATGTCCTACCTAAAAGAACTTAATTTTTGAAAAATTATGCATACAACTTATGTTGTAAATTGGATCCTTGGAGAGAGACAGAGACAGAAACAGAGATAGAGACATACACACATAGAGAGAGAGACAGAAACAGAGATAGACACACACACACACACACACACACACACACAGAGTACGTGGGTGTGTAGGTATTTATTGATCTAAATATAGAAGGAAACACATGGGAATAAGCTATTCACATGTTCTCATGTTACCATCTTCACATAATAGCAGGTCAGTGGCCATCTAAGAAGATTTTTTATGCCCGACAAAAATAATTTTTTTTAGGCCCTTGTGAAAGCTTTGTGAATATAACATGTGATCAAAAGATTTTTTGTGTTATTAACATATGTTATTAACATGTTCACATGTTCTCGTTTACGTAAGTGAAATCCTTGCTTTCAGCTCTATGCACAAGTTAGAGCCCTTATGTGCAAATGCATTGAGGCTTTATAAAATTCATGAGAGATCAATGCATTTCCATAAGGTCCCTTACCTTATACATGCAAAGAGGGCTCTACCAAGTCATGGATATATATCTCTATGCATTTAGCACTCTATGCATGCATAGGGATCTGTATGAGCTCTATGAATGCATAGAGGGATCTACCAAATACATAAGTACTCTATGCATAAGGTAGAGAACTCTATGCACTCTTCTATGAGCTCTGTTTGTATGCATAAGGATCTTCCCTCTATGAGCTCTATGAATTCATAAAGTTATCCACGCATGCATAGGGCTTTCTATGTACGTATAGAGCTCTCTAATACGAGCTCTATAGATGCATAGAGTTCTCTATGCATGGATAAGGTAAGGGACCATTAATATACACATATTAATGGTTCCCTTTTGTAAATACATTTCTCTCAAAAAAATAAATAAAAAATGTCCATCTGTTTATGAACTCAGGTGATAGGTTACATACTTTATAAGTGAATCCCTTGAGCTTGTAGAAAACACTCCACAAAGTGATTTTGCCATGATTTTTTGGTCACTAAGAGACCCGTGTAATATAATGGTTGCAGAATGACCCAAATAGTGTGAATATGGGGATCACTTTGGGAAATGTTCTTTACGACCAACCTAAAAGAACTTCATTTGTGAAAACTTATGCATCCAACTAATGTTATAAATTATTGGATCACTGTAGATTATATCCCTAGTAATGCTCTTTTATTACAATTGAAATAATTAAGCTTTAACTACAAAAAGATCCTAACAATGTGGATATGGGGGTCACTGCACTTTGGTACATGCTCATTGTGAGAATGTTTACATTTATGGGAGATATCCTATTTATTAGCTACTAGTGTATTCAACTTACACTAGTTGCATGAACAAGAAATAATGTGTATATTCCTTAAAACATATACGCATGTACATTTTTTAGTACACTCTCGGTCGCATGATTTGGGCTTCATTTCTAGTTGTGTCTCCTTTTTGTGTTCCAAAAAGATTTGAGGCTCGTCTTTTTGATTCTACAAAATATTCTTCTTTAACTTTCTCTTATGCAGTTGGGTGTGAGCTTAATATCCTCTTGGAGTATTGCCTCGATTACTTACACTTCTTATTTATCTCCTTCTGTTCGAGAAAGTTTGCTTTGGATTATCCTCGTTTTAATCTTACGTCTTCTCCTTTAACTTTCTCTTATGCAGTTGGGTGTGAGCTTAATATCCTCTTGGAGTATTGCCTCGATTACTTACGGTTCTTATTTATCTCCTTCTGTTCGAGAAAGTTTGCTTTAGATTATCCTCGTTTTAATCTTACGTCTTCTCCTTTCCTCAAAAGTTTCATGGGCTTCAACACTTTCTTTAGGGACATCTTTGCCTTCTACTTCTTTGATAAGGACTTCCCTTTCCTCTTCATCGGTTGATTCTTTGGGCATGATACGTGGGACAAATGACTAAAATTTTCCTTACATTCTTTTTTATGTAAGATCATGTTGAGGTTTTCCTTTGTTGTCCTTTTAAAAGATCTCAAAGACAACGATGATTGAACCCAGGTTTGAATGCTTGGATGAGAGGTCGAGGACATCGATCCGAAGCCATATCCTCTTTCTTTTCTCTTTTTCATGCCGATACTCTCACTAAGGATGGTGGTGAGATAGCCTAACAAGAGCGAACAGCAGAGAGACAGGACAAGCTGCTCCGCTTGCCACCAAAGGCTTGCCAAGCTGGTCCGCTTGCCAAAGGCTTTTATAAACGAAAAATACACTTGTTGGGCCTCTTCACACGTGGTCAAAAGTTTTGAGAGGACGGCTACCCTTGATGACAAATGTTATGGTGAAAGGCTAGTGTGAAGTTTTCAACAATGAAAAATCAAAGCTTGTATATTTCTTGGTATAATTGTCTCCACTACTACTTCTTGAAACTAAGATGTGTGCTCTTTTTAGGATGGTCCTACATCTATGGGTGTGAGTTTCTCTCTCTCTCTCTCTCTCTCTCTCTCTCTCTCTCTCTCTCTCTATACAGGCAATATCAAACTTTAACTCGGATACTTTCTTTATAGGTTTATGAAGTCCCTTAAAATCATGCTTAATATATCCATTGTCTCTTCTCATTTGGTGCCCTATGCGATCTAATCAATATCAATATAGATATGTAACTTAAACCTTTATCTCAAGCCCATATTTTGTTTTCCATCTGATGTTCATAACTGAAAAGAAATAAAAATCTCAGGGTATATATAATAAATCTTAGAGCATTTATACTATTTAAGAAAGAAACGTTCTCACTCATAGAGCATACATATTAAATCTTAGAGCATTTATAATATTTGAGAAAGAAACGTTCACTCAGAGAGTAAACCAATATCTAGATAAAGAAGCACTTATTGGATATTTATAGATAAGGCTTCATATCCCTTGAGTAGCTTAACTAAAATTTCCTAGAGGTCGAAGAGAGAGGAGAGCTAGCATAGCAGTGCTACAAACTGTTTGTCTTTCATATCTAGTAATCAAGGAGAAGAACTATGCGGATGCTTTGGCTACTCAACGGGCTATTGTGGTGGTCATAAGCATCTCCCAAATGAAGGGTAAGGTGAGTGCCACACCCCACATCTCTTCCATAGCACCACCAATAGTGAGAAACAGTTCAAAACATGTATCGGAAGATCACATGTCAAGAATACCTAATGGAGAACCTGTCCTTTTGGTGATGAACTACCATATGCTGCTATATTCAAATTAGATCTAGTAGTAAAGTGGCGTGAAGAAATCTCCAAGTATCTAGCCTATGGATTTCTATAGGTGACAAGCCATTGAACAAGGATAAGATGCAACAACTTATCAAGTTGGCGGCACCTTACCAATTAATAGTTGGTCAATTGTATAAGCTCCGCAAAGATCACATGCTTAGACAATGTGTCAGGAGGATGAAATCCTGACCATTTTAGAAGAAACTCAAAGTGGAATTACTAGTGATGGACATTTTGTGGGAAACGTAACAGTGAGAGAAATGGAATTCATCAAATAGTGTGATGAATGCCAATGCTTTAACATTCCCCATGGACAAGACAGAATGCCTTTGGTCTCGATCATTGTGCAAAAATCTTTTGAAAGAATGGGGAATAGACTTCGTTGGACCCACCACTGACCCAGAAGCGACTATTTTATAAAGTGGGCAAAAGCAAAAGCAATACGAAAGGTGAATTCTCGTACAATTGCTAAATTATCTATTGATTCAATTTTTGGTGATGTACCGAAAGTTCGTGGCATCATTTTTAGACCTGAAAATTGAGCAAAGGTCATTTGAGGGGTGTAAGAATTGGTTTGTGAGGTACTCACAATAATGTGATACATGTTATTGTCACTACCATGGTGAGTTCTAACTATTTTATGATGTGTTCCATTCTGTTAGTAGACATAGAGATTTGTCTCATAGTCCTCCTGATTTCATCCACTCCTTTTATGTGCACGCACAGAGGATTCCGATTACCATATGATGCCTTGTGTGTGGAGAGCAGTTACACATCATGTGGTTCACTTTCACGGCTATAAATGGTAGACCTTGATACAAGTAACCAAGAGATAGTGAAATGGCAATGCTATGAGTATGTGACACATCACCTCCAAGGTGATGGGTGTATTCCAGGAAATTGGCTTGTGGACAAACAATGTATACACCATTTCACAATGACATTTAAGGAGAAAATCTACCCCTATATATGGCACACTCATTATACCAAGTGGGAGGATCCTCAATTTTGAGCATGCCTGGCAAAGTTCCCTATTGGTGTGGTTTTTTCTATGGTGGTCAATTTTGGAGAGAACTATACCTTCTTACCTTTTCAGGAGATACAATCTGAGTATTGCTTCTTGGAGCAAGTAATGGTTATATTTATATTATTTGTTTCATATTTTTGCGACCTAATCACCTCTCCCCTAATATTATTTGTTTCATATTTGAGATATATTACCTAATTGATTTTTGTGACCTAATCACCTCTCCCCCTAACCTCACTAGGTTCCTATCATCGTCCTCATTAGCTATCTGCATGCAAAGGCACATGTAGATGGGATAGCGAGTAGCCCGAGGCCCATGCCATTGTTCGAGAGTATCAATTTTACATCAGTGGATGATCGCTCACACGATGCACATTTTGTGCAACACTATTTCCATCTAAATCTTGATTTTTTTAAAAGATCCTGGGGTCACATGGTGTCAGCGATGGGTTTAGTCAAATGATTGTGGTGCACAGTTCAAGTCAGCACAACAGTTCTATTAGCTCTACAGGTGGTACTTGTAGTTCTCAAGGATCTGTAAATAACCTAAATTCACTAGAACATCTTTAAAGAAATAATAACCAAGACTTGCTTTATGGGTTTATAGGTGGCATATATAGTCTAGTATCCCAGTGATTTGAAGCTTCTTTGAGACTGGTCACACAGAAGGAAAGGTAAGCATGATGGTGCAAGTGCATGTTTGAAACAAAGACCATATTAGGGAGTTTGGGAAAATCCCATTACTTTGGGAGTTTTCTTTTTAATCTACTTTTTGGTGTATCTTGAGCATACCAATTCCAAAGTTTTCGGAGAATGTAGATCTAGAAATTACTCTTCAAGAGCTTTCTAATGATATGTCACATGAGGGGGTTTTGACCAAATCTTAAAAGGGTTTAGCGTGACCCCATTTTTTTATCTTACAAAACGGGAATTGGGATATTCCCAAACTCTGTAATATGGTCTTAACACACTTTAAGGTGTCGATAAGATCTAAGCGGTTCAGAGATGCACGCCAGGTGGTCGAGTGGTGTTCCCAACATTTGTGTGGGAGAAGAGCATCATCCTAACCCTTACATGTTGCTCAGATTGTCATGAGATGTTTTTGGTGTGTGGATGGTGCCTTTATTGACCATAGAGGCCCACATGAATGTGACACATTACCAGGCACCTTGGGCTTACATTCCATCAGAAGCACACGTGCATAATAGCCCCCACGATTCACACAAGATAGTTTGCATGCTTTTGTGGAGCATGTATGGATGGTGATTAGTAAGATTGTGCCTCGAGAGGATGAGAAAATGCACGGATATAGACAATGCTCTCTCCTAAGCCTCCTTTGCAATCGAGTGTGGTTGGATAAGCACATTGGTCCTATGTTCATGGTGGCCAACTATGGTGAGATGATAGATTTGCTACAAGAGGGTGATGTATTTACCATTATTGCTGAGAATATAATAGCGAGGGAGTAGACTACTATCTCATGAGTTGCACTAGGGAAAAATGCATCATCGACCCGGATACGATGGATAATCATGGATTGTCTTTTAATGCCCACATAGCATGATTGTGGTAGGCCGCTTCCACTAGTAGATTGCACATTGTTTAGGGGAGTCTTGGGATCTACTAGTGATAAGGGAGTTAGAGGCAGTTCAATACTTTCATCTATTGCTTGGTGTCACGCTCACTCTTAATCGAGTACAGAGTCACCAACTTGGATCTTACTTGCATTTTTGGCTTTGATTTGTGACCATGAGAGAATTTTAGAGTATTTGAGAGCTAGAGAGGGTGTTGATGGATAGATCTCTATATTGATAGGGAATCTACTTTTACCATCATGGTACTATTTCTTTTTTTATGGTTGTACTTTTAAAAGAATTTCATATTTGCTCATATTGAAATTTCTTCTACCTCGATTTTATCTTTGTACTTTATCACTGCAGCCATACATAGAGCTCTCATTCAACCCTATGAGCTCTATGCATGTATATGGGCTCTTATCTTATGCATAGAGTTCTCTTTCATCTCTATGCACAAGTTAGAGCCCTTATGTTCAAATGAGTTTAGGCTTTATAGAATTCATGAGAGCTCAATGCATTTCCATAAGGTCCCTTACCTTATACATGCATAGAGGGCTCTACCAAGTCATGGATATATATCTCTATGCATTTAGTGCTCTATGCATGCATAGGGATCTCTATGAGCTCTATGCATGCATAGAAGCATGTACCAAATACATAAGTACTCTATGCATAAGGTAGAGATCTCTATCCACTCTTCTATGAGCTCTCTATGCATGCATAGAAGGATCTACCAAATACATAAGTACTCTATGCATAAGCTAGAGATCTCTATGCACTCTTCTATTAGCTCCCTAGATGGGATAGGGAGTATCCCCGAGGCCCATGAAATTGTTCAATAGTATCATTTTTACATCACTGTGATCGCTCACATGATGCACATTTCGTGTAACAATGTTTTCCTCTCTATGATTATTTTTTACTGCACTCCCTGAGAAGCTAAGGATTTCATCTAGAAAGATGAAGATGCATTTTAAGTTGGATCCCAAAAAACCCGAGACATCATCTTCTTAAGAACTTCACTAGTGTATTAGTGACTCAAGAAGGCATCACCACAAACTCATAGGTCACGCTCGGTCTTGAAGGCGGATTTTGAAATGTCAGCCTCAAAGATCGAGACCTAATGGTAGCCACTCTTAATATCTATCCTAGAGAAAACTTTAACACCATTCAATCGCTCTAGGATGTACTCTATTTTGGGCATGGGCAATCTATTCTTAACTGTGAGCTTATGTAGCGCCCTGTCTTATCCTTCTTTTGGATAAAAAGATGGGAGCAGACAATGGGGAGGAGGGAGGGTTTACCGAATACATGTGTAAAGAGCCCTATACATGTGTACTACGGCTCTCTATGAGCGCTATGCATGCATAGAGGTCTCTACCTAATGCATGTGAGAGTTCTACCAAATGCCTGATAGCTCTACACATTTGCATAAGGGCTATTACCGTATATGCAAATGCATTGATCTCTATGTATACATAGGTCTCTCTATGAGATATTTATTCATGCATAGGGCTCACTCTACGAGCTCTATGTATGTATAAGAGCTCTCACATTATGCATAGAGCTCTCTTTCAATTCTATGAGATCTATGCATGTATAAGGGCTCTTATCTTATGCATAGAGTTCTCTTTCAACTCTATGCACAAGTTAGAGCCCTTATGTGCAAATGCATTGAGGCTTTATAAAATTCATGAGAGATCAATGCATTTCCATAAGGTCCCTTACCTTATACATGCATAGAGGGCTCTACCAAGTCATGGATATATATCTCTATGCATTTAGCACTCTAGGTGATGTATTTACCATTATTGCTGAGAATATAATAGCGAGGGAGTAGACTACTATCTCATGAGTTGCACTAGGGAAAAATGCATCATCAACCCGGATACGATGGATAATCATGGATTGTCTTTTAATGCCCACATAGCATGATTATGGCAAGCCGATTCCACTATTAGATTGGACATTGTTTGGGGGAGTCTTGGGATCTAGTAGTGATAAGGGAGTTAGAGGCAGTTCAATACTTTCATCTATTGCTTGGTGTCACGCTCACTCTTAATCGAGTACAGAGTCACCAACTTGGATCTTGCTTGCATTTTTGGCTTTGATTCGTGACCATGAGAGAATTTTAGAGTATTTGAGAGCTAGAGAGGGTTTTGATGGATAGATCTCTATATTGATAGGGAATCTACTTTTACCATCATAGTAATATTTCTTTTTTTATGGTTGTACTTTTAGAGGAATTTCATATTTGCTCATATTGAAATTTCTTCTACCTCGATTTTATCTTTGTACTTTATGAGTGTAGCCCCATAAGTAGCTCCCAAATGGAGGGTAAGGTGAGTGCCACACCTCGCATCCTTTCCATAGCACCACATGCACTTAGAGTTGGCTCTAGTAGACAGCAAAGTTTAGATGCCAATGAGGTTGGTGCTTTGTGAGACCGAGTAGTGGTCATCTAGCTAGCCATGATCACCTTCTAGGTGAAGACACTAGAGCCTTGATAGAAATATTTTGGGAGGTGAATTCGCATGCCTTACTAGTTTTCAAAAAGGTTTTGCACAAGAGAGTCACAAGAGGAGTGTTCATTGAGCATGATGCTTGGTTTCTTGAAATCACCAAAACCGAGTTGTATTCTTAGCTTTTGGCAGCATTTCCAAAATCAAAATTGGGCAAAGGTCATCTAAGGGGTGTAATCCTTGGTTTGTGAGTTGCTCATGACAATGCGACCCGTATTTTTTTTACTACCATGTTAAGTTCTAACTATTTTATAATGTGTTCCATTCTCTTAGTGGGCATTGAGAGCTGCCTCATAGGCCTCATAGGCCTCATGATTTCCTCCACTCTCTTTTGTGTGCATGCACGGAGGATACCCATTACCATATGATGCCTTGTGTGGAGAAAACTTTCACATCATGTGGTTCACTTGCACGGCTACAGATGATAGATCTTGATGCAAGTGACCAGGAGATAGTGACATGGTGGTGCTATGACTATGTGACATTTAGGGAGCAAAGCCATCCCTATATATGGCACACTCAATGTGCCAAGTGGCAGGATTGTCAGTTCAGAGTATGCATGGTAGAGTTCCCTATTGGTGTGGTTGTCTCTATGGTCGTTTTGGAGAGAACTACACCTTCACACCTTTTCAAGGGATACAATTTGAGTATTACTTCTCAGAGTAGGTAATGGTTATATTTCATATCATTTGATCCATTAATGATTATGCATAGAGTTCTCTTTTAGCTCTATGCACAAGTTAGAGCCCTTATGTGCAAATGCATTGAGGCTTTATAAAAAATTCATGAGAGCTCAATGCATTTCCATAAGGTCCCTTACCTTATACATGCATAGAGGGCTCTACCAAGTCATGGATATATATCTCTATGCATTTAGCACTCTATGCATGCATACGGATCTGTATGAGCTCTATGAATGCATAGAGGGATCTACCAAATACATAAGTACTCTATGCATAAGGTAGAGAACTCTATGCACTCTTCTATGAGCTCTGTTTGTATGCATAAGGATCTTCCCTCTATGAGCTCTATGAATTCATAAAGTTCTCCACGCATGCATAGGGCTTTTTATGTACGTATAGAGCTCTCTACGAACTCTATAGATGCATAGAGTTCTCTATGCATGGATATAACTGTCTACACATTCATAGAGATCTCTATATGAGCTCCATATATACTTAGAGAGCTCAATCTCTCATGCATGTATAGAGTGCTATCATTCATGAACATAATTAAATTTAATTTATGCATATTTGTAAAAGGGATTTCATAAAGGCCTCTATGCCTATGCATTTTGCGTCTATATAGGCCTATGCATATGCCTTGCCATATGCATGTGTCTTTACTTTATGCCTTGCATCACACAAATTGAGAAGTAATGTAGCACTTTGAATGCTCTTTCTATCCAATTCTTATGTGTTGTAAGTTGAGAAGTAATGTATCACTTTGAATGCTCTTTATGTCCAATTTAATGTGTTGTAAGTTGAGCTGGGGGTGCCTTAATTGCTACAACCCTTTCCACTATCTCTTACTAACTCAAAGCTAGTAAAAAACAAACCATAAAATAGGAAACATCACACTCAAACATAAACTAAAGAAAATTATTATTCTAAAAATCAACAAAGTAATATCATAGACTCAGATATACATTCTAAACTCTAAATACGTGAAGCCTCTAAAAATTATTTCAAGGGAGCATTACACACACACACACACACACATAAGAATAATTAAATAAGCAAATGAAGGACACCAGACACAATTACTTACAGCCACATAGGTCTAGACAAGAAGGGTATTGTGGTGCAGCCACACCTTAGCTTCTAGGTGATGATAGTGAAATCTGGTAGACGGACGAAAGACTATTGCAGCGATGAAAGTCCACGCTTCTCCCCACTTATCCTTTCTCAAATTAGGCCTCCATGCAAGGCAACCTATGTCTTTGTATCAAGCCTCATGCAAAAACTGTGAGAGAGAAAAAGATGAACTCAAGAATAGCAAAAAGAAACATAGCTTGGCATACCATGTTTAACCACCTAACCATTATTATACCAATGACCCCGAGCATCCAGTGTGTACCTTCCCAACCACACACCATAAACACGCCCCCTATTTGCTACACATCACTAGGTCTTTGGCCTACAACCATCACGCACAAACATTACCCGCTCACACTTATAATTATAAGTGATGATGTGCAATAGTATGTTGCCATTGGTTTTCCCACACAACGTCTGCATGTCCCACGCAGTACTGATGTGTAGATCCCATGTAATAGTGTGTATACGTTCCATGTGTAAGGGTCATAACAACAGTAGGTGTGTATTGTACTAAAAATAAAATAAAACACACCTCAATAGAGGAAGGCCAGAACCTCAAGGAAAATGATGTCGACGATGTATGTAAAATTATGACAAAGTCTCCTTAATGCTAGCTATTATTCTTTACTAGTTATTGATGTAGCGCCTATTGCTACTGTTCCTTGTTTTTCTAGTTATTGATATAGCCTTTTCATACAAGGTCACGAAGCTCAACATGTTTTTGCTTGTAGAAAACACTCCACGAAGTGGTTTTGCCATGATTTTTTTTGTCGATCAGAGACCTAAGTAATATAATGGTTATAGAATAACCCATATAGTGTGGATATGGGGATATGGGGATCACATTGGGACATGTTCATTACAACCTACCTAAAAGAACTTCATTTGTAAAAAATTATACATACAACTTATGTTGTAAATTGGATCCTTGGAGAGAGACAGAGACAGAGACAAAGACAGAAATAGAGATAGAGACACACAGAGAGAGAGAGAGATAGAAACAGAGATAGACACAAACACACACACACACACACACACACACACACACACACACACAGAGTCCGTGGGTATGTAGGTATTTATTGTTCTGAATATAGAAGGAAACACACCTCAATAGAGCAAGGCCAAAAACTCAAGTAAAATGACGTCGAGGATGGAGGCAAATTTTTGACAAAGTCTCCTTAATGCTAGCTATTGCTCTTTACTAGTTATTGATGTAGCCTATTACTATTATTCTTTGCTAGTTATTGATATAGCCTTCTCATACGAGGTCACGAAGCTCGATGTGCGGTTGCTTGTAGACTTGGGGAGTTCACTATATGTAATCCTAGTAGTTCACGTGTGTTCAAGACCTATATCTAAAACTCCTTATCTGTAGCTTTTTCATATTTAAAATAAATCCTTTTTCAATACAAATCTGTAATGTTTTTTTCAAAATCATATTAATGGTTCCCTTTTGTAAATACATTTCTCTCAAAAAAATAAATAAAAAATGTCCATCTGTTTATGAACTCAGGTGATAGGTTACATACTTCATAAGTGAATCCCTTGAGCTTATAGAAAACACTCCACAAAGTGGTTTTGCCATTATTTTTTGGTCACTAAGAGACCCGTGTAATATAATGGTTGCAGAATGACCCAAATAGTGTGAATATGGGGATCACTTTGGGAAATGTTCTTTACGACCAACCTAAAAGAACTTCATTTGTGAAAACTTATGCATCCAACTTAGGATATAAATTATTGGATCACTGTAGATTATATCCCTAGTAAAGCTCTTTTATTACAATTGAAATAATTAAGCCTTTAACTACAAAAAGATCCTAACAATGTGGATATGGGGGTCACTGCACTTTGGTACATGCTCATTGTGAGAATGTTTACATTTACGGGAGGTATCCTATTTATTAGCTACTGGTGTATTCAACTTACACTAGTTGCGTGAACAAGAAATAATGTGTATATTCCTTAAAACATATACACATGTACATTTTTTAGTACACTCTCAGTCGCATGATTTGGGCTTCATTTCTAGTTGTGTCTCCTTTTTTGTGTTCCAAAAAGATTTGGGGCTCGTCTTTCTGATTCTACAAAATATTCTTCTTTAACTTTCTCTTATGCAGTTGGGTGTGAGCTTAATATCCTCTTGGAGTATTGTCTCGATTACTTACACTTCTTATTTATCTCCTTCTGTTCGAGAAAGTTTGTTTTGGATTATCCTCGTTTTAATCTTACGTCTTCTCCTTTAACTCTCTTATGCAGTTGGGTGTGAGCTTAATATCCTCTTGGAGTGTTGCCTCGATTACTTACACTTCTTATTTATCTCCTTCTATTCGAGAAAGTTTGCTTTGGATTATCCTCATTTTAATCTTACGTCTTCTCCTTTAACTTTCTTTTATGCGGTTGGGTGTGAGCTTAATATCCTCTTGGAGTATTGCCTCGATTACTTACACTTCTTATTTATCTCCGAGAAAGTTTGCTTTGGATTATTCTCTTTTTAATCTTACGTCTTCTCCTTTAACTTTCTCTTATGCAGTTGGGTGTCAGCTTAATATCCTCTTAGAGTATTGCCTCGATTACTTACACTTCTTATTTATCTTCTTCTGTTCGAGAAAGTTTGCTTTGGATTATCCTCGTTTTAATCTTACATCTTCTCCTTTCCTCAAAAGTTTCATGGGCTTCAACACTTTCTTTAGGGACATCTTTGCCTTCTACTTCTTTGATAAGGACTTCACTTTCTTCTTCATATGTTGATTCTTTGGGCATGATACGTGGGACAAATGACTAAAATTTTCCTTGCCTTCTTTTTTATGTAAGATCATGTTGAGGTTTTCCCTTGTTGTCCTTATAGAAGATCTCAAAGACAACAATGATTGGACCCAGGTTTGAATGCTTGGACGAGAGGTCGAGGATATCGATCCGAAGCCATATCCTCTTTCTTTTTTATTTTTCACGTCGATACTCTCACTAAGGATGGTGGTGAGATGGCCTAACAAGAGCGAACAGCAGAGAGAGAGAGAGAGAGAGAGACGAATGGTTAATTGTATTATCGTTGATGAAGTTCGTACATCTAGTTAAGCATTAAAATTCTATTATGGTCGATTACATTCCCAACATTGGACGCAACGGGCAAACTGGCAGCTGGTCACGTTGTCGTGGACGGTGACGGAGATAGTACCTGATCTGTCGGAGAATCAGCGAGCGAGGGCGAGGGAGAGGGAGAGGGAGGGAGTATGGCGGGATTGCCGCTGGGACCTTGGACGGCTAAAGACGGAACTGCATCGGCTGCTCTTGGGGAAGGCGACAACGTAGGCGAGATGGATAGGAATATGGGGGCCTCCACAGGCGCCGAGTTGGTGGGAGAAGGTACGGTAGGCGGCGTTGCGGACGGCGAGCTGGGAGTTGTAGCGGTAGTACTGCTAGAGGAGCTGCTGGACGCGGGCGGTGGTGCTGAGGCTGTTGAGGACGGTGACGCCAGTGACGGGGTGTTTTGTGGAGAGGAGGGCGAAGAGGGCGCCGGCGCTTCTACTAGGACTGACGGCGACGGAGCCAGCTTAGATGAGTGCAGTGGCGGAGGTGAAGCTTGGGCAGCGGCAAGAGGGGATACGGAGTGGGACGTGGGGCTGCGAGTAGTGTGGGCAGGGGTGGACAGTGGCCGAGCTGAGGAGGGCTGGCGGTGACTGACGTAGTGATGCGGCGGTGGCAAATGAGGATAGGCCCGCTGTTCAGAGTGTCCCGGCCCATACGTCGTGAGGGGTACTCCGGGAGGCAGGTGGCGGGAACCCTGGCACACATTAGCTACGACCAGCAGAAGTAGTGGCAGAAGCATTGCCGAAACCGATGAGGCCCCCATCTCTGTGCTGTGCGCGCGCGTGTGTGTGTGTCTGTGGGGTTCTCATGTGGCACCCTAAGGGCTTCCTTTTATACTCGTGTAAACAGCCAGGTGTCAGGTGAAAATCTCAGAGGTGTTTTGGGTCTGTGTACATATGGTGTGCGTGGTTTACGAATAAGCTTTGCCCTGAATGCCCTGGCAAATATACAGAGCGGGTGGCTTTGCAGTGAGCTGGTATGCGTGTTATTTTTTTTCGGGAGCGAATGCTGGAGACTTGGAAGTTTTTTATTGCAACAGTATGGTGTGCGGGTGGTTGCCAAATGCAGGGCACCGACTCATTCGGAAGAGAGGCCGCCTTTGGAGCATGGGAAATGGTCGGGTTTTGGTAAGTGATGCTGCTGATTACGAGCTTGTGGATAGCTCTTGTTTTGGAAGGTTGTGGGTGCCGTATATCAAGGTGAAGCTTCATGGTTTTGAGCTGTCTTTTTGGTGTGGGTGGGTGGTGAACAGTGAGAAGTGTTCCAGCCGGTGCTGGTGGTGCCTCCGTTGTGTTTGTATTTCCAAGTTTGGGAGGTGAAGGGCTATAGAGGCAGTGGTTCTTTTTTCTTTTTTTCACCTCACACCAGGCACCATTCTTTACCAACGCCCACTCAGCTCTCGCGTTGGGCCTCTTCACACGTGGTCAAAAGTTTTGAGAGGACGGCTACCCTTGATGACAAATGTTATGGTGAAAGGCCGGTGTGAAGTTTTCAACAATGAAAAATCAAAGCTTGTATATTCCTTGGTATAATTGTCTCCACTACTACTTCTTGAAACTATGATGTGTGCTCTTTTTAGGATGGTTCTACATCTATGGGTGTGAGGGATTGTCTCTCTCTCTCTCTCTCTCTCTCTCTCTCTCTCTCTCTCTATGCAACCAACGTTCTAGTTAAGGATGTTTTTAAACTTGAAAAGGAAAACCCTTCCTGACAAATGGGATTGGCAGAACTTCACACAGTGAACTTTTTAATTAAGGATGATTTCAAACATGCAAAGGAATCCCTTCATGAAAAATGGACATGTGTGAAGTTCCATCATTGAAAAATCAAATCTTGGATAATCCTATCTAAAATTGTCTCTACTATTTTTGAAGAAAGGCATCCTATTAGGATGATTCCTTCTAATTACATCCATTGCCTTTTCTAGAGAGGAAGTGGTAGCATATTTTCATGGGTTTCATTATGGGTTTGCCTAGAACTAGGAAAGGTTTTAATACTATTTTTGTCTTTATGGATGGATTATCTAAGATGGCACATTTTTTTCCTATTATGAACAAGGTTGGAGCTCTACAAGTAGCAAAATTATTTATTGACAATGGCTTGCTAGAATCCATTGTGTCAGATAGAGATCTATTGCTTACACGTAATTTTTTGGCAACATGTTTTTAGTCAACTTGGCACGCAACTCTACTTGAGTAGCGGTGATCATCCACAGAGTGATGGTGGTCAGAGCAAGAGAGTCAATAAAGTCTTGGAGGATATGTTAAGAGCTTATATCAAAGAATGATAGAGTGATCGGGAAAAGTATTTACCTTTATTTGGAGTTTGCATATAATTCATACAAGCATTCCTCTACAAACTTTTCTCCATGTGTCTTGAATTATGGGTACAATCCATTGATGCGAGGTACAATTAGATTACCTCAGAAGACACCAGTGCAACTGAATTTCTATCTTAGATGCAATTAAAGCTAGAGCTCGAGATTATATCCATCAGGCTATTGATCGAGCGGTTAAGTATACTAATCCTAAGAGGATAGCTCATTCTTTTATAGAGGGAGAAAAAGTGTTTCTACTTATTCCTCGGACAATTGAAACATATACTACACAATACAATCCCAATAGAATGTGGAGTAGATTACTTTGTTCCAAGTTCTCAATGCACACATAACCTATCAATATATGTGTGGCAATTTAGTTCTTTAATTTGCATTACATATTGATTTTATTGCTAGAATGTATAATACCTCACATGCGTTTATCTATAGATTGCTCAAACAATGTGACTATATTTTTATAACTAGAGGTTTATAAGTATTTGTGTTTAGCTTTAGAATGCTTCTTAGCACATTTTTCTTTTCCAATATCAAACTTTGACTCGGATACTTTCTTTATAGGTTTATGAAGTCCCTTAAAGTCATGCTTAGTGTATCCATTCTCTCTCCTCATTTGGTGCCCTATGCGATCTAATCAATATCAATATAAGTATGTAACTACCTTTATCTCAAGCCCATATTTTGTTTTCCATATGATGTTCATAACTGAAAAGAAATAAAAATCTTAGGGTATATATAATAAATCTTAGAGCATTTATAATATTTAAGAAAGAAACGTTCTCACTCATAGAGCATACATAATAAATCTTAGAGCATTTATAATATTTGAGAAAGAAACATTCTCACTCAGAGAGTAAACCAATATCTAGATAAAGAAGCACTTATTGGATATATATAGATAAGGCTTCATATCCCTTGAGTAGTTTAACTAAAATTTCCTAGAGGTCGAAGAAAGAGGAGAGCTAGCATAACAGTGCTACAAACTGTTTGTCTTTCATATCTAGTAATCAATGAGAGGAACTATGTGGATGCTTTGGCTACTCAACGGGCTATTGTGGTGGTCATAAGCATCTCCCAAATGAAGGGTAAGGTGAGTGCCACACCCCGCATCCTTTCCATAGCACCACCAATAGTGAGAAACAGTTCAAAACATGTATCGGAAGATCACATGTCAAGAATACCTAATGGAGAACCTGCCCTTTTGGCGATGAACTACCATATGCTGCTATATTTAAATTAGATCTAGTAGTAAAGTGGAGTGAAGACATCTTCAAGTATCTAGCCTATGGATTTCTATAGGTGACAAGCCATTGAACAAGGATAAGATGCAACAACTTATCAAGTTGGCAACACCTTACCAATTAATAGTTGGTCAATTGTATAAGCTAGGCAAAGATCACATGCTTAGACAGTGTGTCAGGAGGATGAAATCCTGACCATTTTAGAAGAAGCTCAAAGTGGAATTACCAATAGTGATGATGGACATTTTGTGGGAAACGTAACAGTGAGAGAAAGATCTTACAAACAAGGTATGTTTGGTGATGCCATGGAATTCATCAAATAGTGTGATGAATGCCAATGCTTTAACATTCCCCATGGACAAGATAGAATGCCTTTGGTCCCGATCATTGTGCAACAATCTTTTGAAAAAATGGGGAATAGACTTCCTTGGACCCACCACTGACCCAGAAGCGATTATTTTATAAAGTGGGCAAAAGCAAAAGCTGAATTCTCATACAATTGCTAAATTATCTATTGATTCAATTTTTGGTGATGTACCGAAAGTTCGTGGCATCATTTCTAGACCTGAAAATTGAGCAAAGGTCATTTGAGGGGTGTAAGAATTGGTTTGTGAGGTACTCACAATAATGCGATACATGTTATTGTCTCACTACCATGGTGAGTTGTAACTATTTTATGATGTGTTAGATTCTGTTAGTAGACATAGAGAGTTGTCTCATAGTCCTCCTGATTTCATCCGCTCCTTTTATGTGCACGCACAGAGGATTCCCATAACCATATGATGCCTTGTGTGTGGAGAGCAGTTACACATCATGTGGTTCACTTACACGGCTATAGATGGTAGACCTTGATACAAGTAACCAAGAGATAGTGACATGGCAATGCTATGAGTATGTGACACATCACCTCCAAGGTGATGGGTGTATTCCAGGAAGTTGGCTTGTGGACAAACAATGTATACACCATTTCACACCAATGACATTTAAGGAGAAAATCTACCCCTATATATGGCACACTCGTTATACATGGTGGGAGGATTCTCAATTTTGAGCATGCCTGGCAAAGTTCCCTATTGGTGTGGTTTTTTCTATGGTGGTCAATTTTGGAGAGAACTATACCTTCTTACCTTTTCAGGAGATACAATCTGAGTATTGCTTCTCGGAGCAAGTAATGGTTATATTTTATATTATTTGTTTCATATTTTAGCTATATTAGTTAATTTTTTTTTGCAACCTAATCACTCTCCCCTAATATTATTTGTTTCATATTTGAGCTATATTACCTAATTGATTTTTGTGACCTAATCACCTCTCCCCCTAACCTCACTAGGTTCCTATCATCGTCCTCATTAGCTATCTGCATGCAAAGGCACATGTAGATGGGATAGCGAGTAGCCCGAGGCCCATGCCATTGTTCGAGAGTATCAATTTTACATCAATGGATGATCGCTCACACGATGCACATTTTGTGCAACACTATTTCCATCTAAATCTTGCTTTTTTTTAAAGATCCTGGGGTCACATGGTGTCAGCAATGGGTTTAGTCAGATGATTGTGGTGCACAGTTCAAGTCGGCACAACAGTTCTATTGGCTCTACAGGTGGTACTTGTAGTTCTCAAGGATCTGTAAATAACCTAAATTCACTAGAACATCTTTAAAAAAATAACAACCAAGGCTTGTTTTATGGGTTTATAGGTGGCATATACAGTCAGTATCCCAGTGATTTGAAGCTTCTTTGAGACTCGTTACACAGAAGGAAGGGTAAGCATGATGGTGCAAGTGCATGTTTGAAACAAAGACCATATTAGGGAGTTTGGGAAAATCCCATTACTTTGGGAGTTTTCTTTTTAATCTACTTTTTGGTGTATCTTGAGCATACCAATTCCAAAGTTTTCAGAGAATGTGGATCTAGAAATTACTCTTCAAGAGCTTTCTAATGATATGTCACATGAGGGGGTTTTGACCAAATCTTAAAAGGGTTTAGCGTGACCCCATTTTTTTAATCTTACAAAATGGGAATTGGGATTTTCCCAAACTCTGTAATATGGTCTTAACACACTTTAAGATGTCGACAAGATGCTGAGCGGTTCAGAGATGCACGCCAGGTGGTCGAGTGTGGTGTTCCCAACATTTGTGTGGGAGAAGAGCATCATCCACAACAACACAAAGCAACTATAGACGTCCTTGATAGACGCGCAAAATAGCGGGCACGTCTATAGGCGTTGCTTGAATAGAGAAATTACGGGTGCGTCTAACAGCGCGTCTAATAGCGCGTGTATTGACGCGTCTATTCGCGCGTCTGCACTGAGAATCTAACACTGTGTCTAAAAGCGCGTCTATTTACACGTGTATTAGCGCGTCTATTAGTGCGTCTACACTGAGAATTAGACGCGTATTTAGACGCAAAATAGAGAAAACAAAAAGTGAGATTTTAGTGTAGGCTGGTAAATGTACATCACTGCTTTCCAAAAATTACCCATGATTACCAAAGCACATAATTTTAACAAAAACATCAATGCTTTTTTGCAAACCCACATATAGAAAAATTAAGTGAGGTGAGGAGAATGAGAATGTGTAAAATAGTTTAGCCAATATGTAAAAAAGTTTAGCGTGACCCTTGCCAAACTATCTTTCCACCACGTCCTTAAACCACTTTACATCCAAAACATACACAAAGAAGCGTTGAAAGTCAAGCTTAATAATATCTTGGATTATGCCACAATAATCATCCATGGCTCCATTGGCTCCCTCAAAGCTAGCAATGACGTCGCAATCTTGTGTGTTTCTCTTATCATCAATCTGTTGTGTTCGAAAATGCTTGCCCTAACACCATATAGCATTGAACATAGTGCACTACACCATATAGCATTGAACATAGTGCACTACACCAAGACAAAATCAATTAAATAGGCAATCTAAATTATTGAAAGCTCCTAACTTATGCATAACATTCTATACACCGACCTTGCTCATGCATCCCCTAGCATACTCCCATTCTTCCATTGTGATATGCATCCCCTCCTCTTTCTCTGCTTTCTCCATTTTGTCAAGTAGCCAATCCACATGAATATCCTTTGGAAGTGCTCTTAGATACTGAGGATATGGCACACGAGATCCGTGGTGTGTACACAATTAAACACTCATTTAGATGCGTGTATACACATGCACTACACAAAACAGACGCAGTTTCAGATGCGATATTAGACGCGACATTAGACGCGCCTATAGATGCAATTTTCATTTTCAAACCTACTTTTAGCGCGCTTGATTTTCTTCACATACTTTTAGCGGGCTTGCTTTGCTATTAACAGATCCACAGCCTAGCATCCACACTTATCTTCAAGCACCCACACTTATCTCCATGCTTACACAATCATCTCCAAGCACACAAGAGAAGAGGGTGAACAAGGAAGAGAAGAAAGAGAAGCAAAGGGTGAACAAGGAAGAGAAGAAAGAGAAGCAGCTTTGAAGAAGGACAAGAAGCTTCCATACCTCTATCCAAGGTAAGTCTCTTTAGGGTTGATCCTCTTTGAAAGTTGCTCTCTTTGGATTCGTCCTTTGCTCTCTTTGAAATGAATGTTTTTGGTACAGCTGTTGTGCTTTTGTGTCGGGCGTGTCTGTGAGATCCCAGTCTCCACCGCGCAACGGATTCGGTACTAGCAACGGAAGTAGCACATCATGCGTGGGTAGGGGTCTCACACTCGGGGCCTCGCCCACGGATATCCGGACAAGAGACTAATTCGTCGGTTTGTCCAAACCGAAACCGAAAAAAAAACTTCCTTTACCCGGAAAGCATGGGCGATTCCACCAGGATAACTCTTTACTCTAACGTAGTCAAGATCATTACGGATCAACTGATCTGACTGCACCTTTAACGGTACTTGGTCAAATCAAGGAAGAACTTGCACTTGGATCATTGGGATCAACGCTTTTTTCCCCATCAAGAGGCACAGCCGTTGATTCCTATCCATAGAACAATTTCTATCCGGGATTTACTTCATCTATCGTAATAATAGAAATTAAATCTCGATTTACGGATCCATCAGTCCAGCCTAACCCCATCCGATCCCATGGGTTAGCCAACCGCCCAACCACTGTAGTGATGGGATCCAATTTGGAATTTGGTTAGGTTTTGTCCCGGGTACCAAGGAAAAAAGTTCCAAGGCCCCCTAGCCGGAAGTTCATGCAAACATAAAACTAGCCACACCACTTACACACCCAATATGAAATTGCCTTTTTCTTAGCATCAACTAACTTTAAAACAATCCTTTAATGAAACCATAGTACCACTGATCACAATCTTTCAATTTATCCAGTTGATTCATAATTTCCCATCATTCCTTCATCAAAGTATCTATGGCATCATTGGCAACTAGAACGCTCACCACCTGTCCACATAGGGGCCTTTTCAATAGTTCCTAGCCCATAATACTCGACATTATAATCACTTATAAAAATCAAGATGGACTCTCGTTGAAGATCAGCAAGATCAACCAACAGATCCATATAAAGAGCCATGGACTCATCCATTGAAGACCAGCAAGGTCAATCAACCAGATCCATGCCCGGTTTCACAAAACAACTCTTACTCCTTGTTCCAATATCTTCCACGACGCACGTGTGGGTATCTTCGGCGACCCACAGCCCGAGCACCGTATGGTCAGCACCCTCTAGGATCCTTCGCAGGTGACCTAGCGCTTCACTCATAGGCCGCTTCCTTGGTCCCTCATCCACCGTACCGGAAGCTCACCATTTAAATCGAACCGAGGCTGGTCAAGACCTCGATTGACCTTGCTACGCGAGACGTCCTCCATTGACTCTCCGTCAGCAGTTGCAACTTTAACAGTTAGGTCTTCATGACCTTAATCCACAAGACGGTCAAAATGCTTCCCCAGCATTCTTGACATAAAACAGTCATTTACAAACAGTCACAAAATACAGTTTCTAAATCGAACTCTCGTCTTTCCACATTATCCCTCCTTAGTCCACATTACTTATTCCACATTCTATTCAATGTGTACTCATTCTCATCCATTTCCTCATATCGACGACACATTAATTCACATACACATTCACATTCACATCCATACATCCACATTTACATGCATACATCCATTTTCACATCCTCATTTATACATCCATATCTCATATCTACATTCATACATACACATCCATATCCACATCCATACATACACATCCATATCCACATCCACATCTACATTCATATTCACATCCATATATCCACATTTACATGCATACATCCATTATCACGTCCTTATTCATACATCCACATCCACATTCATATTCACATCCATATATCCACATCTACATGCATACATCCATTATCACGTCCTCATTCATACGTCCACATCCACATTCCCATTCACATCTATACATCCACACATTCCCATTCACATCTATACATCCACATTCACATACATCCACATCCACATTCCCATTCACATTTATACATCCACATCTACATCCACATACATACATACATCCACATACATACATACATACATCCACATCCACATTCCCATTCACATCTATACACACTCTTACAATAAAATAATCAACTTTTTATGCATACCTCTATGCATGAAATTCAAATTTGATAAAAGTAACACTTTTGATATAAAAATTTATCCATTATGTATACTTCTATGCATGAAATAAAAATGATAAAAGTAACACTTTTGATATAAAAATTTATCCTTTATGCATACTTCTATGCATGAAAATAAAAATAATAAAAATAATACTTTTGATATAAAAATTTATCCTTTATGCATACTTCTATGCATGAAAATAAAAATTGATAAAAATAACACTTTTGATATAAAAATTTATCCATTATGCATACTTCTATGCATGAAAATAAAAATAATAAAAATAATACTTTTGATATAAAAATTTATCCTTTATGCATACTTCTATGCATGAAAATAAAAATTGATAAAAATAACACTTTTGATATAAAAATTTATCCATTATGCATACTTCTATGCATGAAAATAAAAATGGTAAAAGTAACACTTTTGATATAAAAATTTAACCATTATGCATACTTCTATGCATGAAATAAAAATGATAAAAATAACACTTTTGATATAAAAACTTATCCTTTATGCATGATATTAAAATTCAATTTCTCCATGATTATAATGAAATTCTTTCAATTAATCTAGGATGATAATTCCTAGAATATGGTAGGAAGTCCTCTTTTTATGCTTTGAATGAAATTATTTTATGCATAATTTTTATAAAAATTTTGCCATAGCTCCGCTGCTATGACTGATAAATCTCAATTTTTCTAAGGGATAAAGCTTATCATTAAGGAAATAATTAAAATGATCTCTAATTGGATCGTTAATCCATATAATGGATTGAATCATCAATATACATAAACTAAAAGCATAGAAAAAAGCCATTTATTTGGCCTCAAGCATAGCTTAATCTTGGGTTAAGGAAAAGCTTTATGAAAAGCTTGATTTGGATTGAGAATGGGTCATGAGTATGACCATTTCTTGAGTCAGAGAGAGAAATTACATAAAAACCATTAGAGTCTAAACATAAATGGAAATTAACTTCAATAGCATTTATTAAATTATGTAACTCTTCACTACTATTCACCAATTAACTTCAATAGCATTTAAAAAACCATACCAATTAAGCTTCTCAAGCTTGAGAGGGGTTGAGAAGAGAGAAACATTGAGAAATTATAGAAAAAATCAATATTCACTAATTACCTTACAAATTGCTTGATTCTTTGTTCACGGTAGAGGCCCCCAACCAATCAATTGGTTAAGTATGTTGATGGAGCCACTAATGGGGATTGAAGAAAGAGGGAAGCTCCAAAAACTAGTGAATTATTAAATGAATTCACAGTTCTTGGCTTAGGTGGAGCAGAGTAACGATGCATAAACACTATATTTTTTTCAACAAGGGGGATGCTTCTATTTATAGGAAAAATTGAGCTCCTAACCAAACAAACTGATTCTAGAATTTTCTAAATCAGTTTGGTCAATATTTGACCATTTTTAGGTCAGTTAAGCTAACTTTTTGGAACTAGACTTGAATGAGGAGAGAGGAGAGATGAAATATCTCAATTTGAATGAGTTTAAAACTCATTCAAGCATGTGAAATATGCACCTCCTTTAAAGAACTCCCCTTCCTTACATATGTGTCATAATGGAATCATTTTAATATTGCTCATAGTTTTTTTTTACTAATAAACCTTGTACATTTTCAACTCTTCATCTTATGTGAAATATGCACCTCCTTTAAAGAATTCCCCTTCCTTACATATGTGTCATAATGGAATCATTTTAATATTGCTCATAGTTTTTTACTAATAAACCTTGTACATTTTCAACTCTTCATCTTATGTGAAATATGCACCTCCTTTAAAGAATTCCCCTTCCTTACATATATGTCATAATGGAATCATTTTAATATTGCTCATAGTTTTTTACTAATAAACCTTGTACATTTTCAACTCTTCATCTTATGTGAAATATGCACCTCCTTTAAAGAATTCCCCTTCCTTACATATGTGTCATAATGGAATTATTTTAATATTGCTCATAGTTTTTTACTAATAAACCTTGTACATTTTCAACTCTTCATCTTATGTGAGCATTTACTCATTTTTGGATACCTTCTTTTTACAAATTGGATTTATCTCCTCCCTACACATAGATTGATGCTATTGGCCCATAGGAACCTTAATTAGACCATAGTCTAAAGATTTCTGAAAATCTAGACCCTTAGACTAAGGTTCTTTATACCTATTTCCAATTAATTCCAATTGCACATTGGAAAATTATTTTTGAATTTCTGTTTCAGGGGAACTCATCTGAATTATAAGAGATATTTTTCTATCCAAAAATATTCAAAATCTGAATATTCTCTCTCTAGAATAATTTTTCTCTCTCTAGGCTAAAATAGTTAGCAACAAGGTCTTTATATTTCTGAAGAGGGTTGATTACAGGGGAAGATACTAGACATCAAAAAGGGGTTGGGGGAGGAATCTTACATTCTACCCCACTTAAAAAACGCGAGATGTCCTCATCTCGCAGTTGGAGTATGATTTCTTTCATCATCTTCTTCTTCTTCAATCACATTCAACTTTACGCCTTGGAAGTGAACGGTCGATTTTTCCCTGGTATTCTGCTGGAGTATGGATGACTTGAGAACTGTCGGTTAAGCCCTTGGTTTTTCAATTGCAGTAAAGATCTGCCCTTCTTTCCTCTTCTACTTCTTCTGAAATTGTGACTGCTCTGGCTGCTGCAGTTTGAGGTGGAATTCTTTCTCTTTGGTTTCCCCTGTTCTGGAAAGGAGTTCTGAGGTTACTCTGGGTAGAGGCAGACGGTTGATTTGGAGTTCTTCTGGGGTTACCCTGGCTTGGGTGAGACGGACCCTGATTAGATTGGTATGAAGGAATTGGTCTCTGAATTCGGGGTCCTAGACTACCCTGTCCCCTTGACATGGCAGGAGTTGGGCAGTCTTTTAACTGATGACCAAAACCTTGGCATCCAAAACACCGGTTCTCACTTCTGGGCTCATTGTTTTGCATCCTTAAAATAGATGGTCCTCCTAAGAAAGTATTTTGGGGGAAGGATCTTCCTTCACTTTGGAGTCTTCCTGCATCTTGATTCTGAATTTGGAATTTGGTTAGGTTTTGTCCCGGGTACCAAGGAAAAAAGTTCCAAGGCCCCCTAGCCGGAAGTTCATGCAAACATAAAACTAGCCACACCACTTACACACCCAATATGAAATTGCCTTTTTCTTAGCATCAGCTAACTTTAAAACAATCCTTTAATGAAACCATAGTACCACTGATCACAATCTTTCAATTTATCCAGTTGATTCATAATTTCCCATCATTCCTTCATCAAAGTATCTATGGCATCATTGGCAACTAGAACGCTCACCACCTGTCCACATAGGGGCCTTTTCAATAGTTCCTAGCCCATAATACTCGACATTATAATCACTTATAAAAATCAAGATGGACTCTCGTTGAAGATCAGCAAGATCAACCAACAGATCCATATAAAGAGCCATGGACTCATCCATTGAAGACCAGCAAGGTCAATCAACCAGATCCATGCCCGGTTTCACAAAACAACTCTTACTCCTTGTTCCAATATCTTCCACGACGCACGTGTGGGTATCTTCGGCGACCCACAGCCCGAGCACCGTATGGTCAGCACCCTCTAGGATCCTTCGCAGGTGACCTAGCGCTTCACTCATAGGCCGCTTCCTTGGTCCCTCATCCACCGTACCGGAAGCTCACCATTTAAATCGAACCGAGGCTGGTCAAGACCTCGATTGACCTTGCTACGCGAGACGTCCTCCATTGACTCTCCGTCAGCAGTTGCAACTTTAACAGTTAGGTCTTCATGACCTTAATCCACAAGACGGTCAAAATGCTTCCCCAGCATTCTTGACATAAAACAGTCATTTACAAACAGTCACAAAATACAGTTTCTAAATCGAACTCTCGTCTTTCCACATTATCCCTCCTTAGTCCACATTACTTATTCCACATTCCATTCAATGTGTACTCATTCTCATCCATTTCCTCATATCGACGACACATTAATTCACATACACATTCACATTCACATCCATACATCCACATTTACATGCATACATCCATTTTCACATCCTCATTTATACATCCATATCTCATATCTACATTCATACATACACATCCATATCCACATCCATACATACACATCCATATCCACATCCACATCTACATTCATATTCACATCCATATATCCACATTTACATGCATACATCCATTATCACGTCCTCATTCATACATCCACATCCACATTCATATTCACATCCATATATCCACATCTACATGCATACATCCATTATCACGTCCTCATTCATACGTCCACATCCACATTCCCATTCACATCTATACATCCACACATTCCCATTCACATCTATACATCCACATCTACATCCACATTCACATACATCCACATCCACATTCCCATTCACATTTATACATCCACATCTACATCCACATACATACATACATCCACATACATACATACATACATCCACATCCACATTCCCATTCACATCTATACACACTCTTACAATAAAATAATCAACTTTTTATGCATACCTCTATGCATGAAATTCAAATTTGATAAAAGTAACACTTTTGATATAAAAATTTATCCATTATGTATACTTCTATGCATGAAATAAAAATGATAAAAGTAACACTTTTGATATAAAAATTTATCCTTTATGCATACTTCTATGCATGAAAATAAAAATAATAAAAATAATACTTTTGATATAAAAATTTATCCTTTATGCATACTTCTATGCATGAAAATAAAAATTGATAAAAATAACACTTTTGATATAAAAATTTATCCATTATGCATACTTCTATGCATGAAAATAAAAATAATAAAAATAATACTTTTGATATAAAAATTTATCCTTTATGCATACTTCTATGCATGAAAATAAAAATTGATAAAAATAACACTTTTGATATAAAAATTTATCCATTATGCATACTTCTATGCATGAAAATAAAAATGGTAAAAGTAACACTTTTGATATAAAAATTTAACCATTATGCATACTTCTATGCATGAAATAAAAATGATAAAAATAACACTTTTGATATAAAAACTTATCCTTTATGCATGATATTAAAATTCAATTTCTCCATGATTATAATGAAATTCTTTCAATTAATCTAGGATGATAATTCCTAGAATATGGTAGGAAGTCCTCTTTTTATGTTTTGAATGAAATTATTTTATGCATAATTTTTATAAAAATTTTACCATAGCTCCGCTGCTATGACTGATAAATCTCAATTTTTCTAAGGGATAAAGCTTATCATTAAGGAAATAATTAAAATGATCTCTAATTGGATCGTTAATCCATATAATGGATTGAATCATCAATATACATAAACTAAAAGTATAGAAAAAAGCCATTTATTTGGCCTCAAGCATAGCTTAATCTTGGGTTAAGGAAAAGCTTTATGAAAAGCTTGATTTGGATTGAGAATGGGTCATGAGTATGACCATTTCTTGAGTGAGAGAGAGAAATTACATAAAAACCATTAGAGTCTAAACATAAATGAAAATTAACTTCAATAGCATTTATTAAATTATGTAACTCTTCACTACTATTCACCAATTAACTTCAATAGCATTTAAAAAACCATACCAATTAAGCTTCTCAAGCTTGAGAGGGGTTGAGAAGAGAGAAACATTGAGAAATTATAGAAAAAATCAATATTCACTAATTACCTTACAAATTGCTTGATTCTTTGTTCACGGTAGAGGCCCCCAACCAATCAATTGGTTAAGTATGTTGATGGAGCCACTAATGGGGATTGAAGAAAGAGGGAAGCTCCAAAAACTAGTGAATTATTAAATGAATTCACAGTTCTTGGCTTAGGTGGAGTAGAGTAACGATGCATAAACACTATATTTTTTTCAACAAGGGAGATGCTTCTATTTATAGGAAAAATTGAGCTCCTAACCAAACAAACTGATTCTAGAATTTTCTAAATCAGTTTGGTCAATATTTGACCATTTTTAGGTCAGTTAAGCTAACTTTTTGGAACTAGACTTGAATGAGGAGAGAGGAGAGATGAAATATCTCAATTTGAATGAGTTTAAAACTCATTCAAGCATGTGAAATATGCACCTCCTTTAAAGAACTCCCCTTCCTTACATATGTGTCATAATGGAATCATTTTAATATTGCTCATAGTTTTTTTTTACTAATAAACCTTGTACATTTTCAACTCTTCATCTTATGTGAAATATGCACCTCCTTTAAAGAATTCCCCTTCCTTACATATGTGTCATAATGGAATCATTTTAATATTGCTCATAGTTTTTTACTAATAAACCTTGTACATTTTCAACTCTTCATCTTATGTGAAATATGCACCTCCTTTAAAGAATTCCCCTTCCTTACATATATGTCATAATGGAATCATTTTAATATTGCTCATAGTTTTTTACTAATAAACCTTGTACATTTTCAACTCTTCATCTTATGTGAAATATGCACCTCCTTTAAAGAATTCCCCTTCCTTACATATGTGTCATAATGGAATTATTTTAATATTGCTCATAGTTTTTTACTAATAAACCTTGTACATTTTCAACTCTTCATCTTATGTGAGCATTTACTCATTTTTGGATACCTTCTTTTTACAAATTGGATTTATCTCCTCCCTACACATGGATTGATGCTATTGGCCCATAGGAACCTTAATTGGACCATAGTCTAAAGATTTCTGAAAATCTAGACCCTTAGACTAAGGTTCTTTATACCTATTTCCAATTAATTCCAATTGCACATTGGAAAATTATTTTTGAATTTCTGTTTCAGGGGAACTCATCTGAATTATAAGAGATATTTTTCTATCCAAAAATATTCAAAATCTGAATATTCTCTCTCTAGAATAATTTTTCTCTCTCTAGGCTAAAATAGTTAGCAACAAGGTCTTTATATTTCTGAAGAGGGTTGATTACAGGGGAAGATACTAGACATCAAAAAGGGGTTGGGGGAGGAATCTTACAGTGTCGGGCGCATGTCCTTTTCGAGTTTTTAGAATAGTATGTCTATCAGAGCGCGTCTATAGCGTGCCTATAGACGCATCAGAGAGCGCGTCTAAAAGTGCATCTATAGACGCGTCTACTCTGTGTTGGAAACAAATAGCCGCATCTATAGACGCGCTGTTATACGCGAAGATAGACGCTGTGTTTTTTCTATCTTTTTTTTCCCTCTCCTCTCTTTTTCTGTCTTTTTTTCTCCTCTCTTTTCCTCTCCTTTCTCCTCTCTTTTCCTCTCCTTTCATGGAAATAAGTCATTGCATGAATGAAGAAAGGGATTGCATGAATGATGGAAAGGGATTGCATGATTGAAGAAGGGGATTGCATGAATGATGGAAAGGGAAAGCATGATTGAAAAAATGGATTGCACTCTATATTTTCCTCTCTTTTTCCTTCTCTCTTTTATCCTCTCTTTCCTTCTCTTTTCGTCTCTCTTTTTCTCTCTTATCTCCTCTCTTTTTCTCTCTTTTTTTCTCCTCTCTTTTCCTCTATTCTCCTCTCTTTTTCTCTTTTATCCCCTCTTTTTCTCCTCTCTTTTCCTCTCCTTTCTCCTCTCTTTTATCCCCGCTATGCATGCCTTTTCTACTCTCTTTCCTTCTCTCTTTTTCTCTCTTTTTCTCTTCTTTTTCTCTTCTTTTTCTCTTCTGAGTTCATCAGTAATCTTCTTTTTTTCTTTTTTCCAGTTCATCATGTGGCCAGGAAGCTCTTCAGGCTCACCTGATCTTCGGGACCTTTTGGGGCACCCTCCCAGTCCTGGGGAGTTATACGGCTACATGACGGGTACTCTAAACACCCCCCAGGAGTCGGCACTACAGACTCCAAACCACCCTAGCCCCACACCTTTTGAGATTACCCCAGTGGAGTCAACACAGCCCAGCCGGCTACATAGCCGAGGCCTTTCCTCCATGCCGTCCTATGCCCCTTCCCCCATGCCGTCAGGAGGCACTTCTGCCTCACAGAGCTGTCAGCGTACTCCCGTGCAGTCGAGACTTGGTTCTCCAGCTATATAGGTGGCCAGCGTACTAGCTCGACACGACATAGTAGCAGGGAGAGCGGTGGGGGATGCATGGCACAGTGCTTTAGGAGGGGTGGTGGTGGGGACGAGAATGATTCAGATGATTTAGACGTGCCTCCGGGTGATGGTACGATCTACTAAGACATCACTCAGACAAGAGGCATCTTGATGGATGCACGGGGGAAGGACATCATGGCCTTCATGCGCTCTGAAATTGCTAACAATTACAGAGATTGCTTTATTCACTACCAAGATCAACCAAAGAGGTTGGCTGATGAGACCCTCGCTGCTGTTCGCTCTAGGTATCCTAACCCCTCCAATGTTCAGTTCACAGATAAATGGGCCAAGTCAAAGATTGTTTCGATACTTAGCAATAAAAGATCTTCGCTTAAGAGGCATGCACTAGGCGGAGCTTGCCAGGCTCCAGGGAGGTCAACCACCAAGGGGCCCGCCCCACACCGCTCACAAGCGTGAGTGGAAGAAAGCAATGAAGTCAGCAAAGGAGGAACCCAGTCTAAAGCACGTGGAGGCACGAAGGATCCAAATGGAGCAATATGGAATCGTGCATTTTGGAGCAGGGGGTGTTGAATCATGGGAGGCCCAGTTTGTAAGTATCGATCTCAAATTATATTGTTTATGTAGTTTATTAGGAGGTTGTTTCTTTGTACTAACCCCTCCGCAAATTGTGTCATCTTGCAGTTTGATATCGTGGGCAGGTACCCTACTCCTGTCGAGACAGCCTACCACCGCCACCATCGCGGAGGAGATACATGGAGGCACTTCTATAATGACGGGTCGATTACTGAGGAGCAGTATATCCGAGCTACTGGAGAGTCCCCCGAGGTATTTGAAAGCAATTAAATAATGTCAATATTATAAATAAAGATTTGATTTTTCATACATTGATATATGTTGTCCCTTGTTTACAGGACCCTGCACAAGAAGATGAGGAAGAAGGAGGCAGAGAAGGGAGCGAGGAGTAGTGCTAGCTACTCTTTTTTAGCCACAACTGGCTTGGCTTCATGCCTCTTGTATATACACTCCTCTTATTTTTGGTACTTGAAGCCACAGGACGTGGCTTAGCTTCGTACTATATGTACATACAAGCACTTTTTGAGCTATCAATTAATGCCTTTGTAACTAAACGTTTTGGAGTTGTAATGTTTTATTTGGAATTGTAATTAATGTCAGCTATAGACGTGCTTGCAAGAGTGCTAATTAAAATGCGATTGGCTGTAAGAATTGAATTACACAATGTGGAAATGGTCTGTAGCGCGTCTATATACGCATCTGTTTGTTCAAGAAGCGTCTATTTGTGCGTCTATAAATGCCTCTATAATTGCGTCTATAAACGTGTCTATGCATGCGTCTGTATGTTTTTTAGAATTTCTCCTCGAGCGTCTATTTGTGCGTCTATATGCGCGTCTATAGGCGCATCTGTTTGCTATCTTTTAAATGCGTTTTTAGACGTGGGTCTGTAGACGCGCTAATAGATGTGCAAATAGACGCGCCCGTAAGTTGTTTTTTTTAGTTGAGTAAACGCGTCTGTGTGCGCGTCTGTAGGTGCTTTGTCTTGTTGTGATCCTAACCTTACATGTTGCTTAGATTGTCATGAGATGTTTTTGGTCTGTGGATGGTGCCTTTATTGACCATAGAGGCCCACATGATTGTGACACAATACCAGGCACCTTGGGCTTACATTCCATCAGAAGCACACGTGCATAATAGCCCCCACGATTCACACAAGATAGTTTGCATGCTTTTGTGGAGCATGTATCGATGGTGATTAGTAAGATTGTGCCTCGAGAGGATGAGAAAATGCACGGATATAGACAATGCTCTCTCCTCAGCCTCCTTTGCAATCGAGTGTGGTTGGATAAGCACATTGGTCCTATGTTCATGGAGGCCAACTATGGTGAGATGATAGATTTGCTACAAGAGGGTGATGTATTTACCATTATTGCTGAGAATATAATAGCGAGGGAGTAGACTACTATCTCATGAGTTACACTAGGGAAAAATGCATCATCAACCTGGATACAATGGATAATCATGGATTGTCTTTTAATGCCCACATAGCATGATTGTGGCAAGCCGATTCCACTAGAAGATTGGACATTGTTTGGGGGAGTCTTGGGATCTAGTAGTGATAAGGGAGTTAGAGGCAGTTCAATACTTTCATCTATTGCTTGGTGTCACGCTCACTCTTAATCGAGTATATAGTCACCAACTTGGATCTTGCTGCATTTTTGGCTTTGATTTGTGACCATGAGAGAATTTTTGAGTATTTGAGAGCTAGAGAGGGTGTTAATGGATAGATCTCTATATTGATAGGGAATCTACTTTTACCATCATAGTACTATTTCTTTTTTTATGGTTGTACTTTTAGAGGAATTTCATATTGCTCATATTGAAATTTCTTCTACCTTGATTTTATCTTTGTACTTTATCACTGCAGCCATAAGTAGCTCCCAAATGAAGGGTAAGGTCAGTGCCACACCTCGCATCCTTTTCATAGCACCACGTGCACTTAGAGTTGGCTCTAGTAGACAGCAAAGTTTAGATGCCAATGAGGTTGGTGCTTTGTGACCGCGTAGTGGTCGTCTAGCTAGCCATGATCACCTACTAGGTGAAGACACTAGAGCCTTGATAGAAATATTTTGGGAGGCAAATTCGCATGCCTGTTCATTGAGCACGATACTTGGTTTCTTGAAATCACCAAAACCGAGTTGTATTCTCAGCTTTTGCCAGCATTTCCAAAATAAAAATTGGGCAAAGGTCATCTAAGGGGTGTAATCCTTGGTTTGTGAGTTTCTCATGACAATGCTACCGTATTTTTTCACTACCATCTTTAAGTTCTAACTATTTTATAATGTGTTCCATTCTCTTAGTGGGCATTGAGAGCTACCTCATAGGCCTCGTGATTTCCTCCACTCTCTTTTGTGTGCATGCACGGAGGATACCCATTACCATATGATGCCTTGTGTGGAGAAAACTTTCACATCATGTGGTTCACTTGCATGGCTACAGATGATAGATCTTGATGCAAGTGACCAAGAGATAGTGACATGGTGACGCTACTATGACTATGTGACATTTAGGGAGCAAAGCCACCCCTATATATGGCACACTCAATGTGCCAAGTGGGAGGATTGTCAGTTCAGAGCATGCATGGTAGAGTTCCCTATTGGTGTGGTGGTCTCTATGGTCGATTTTGGAGAGAACTACACCTTCACACCTTTTGAAGGGATACAATCAGAGTATTACTTCTCAGAGTAGGTAATGGTTATATTTCATATTATTTGTTTCACATTTGAGCTATATTACTTACTTGATTTTTTTGACCTAATCACCTCTCTCCCTAACCTCTTCAGGTTGCTATTATGGTCCATATTAGCTATCAACGTCATTCAAGGGCACGTATAGATGGGATAGGGAGTATCCCCGAGGCGCATGCCATTGTTCAGGAGCCATTGTTCAGGAGTATCATTTCTACATCAGTGTGATCGCTCACATGATGCACATTTTGTGTAACAATGTTTCCATCTCCATGATTATTTTTTATTGTAGTTTCATCCAGAAAGATGAAGACACATTTTTAAGTTAGATCTCGAAAAACCCAAGACATCATCTTCTTAAAAACTTCACTGGTGTATCGTAGACTCCAAAAGGCATCACCACAAATTCATAGGTCACGCTCGATCTTGAAGGCGGATTTTGAAATGTCAGCCTCAAAGATCCAAACCTAATGGTAGCCATTCTTAATATCTATCCTAGAGAAAACTTTAACACCATTCAATCGCTCTAGGATGTAGTCTGTTTTGGGCATCAGCAATCTATTCTTTACTATGAGCTTATTTAGCACCCTGTCTTATCCTTCTTTTGGACAAACAAGATGGGAGCAACCAATGGGGAGGAGGAAGGGTTTACCAAATACATGTGTAAAGAGCCCTATATATGTGTAAAGAGCCCTATATATGTGTCATAGGGCTCTCTATGCGCTCTATGCATGCATAGAGGGCTCTACCTATTGCATGTGAGGGTTCTACCAAATTCATGATAGCTCTGCGCATTTGCATAAGGGCTATGACCATATATAAATGCATTAATCTCTATGCATACATAGGTCTCTCTATGAGCTCTTTACTCATGCATAGGGCTCTCTATGTATGTATAAAATCTCTTACCTTATACATAGAGCTCTCTTTCAACTCTATGATCTGCATGTATAAGGGCTCTTATCTTATGCATAGAGTTCTCTTTCATCTCCATGCACAATTTAGAGCCCTTATGTTCAAATGAGTTTAGGCTTTATAGAATTCATGAGAGCTCAATGCATTTCCATAAGGTCCCTTACCTTATACATGCATAGAGGGCTCTACAAAGTCATGGATATATATCTCTATGCATTTAGTGCTCTATGAATGCATAGGGATCTCTATGAGCTCTATGCATGCATAGAAGCATCTACCAAATACATAAGTAATCTATGCATAAGGTAGAGATCTCTATCCACTCTTCTATGAGCTCTCTATGCATGCATAGAAGGATCTACCAAATACATAAGTACTCTATGCATAAGCTAGAGATCTCTATGCACTCTTCTATGAGCTCTCTAGATGGGATAGGGAGTATCCCCGAGGCCCATGAAATTATTCAATAGTATCATTTTTACAACACTGTGATCGCTCACATGATGCACATTTTGTGTAACAATGTTTCCCTCTCTATGATTATTTTTTACTGCACTCCCTAAGAAGCTAAGGATTTCATCTAGAAAGATGAAGACGCATTTTCAAGTTAGATCCCAAAAAACCCGAGACATTTCCATAGCACCACATGCACTTAGAGTTGGCTCTAGTAGACAGCAAAGTTTAGATGCCAATGAGGTTGGTGCTTTGTGAGACCGAGTAGTGGTTGTCTAGCTAGCCATGATCACCTACTAGGTGAAGACAATAGAGCCTTGATAGAAATATTTTGGGACGTAAATTCGCATGCCTTACTAGTTTTCAGAAAGGTTTTGCACAAGAGAGTCACAAGAGGAGTGTTCATTGAGCAGGATGCTTGGTTTCTTGAAATCGCCAAAACCGAGTTGTATTCGCAGCTTTTGGCAGCATTTCCAAAATCAAAATTGGGCAAAGGACATCTAAGGGATGTAATCCTTGGTTTGTGAGTTGCTCATGACAAAGCAACCAGTATTTTTTTCACTACCATGTTAAGTTCTAACTATTTTATAATGTGTTCCATTCTCTTAGTGGGCATTGAGAGCTGCCGCATAGGCCTCATGATTTCCTCCACTCTCTTTTGTGTGCATGCACGGAGGATACCCATTACCATATATGATGCCTTGTGTGGAGAAAACTTTCACATGATGTGGTTCACTTGCACAGCTAAATATGATAGATCTTGATGCAAGTGGCCAAGAGATAGTGACATGGTGGCGCTAATACTATGTGACATTTAGGGAGCAAAGCCACCCCTATATATGGCACACTCAATGTGCCAAGTGGCAGGATTGTCAGTTCAGAGCATGCATGGTAGAGTTCCCTATTGGTGTGGTTGTCTCTATGGTCGATTTTGGAGAGAACTACACCTTCACACCTTTTCAAGGGATACAATCTGAGTATTACTTCTCAGAGTAGGTAATGGTTATATTTCATATTATTTGTTTCACATTTGAGCTATATTACTTACTTGATTTTTTTGACCTAATCACCTCTCTCCCTAACCTCGCCAGGTTGCTATCGCCAGGTTGCTATTATGGTCCACATTAGCTATCAACATCATTCAAGGGCACATATAGATGGGATAGGGAGTACCCCGAGGCGCATGCCATTGTTCAGGAGTATCATTTCTACATCAGTGAGATCGCTCACATGATGCACATTTTGTGTAACAATGTTTCCATCTCCATGATTATTTTTTACTGCAGTCCCTGATAAGCTAAGGATTTCATCTAGAAAGATGAAGACACATTTTTAAGTTAGATCCCAAAAAACCCAAGACATCATCTTCTTAAAAACTTCACTGGTGTATTGGAGACTCCAAAAGGCATCACCACAAATTCATAGGTCATGCTTGGTCTTAAAGGCGGATTTTGAAATGTCAGCCTCAAAGATCCAAACCTAATGGTAGCCACTCTTAATATCAATCCTAGAGAAAACTTTAACACCATTCAATCGCTCTAGGATGTAGTCTGTTTTGGGCATCGGCAATCTATTCTTTACTGTGAGCTTATTTAGTGCCCTGTCTTATCCTTCTTTTGGACAAACAAGATGGGAGCAACCAGTGGGGAGGAGGAAGGGTTTACCAAATACATGTGTAAAGAGCCCTATATATGTGTTATAGGGCTCTCCATGCACTCTATGCATGCATAGAGGGCTCTACCTATTGCATGTGAGGGTTCTACCAAATTCATGATAGCTCTGCGCATTTGCATAATAAGGGCTATGACCATATATAAATGCATTGATTTGTATGCATACTTAGGTCTCTCTATGAGCTCTTTTTTCATGCATAGGGCTCTCTATGAGCTCTATGTATGTATAAAATCTCTTACCTTATACATAGAGCTCTCTTTCAACTCTATGAGCTCTATGCATGTGTAAGGGCTCTTATCTTATGCATAGAGTTCTCTTTCATCTCGATGCACAAGTTAGAGCCCTTATGTTCAAATGAGTTTAGGCTTTATAGAATTCATGAGAGCTCAATGCATTTCCATAAGGTCCCTTAACTTATACATGCATAGAGGGCTCTACAAAGTCATGGATATATATCTCTATACATTTAGTGCTCTATGCATGCATAGGGATCTCTATGAGCTCTATGCATGCATAGAAGCATCTACCAAATACATAAGTACTCTATGCATAAGGTAGAGATCTCTATCCACTCTTCTATGAGCTCTCTATGCATGCATAGAGGGATCTACCAAATACATAAGTACTCTATGCATAAGCTAGAGATCTCTATGCACTCTTCTATGAGCTCTCTAGATGGGATAGGGAGTATCCCCGAGGTCCATGACATTGTTCAATAGTATCAATTTTACATCACTATGATCGCTTACATGATGCACATTTTGTGTAACAGTGTTTCCATCTCTATGATTTTTTTTTACTGCACTCCCTAAGAAGCTAAGGATTTCATCTAGAAAGATGACACATTTTCAAGTTAGATCCCAAAAAACCCGAGACATTTCCATAGCACCACATGCACTTAGAGTTGGCTCTAGTAGATAGCAAAGTTTAGATGCCAATGAGGTTGGTGCTTTGTGAGACCAAGTAGAGGTCGTCTAGCTAGCCATGATCACCTACTAGGTGAAGACACTAGAGCCTTGATAGAAATATTTTGGGAGGCAAATTTGCATGCCTTACTAGTTTTCAAAAAGGTTTTGCACAAGAGAGTCACAAGAGGAGTGTTCATTGAGCACGATGCTTGGTTTCTTGAAATCACCAAAACCGAGTTGTATTCTTCGCTTTTGGCAGCATTTCCAAAAGCAAAATTGGGCAAAGGTCATCTAAGGGGTGTAATCCTTGGTTTGTGAGTTGCTCATGACAATGCGACCCATATTTTTTTCACTACCATGTTAAGTTCTAACTGTTTTATAATGTGTTCCATTCTCTTAGTGGGCATTGAGAGCTGCCTCATAGGCCTCGTGATTTCGTCCACTCTCTTTTGTGTGCATGCACGAAGGATACCCATTACCATATGATGCCTTGTGTGGAGAAAACTTTCACATCATGTGGTTCACTTGCATGGCTATAGATGATAGATCTTGATGCAAGTGACCAAGAGATAGTGACATGGTGATGCTATGACTATGTGACATTTAGGGAGAAAAGCCACCCCTATATATGGCACACTCAATGTGCCAAGTGGTAGGATTCTCAGTTCAGAGCATGCATGGTAGAGTTCCCTATTGGTGTGGTTGTCTCTATGGTCGATTTTGGAGAGAACTACACCTTCACACCTTTTCAAGGGATAGAATCCGAGTATTACTTCTCAGAGTAGGTAATGGTTATATTTCATATTATTTGTTTCACATTTGAGCTATATTACTTACTTGCTTTTTTTGACCTAATCACCTCTCTCCCTAACGTCACCAAGTTGCTATTATGGTCCAGATTAGCTATCAACATCATTCAAGGGCACATATAGATGGGATAGGGAGTACCCGCGAGGCGCATGCCATTGTTCAGGAGTATCATTTCTACATCAGTGTGATCGCTCACATGATGCACATTTTGTGTAACAATGTTTCCACATGATTATTTTTTACTGTAGTCCCTGAGAAGCTAAGGATTTCATCGAGAAAGATGAAGACACATTTTTAAGTTAGATCCCGAAAAACCTAAGACATCTTCTTAAAAACTTCACTGGTGTATTGGAGACTCCAAAAGGCATCACCACCAAATCATAGGTCACGCTCGGTCTTGAAGGCGGATTTGGAAATGTCAGCCTCAAAGATCCAAACCTAATGGTAGCCACTCTTAATATCTATCCTAGATAAAACTTTAACACCATTCAATCGCTCTAGGATGTAGTCTGTTTTGGGCATCAGTCATCTATTCTTTACTATGAGCTTATTTAGGGCCCTGTCTTATCCTTCTTTTTGACAAACAAGATGGGAGCAACCAATGGGGAGGAGGAAGGGTTTAGCAAATACGTGTAAAGAGCCCTCTATATGTGTCATAGGGCTCTCTATGCGCTCTATGCATGCATAGAGGGCTTTACCTATTGCATGTGAGGGTTCTACCAAATTCATAATAGCTCTGTGCATTTGCATGAGGGCTATGACCGTATATAAATGCATTGAACTCTATGCATACATAGGTCTCTCTATGAGCTCTTTATTCATGCATAGGGCTCTCTATGTATGTATAAAATCTCTTACCTTATACATAGAGCTCTCTTTCAACTCTATGAGCTCTATGCATGTATAAGGGCTCTTATCTTATGCATAGAGTTCTCTTTCATCTCTATGCACAAGTTAGAGCCCTTATGTTCAAATGAGTTTAAGGTTTATAGAATTCATGAGAGCTCAATGCATTTCCATAAGGTCCCTTACCTTATACATGGATAGAGGGCTCTACCAAGTCATGGATATATATCTCTATGCATTTAGTGCTCTATGCATGCATAGGGATCTCTATGAGCTCTATGCATGCATAGAAGCATCTACCAAATACATAAGTACTCTATGCATAAGGTAGAGATCTCTATCCACTCTTCTATGAGCTCTCTATGCATGCATAGAAGGATCTACCAAATACATAAGTACAGTATGCATAAGAAGCTAGAGATCTCTATGCACTCTTCTATGAGCTCTCTAGATGGGATAGGGAGTATCCCGAGGCCCATGAAATTGTTCAATAGTATCATTTTTACAACACTGTGATCGCTCACATGATGCACATTTTGTGTAACAATGTTTCCCTCTCTATGATTATTTTTTACTGCACTCCCTGAGAAGCTAAGGATTTCATCTAGAAAGATGAAGACGCATTTTCAACTTAGATCCCAAAAAACCCGAGACATCATCTTCTTAAGAACTTCACTAGTGTATTAGTGACTCAAGAAGGCATCACCACAACTCATAGGTCACGCTCGGTCTTGAAGGTGGATTTTGAAATGTCAGCCTAAAAGATCCAAACCTAATGGTAGCCACTCTTAATATCTATCCTAGAGAAAACTTTAACACCATTCAATCGCTCTAGGATGTACTCTATTTTGGGCATGGGCAATCTATTCTTAACTGTGAGCTTACTTAGCGCCCTATCTTATCTTTCTTTTGGATAAAAAGATGGGAGCAGACAATGGGGAGGAGGGAGGGTTTACCAAATACATGTGTAAAGAGCCTTATACATGTGTACTAGGGCTCTCTATGAGCACTATGCATGCATAGAGGTCTCTACCTAATGCATGTGAGAGTTCTACCAAATGCCTGATAGCTCTACACATTTGCATAAAGGGCTATTACCATATATGCAAATGCATTGATCTCTATGCATACATAGGTCTCTCTACTATGAGATATTTATTCATGCATAGGGCTCACTAAGAGATCTATGTATGTATAAGAGCTCTCACATTATGCATAGATCTCTCTTTCAACTCTATGACCTCTATGCATGTATAAGGGCTCTTATCTTATGCATAGAGTTCTCTTTCAGCTCTAGGTACAAGTTACAGCCCTTATGTGCAAATGCATTGAGGCTTTATAAAATTCATGAGAGATCAATGCATTTCCATAAGGTCCCTTACCTTATACATGCATAGAGGGCTCTACCAAGTCATGGATATATATCTCTATGCATTTAGCACTCTAGGTGCTGTATTTACCATTATTGCTGAGAATATAATAGCGAGGGAGTATACTACTATCTCATGAGTTGCACTAGGGAAAAATGCATCATCAACCCGGATACGATGGATAATCATGGATTGTCTTTTAATGCCCACATAGCATGATTGTGGCAAGCGGATTCCACTTGTAGATTGTACATTGTTTGGGGGAGTCTTGGGATCTAGTAGTGATAAGGGAGTTAGAGGTAGTTCAATACTTTCATCTATTGCTCGGTGTCACGCTCACTCTTAATCGAGTACAGAGTCACCAACTTGGATCTTGCTTGCATTTTTGGCTTTGATTCGTGACCATGAGAGAATTTTAGAGTATTTGAGAGCTAGAGAGGGTGTTGATGGATAGATCTCTATATTGATAGGGAATTTACTTTTACCATCATAGTACTATTTCTTTTTTATGGTTGTACTTTTAGAGGAATTTCATATTTGCTCATATTGGAATTTCTTCTACCTCGATTTTATCTTTGTACTTTATGAGTGTAGCCATAAGTAGCTCCCAAATGAAGGGGAAGGTGAGTGCCACACCTCGCATCCTTTCCATAGCACCACATGCACTTAGAGTTGGCTCTAGTAGACAGCAAAGTTTAGATGCCAATGAGTTTGGTGCTTTGTGAGACCGAGTAGTGGTCCTCTAGCTAGCCATGATCACCTACTAGGTGAAGACACTAGAGCCTTGATAGAAATATTTTGGGAGGCAAATTTGCATGCCTTACTAGTTTTCAAAAAGGTTTTGCACAAGAGAGTCACAAGAGGAGTGTTCATTGAGCACGATGCTTGGTTTCTTGAAATCACCAAAACCGAGTTGTATTCTTAGCTTTTGATAGCATTTCCAAAATCAAAATTGGGCAAAGGTCATCTAAGGGGTGTAATCCTTGGTTTGTGAGTTGCTCATGACAATGCGACCCGTATTCTTTTCACTTCCATGTTAAGTTCTAACTATTTTATAATGTGTTCCATTCTGTTAGTGGGCATTGAGAGCTGCCTTATAGGCCTCGTGATTTCCTCCACTCTCTTTTGTGTGCATGCATGGAGGATACGCATTACCACATGATGATGCCTTGTGTGGAGAAAACTTTCACATCATGTGGTTCACTTGCACGGCTACAGATGATAGATCTTGATGCAAGTGACCAAGAGATAGTGACATGGTGACGCTATGACTATGTGACATTTAGGGAGCAAAGCCACCCCTATATATGGCACACTCAATGTGCCAAGTGGCAGGATTATCAGTTCAGAGCATGCATGGTAGAGTTCCCTATTGGTGTGGTTGTCTCTATGGTCGATTTTGGAGAGAACTACACACCTTTTCAAGGGATACAATCTGAGTATTACATAGTTGGGCTAGGGAGTACCCCCGAGGTGCATGCCATTGTTCAGGAGTATCATTTCTACATCAGTGTGATCACTCACATGATGCACATTTTGTGTAACAATGTTTCCATCTCCATGATTATTTTTTACTGTAGTCCCTGAGAAGCTAAGGATTTCATCTAGAAAGATAAAGACACATTTTTAAGTTAGATCCCGAAAAACCCAAGACATCATCTTCTTAAAAACTTCACTGGTGTATTGAAGACTCCAAAAGGCATCACCACAAATTCATAGGTCACGCTCGGTCTTGAAGGCGGATTTTGAAATGTCAGCCTCAAAGATCCAAACCTAATGGTAGCCACTCTTAATATCTATCCTAGAGAAAACTTTAACACCATTCAATCACTCTAGGATGTAGTCTATTTTGGGCATCGGCAATCTATTCTTTACTCTGAGATTATTTAGCGCACTGTCCTATCCTTCTTTTGGACAAACAAGATGGGAGCAGTGAGTTGGGGAGGAGGAAGGGTTTATCAAGTACATGTGTAAAGAGCCCTATATATGTGTCATAGGGCTCTCTATGCGCTCTATGCATGCATAGCGGGCTCTACCTATTGCATTTGAGGGTTCTACCAAATTCATGATAGCTGTGCGCATTTGCATAATAAGGGCTATGAACATATATAAATGCATTGATTTGTATGCATACATAGGTCTCTCTTCTATGAACTCTTTATTCGTGCATAGGGCTCTCTATGAGCTCTATGTATGTATAAAATCTCTTAGCTTATACATAGAGCTCTCTTTACACTTTATGAGCTCTATGCATGTATAAGGGCTCTTATCTTATGTATAGAGTTCTCTTTCATCTCTATGCACAAGTTAGAGCCCTTATGTTCAAATGCGTTTAGGCTTTATAGAATTCATGAGAGCTCAATGCATTTCCATAAGGTCCCTTACCTTATACATGCATAGAGGGCTCTACAAAGTCATGGATATATATCTCTATGCATTTAGTGCTCTATGCATGCATAGGGATCTCTATGAGCTCTATGCATGCATAGAAGCATCTACCAAATACATAAGTACTCTATGCATAAGGTAGAGATCTCTATCCACTCTTCTATGAGCTCTCTATACATGCATAGAAGGATCTACGAAATACATAAGTACTCTATGCATATGCTAGAGATCTCTATGCACTCTTCTATGAGCTCTCTAGATGGGATAGGGAGTATCCCCGAGGCCCATGACATTGTTCAATAGTATTATTTCTACATCACTGTGATCGCTCACACGATGCACATTTTGTGTGTAAGAATGTTTCCCTCTCTATGATTATTTTTTACTGCACTCCCTGAGAAGCTAAGGATTTCATCTAGAAAGATGAAGACGCATTTTCAAGTTAGATCCCAAAAAACTCGAGACATCATCTTCTTAAGAACTTCACTAGTGTATTAGTGACTCCAGAAGGCATCACCAAAACTCATAGGTCACGCTCGATCTTGAAGAGGCGGATTTTGAAATGTCAGTCTCAAAGATCCAAACCTAATGGTAGCCACTCTTAATATCTATCCTAGAGAAAACTTTAACACCATTCAATCGCTCTAGGATGTACTCTATTTTGGGCATGGGCAATCTATTCTTAACTGTGAGCTCATTTAGCGCCCTGTCTTATCTTTCTTTTGGATAAAAAGATGGGAGCAGACAATGGGGAGGAGGGAGGGTTTACCAAATACATGTGTAAAGAGCCCTATACATGTGTACTAGGGCTCTCTATGAGCGCTATGCATGCATAGAGGTCTTTACCTAATGCATGTGAGAGTTCTACCAAATGCCTGATAGCTCTACACATTTGCATATGGGCTATTACCATATGTGCAAATGCATTGATCTCTATGCATACATAGGTCTCTCTATGAGATATTTATTCATGCATAGGGCTCACTACGAGCTCTATGTATGTATAAGAGCTCTCACATTATGCATAGATCCCTCTTTCAACTCTATGACCTCTATGGATGTATAAGGGCTCTTATCTTATGCATAGAGTTCTATTTCAGCTCTATGCACAAGTTCGAGCCCTTATGTGCAAATGCATTGAGGCTTTATAAAATGCATGAGAGATCCATCATTTCCATAAGGTCCCTTACCTTATACATGCATAGAGGGCTCTACCAAGTCATGGATATATATCTCTATGCATTTAGCACTCTAGGTGATGTATTTACCATTATTGCTGAGAATATAATAGCGAGGGAGTAGACTACTATCTCATGAGTTGCACTAGGGAAAAATGCATCATCAACCCGGATACGATGGATAATCATGGATTGTCTTTTAATGCCCACATAGCATGATTGTGGCAAGCCGATTCCACTAGTAGATTGGACATTGTTTGGGGGAGTCTTGCGATCTAGTAGTGATAAGGGAGTTAGAGGCAGTTCAATACTTTCATCTATTGCTTGGTGTCACGCTCACTCTTAATCGAGTACAGAGTCACCAACATTTTATAATGTGTTCCATTCTCTTAGTGGGCATTGAGAGCTACCTCATAGGCCTCGTGATTTCCTCCACTCTCTTTTGTGTGCATGCACGGAGGATACCCATTACCATATGATGCCTTGTGTGGAGAAAACTTTCACATCATGTGGTTCACTTGCATGGCTACAGATGATAGATCTTGATGCAAGTGACCAAGAGATAGTGACATGGTGACGCTATGACTTTGTGACATTTAGGGAGCAAATGGCACCCCTATATATGGCACACTCAATGTGCCACCAAGTGGCAGGATTGTCAGTTCAGAGCATGCATGGTAGAGTTCCCTATTGGTGTGGTTGTCTCTTTGGTCGATTTTGGAGAGAACTACACCTTCACACCTTTTCAAGGGATACAATCTGAGTATTACTTCTCAGAGTAGGTAATGGTTATATTTCGTATTATTGGTTTCACATTTGAGCTATATTACTTGATTTTTTCGACCTAATCACCTCTCTCCCTAACCTTGCCAGGTTGCTCTTATGGTCCACATTAGCTATCAACATCATTCAAGGGCACATATAGTTGGGATAGGGAGTACCCCCGAGGCGCATGCCATTGTTCAGGAGTATCATTTCTACATCAGTGTGATCACTCACATGATGCACATTTTGTGTGACAATGTTTCCATCTCCATGATTATTTTTTACTGCAGTCCCTGAGAAGCTAAGGATTTCATCTAGAAAGATGAAGACACATTTTTAATTTAGATCCCGAAAAACCCAAGACATCATCTTCTTAAAAACTTCACTGGTGTATTGGAGACCCCCAAAAGGCATCACCACAAATTCATAGGTCACGCTCGGTCTTGAAGGCGTATTTTGAAATGTCAGCCTCAAAGATCCAAACCTAATGGTAGCCACTCTTAATATCTATCCTAGAGAAAACCTTGACACCATTCAATTGCTCTAGGATGTAGTCTATTTTGGGCATCGGCAATCTATTCTTTACTGTGAGCTTATTTAGCGCCCTGTCTTATCCTTCTTTTGGACAAACAAGATGGGAGCAACCAGTGGGGAGGAGGAAGGGTTTACCAAATACATGTGTAAAGAGCCCTATATATGTGTCATAGGGCTCTCTATGTGCTCTATGCATGCATAGAGGGCTCTACCTATTGCATTTGACGGTTCTACCAAATTCATGATAGCTCTACGCATTTGCATAATAAGGGCTATGACGATATATAAATGCATTGATCTGTATGCATACATAGGTCTCTCTATGAACTCTTTATTCATGCATAGGGCTCTCTATGAGCTCTATGTATGTATAAAATCTCTTACCTTATACATAGAGCTCTCTTTCAACTCTATGAGCTCTATGCATGTATAAGGGCTCTTATCTTATGCATATAGTTCTCGTTTATCTCTATGCACAAGCTAAACCCTTATGTTCAAATGAGTTTAGGCTTTATAGAGTTCATGAGAGCTCAATGCGTTTCCATAAGGTACTTTACCTTATACATGCATAGAGGGCTCTACAAAGTCATGCATATATATCTCTATGCATTTAGTGCTCTATGCATGCATAGGGATCTCTATGAGCTCTATGCATGCATAGAAGCATCTACCAAATACATAAGTACTCTATGCATAAGGTAGAGATCTCTATCCACTCTTCTATGAGCTCTCTATGCATGCATAGAAGGATCTACCAAATACATAAGTACTCTATGCATAAGCTAGAGATCACTATACACTCTTCTATGAGCTCTCTAGATACGATAGGGAGTATCCCCGAGGCCCACGACATTGTTCAATAGTATCATTTTTACATCACTGTGATCGCTCACATGATGCACATTTTGTGTGTAACAATGTTTCCCTCTCTATGATTATTTTTTACTGCACTCCTTGAGAAGCTAAGGATTTCATCTAGAAAGATGAAGACGCATTTTCAAGTTAGATCCCAAAAAACCCGGGACATCATCTTCTTAAGAACACTAGTGTATTAGTGACTCAAGAAGGCATCACCACAAACTCATAGGTCACGCTCGGTCTTGAAGGTGGATTTTGAAATGTTAGCCTAAAAGATCCAAACCTAATGGTAGCCACTCTTAATATCTATCCTAGAGAAAACTTTAACACCATTCAATCGCTCTAGGATGTACTCTATTTTGGGCATGGGCAATCTATTCTTAACTGTGAGCTCATTTAGCGCCCTGTCTTATCTTTCTTTTGGATAAAAAGATGGGAGCAGACAATGGGGAGGAGGGAGGGTTTACCAAATACATGTGTAAAGAGCCCTATACATGTGTACTAGGGCTCTCTATGAGCGCTATGCATGCATAGAGGTCTTTACCTAATGCATGTGAGAGTTCTACCAAATGCCTGATAGCTCTACACATTTGCATAAGGGCTATTACCATATATGCAAATGCATTGATCTCTATGCATACATAGGTCTCTCTATGAGATATTTATTCATGCATAAGGCTCACTCTACGAGCTCTATGTATGTATAAGAGCTCTCACATTATGCATAGAGCTCTCTTTCAACTCTATGACCTCTATGCATGTATACTTGGGCTCTTATCTTATGCATAGAGTTCTCTTTCAGCTCTATGCACAAGTTAGAGCCCTTATGTGCAAATGCATTGAGGCTTTATAAAATTCATGAGAGCTCAATTCATTTCCATAAGGTCCCTTACCTTAAACATGCATAGAGGGCTCTACCAAGTCATGGATATATATCTCTATGCATTTACCAAGTCATGGATATATATCTCTATGCATTTAGCACTCTATGCATGCATAGGGATCTGTATGAGCTCTATGAATGCATAGAGGGATCTACCAAATACATAAGTACTCTATGCATAAGGTAGAGAACTCTATGCACTCTTCAATGAGCTCTGTTTGTATGCATAAGGATCTTCCCTATGAGCTCTATGAATTCATAAAGTTCTCCACGCATGCATAGGGATTTCTATGTATGTATAGAGCTCTCTACGAACTCTATAGATGCATGGAGTTCTCTATGCATGTCCATATAACTCTCTACACATTCATAGAGATCTCTATATGAGCTCCATATATACTTAGAGAGCTCAACCTCTCATGCATGTATAGAGTGATATCATTCATGCACATAATTAAATTTAATTTATGCATATTTGTATAAGGGATTTCATAGAGACCTCTATGCCTATGCATTTTGCGTCTATATAGGCCTATGCATACATATGCATGTGTCTTTACTTTATGCCTTGCATCACACAAATTGAGAAGTAATGTAGCACTTTGAAAGCTCTTTCTATCCAATTCTTATGTGTTGTAAGTTGAGAAGTAATGTATCACTTTGAATGCTCTTTATGTCCAATTTAATGTGTTGTAAGTTGAGCTGGGGGTGCCTTAATTGCTACAACCCTTTCCACTATCTTTTACTAACTCAAATCTAGTAAAAAACATGAAACCATAAAATAGGAAACATCACACTCAAACATAAACTAAAAATTTTTATTATTCTAAAAATCATCAAAGTAATATCATAGACTCAGATATACATTCTAAACCCTAAATACGTGAAGCCTCTAAAAATTATTTCAAGGGAGCATTATACACACACACACACATATAAGAATAATTAAATAAGAAAATGAAGGACACCAGACACAATTACTTATGCCCATAGGTCTAGACAAGAAGGGTATTGTGGCGCAGCCACACCTTAGCTTCTAGGTGATGATAGTGACGGATGGAAATCTGGTAGACGGACGAAAGACTATTGCAACGATGAAAATCCACGCTTCTCCCCACTTATCGTTTCTCAAATCAAGCTCAAGCTTAGTATAAGGCTTCCCCTATAGCCCAAAACAAAAGCCTAGGCTCGAATACCAAATGTTAGGCCTCCATGCAAGGCAACCTATGTCTTTTTATCAAGCCTCATGCAAAAATTGTGAGATAGAAGAAGATGAACTCAAGAATAGCAAAAAGAAACATATCTTGGCATACCATGTTTAATCACCTAACCATTATTATACCAATGACCCCGAGCATCCCAGTGTGTACCTTCCCAGCCACACACCATACTCCACACCCCCTATTCGCTACACATCACTAGGTCTTTGGCCTACAACCGTCACGCACAAACATTACCCGCTCAAACTTATAATTATAAGTGATGATGTGCAATAGTATGTTGCCATTGGTTTTCCCACACAACGTCTGCATGTCCCACGCAGTACGGATGTGTAGATCCCATGTAATAGTGTGTATACGTTCCATGTGTAAGGGTCATAACAGTAGGTGTGTATTGTACTAAATATAAAATAAAACACACCTCAAGAGAGGAAGGCCAAAACCTCAAGGAAAAATGACATCGACGATGTATGTAAAATTATGACAAAGTCTCCTTAATGCTAGCTATTATTCTTTACTAGTTATTGATGTAGCGCCTATTGCTATTGTTCCTTGTTTGTCTAGTTATTGATATAGCCTTTTCATACAAGGTCATGAAGCTCAACATGTGGTTGCTTGTAGAAAACACTCCACGAAGTGGTTTTGCCATGATTTTTTTGTCGACATATAGTGGTTTTGCCATGATTTTTTTGTCGATAAGAGACCTAAGTAATATAATGGTTATAGAATAACCCATATAGTGTGGATATGGGGATCACTTTCACTACAAGGGATCGGGCTCATACCCGCGCTCCTAGCCGCTAAAAATGACTTGTGAAAAAAAGTAGCGGGCCCGTGTATCAGTGCGTGTATCATCGCGGCCACAGACATGCATGTAAAAGCGCGTGTATAGGACATCCCACACGTGCTTATACATGGGTATATAGCCGCGTTCTGTTCAGTTCAGATGTACTCAGATGCGTTGATACATGCGTCTATACACGTGTTTTTTTAATTTAGATGCGCTTATACACGCGTAATTGTCAGTTTTGACGCGTTAATACACGCGTATTTTACAGGTTATCCGCGTATATACACGCGATTTTTAGCAGTTCTGACGCGTTTATACACGTGAACAGAGAGCAAAAAAAAAATCTAGAGAGTGCTATTTGGTGCCTGAATACTGTTCCAGCATTCCAGCACCCAATAACACTCTCTGGATTTTTTTTTGTGCATTAGACCATCCACGAAGAACATATGCACAAGGGAGATTAAGACAAGAACGACATGAATGCATACATTGTCAATACACGATTCAAGACAGACATGAATGTAATACTATCGATTCAATATTACTATCAAAATTTCATACATGTATACAAGGGAGTCCATATCTCGAAGTAGCCCATGGCTTCAGTTTACAAAAAAATATATACAACCACATCCTCAATATGGAATGTGATACTATAAGTCTGAGTACTACTCAGACCCAGATGATGACTCGGTGCTCCCTCCATGCTCAGATGAGCTCACATCGGTCGGAATGTCCGATGAGTAGTGCTCACGTCCACCCTCTGCAGTGGCAGCGGGTGGATCATCAGTAGCTTGTGCCTGTTCAAGTAATATATAGTATATAAGTATATATATATGTAATTCAATAAACCAAAATCATTCGTTTGGAATTTTCAAGTACCTGTCGACCGTATGGTCTCATGGCCATCTCAAACTGCGCGTCCGTAATACGTCCCTCGGCTCTGAAGATGGCCCATGTGTCACGTCTGCTATGCCGGCGAGCATACGCAGTATCGTGGGTTGTGGGCTTCCTCCCCGTAACCCATCGCTGTATCATAATCAACACAATTTGTAAGATTAAAATAATCATAGAATCAATGAATTAAGTAAACAATCAAATAAAGTGGCAAGATACTTACGAACTCTACCTCCCATGACTCGACGCCGCCAGATCCGAAATGCGAAGATCCAATGGTCTCCATCTGGATCCGTCGTGCCTCCACATGCTGCCTTCTCTTCACGCCACCCTCTGCTCGTTTCTTTGCCTCCTTCCACTCGCGTTTGTGCGCAGTGGTGGCAGGTTTCTCGGCAGGATAGCCACCCGCAGCTACATTTAGCCGGTCATCGTACGCGAGTTTTTTAATGTGAGATCTTTTATTACTTAAGATCTCCCTTATTCGCGTCCTTCCCCATACATCCGAGAATGTAGCATGTGGGGGATTGGGGTACCGACTATGTACAGCCTCTATCACCTCCCCAACTAATCGGCTATTTTGATCTTTAAATTTAATAAAACAATTTCTATATGAGTTTGATACTACCCCACGCATGTACTCCATTACCTCCCTCCCCCTCGCATCCATCACTATCCCGCCCCTATCCGTCACATCATAGCAGATCACTCTCTCCACCTCTCTCATCTCCTCCTCTTCCGAACTGTCTCCTCTAACTCTTCTCCCTCTATCTCCTCTCTCACCGCGTGCCCTACTACCTCCCCCACCTCCCCCACCTCCCCCACCAAAGCACCCGCTGCATCCTCCACTCCCACTCTTCCTACTGCTGCGGGTGGAGTCACGACTGAGGGATTGTCTACGTGACGTTGGCTGTGAGCCCTGACATGACGGTGGCTCTGAGGGAGCACGTGATGGTGGCTCTGAGGGTGTGTGTGAGTGTGTCTGGGATGAGGTATGTCTCCTCGGTGGACGTGGAAGTGGAGAAGCTGCATGCCATCTCGTCGGACTCGTAGGAATAGACGGCACTGGAGTGCCCTCGATACTCGCAGTAGGGGTATAGACACCAGGCAGGGAAGGAGGGGGATGGGCATACATATACTCTGTCAGCTCAACTAGACCAAGATGGCTCCCAAAATGATTCAGCATCTCCATCAGCCAATTGCTGTATGCAAATGGATCGGATGAAGAACCTGGAATATCCATAAAGAACCTGCAACAAAAGTCCTCATGTACATCATGGGCTGTCTCTTGACTCACACAAATATCATCATGGGCTGTCTCATGTACATCATGGGCTGTCTCTTGACTCACACAAATATCATCATTCAAGTCAGTTGTGTTGCCTGCAAATCATAGAAACAGGAAACGTAGTCTCGTGTATACACCCATCAAAAAACGCGTGTATACACCCGTCCAGAAACGCGTGTATATCCGCGTGGACACACTCTGCAGACAGGGTACACGCGCTTTTACACGCGTTTCTACACGCGACCTGTAAAATTTTTTTTTCAAAAGGACCGATCTCCGACAAAGACAAAGTGTCCTTATAAAAGGTCCACTATCGCCCCTGTCAGAATCATTCACCCAATCGTGTGCACAGAAGCAAAAGGACGGAGACAAACCCAAAAAGCAAAGAGAAAATAGCATAAACAAATCTGAGGAAGGAAACAAGGCAAAGGACAAACTGACTCACCTCTGAAAAAGTGAGTCTTCTTTCTTGCTCGGTTTCCTCCCGTGTGTGCTCCTTCTCTGCTCCCTCCTTGCACTTAGGTTTTGTTTCTGTTGGAAGAGGCAAAAACGAAAGCAGTGTTGATATGTTAGTTCAAAATCTATATTTGGGGAAGGCGGGCTATTTTTAGTTTAAACAGACCGTCGCGTTTATAAACGCGTGTATGTTCGCGTGTATGATAATTTAGCTGCGTTTATACACTCATTTTGCAGGAATTACCCGCATCAATACACGCGATTTTTAGAAAATAGCCGCGTTAATACACGCAATTTTTAGGAAATAGCTGCGTCAATACACGCGATTTTTATACTTTCATTAAAAACATATTATGATTTTGTGTTTTCTAGTTTGTACATAGGATGTCATTAACCTCTTCAAGCAGTTCCGGGGAAGATGAGACAATGTGTCATCGTAATCGCGATGTGTGGTTGGGACAACACATCAAATGTATGTGTAATCGATGTCAAGGATGCATTGTACGAGCACGTCGAATTACCTTGAATCACATCTCCATGTATGGAGAATGGAATCAAACAGGTTTAGAGGTGAGTAGATGTAAATTGATGGTATTCAAATGACTCATGGTATCCAAATTAAATCAATAGAGTTGTAATATATAAACTCTAATTGAAGCAGGATGGAGTACCACACCCTAACACATGGTACCCTACGCGCGACGAGAGCACGCAAAGTGTCGACGAGATGATGCTGGAGCTTCGGGATCTATTGTCAGAGATGAGTGGGAAAGGGATGACAATAGCCCTACACCCCACGAAGTTGTGGAAGAGGAGGTGCTTGATGATATGGTGCGGAATCTTTTTAAGGATGATCCCAAAGGTATGGACGACGATGATATGGAACAAGAGCATCTTTACAAGGCTTCATCGACACCGGTGTTTGAAGGGTGCACATTCTCTGTTTTACGTGCTTCACTTGAACTACTCAATATACAAACAGTTTATGGATGGAGCAATGCAAGTCTTGACGCATTATTGAAGTAAGCATTCTAACTTACAAATTTGAATTAGTGGTTTAAGGTTTAGGATTTAAGACTAATTATAATTGATGATATTGGATGCAGGCTATTATCAAACATGCTTCCAAAGGAAAATAGACTACCCACCTCAAGAGACATAGCGAGGCGCTATGTGACATCTCTTGGAGGATTGGATTATGATCGCATACATGCATGCATCAATGATTGCATTCTCTTCCGTGGGATGCATAAGGAGGCTCGACATTGTCCCACTTGTGGTGAAGCAAGGTATAGAACAGATATGAAGCGTTTTGATGTACCTCGTAAAGTCTTGCGACACTTTTCTATAGTTCCTCGCGTCAAACACATGTTCAAGTGCAAATCCATAGCAGAGCTCATGTCATGGCATTCCTCACATCAATCGGATGATGGCATGTGGAGAATTCCCGCAGACACTCCTGCTTGGAAGCATATTGAAGATGAGTGGCCCAGCTTTAAAACAGAGCCCAGAAACTTGAGACTTGGCCTAGGTATGGATGGAGTGAATCCATTTGGTTTCAAAAGCACCGCATACAGCGTGTGGCCAGTTGTGTTGGTGAATTACAACCTTCCACCATCAATGGCGATCAAGAAGGGACATCTTATGTTATCCCTTCTAATTCCAGGGAAACATAAAGTCAAGCATATGGATGTTTATCTTGAACCATTGATTGATGAGTTGGAGGAACTATGGAGAGGTGTTGCGGTGGTGGACATTAGTAGGCCTCCCTCCTCTCGATACTTCGACTTAAAAGCAGTGTTGATGTGGACAATGCATGACTTTCCAGGATACAGCGATTGTTCTGGTAAGAATTCTAATTACCTCCCTACTCTATTACTATTGGCTATATATATTAATTATACATATTGACTTTATTATTCTAACTTTTATTTATATTTTAACAGGTTTGAAAACATCGGGTAAACATGCATGTCCTGTTTGTGGCCCTTCCTTAGTACATGAGTATGCTGACGGTTTATGTAAGACCATATTCGATAATCATCATCGATTTCTCCCCTCAGATCATCCTCCTAAATATGTTGCTAGTAAGAGTAACATTCCTCCACAAACACTTCGTGCAAAAGATTGGAAGCGTATTTGGGAGTCTACAACTATTCTTCCTCCAGATGGCATAAACAGGTATAGTAATGTTTTTTCAATCTTGTTTTGTGTAGTCTCTAATTGGATTAAAGGTCACATAGAGCAATCCCTTGTGTAGGTACTCCATTTTTTTTCGGCTGCCATATTGGACCCATCTTAAGATCAACCATCTTCTTGATCCCATGCACATCTTCAAGAATGTGGGATCTGGTATTTGGGAACATATTATTGGTAAACGAGACAATGTTAGCGTACGTGAGGACTTGCGGGTCGCAGGACGTATGCGTCAAGCTTGGCCACGAGAGGTGGGTGGGCACGTTTGTCTTCTGCCTGCACCATGGATTATATCAAAGAAAGAGGAGAAGCACGTAAAGCAGGCCATCACCACTTTGCGTACTCCCACTGGATGCATGAGATCATTGAAGGGAGCCTTTACAACCACTAAGAAAAGAGGCGTTGAGAAACTATATGGGTTGAAGTCCCACGATTGGCACAAGATGCTTCAAGTAAGTGTTTTCCAAGTCTTGTACGTTGAAATTAAATTTTGTAATGCCATAAACCATACATACATGTGCTCTTATGTGCGCAGTTCATACTACCTACTAGCATCGACCATTGTGCAAATAAGAGTTTGAAAAAATGTATTTATAAGATGGGCGAGCTTGTGAGGTATGTAAAACCCATGTCAGATCACCCTTCATTATACCTTGCAAAATGAACGTGCATGAGATATAACGTACTATTTATTTATTTTTCAGATATGTTAGTTCCAAAGCAATTGATCTAGCCACGTTGGATGATGCGGTGTTATGGCAGTGGAGGTGGTTTGTTTGGTAGAGGAGACTTTTCCGCGAACCATTCTCACAAGTCAACTACATCTCATTGTGCATTTAGTGGACGAAACGCTAAAACGCTATGCAAGTGGCTATGTAACTATTGACTCTACAAAGTTTTGGCAAACAAAGAAAGATAGGCTCGTATTGCCACAACAATGTGAGCAGCAGGGATTTAATATTCACGTGATCACAAGATTTTTTGTGATAATAACACATGTGAACAAGTTATTCACATGTTCTCATGTTACCGTTCACAAAATAACAGGTCACTTGCCATTTGGGAACCCCTTAAAAGCTTGGCTACACATGGGAATAATCTATTCACATGTTCTCATGTTACCATCTTCACATAATAGCAGGTCAGTGGCCACCTAAGAAGATTTTTTATGCCCGACAAAGATAATTTTTTTAGGCCCTTGTGAAAGCTTTGTGAATATAACATGTGATCACAAGATTTTTTGTGTTATTAACATATGTTATTTACATGTTCACATGTTCTCGTTTACGTCAGTGAAATCCCTGGTGAGCAGGTATGCATTTTTTTACTAATGTGTTTCATGTACATATATATCTAAGCTCACGTACCCCTTGACTTTTGATATGCTAATTAATTACTGTACTATGTGTATTTGAGTAGGTTATCTATCTACCAATGGTGCATGACATTAAATGGTGGTACGTCATCCCTATTGCACCACGTTCCAAAGTGATGTATAATACATTCACTGATATGGAGCATATGGAGGATGTAACAAGCCGCAATGAAGATGATGTCGAACATGCCAATGAAGATGTTGTGATCGATGATCAAGAAATAAGAGATGATCATGATAATGAGGATGAGCGTGCCATTTCTCATGATCATGAGAATGACCCTACCATTGAGGATGATGGTGATGTTGATGAGGATGATCAGGACATCGATACCATTATCAATGGAATAAATTTAATCGTAGCCTTACAAATTGATCAAATGGATATTGATGTTGATCGTTTGGCAAGGATGGATCTTATTGAAGATGAGATCGAACCCTAACCAATCCTCACTGTACGTTCTAAATTGATGACATTTCTATCATCTCATATGCATGATTTATTTTTGAATATATTTCATTAATGTAAATGCATGTAGTGGGATTGTGTAATGATGTATACTGTAATGTACTATGAGATGGTTTAAAGAAAATAGTTTTTAATTTTGTAAAGGAATTCAGTTTTTCTTTACCAGGCGTGTATTAATCCGTGTATAGTGGCGTGTATTAATCCGTGTATGGTAGCATGTATTAATCCGTGTATATTAGCGTGTATAGATGCGTGTATTACTGCATGTATATAAACGCGTTTATACACGCGTTGATAAATGCAAATATACACACGAACTTAAATGATAAAATACACGCGCCCGATTCTATTCAAATACAGGCGCGACCATACACGCGCTCATAATTTATCGCGTGTATGAAACGCGTGTATGGCAGCATTGTCTTGTAGTGTTTGGGATATGTTCATTACAACCTCCTGTTAGATCGCTGTAACACCGCTATGGGTGCTACCACAGGAGGGGACGGCCTCTGGTTCACCACCCAGCCATAGAGGAAGAATGAGGATTGCCCCTCATCCCCCAGGCTATATAGTGTGTGGCCTGCCGTCCACACTAGCCTGGCCGCCCATGACTCCGCATGGGCGTCCTCTCCCACTGAACTCCGGATGGCCACGTCCTTGGCCATCCGGGGTTCAGTGGGCGTCCTCTCCCACTGAACCCCGGATGGCCATGTCCTTGGCCATCCGGTCTGCCGGTCGGTCATAGGCGTTACAACCTACGTGACATTACCCCCCCCTTAAGAAGAGTCTTCATCCTCGAAAACAAACTGGGGAAAGCTCTTGGAAATTGCACTACGGCGTTCCCAAGTAGCTACCTCCTCATCCCTATCTGTCCATTTAACAAGTACCTCCTGGTACACTTTATGTCGGGTTTGTCTGTCACGATACTCTAGAATCTTTTCAGGTTAAACTTTGCCATTTTAGTTAACCTGTCCACTACCACCCACACCGAGTCATTCCCTCGACTCGTCTTGGGAAAACCGGTAATGAAATCCATGGAAATGCTTTCCCATTTCCCTTGAGGAATCTCCCATGGATGTAGTCCTCCAACCTTAAGACGTTCATGTTTATTGACCTGGCACTTACTGCATTTCAGCAAATAAGTTTGGGCATCCTTAAACAAACTAGGCCAATAAAACTGTCTTTTTACTAGTGCATAGGTCTTCTGAATCCCGGGATGACCCGCACTTGGACTGTCATGACTTTCTTTAAGAATTTGGGTCCGAAAGTCACCAATAGTTGGTACACATACTCTACCCTTGTAGAGTAAGTACCCGTCGTCAATGGAGTAATAAGCATCTTTCTCCCCCGACGAAGTTTATCACTTTCCTTTGAAGCCGTGGCAGTCAAAGGTGATGAAGTGCCTACGTCAGAGCTCTCCGGCTCCAAACTATACCGAGAAGACACGGCTAGTCTCTCCGGACTAACCCTAGCTTCCCTTCCTGTTGCACCTTCAGCCAGTCTCTCCGGGGACTAGCAATCCATGCCAACGAGGGAGGTGGTCGCGTCTGTGAAGAAGTGCATACGCGTACAGCGTGCCAGACCTCTGTAAAAGATGGATCGTGCTCACATAAACCACGTAGTGACTCCAAGAAATCATTCTTGAAGACTGTGAAACTAAGTTCGTTAATTTGTGGCATGCGACTAAGTGCATCTGCCACCATGTTATACTTACCTTTCTGGTAACGTATCTGAAGGTCAAACTCCTGTAGAATCTCCGCCCATCGAGCTTTTCTACCCTTCAGCTCATTTTGACTTGAAAGCCATTTCAGACTTTCATGGTCCGTCCCCGGACCTCAAAAGTAGCACCATATAAATAGTGTCTCCACTTTTTCAGTGCATGAACTATCGCTAGTAACTCTCGCTCGTAAGCCGAGTAGTTACGTTGCGCACGATCTAACTTTTTACTCTCAAATGCAATTGGGCGTCCCCTTTGCATAAGTATGGCCCCAATGGCCTCATTACTAGCGTCTGTTTCCAAAACAAATGGCTCATTTGGATCGACAATAGTCAAAATAAGTGCAACTTCTACGGTCACCTTGAGCTTATCAAAGCTCTTCTGTTGGGCTTCCCCCCAACTAATGTTTTAGTTTTTGACCGTAACTGGTGGGACTGCGATCTTTGCGTAGTCCTTCACATACTCTTGGTAGAACCCTGACATGCCAAGAAAAATCTGCAGTTCCTCAAGATTCTTCGGCACTGGCCATTTAAGAATAGCCTCTACTTTTTCTGGCTCCATCCGCGTACCATCGGCGGATATAATACGTCCAAGGTAGTGAATTTTTATTCAAAAAATTCACATTTGCTCTTCTTTGCAAATAGTTTGTGCTTTCGACTAGACGCAAATGTTCTATGTGTTCTTTCTGTGTCTTACTGTACACAAGAATATCATCTAGGAAAACTACTACGAATTTTCCTACATATGGATGTAAAATGCTGTCCATCAGCGTCATAAACATCGCTGGAGCATTGGTTAGCCCAAATGGCATAACCAAAAACTCAAAACGCTCGAAACGGATCCTAAATGCTGTCTTCGCAACATCTTCTTGTTTAATTCTAACCTGATGATATCCTGATCTCAGGTCCATCAGAAGCACACGTGCATAATAGCCTCCACGATTCACACAAGATAGTTTGCATGCTTTTGTGGAGCATGTATGGATGGTGATTAGTAAGATTGTGCCTCGAGAGGATGAGAAAATGCACGGATATAGACAATGCTCTCTCCTAAGCCTCCTTTGCAATCGAGTGTGGTTGGATAAGCACATTGGTCCTATGTTCATGGTGGCCAACTATGGTGAGATGATAGATTTGCTACAAGAGGGTGATGTATTTACCATTATTGTGTTGAGAATATAATAGCGAGGGAGTAGACTGCTATCTCATGAGTTGCACTAGGGAAAAATGCATCATCAACCTGGATACGATGGATAATCATGGATTGTCTTTTAATGCCCACATAGCATGATTGTGGCAAGCCGATTCCACTAGTAGATTGGACATTGTTTGGGGGAGTCTTGGGATCTAGTAGTGATAAGGGAGTTAGAGGCAGTTCAATACTTTCATCTATTGCTTGGTGTCACGCTCACTCTTAATCGAGTACAGAGTCACCAACTTGGATCTTGCTTGCATTTTTGGCTTTGATTCGTGACCATGAGAGAATTTTAGAGTATTTGAGAGCTAGAGAGGGTGTTGATGGATAGATCTCTATATTGATAGGGAATCTACTTTTACCATCATAGTACTATTTCTTTTTTTATGGTTGTACTTTTAGAGGAATTTCATATTTGCTCATATTGAAATTTCTTCTACCTCGATTTTATCTTTGTACTTTATCAGTGCAGCCATAAGTAGCTCCCAAATGAAGGGTAAGGTGAGTGCCACACCTCGCATCCTTTCCATAGCACCACATGCACTTAGAGTTGGCTCTAGTAGATAGCAAAGTTTAGATGCCAATGAGGTTGGTGCTTTGTGAGACCGAGTAGTGGTCGTCTAGCTAGCGATGATCACCTACTAGGTGAAGACACTAGAGCCTTGATAGAAATATTATGGGAGAGGCGAAGTCGCATGCCTTACTAGTTTTCAAAAAGGTTTTGCACAAGAGAGTCACAAGAGGAGTGTTCATTGAGCACGATGCTTGGTTTCTTGAAATCACCAAAACCGAGTTGTATTCTCAACTTTTGGCAGCATTTCCAAAATCAAAATTGGGCAGAGGTAATCTAAGGGGTGTAATCCTTGGTTTGTGAGTTGCTAATGCGACCCGTATTTTTTTCACTACCATGTTAAGTTCTAACTATTTTATAATGTGTTCCATTCTTTTAGTGGGCATTAAGAGCTGCCTCATAGGCCTCGTCATTTCCTCCACTCTGTTTTGTGTGCAAGCACGGAGGATACCCATTACCATATGATGCCTTGTGTGGAGAAAACTTTCACATCATGTGGTTCACTTGCACGGCTACAGATGATAGATCTTGATGCAAGTGACCAAGAGATAGTGACATGGTGACGCTATGACTATGTGACATTTAGGCCACCCCTATATATGGCACACTCAATGTGCTAAGTGGCAGGATTAATGTCAGTTCAGAGCATGCATGGTAGAGTTCCCTATTGGTGTGGTTGTCTCTATGGTCGATTTTGGAGAGAACTACACCTTCACACCTTTTCAAGGGATACAATCTGAGTATTACTTCTAAGAGTAGCTAATGGTTATATTTCATATTATTTGTTTCACATTTGAGCTATATTACTTACTTGATTTTTTTGAACTAATCACCTCTCTCCCTAACCTCGCCAGGTTGCTATTATGGTCCACATTAGCTATCAACATCATTCAAGGGCACATATAGATGGGATAGGGAGTACCACTGAGGCGCATGCCATTGTTCAGGAGTATCATTTCTACATCAGTGTGATCGCTGACATGATGCACATTTTGTGTAACAATGTTATAAGAGCTCTCACATTATGCATAGAGCTCTCTTTCAACTCTATGAGATCTATGCATGTATAAGGGCTCTTATCTTATGCATAGAGTTCTCTTTCAGCTCTATGCACAAGTTAGAGCCCTTATGTGCAAATGCATAGAGGCTTTATAAAATTCATGAGAGCTCAATGCATTTCCATAAGGTCCCTTACCTTATACATGCATAGAGGGCTCTACCAAGTCATGGATATATATCTCTATGCATTTAGCACTCTATGCATGCATAGGGATCTGTATGAGCTCTATGAATATGCATAGAGGTATCTACCAAATACATAAGTACTCTATGCATAAGGTAGAGAACTCTATGCACTCTTCTATGAGCTCTGTTTGTATGCATAAGGATCTTCCCTATGAGCTCTATGAATTCATAAAGTTCTCCACGCATGCATAAGGGCTTTCTATGTACGTATAGAGCTCTCTACGAACTCTATAGATGCATAGAGTTCTCTATGCATGGATATAACTCTCTACACATTCATAGAGATCTCTATATGAGCTCCATATATACTTAGAGAGCTCAATCTCTCATGCATGTATAGAGTGCTATCAATCATGCACATAAATAAATTTAATTTATGCATATTTGTATAAGGGATTTCATAGAGGCCTCTATGCCTATGCATTTTGCATCTATATAGGCCTACGCATATGCCTTACCATATGCATGTGTCTTTACTTTATGCCTTGCATCACACAAATCGAGAAGTAATGTAGCACTTTGAATGCTCTTTCTATCCAATTGTTATGTGTTGTAAGTTGAGAAGTAATGTATCACTTTGAATGCTCTTTATGTCCAATTTAATGTGTTGTAAGTTGAGCTGGGGGTGCCTTAATTGCTACACTTCTTATTTATCTCCTTCTGTTTGAGAAAGTTTGCTTTGGATTATCCTCGTTTTAATCTTACGTCTTCTCCTTTAACTTTCTCTTATGCAGTTCGGTGTGAGCTTAATATCCTCTTGGAGTATTGCCTCGATTACTTACACTTCTTATTTATCTCCTTCTGTTCGAGAAAGTTTGCTTTAGATTATCCTCGTTTTAATCTTACGTCTTCTCCTTTCCTCAAAAGTTTCATGGGCTTCAACACTTTCTTTAGGGACATCTTTGCCTTCTACTTCTTTGATAAGGACTTCACTTTCTTCTTCATCTGTTGATTCTTTGGGCATGATACGTGGGACAAATGACTAAAATTTTCCTTTGTTGTCCTTATAGAAGATCTCAAAGACAACGATGATTGGACCCAGGTTTGAATGCTTGGACGAGAGGTCGAGGACATCGATCCGAAGCCCTATCCTCTTTCTTTTTTCTTTTTCACTCCGATACTCTCACTAAGGATGGTGGTGAGATGGCCTAACAAGAGCGAACAGGAGAGAGAGAGAAAGAGAGAGAGAGACGAATGGTTAATTGTATTATCGTTGATGAAGTTCGTACATCCGTTTTGACTAGGCATATTATTCAATAGATCTAGTTAAGCATTAAAATTCTATTATGGTCGATTACATTCCCAACGTTGGACGCAACGGGCAAACTGGCAGCTGGTCACGTTGTCGTGGACGGTGACGGAGATAGTACCTGATCTGTCGGAGAATCAGCGAGTGAGGGCGAGGGAGAGGGAGAGGGAGGGAGTATGGCGGGATTGCCGCTGGGACCTTGGACGGCTAAGGACGGAACTGCAGCGGCTGCTCTTGGGGAAGGCGACAACGTAGGCGAGATGGATAGGAATATGGGGGCCTCCACAGGCGCCGAGTTGGTGGGAGAAGGTACGGTAGGCGGCGTTGCGGACGGCGAGCTGGGAGTTGTAGCGGTAGTACTGCTAGAGGAGCTGCTGGACGCGGGCGGTGGTGCTGAGGCTGTTGAGGACGGTGACGCCAGTGACGGGGTGTTTTGTGGAGTGGAGGGCGAAGAGGGCGCCGGCGCTTCTACTAGGACTGACGGCGACGGAGCCAGCTTAGATGAGTGCAGTGGCGGAGGTGAAGCTTGGGCAGCGGCGAGGGGATACGGAGTGGGACGTGGGGCTGCGAGTAGTGTGGGCAGGGGTGGACAGTGGCCGAGCTGAGGAGGGCTGGCGGTGACTGACGTAGTGATGCGGCGGTGGCAAATGAGGATAGGCCCGCTGTTCAGAGTGTCCCGGCCCATACGTCGTGAGGGGTACTCCGGGAGGCAGGTGGCGGGAACCCTGGCACACATTAGCTACGACCAGCAGAAGTAGTGGCAGAAGCATTGCCGAAACCGATGAGGCCCCCATCTCTGTGCTGTGTGCGCGTGTGTGTGTGTGTCTCTGGGGTTCTCATGTGGCACCCTAAGGGCTTCCTTTTATACTCGCGTAAACAGCCAGGCACCATTCTTTACCAACTCCCACTCAGCTCTCGCGTTGACTGGCCAAGCTGCCAAAGGCTTTTATAAACGAAAAATACACTTGTTGGGCCTCTTCACACGTGGTCAAAAGTTTTGAGAGGACGGCTACCCTTGATGACAAATGTTATGGTGAAAGGCCGGTGTGAAGTTTTCAACAATGAAAAATGAAAGCTTGTATATTCCTTGGTATAATTGTCTCCACTACTAGGTGTGCTCTTTTTAGGATGGTCCTACATCTATGGGTGTGAGGGATTGTCTCTCTCTCTCTCTCTCTCTCTCTCTCTATGCAGCCAACGTTTTAGTTAAGGATGTTTTTAAACTTGCAAAGGAAAACCCTTCCTGACAAATGGGATTGGCACAACTTCACACAGTGAACTTTTTAATTAAGGATGATTTCAAACATGCAAAGGAATCCCTTCATGAAAAATGGACATGTGTGAAGTTCCATCATTGAAAAATCAAATCTTGGATAATCCTATCTAAAATTGTCTCTACTATTTTTGAACAAAGGCATCCTATTAGGATGATTCCTTCTAATTACATCCATTGCCTATTCTAGATAGGAAGTGGTAGCGTATTTTCATGGGTTTCATTATGGGTTTGCCTAGAACTAGGAAAGGCTTTAATACTATTTTTGTCTTTGTGGATGGATTATCTAAGATGGCACATTTTGTTCCTACTATGAGCAAGGTTGGAGCTCTACAAGTAGCAAAATTATTTATTGACAATGGCTTGCCAGAATCCATTGTGTCAAATAGAGATCCATTGTTTACATGTAGTTTTTTGGCAACATGTTTTTAGTCAACTTGGCACGCAACTCTACTTGAGTAGCGGTGATCATCCACAGACTGATGGTGGTCAGAGCAAGAGAGTCAATAAAGTCTTGGAGGATATGTTAAGAGCTTATATCAAAGAATGACAGAGTGACCGAGAAAAGTATTTACCTTTATTTAGAGTTTGCATATAATTTATACAAGCATTCCTCTACAAACTTTTCTCCATGTGTCTTGAATTATGGGTATAATCTATTGATGCCAGATACAATTAGATTACCTCAGAAGACACCAGTGCAACTGAATTTCTATCTTAGATGCATATAAATTTAGCTAGAGCTCGAGATTATATCCATCAGGCTATTGATCGAGCGGTTAAGTATACTAATCCTAAGAGGATAGCTCATTCTTTTACAGAGGGAGAAAAAGTGTATCTTCTTATTCTTCAGACAATTGAAACATATACTACACAATACAATCCCAATAGAATGTGGAGTAGATTACTTTGTTCCAAGTTCTCAATGCACACATAGCCTATCAATATACATGTGGCAATTTAGGTCTTTGCATTACATATTGATTTTATTGCTAGAATGTATAATACCTCACATGCGTTTATCTATAGATTGCTCAAACAATGTGACTATATTTTCATAACTAGAGGTTTATAAGTATTTGTGTTTAGCTTTAGAATGCTTCTTAGCACATTTTTCTTTTTCAATATCAAACTTTGACTCGGATACTTTCTTTATAGGTTTATGAAGTCCCTTAAAGTCATGCCTAATGTATCCATTCTCTCTTCTCATTTGGTGCCCTATGCGATCTAATCAATATCAATATAGGTATGTAACTTAAACCTTTATCTCAAGCCCATATTTTGTTTTCCATCTGATGTTCATAACTGAAAAGAAATAAAAACCTCAGGGTATATATAATAAATCTTAGAGCATTTATAATATTTAAGAAAGAAATGTTCTCACTCATAGAGCATACATATTAAATCTTAGAGCATTCATAATATTTGAGAAAGAAACGTTCTCACTCAGAGAGTAAACCAATATCTAGATAAAGAAGCACTTATTGGATATTTTTAGATAAGGCTTCGTATCCCTTGAGTAGCTTAACTAAAATTTCCTGGAGGTCGAAGAGAGAGGAGAGCTAGCATAGTAGTGCTACAAACTGTTCGTCTTTCATATCTAGTAATCAAGGAGAGGAACTATGCGGATGCTTTGGCTACTTAACGGGCTATTGTGGTGGTCATAAGCATCTCCCAAATGAAGGGTAAGGTGAGTGCCACACCCCGCACCCTTTCCATAGCACCACCAATAGTGAGAAACGGTTCAAAACATGTATCGAAAGATCACAGGTCAAGAATACCTAATGGAGAACCTGCCCTTTTGGGGATGAACTACCATATGCTGCTATATTCAAATTAGATCTAGTACTAAAGTGGAGTGAAGACATCTCCAAGTATCTAGCCTATGGATTTCTATAGGTGACAAGCCATTGAACAAGGATAAGATGCAACAACTTATCAAGTTGGCGGCACCTTACCAATTAATAGTTGGTCGATTGTATAAGCTAGGCAAAGATCACATGCTTAGATAGTGTGTCAGGAGGATGAAATCCTAACCATTTTAGAAGAAGCTCAAAGTGGAATTACCAATGATGGACATTTTGTGGGAAACGTAACAGCGAGAGAAAGATCTTACAAACAAGGTATGTTTGGTGATGCCATGGAATTCATGAAACAGTGTGATGAATGCCAATGCTTTAACATTCCCCATGGACAAGACAGAATGCCTTTGGTCTGATCATTGTGCAACAATCTTTTGAAGAAATGGGGAATAGACTTCGTTGGACCCACCACTGACCCAGAAGCGACTATTTTATAAAGTGGGCAGCAAAAGCAAAAGCAATATGAAAGGTGAATGCTCGTACAATTGCTAAATTCTGATACAAGCATATCATATCAAGGTCTAGGTGTCCCCTAGAGCTAGGTAGCAGCAATAGGGGCTTCCATTTTACTAATAAGGTCATTGAACATCTATTGATTCAATTTTTGGTGATGTACCGAAAGTTGGTGGCATCATTTCTAGACCTGAAAATTGAGAAAAGGTCATTTGTGGGGTGTAAGAATTGGTTTGTGAGGTACTCACAATAATGCGATACATGTTATTGTGTCACTACCATGGTGAGTTCTAACTATTTTATGATGTGTTCCATTCTGTTAGTAAGCATAGAGAGTTGTCTCATAGTCCTCCTGATTTCATCAACTCCTTTTATGTGCACGCACAGAGGATTCCCATTACCATATGATGCCTTGTGTGTGGAGAGCAGTTACACATCATGTGGTTCACACACAGCTATAGATGGTAGACCTTGATACAAGTAACCAAGAGATAGTGACATGGCAATGCTATGAGTATGTAACACATCACCTCCAAGGTGATGGGTGTATTCCAGGAAGTTGGCTTGTGGACAAACAATGCATACACCATTTCATAGTGACATTTAAGGAGAAAATCTACCCCTATATATGGCACACTCATTATAACAAGTGGGAGGATCCTCAATTTTGAGCATGCCTGGCATGGTGTGGTTTTTTCTATGGTGGTCAATTTTGGAGAAAACTATACATTCTTACCTTTTCAGGAGATACAATCTGAGTATTGCTTCTTGGAGCAAGTAATGGTTATATTTTATATTATTTGTTTCATATTTTAGCTATATTATTTAATTGATTTTTGCGACCTAATCACCTCTCCCCTAATATTATTTGTTTCATATTTGAGCTATATTACCTAATTGATTTTTATGACCTAATCACCTCTCCCCCTAACCTCACTAGGTTCCTATCATAGTCCTCATTAGCTATCTGCATGCAAAGGCACATGTAGATGGGATAGCAAGTAGCCCGAGGCCCATGCCATTGTTCGAGAGTATCAATTTTACATCACTGGATGATCGCTCACATGATGCACATTTTGTGCAACACTATTTCCATCTAAATCATGCTTTTTTTTAAAGATCCTGGGGTCACATGGTGTCAGCAATGGGTTTAGTCAGATGATTATGGTGCATAGTTCAAGTGGGCACAACAGTTCTATTAGCTCTACAGGTGGTACTTGTAGTTCTCAAGGATCTGTAAATAACCTAAATTCACTAGAACACCTTAAAAAATATAATAACCAAGACTTGTTTTATGGGTTTATAGGTGGCATATACAGTCTAGTATCCCAGTGATTTGAAGCTTCGTTGAGACTGGTCACAGAAGGAAGGGTAAGCATGATGGTGCAGGTGCATGTTTGAAACAAAGACCATATTAGGGAGTTTGGGAAAATCCCCTTACCTTGGGAGTTTTCTTTTTAATCTACTTTTTGGTGTATCTTGAGCATACCAATTCCAAAGTTTTCAGAGAATGTGGATCTAGAAATTACTCTTCAAGAGCTTTCTAATGATATGTCACATGAGGGGGTTTTGACAAAATCTTAAAAGGGTTTAGCATGACCCCATTTTTTTCACTACAAGGGATCCGGCTCATACCCGCGCTCCTAGCCGCTAAAAATGACTTGTGAAAAAAAGTAGCGGGCCCGTGTGTATCAGCACGTGTATAATCGCGGCCACAGACATACGTGTAAAAGCGCGTGTATAGGACTTCCCAGACGCGCTCATACACGGGTGTATACACGTGTTCTGTTCAGTTCAGATGTACTCAGACACGTTGATACATGCGTCTATACACGCGTTTTTTTAATTTAGATGCGCTTATACACACGTAATTGTCAGTTTTGACGCGTTTATACACGCGTATTTTATAGATTATCCGCGTATATACACGCAATTTTTAGCAGTTCTGACGCGTTTATACATGCGAACAGAGAGCAAAAAAAAAATCCAGAGAGTGCTATTTGGTGCCTGAATACTGTTCCAGCATTCCAGCATCCAATAACACTCTCTGGATTTTTTTTTTTGTGCATTAGACCATCCACGAAGAACATATGCACGAGGGAAATTAAGACAAGAACGACATGAATGCATACATTGTCAATACACGATTCAAGACAGACATGAATGTAATACTATCGATTCATGATTCAATATTACTATCAAAATTTCACACATATATACAAGGGAGTCCATATCTCGAAGTAGCCCATGGCTTCAGTTTACAAAAAAATATATACAACCACATCCTCAATATGGAATGTGATACTATAAGTCTGAGTACTACTCAGACCCAGATGATGACTCGGTGCTCCCTCCATGCTCAGATGAGCTCACATCGGTCGGAATGTTCGATGAGTAGTGCTCACGTCCACCCTCTGCAGTGGCGGCGGGTGGATCATCAGCAGCTTGTGCCTGTTCAAGTAATATATAGTATATAAGTATATATATATGTAGTTCAATAAACCAAAATCATTTGTTTAGAATTTTCAAGTACCTGTCGACCGTATGGTCTCATGGCCATCTCAAACTGCCCGTCTGTAATACGTCCCTCGGCTCTGAAGATGGCCCACGTGTCACGTTTGCTATGCCGGCGAGCATACGCAGTATCGTGGGTTGTGGGCTTCCTCCCCGTAACCCGTCCTCCCTGTATCATAATCAACACAATTTGTAAGATTAAAACAATCATAGAATCAATGAATTAAGTAAACAATCAAATAAAGTGGCAAGATACTTATGAACTTTGCCTCCCATGACTCGACGCCGCCAGATCCGAAATGCGAAGATCCAATGGTCTCCATCTGGATCCGTCGTGCCTCCACATGCTGCCTGCTCTTCACGCCACCCTCTGCTCGTTTCTTTGCCTCCTTCCACTCGTGTTTGTGCGTAGTGGCAGGTTTCTTGGCAGGATAGCCACCCGCAGCTACATTTAGCCGGTCATCGTACGTGAGTTTTTTAAGGTGAGATCTTTTATTACTTAAGATCTCCCTTATTCGCGTCCTTCCCCATACATCCGAGAATGTAGCATGTGGGGGATTGGGGTACCGACTATGTACAGCCTCTATCACCTCCCCAACTAATCGGCTATTTTGATCTTTAAATTTAATAAAACAATTTCTATATGAGTTTGATACTACCCCACGCATGTACTCCATTACCTCCCTCCCCCTCGCATCCATCACTATCCCGCCCCTATCCGTCACATCATAGCAGATCACTCTCTCCACCTCTCTCATCTCCTCCTCTTCCGAACTGTCTCCTCTAACTCTTCTCCCTCTATCTCCTCTCTCACCGCGTGCCCTACTACCTCCCCCACCTCCCCCACCTCCCCCACCAAAGCACCCGTCGCATCCTCCACTCCCACTCTTCCTACTGCTGCGGGTGGAGTCACGACTGGGGGATTGTCTACGTGACGGTGGCTGTGAGCCCTAACGTGACGGTGGCTCTGAGGGAGCACGTGATGGTGGCTGTGAGGGTGTGCGTGAGTGTGTCTGGGACGACGAGGTATGTCTCCTCGGTGGACGTGGAAGAGGAGAAGCTGCATGCCGTCCCGTCGGACTCGTAGGCATAGACGGCACTGGAGTGCCCTGGATACTCGCAGTAGGGGTATAGACACCAGGCAGGGAAGGAGGGGGATGGGCATACATATACTCTGTAAGCTCAACTGGACCAGGATGGCGCCCAAAATGATTTAGCATCTCCATCAGCCAATTGCTGTACGCAAATGGATCGGATGAAGAACCTGGAATATCCATAAAGAACCTGCAAAAATAATCCTCATGTACATCATGGGCTGTCTCTTGACTCACACAAATATCATCATTCAAGTCACCTATCAGCCTGCAAATCATAGAAACAGGAAACGCAGTCTCGTGTATACACCCGTCCAGAAACGCGTGTATACACCCGTCAAAAAATGCGTGTATACACCCGTCCATAAACGCGTGTATATCCGCGTGAACAGACTCTGCAGACAGGATACACGCGCTTTTACACGCGTTTCTACACGCGACCTGCGTAAAATTTTTTTTGAAAGGAACTGACCTCCGACAAAGTGTCCTTATAAAAGGTCCACTGTCGCCCCTATCAGAGTCGTTCACCCAAAATCGTGTGCACAGAAGCAAAAGGACGGAGACAAACCCAAAAAGCAAAGAGAAAATAGCATAAACAAATCTGAGGAAGGAGACAAGGCAAAGGACAAACTGACTCACCTCTGAAAAAGTGAGTCTTCTTTCTTGCTCGGTTTCCTCCCGTGTGTGCTCCTTCTCTGCTCCCTCCTTGCACTTAGGTTTCGTTTCTGTTAGAAGAGGCGAAAACGAAAGCAGTGTTGATATGTTAGTTCAAAATCTTTATTTGGGGAAGGCGGGCTATTTTTAGTTTAAATAGACCGTCGCGTTTATAAACGCGTGTATCTTCGCGTGTATGATAATTTAGCTGCGTTTATACACGCGTTTTGCAGGAATTACCCGCATTAATACACGTAATTTTTAGGAAATAGCCGCGTTAATACACGCAATTTTTAGGAACTAGCCACGTCAATACACGCGATTTTTATACTTTCATTAAAAACATATTATGATTTTGTGTTTTCTGGATTGTACATAGGATGTCATCAACCTCTTCAAGCAGTTCTGGGGAAGATGAGACAATGCGTCATCGTAATCGCGATGTGTGGTTGGGACAACAGATCAAATGTATGTGTAATCGATGTCAAGGATGCATTGTACGAGCACGTCGAATTACCTTGAATCACATCTCCATGTATGGAAAATGGAATCAAACAGGTTTAGTGCAAAAGATTGGAAGCGTATTTGGGAGTCTACAACTATTCTTCCTCCAGATGGCATGAACAGGTATAGTAATGTTTTTTCAATCGTGTTTTGTGTAGTCTCTAATTGGATTAAAGGTCACATAGAGCAATCCCTTGTGTAGGTACTCCATTTTCTTTCGGCTGCCATATCGGACCCATCTTAAGATCAACCATCTTCTTGATCCCATGCACATCTTCAAGAATGTGGGATCTGGTATTTGGGAACATATTATTGGTAAACGAGACAATGTTAGCGTACGTGAGGACTTGCGGGTCGCAGGACGTATGCGTCAAGCTTGGCCACGAGAGGTGGGTGGGCACGTTCGTCTTCCGCCTGCACCATGGATTATATCAAAGAAAGAGGAGAAGCAGGTAAAGCAGGCCATCACCACTTTGCATACTCCCACTGGATGCATGAGATCATTGAAGGGAGCCTTTACAACCACTAAGAAAAGAGGCGTTGAGCAACTATATGGGTTGAAGTCCCACGATTGGCACAAGATGCTTCAAGTAAGTGTTTTCCAAGTCTTGTACATTGAAATTAAATTTTGTAATGCCATAAACCATACATACATGTGCTCTTATGTGCGCAGTTCATACTACCTACTAGCATCGACCATTGTGCAAATAAGAGTTTGAAAAAATGTATTTATAAGATGGGCGAGCTTGTGAGGTATGTAAAACCCATGTCAGATCACCCTTCATTATATCTTGCAAAATGAATGTGCATGAGGTATAACGTACTATTTATTTATTTTTCAGATATGTTAGTTCCAAAGCAATTGATCCAGCCACGTTGGATGATGCGCGTGTTATGGCAGTGGAGGTGGTTTGTTTGGTAGAGGAGACTTTTCCGCGAACCATTCTCACAAGTCAACTACATCTCATTGTGCATTTAGTGGACGAAATCGCTTTATGTGGTACTGTGCATGCACGTTGAATGTTCTTCCTAGAGCGCTTACAAATTGATCAAATGGATATTGATGTTGATCGTTTGGCAAGGATGGATCTTATTGAAGATGAGATCGAACCCTAACCAATCCTTCACTGTACGTTCTAAATTGATGACATTTCTATCATCTCATATGCATGATTTATTTTTGAATATATTTCATTGTTGTAAATGCATGTAGTGGGATTGTGTAATAATGTATACTGTAATGTACTATGAGATGGTTTAAAGAAAATAGTTCTTAATTTTCTAAAGGAATTCAGTTTTTCTTCAGTTTTTTTTTCAGTTTTTCTTTACCATGCGTGTATTAATCCGTGTATGGTGGCGTGTATTAATCCGTGTATGGTAGCGTGTATTAATCCGTGTATGGTAGCATGTATAGATGCGTGTATTACTGCGTGTATATAAATGCGTTTATACACGCGTTGATAAATGCAAATATACACGCGAACTTAAATGATAAAATACACGCGCCCGATTCTATTCAAATACAGGCGCGACCATACACGCGCTCGTAATTTATCGCGTGTATGAAACGCGTATATGGCAGCACTATCTTGTAGTTTTTTGTCTTACAAAACGAGAATTGGGATTTTCCCAAACTTTGTAATATGGTCTTAACACACTTTAAGGTGTCGACAAGATGCTGAGCGATTCAGAGATGCATGCCAGGTGGTCGACTGGTGTTCCCAACATTTGTGTGGGAGAAGAGCATCATCCTAACCCTTACATGTTGCTCAGATTGTCATGAGATGTTTTTGGTGTGTGGATGGTGCCTTTATTGACCATAGAGGCCCACATGATTGTGACACAATACCAGGCACCTTGGGCTTACATTCCATCAGAAGCACAGGTGCATAATAGCCCCCACGATTCACACAAGATAGTTTGCATGCTTTTGTGTAGCATGTATGGATGGTGATTAGTAAGATTGTGCCTCGAGAGGATGAGAAAATGCACGGATATAGACAATGCTCTCTCCTAAGCCTCCTTTGCAATCGAGTGTGGTTGGATAAGCACATTGGTCCTATGTTCATGGTGGCCAACTATGGTGAGATGATAGATTTGCTACAAGAGGGTGATGTATTTACCATTATTGTGCTGAGAATATAATAGCGAGGGAGTAGACTGCTATCTCATGAGTTGCACTAGGGAAAAATGCATCATCAACCCGGATACGATGGATAATCATGGATTGTCTTTTAATGCCCACATAGCATGATTGTGGCAAGCCGATTCCACTAGTAGATTGGACATTGTTTGGGGGAGTCTTGGGATCTAGTAGTGATAAGGGAGTTAGAGGCAGTTCAATACTTTCATCTATTGCTTGGTGTCACGCTCACTCTTAATCGAGTACAGAGTCACCAATGCATATAGCACTCTATGCATGCATAGGGATCTGTATGAGCTCTATGAATATGCATAGAGGGATCTACCAAATACATAAGTACTCTATGCATAAGGTAGAGAACTCTATGCACTCTTCTATGATCTCTGTTTGTATGCATAAGGATCTTCCCTATGAGCTCTATGAATTCATGAAGTTCTCCACACATGCATAGGGCTTTCTATGTACGTATAGAGCTCTCTACGAACTCTATAGATGCATAGAGTTCTCTATGCATGGATATAACTATCTACACATTCATAGAGATCTCTATATGAGCTCCATATATACTTAGAGAGCTCAATCTCTCATGCATGTATAGAGTGCTATCATTCATGCACATAATTAAATTTAATTTATGCATATTTGTATAAGGGATTTCATTGTGGCCTCTATGCCTATGCATTTTGTCAATATAGGCCTATGCATATGCCTTACCATATGCATGTGTCTTTACTTTATGCCTTGCATCACACAAATTGAGAAGTAATGTAGCACTTTGAATGCTCTTTCTATCCAATTCTTATGTGTTGTAAGTTGAGAAGTAATGTATCACTTTGAATGCTCTTTATGTCCAATTTAATGTGTTGTAAGTTGAGGCTAGTAAAAAACAAACCATAAAATAGGAAACATCACACTCAAACATAAACTAAAAAAATTTATTATTCTAAAAATCATCAAAGTAATATCATAGACTCAGATATACATTCTAAACTCTAAATACGTGAAGCCTCTAAGAATTATTTCAAGGGAGCATTACACACACACACACACACACATAAGAATAATTAAATAAGCAAATGAAGGACACCAGACACAATTACTTACACCCATAGATCTAGACAAGACGGGTATTGTGGCGCAGCCACACCGTAGCTTCTAGGTGATGATAGTGATGGATGGAAATCTGGTAGATGGACGAAAGACTATTGCAGGGATGAAAATACACGCTTCTCCCCACTTATCATTTATCAAATCAAGCTCAAGCTTAGTATAAGGCTTCCCCTATAGCCCAAAACAAAAGCCTAGGCTTAAATACCAAATGTTAGGCCTCCATGCAAGGCAACCTATGTCCTTGAATCAAGCCTCATGCAAAAACTGTGAGAGAGAAGAAGATGAACTCAAGAATAGTAAAAAGAAACATAGCTTGGCATACCATGTTTAACCACCTAACCATTATTATACCAATGACCCAGTGTGTACCTTCCCAGCCACACGCCGCCTATTTACTACTTCTGCTGGTCGTAGCTAATGTGTGCCAGGGTTCCCGCCACCTGCCTCCCAGAGTACCCCTCACGACGTATGGGCTGGGACACTCTGAACAGCGAGCCTATCCTCATTTGCCACCGCCGCATCACTACATCAGCAGTCACCTCCATCCCTCCTCAGCTCGGCCAACCACTGTCCACCCCTGCCCACACTACTCACAGCCCCACGTCCCACTCCGTATCCCCTCTTGCGGCTGCCCAAGCTTCACCTCCGCCACTACACTCATCTAAGCTGGCTCCGTTTCCGTCAGTCCTAGTAGAAGCGCCGGCGCCCTCTTCGCCCTCCACTCCATAAAACACCCCGTCACACTGGCGTCACCGTCCTCAACAGCCTCAGCACCACCACCCGCGTCCAGCAGCTCCTCTAGCAGTACTACCGCTACAACTCCCAGCTCGCCGTCCGCAACACTGCCTACCGTACCTTCTCTTGGTGATGCCATGGAATTCATGAAACAGTGCGATGAATGCCAATGCTTTAACATTCCCCATGGACAAGACAGAATGCCTTTCGTCCGATCATTGTGCAACAATCTTTTGAAGAAATGGGGAATAGACTTTGTTGGACCCACCACTGACCCACAAGCGACTATTTTATAAAGTGGGCAAAAGCAAAAGCAATATGAAAGGTGAATGCTCGTACAAATGCTAAATTCTGATACAAGCATATCATATCAAGGTCTAGGTGTCCCCTAGAGCTAGTTAGCAGCAATAGGGGCTTCCATTTTACTAATAAGGTCCTTGAACATATATTGATTTAATTTTTGGTGATGTACCGAAAGTTCGTGGCATCATTTCTAGACCTAAAAATTGAGAAAAGGTCATTTGCGGGGTGTAAGAATTGGTTTGTGAGGTACTCACAATAATGCGATACATGTTATTGTCACTACCATGGTGAGTTCTAACTATTTTATGATGTGTTACATTCTGTTAGTAAGCATAGAGAGTTGTCTCATAGTCCTCCTGATTTCATCCACTCCTTTTATGTGCACGCACAGAGGATTCCCATTACCATATGATGCCTTGTGTGTGGAGACCAGTTACACATCATGTGGTTCACTTACACGGCTATAGATGGTAGACCTTGATACAAGTAACCAAGAGATAGTGACATGGCAATGCTATGAGTATGTGACACATCACCTCCAAGGTGATGGGTGAATTCCAGGAAGTTGGCTTGTGGACAAACAATGTATACACCATTTCACAGTGACATTTAAGGAGAAAATCTACCCCTATATATGGCACACTCATTATACCAAGTGGGAGGATCCTCAATTTTGAGCATGCCTGGCAAAGTTCCCTATTGGTGTGGTTTTTTCTATGGTGGTCAATTTTGGAGAGAACTATACCTTCTTACCTTTTCACGAGATACAGTCTGAGTATTGCTTCTTGGAGCAAGTAATGGTTATATTTTATATTATTTGTTTCATATTTTAGCTATATTATTTAATTGATTTTTGCAAACTAATCACCTCTCTCCTAATATTATTTGTTTAATATTTGAGCTATAGTACCTAATTGATTTTTGTGACCTAATCACGTGTCCCCCTAACCTCACTAGGTTCCTATCATAGTCCTCATTAGCTATCTGCATGCAAAGGCACATGTAGATGGGATAGCGAGTAGCCCGAGGCCCATGCCATTGTTCGAGAGTATCAATTTTACATCACTGGATGATCGCTCACATGATGCACATTTTGTGCAACACTATTTCCATCTAAATCTTGCTTTTTTTTTAAGATCGTGGGGTCACATGGTGTCAGCGATGGGTTTATGATTGTGGTGCACAGTTCAAGTCGGCACAACAATTCTATTGGCTCTATAGGTGGTACTTGTAGTTCTCAAGGATCTGTAAATAACCTAAATTCACTAGAACATCTTTAAAAGTATAATAACCAAGACTTGTTTTATGGGTTTATAGGTGGCATATACAGTCTAGTATCCCAGTGATTTGAAGCTTCTTTGAGATGACTGGTCATAGAAGGAAGGGTAAGCATGATGGTGCAGGTGCATGTTTGAAACAAAGACCATATTAGGGAGTTTGGGAAAATCCCCTTACCTTGGGAGTTTTCTTTTTAATCTACTTTTTGGTGTATCTTGAGCATACCAATTCCAAAGTTTTCGGAGAATGTGGATCTAGAAATTACTCTTCAAGAGCTTTCTAATGATATGTCACATGAGGGGGTTTTGACAAAATCTTAAAAGGGTTTAGCGTGACCCCATTTTTTTAATCTTACAAAACGGGAATTGGGATTTTCCCAAACTCTGTAATATGGTCTTAACCCTGTAAGGTGTCGACAAGATGCTGAGCAATTCAGAGATGCACGCCAGGTGGTTGAGTGGTGTTCCCAACATTTGTGTGGGAGAAGAGCACACAATACCAGGCACCTTGGGCTTACATTCCATCAGAAGCACATGTGCATAATAGCCCCCACGATTCACACAAGATAGTTTGCATGCTTTTGTGGAGCATGTATGGATGGTGATTAGTAAGATTGTGCCTCGAGAGGATGAGAAAATGCACGGATATAGACAATGCTCTCTCCTAAGCCTCCTTTGCAATCGAGTGTGGTTGGATAAGCACATTGGTCCTATGTTCATGGTGGGGCCAACTATGGTGAGATGATAGATTTGCTACAAGAGGGTGATGTATTTACCATTATTGCTGAGAATATAATAGCGAGGGAGTAGACTACTATCTCATGAGTTGCACTAGGGAAAAATGCATCATCAACCCAGATACGATGGATAATCATGGATTGTCTTTTAATACCCACATAGCATGATTGTGGCAAGCCGATTCCACTAGTAGATTGGACATTGTTTGGGGGAGTCTTGGGATCTAGTAGTGATAAGGGAGTTAGAGGCAGTTCAATACTTTCATCTATTGCTTGGTGTCACGCTCACTGTCAATCGAGTACAGAGTCACCAACTTGGATCTTGCTTGCATTTTTTGTTTTGATTCGTGACCATGAGAGAATTTTAGAGTATTTGAGAGCTAGAGAGGGTGTTGATGGATAGATCTCTATATTGATAGGGAATCTACTTTTACCATCATAGTACTATTTCTTCTTTTATGGTTGTACTTTTAGAGGAATTTCATATTTGCTCATTGAAATTTTTTCTACCTCGATTTTATCTTTGTACTTTATCAGTGCAGCCATAAGTAGCTCCCAAATGAAGGGTAAGGTGAGTGCCACACCTCGCATCCTTTCCATAGCACCACATGCACTTAGAGTTGGCTCTAATAGATAGCAAAGTTAAAATGCCAATGAGGTTGGTGCTTTGTGAGACCGAGTAGTGGTCGTCTAGCTAGCCATGATCATCTACTAGGTGAAGACACTAGAGCCTTGATAGAAATATTTTGGGAGGCGAATTCGCATGCCTTACTAGTTTTCAAAAAGGTTTTGCACAAGAGAGTCACAAGAGGAGTGTTCATTGAGCACGATGCTTGGTTTCTTGAAATCACCAAAACCGAGTTGTATTCTCAGCTTTTGGCAGCATTTCCAAAATCAAAATTGGGCAAAGGTCATCTAAGGGGTGTAATCCTTGGTTTGTGAGGCGCATGCCATTGTTCAGGAGTATCATTTCTACATCAGTGTGATCGCTCACATGATGCACATTTTGTGTAACAATGTTATAAGAGCTCTCACATTATGCATAGAGCTCTCTTTCAACTCTATGAGCTCTCACATTATGCATAGAGCTCTCTTTCAACTCTATGAGCTCTATATGCATGTATAAGGGCTCTTATCTTATGCATAGAGTTCTCTTTTAGCTCTATGCACAAGTTAGAGCCCTTATGTGCAAATGCATTGAGGCTTTATAAAATTCATGAGAGCTCAATGCATTTCCATAAGGTCCCTTACCTTATACATGCATAGAGGGCTCTACCAAGTCATGGATATATATCTCTATGCATTTAGCACTCTATGCATGCATAGGGATCTGTATGAGCTCTATGAATATGCATAGAGAGATCTACAAAATACATAAGTACTCTATGCATAAGGTCGAGAACTCTATGCACTCTTCTATGAGCTCTATTTGTATGCATAAGGATCGTCCCTATGAGCTCTATGAATTCATAAAGTTCTCCACGCATGCATAGGGCTTTCTATGTACGTGTAGAGCTCTCTACGAACTCTATAGATATATAGAGTTCTCTATGCATGGATATAACTCTCTACACATTCATAGAGATCTCTATATGAGCTCCATATATACTCAGAGAGCTCAATCTCTCATGCATGTATAGAGTGCTATCATTCATGCACATAATTAAATTTAATTTATGCATATTTGTATAAGGGATTTCATAGAGGCCTCTATGCCTATGCATTTTGCGTCTAAAAAGGCCTATGCATATGCCTTACCATATGCATGTGTCTTTACTTTATGCCTTGCATCACACAAATTTAGAAGTAATGTAGCACTTTGAATGCTCTTTCTATCCAATTCTTATGTGTTGTAAGTTGAGAAGTAATGTATCACTTTGAATGCTCTTTATGTCCAATTTAATGTGTTGTAAGTTGAGCTGGCCTTAATTGCTGCAAACCTTTCCACTATCTCTTACTAACTCAAAGCTAGTAAAAAAGAAACCATAAAATAGGAAACATCACAATCAAACATAAACTAATAAAAATTATTATTCTAAAAATCATCAAAGTAATATCATAGACTCAGATATACCTTCTAAACTCTAAATACGTGAAGCCTCTAAGAATTATTTCAAGGGAGCATTACACACACACACACACACACATAAGAATAATTAAATAAGAAAATAAAGGACACCAGACACAATTACTTACACCCATAGGTCTAGACAACAAGGGTATTGTGGCGCAACCACACCTTAGCTTCTAGGTGATGATAGTGACGGATGGAAATCTGGTAGACGGATGAAAGACTATTGCAGGGATGAAAATACACGCTTCTCCCCACTTATCCTTTCTCAAATCTAGCTCAAGCTTAGTATAAGGCTTCCCCTATAGCCCAAAACAAAAGCCTAGGCTCAAATACCAAATGTTAGGCCTCCATGCAAGGCAACCTATAACACCATATTCGTGAGTTTGGGAATCTCCCAAGTCCCATTTTTGTAATACTAAGAAGGTGGGACCTGATTAACATGTCTATAAGTTTCTCAAAACCCTATCATGTGACCTATCATTGGAAAGCGCTTGAAAAGAGGGATCTATTAAGCTTTAAAGCGCACAATTTGGAGTAATGGTGTTCAAGTTATGGTAAATCCAAAGTTTTGACCATGTGTCCCAAACTTATGGGAAATTCCCATATTCCCCAATATGGTGTTCTATGTCCTTGTATCAAGCATCATGCAAAAATTGTGAGAGAGAAGAAGATGAGCTCAAGAAGAGAAAAAAGAAACATAGCTTGGCATACCATGTTTAACCACCTAACCATTATTATACCAATGACCCCGAGCATCCCAGTGTCTACCTTCCCAACCACACGCCCCCTATTCGCTACACATCACTAGGTCTTTGGCCTACAACCGTCACGCACAAACATTACCCACTCACACTTACAATTATAAGTGATGATGTGCAATAGTATGTTACCATTGGTTTTCCCACACAACGTCTGCATGTCCCACGCAGTACTGATGTGTAGATCCCATGTAATAGTGTGTATACGTTCCATGTGTAAGGATCATAACAGTAGGTGTGTGTTGTACTAAATATAAAATAAAACACACCTCAAGAGAGGAAGGCCAAAACCTCAAGGAAAAATAACGTCGACGATGTATGTAAAATTATGACCAAGTCTCCTTAATGCTAGCTATTATTCTTTACTAGTTATTGATGTAGCGCCTATTGCTACTGTTCCTTGTTTTTCTAGTTATGGATATAGCCTTTTCATACAAAAGGTCACGAAGCTCAACATGTGGTTGCTTGTAGAAAACACTCCACGAAGAAGTGGTTTTGCCATGATTTTTTTGTCGATAAGAGACCTAAGTCATATAATGGTTATAGAATAACTGATATAGTGTGGATATGGGGATCACTTTGGGACATGTTCATTACAACCTACCTAAAAGAACTTCATTTGTAAAAAATTATGCATACAACTTATGTTGTAAATTGGATCCTCGGAGAGAGACAGAGACAGAAATAGAGATAGAGACACAGAGAGACAGAGAGAGAGAGAGAGAGAGAGAAACAGAGATAGACACACACACACACACACACACACACAGAGTACGTGGGTGTGTAGGTATTTATTGTTCTGAATATAGAATGAAACACACCTCAAGAGAGGAACGCCAAAAACTCAAGTAAAATGACGTCGAGGATGGAGACAAATTTTTGACAAAGTCTCCTTAATGCTAGCTATTGCTCTTTACTAGTTATTGATGTAGCCTATTGCTATTATTCTTTGCTAGTTATTGATATAGCCTTCTCATACCAGGTCACGAAGCTCGATCTGTGGTTGCTTGTAGACTTGGGAAGTTCACTATATGTAAATCTAGTAGATCACGTGTGTTCAAGACCTATATCTAAAACTCCTTCCCTGTGTGTTGTAAGTTGAGCTGGGGGTGCCTTAATTGCTACAAACCTTTCCACTATCTCTTACTAACTCAAAGCTAGTAAAAAACAAACCATAAAATAGGAAACATCACACTCAAACATAAACTAAAAAAAATTATTATTCTAAAAATCATCAAAGTAATATCATAGACTCAGATATACATTCTAAACTCTAAATATGTGAAGCCTCTAAAAATTATTTCAAGGGAGCATTACACACACACACACACATAAGAATAATTAAATAAGTAAATGAAGGACACCAGACACAATTACTTGCACCCATAGGTCTAGACAAGATGGGTATTGTGGCGCAGCCACACCGTAGCTTCTAGGTGATGATAGTGATGGATGGAAATCTGGTAGATGGACGAAAGACTATTGCAAGGATGAAAATACACGCTTCTCCTCACTTATCCTTTCTCAAATCAAGCTCAAGCTTAGTATAAGGCTTCCCCTATAGCCCAAAACAAAAGCCTAGGCTCAAATACCAAATGTTAGGCCTCCATGCAAGGCAACCTATGTCTTTGTATCAAGCCTCATGCAAAAACTGTGAGAGAGAAGAAGATGAACTCAAGAATAGCAAAAAGAAACATAGCTTGGCATACCATGTTTAACCACCTAACCATTATTATACCAATGACCCCGAGCATCTACTAGTGTGTACCTTCCCAGCCAGACACCACTCACACGCCCCCTATTCGCTACACATCACTAGGTCTTTGGCCTATAACCGTCATGCACAAACATTACCCGCTCACACTTATAATTATAAGTGATGATGTGCAATAGTATGTTGCCATTGGTTTTCCCACACAACGTCTGCATGTCCCACGCAGTACTGATGTGTAGATCCCATGTAATAGTGGGTATACGTTCCATGTGTAAGGGTCATAACAGCAGGTGTGTATTGTACTAAATATAAAATAAAACACACCTCAAGAGAGGAAGGCCAAAACCTCAAGGAAAAATAACGTCGACGATGTATGTAAAATTATGACAAAGTCTCCTTAATGCTAGCTATTATTCTTTACTAGTTATTGATGTAGCGCCTATTGCTATTGTTCCTTGTTTTTCTAGTTATTGATATAGCCTTTTCATACAAGGTCACGAATCTCAACATGTGGTTGCCTGTAGAAAACACTCCACGAAGTGGTTTTGCCATGATTTTTTTGTCGATAAGAGACCTAAGTAATATAATGGTTATAGAATTAACCATATAGTGTGGATATGGGGATCACTTTGGGACATGTTCATTACAACCTACCTAAAAGAACTTCATTTGTAAAAAATTATGCATACAACTTATGTTGTAAATTGGATCCTTGGAGAGAGACAGAGACAGAGACAGAAATAGAGATAGAGACACACACACACACACACAGACAGAAACAGAGATAGAGACACACACACAGAGAGTACTTGGGTGTGTAGGTATTTATTGTTCTGAATATAGAATGAAACAAACCTCAATAGAGGAAGGCCAAAAACTCAAGTAAAATGACATCGAGGATGGAGGCAAATTTTTGACAAAGTCTCCTTAATGCTAGCTATTGCTCTTTACTAGTTATTGATGTAGCCTATTGCTATTATTCTTTGCTAGTTATTGATATAGCCTTCTCATACGAGGTCACGAAGCTCGATGTGTGGTTGCTTGTAGACTTGGGGAGTTCACTATATGTAAATTAGTAGATCACGTGTGTTCAAGACCTATATCTAAAACTCCTTATCTGTAGATTTTTTATATTTGAAATAAATCCTTTTTCAATACAAATCTGTAATATTTTTTTCAAAAACATATTAATGGTTCCCTTTTGTAAATACATTTCTCTCAAAAAATAAAATAAAAAATGTCCATATGTTTATGAACTCAGGTGATAGGTTACATACTTTATAAGTGAACCCCTTGAGCTTGTAGAAAACACTCCACAAAGTGGTTTTGCCATGATTTTTTGGTCACTAAGAGACCCGTGTAATATAATGGTTGCAGAATGACCCAAATAGTGTGAATATGGGGATCACTTTGGGAAATGTTCTTTACAACCAACCTAAAAGAACTTCATTTGTGAAAACTTATGCATCCAACTTATGTTATAAATTATTGGATCACTGTAGATTATATCCCTAGTAATGCTCTTTTATTACAATTGAAATAATTAAGCTTTAACTACAAAAAGATCCTAACAATTATCCTTGTTCAATGGCTTGTCACCTATAGAAATCCATAGGCTAGATACTTGGAGATGTCTTCACTCCACTTTAGTAATAGATCTAATTTGAATATAGTAGCATATGGTAGTTCATCGGCAAAAGGGTAGGTTCTCCATTAGGTATTCTTGACCTCTGATCTTCCGATACATGTTTTGAACTGTTTCTCACTATTGGTGGTGCTATGGAAAGGATGCGGGGTGTGGCACTGACCTTACCCTTCATTTGGGAGATGCTTATGACCACCACAATAGCTCGTTGAGTAGCCAAGGCATCCGCATAGTTCCTCTCCTTGATTACTAGATATGAAGGACAAACAGTTTGTAGCACTGCTATGCTAGCTCTCCTCTCTCTTCGACCTCCAAGAAATTTTACTTATGCTACTCAAGGGATACGAAGCCTTATCTAAAAATATCCAATAAGTGCTTCTTTATCTAGATATTGGTTTACTCTCTGAGTGAGAACATTTCTTTCTCAAATATTATAAATGCTCTAAGATTTAATATGTATGCTCTATGAGTGAGAACGTTTCTTTCTTAAATATTATTTAAATGCTCTAAGATTTATTATATATACCCTCAGATTTTTATTTCTTTTCAGTTATGAACATGGGCTTGAGATAAAGGTTTAAGTTACATACCTATATTGATATTTATTAGATCGCATAGGAAGTTTGATATTGGAAAAGAAAAATGTGCTAAGAAGCATTCTAAAGCTGAACACAAATACTTATAAACCTCTAGTTATGAAAATATAGTCACATTGTTTGAGCAATCTATAGATAAACGCATGTGAGGTATTATACATTCTAGCATACATTCTAGCAATAAAATCAATATGTAATGCAAAGAACTAAATTGCCACACGTATATTGATAGGTTATGTGTGCATTGAGAACTTGGAACAAAGTAATCTACTCCACATTCTATTGGGATTGTATTGTGTAGTATATGTTTCAAATGTCCGAGGAATAAGTAGAAACACTTTTTCTCCCTCTGTAAAAGAATGAGCTATCCTCTTAGGATTAGTATACTTAACCGCTCGATCAATAGCCTGATGGATATAATCTCGAGCTCTAGCTAAATTTAATTGCATCTAAGATAGAAATTCAGTTGCACTGGTGTCTTCTGAGGTAATCTAATTGTATCTGGCATCAATGGATTATACCCATAATTCAAGACACATGGAGAAAAGTTTGTAGAGGAATGCTTGTATGAATTATATGCAAACTCCAAATAAAGGTAAATACTTTTCCCGGTCACTCTGTCATTCTTTGATATAAGCTCTTAACATATCCTCCAAGACTTTATTGACTCTCTTGCTCTGACCACCATAAGTCTATGGATGATCACTGCTACTCAAGTAGAGTTGCGTGCCAAGTTGACTAAAAACATGTTGCCAAAAAACTATGTGTAAACAATGGATCTCTATCTGACACAATGGATTCTGGCCAGGGATTTAATATTCACGTGATCACAAGATTTTTTGTGATAATAATACATGTGAACAAGTTATTCACATGTTCTCATGTTACCGTTCACAAAATAACAGGTCACGTTGATCACAAGATTTTTTGTGATAATAACACATGTGAACAAATTATTCACATGTTCTCATGTTACCGTTCACAAAAAAACAGGTCACTTGCCATTTGGGAACCCCTTAAAAGTTTGGCTACACATGGGAATAAGCTATTCACATGTTCTCAAGTTACCATCTTCACATAATAGCCGGTCAGTGGCCACCTAAGAAGATTTTTTATGCCCGACAAAGATAATTTTTTTAGGCCCTTGTGAAAGCTTTGTGAATATAACATGTGATCACAAGATTTTTTGTGTTATTAACATATGTTATTAACATGTTCACATGTTTTCGTTTACGTCAGTGAAATCCTTGATTCTGGCAAGCCATTGTCAATAAATAATTTTGCTACTTGTAGAGCTCCAACCTTGTTCATAGTAGGAACAAAATGTGCCATCTTAGATAATCCATCCACAAAGACAAAAATAGTATTAAAACCTTTCCTAGTTCTAGGCAAACCCATAATGAAACCCATGAAAATATGCTACCACTTCCTCTCTAGAATAGGCAATGGATGTAATTAGAAGGAATCATCCTAATAGGATGCCTTTCTTCAAAAATAGTAGAGACAATTTTAGATAGGATTATGCAAGATTTGATTTTTCAATGATGGAACTTCACACATGTCCATTTTTCATGAAGGGATTCCTTTGCATGTTTGAAATCATCGTTAATTAAAAAGTTCACTGTGTGAAGTTGTGCCAATCCCATTTGTCAGGAAGGGTTTTCCTTTGCAAGTTTAAAAACATCCTTAACTAGAACGTTGGCTGTATAGAGAGAGAGAGAGACAGAGAGAGAGAGAGAGAGAGACAATCCCTCACACCCATAGATGTAGGACCATCCTAAAAAGAGCACACATCTTAGTTTCAAGAAGTAGTAGTGGAGACAATTATACCAAGGAATATACAAGCTTTGATTTTTCATTGTTGAAAACTTCACACCGTTTTCACCATAACATTTGTCATCAAGGGTAGCCGTCCTCTCAAAACTTTTGACCACGTGTGAAGAGGCCCAACAAGTGTATTTTTCGTTTATAAAAGCCTTTGGCAGCTTGGCCAGTCAACGCGAGAGCTGAGTGGGCGTTGGTAAAGAATGGTGCCTGGCTGTTTACGCGAGTATAAAAGGAAGCCCTTAGGGTGCCACATGAGAACCCCAGAGACACACGCGCACACAGCACAGAGATGGGGGCCTCATCGGTTTCGGCAATGCTTCTGCCACTACTTCTGCTGGTCGTAGCTAATGTGTGCCAGGGTTCCCGCCACCTCACGACGTATGGGCCGGGACACTCTGAACAGCGGGCCTATCCTCATTTGCCACCGCCGCATCACTACGTCAGTCACCGCCAGCCCTCCTCAGCCCACACTGCTCGCAGCCCCACGTCCCACTCCGTATCCCCTCTTGCCGCTGCCCAAGCTTCACCTCCGCCACTGCACTCATCTAAGCTGGCTCCGTCGCCGTCAGTCCTAGTAGAAGCGCCGGCGCCCTCTTCGCCCTCCACTCCACAAAACACCCCGTCACTGGCGTCACTGTCCTCAACAGCCTCAGCACCACCGCCCGCGTCCAGCAGCTCCTCTAGCAGTACTACCGCTACAACTCCCAGCTCGCCGTCCGCAACGCCGCCTACCGTACCTTCTCCCACCAACTCGGCGCCTGTGGAGGCCCCCATATTCCTATCCATCTCGCCTACGTTGTCGCCTTCCCCAAGAGCAGCCGCTGCAGTTCCGTCTTTAGCCGTCCAAGGTCCCAGCGGCAATCCCGCCATGCTCCCTCCCTCTCCCTCTCCCTCGCCCTCACTCGCTGATTCTCCGACAGATTAGGTACTATCTCCGTCACCGTCCACGACAACGTGACCAGCTGCCAGTTTGCCCGTTGCGTCCAATGTTGGGAATGTAATCCACCATAATAGAATTTTAATGCTTAACTAGATCTATTGAATAATATGCCTAGTCAAAACGGATGTACGAACTTTATCAACGATAATACAATTAACCATTCGTCTCTCTCTCTCTCTCTCTCTCTTTCTGTGCTTCGCTCTTGTTAGGCCATCTCACCACCATCCTTAGTGAGATTATCGTCGTGAAAAAGAAAAAAGAAAGAGGATATGGCTTCGGATCGATGTCCTCAACCTCTCATCCAAGCATTCAAACCTGGGTCCAATCATCGTTGTCGTTGAGATCTTCTATAAGGACAACAAAGGAAAACCTCAACATGATCTTACATAAAAAAGAAGGTAAGGAAAATTTTAGTCATTTGTCCCACGTATCATGCCCAAAGAATCAACACATGAAGAAGAAAGTGAAGTCCTTATCAAAGAAGTAGAAGGCAAAGATGTCCCTAAAGAAAGTGTTGAAGCCCATGAAACTTTTGAGGAAAGGAGAAGACGTAAGATTAAAACGAGGATAATCTAAAGCAAACTTTCTCGAACAGAAGGAGATAAATAAGAAGTGTAAGTAATCGAGGCAATACTCCAAGAAGATATTAAGCTCACACCCAACTGCATAAGAGAAAGTTAAAGGAGAAGACATAAGATTAAAACGAGGATAATCCAAAGCAAACTTTCTCGAACAGAAGGAGATAAATAAGAAGTGTAAGTAATCGAGGCAATACTCCAAGAGGATATTAAGCTCACACCCAACTACATAAGAGAAAGTTAAAGAAGAATATTTTGTAGAATCAGAAAGACGAGCCCCAAATCTTTTTGGAACACAAAAAAGGAGACACAACTAGAAATGAAGCCCAAATCATACGACCGAGAGTGTACTAAAAAATATACATGTGTATATGTTTTAAGGAATATACACATTATTTCTTGTTCACGCAACTAGTGTAAGTTGAATACACTAGTAGCTAATAAATAGGATACCTCCCATAAATGTAAACATTCTCACAATGAGAGCATGTACCAAAGTGCAGTTACCCCCATATCCACATTGTTAGGATCTTTTTGTAGTTAAAGCTTAATTATTTCAATTGTAATAAAAGAGCATTACTTTGGATATAATCTACAGTGATCCAATAATTTATAACATAAGTTGGATGCATAAGTTTTCACAAATGAAGTTCTTTTAGGTTGGTCATAAAGAACATTTCCCAAAGTGATCCCCATATGCACACTATTTGGGTCATTCTGCAACCATTATATTACACGGGTCTCTTAGTGACCAAAAAGTCATGGCAAAACCACTTTGTGGAGTGTTTTCTACAAGCTCAAGAGATTCACTTATAAAGTATGTAACCTATCACTTGAGTTCATAAACAGATGGACATTTTTTATTTTATTTTTTGAGAGAAATGTATTTAAAAAAGGGAACCATTAATATGATTTTGAAAAAAACATTACAGATTTGTATCGAAAAAGGATTTATTTTAAATATGAAAAATCTACAGATAAGGAGTTTTAGATATAGGTCTTGAACACACGTAATCTACTAGGTTTACAATTAGTGAACTCCCCAAGTCTACAAGCAACCACACATCGAGCTTCATGACCTCGTATGAGAAGGCTATATCAATAACTAGCAAAGAATAACAGCAATAGGCTACATCAATAACTAGTAAAGAGCAATAGTTAGCATTAAGGAGACTTTGTCAAAAATTTGCCTCCATCCTCGACGTCATTTTACTTGAGTTTTTGGCCTTCCTCTATTGAGGTGTGTTTCATTCTATATTCAGAACAATAAATACCTACACATCCACGTACTCTGTGTGTGTGTGTGTGTGTGTGTGTCTATCTCTCTTTCTGTCTCTGTGTGTGTGTGTGTGTGTCTCTATCTCTATTTCTGTCTCTGTCTCTGTCTCTGTCTCTCTCCAAGGATCCAATTTACAACATAAGCTGTATGCATAATTTTTTACAAATGAAGTTCTTTTAGGTAGGTTGTAATGAACATTTCCCAAAGTGATCCCCATATCCACACTATATGGGTTATTCTATAACCATTATATTACTTAGGTCTCTTATCGACAAACAAATCATGGCAAAACCACTTCGTGGAGTGTTTTCTACAAGCAACCACATGTTGAGCTTCGTGACCTTGTATGAAAAGGCTATATCAATAACTAGAAAAACAAGGAACAGTAGCAATAGTCGCTACATCAATAACTAGTAAAGAATAATAGCTAGCATTAAGGAGACTTTGTCATAATTTTACATACATCGTCGACGTTATTTTTCCTTGAGGTTTTGGCCTTCCTCTCTTGAGGTGTGTTTTATTTTATATTTAGTACAATACACACCTACTGTTATGACCCTTACACATGGAACGTATACACACTATTACATGGGATCTACACATCAGTACTACGTGGGACATGCAGACGTTGTGTGGGAAAACCAATGGCAACATACTATTGCACATCATCAGTTATAATTATAAGTGTGAGCGGGCAATGTTTGTGCATGACGGTTGTAGGCCAAAGACCTAGTGATGTGTAGCGAATAGGGGGCATGTGAGTGGTGTCTGGCTAGGAAGGTACACACTAGATGCTCGGGGTCATTGGTATAATAATGGTTAAGTGGTTAAACATGGTATGCCAAGCTATGTTTCTTTTTGCTATTCTTGAGTTCATCTTATTCTCTCTCACAGTTTTTGCATGAGGCTTGATACAAAGACATAGGTTGCCTTTCATGGAGGCCTAACATTTGGTATTTGAGCCTAGGCTTTTGTTTTGGGCTATAGGGGAAGCCTTAAACTAAGCTTGAGCTTGATTTGAGAAAGGATAAGTGGGGAGAAGCATGTATTTTCATCCCTGCAAAAGTCAATTCGTCCATCTACGAGATTTTCATCCGTCACTATCATCACCTAGAAGCTAAGGTGTGGCTGCTCCACAATACCCTTCTTGTCTAGACCTATGGGTGCAAGTAATTGTGTCTAGTGTCCTTGATTTACTTATTTAATTATTCTTATGTGTGTGTGTGTGTGTAATGCTCCCTTGAAATAATTTTTAGAGGCTTCACGTATTTAGAGTTTAGAATGTATATCTGAGTCTATGATATTACTTTGATGATTTTTAGAATAATAATAATTTTTATATGCATACAAACAGAGCTCATAGAAGAGTGCATAGAGTTCTCTACCTTATGCATAGAGTACTTATGTATTTGGTAGATCCCTCTATGCATATTCATAGAGCTCATATAGATCCCTATGCATGCATAGAGTGCTAAATGCATAGAGATATATATCCATGACTTGGTAGAGCCCTCTATGCAGGTATAAGGTAAGGGACCTTATGGAAATGCATTGAGCTCTCATGAATTTTATAAAGCCTCTATGCATTTGCACATAAGGGCTCTAACTTGTGCATAGAGCTCAAAGAGAACTCTATGCATAAGATAAGAGCCCTTATACATGCATATAGAGCTCATAGAGTTGAAAGAGAGCTCTATGCATAATGTGAGAGCTCTTATAACATTGTTACACAAAATGTGCATCATGTGAGCGATCACACTGATGTAGAAATGATACTCCTGAACAATGGCATGCACCTCGGAGGTACTCCCCCTATCCCATCTATATGTACCCTTGAATGATGTTGATAGCTAATGTGGACCATAATAGTAACCTGGCGACGTTAGGGAGAGAGGTGATTAGGTCAAAAAAATCAAGTAAGTAATATAGCTCAAATGCGAAACAAATAATATAAAATATAACCATTACCTACTCTGAGAAGTAATACTCAGATTGTATCCCTTGAAAAGGTGTGAAGGTGTAGTTCTCTCCAAAATCGACCATAGAGACAACCACACCAATAGGGAACTCTACCATGCATGCTCTGAATTGACAATCCTACCACTTGGCTTATTGAGTGTGCCATATATAGGGGTGGCTTTGCTCCCTAAATGTCACATAGTCATAGCGTCACCATGTCACTATCCCTTGGTCACTTGTATCAAGATCTATCATTTGTAGCCGTGCAAGTGAACCACACGATGTGAAAGTTTTCTCCGCACAAGGCATCATATGGTAATGGGTATCCTCCGTGCATGCACACAAAAGAGAGTGGAGGAAATCACGAGGCCTATGAGGCAGCTCTCAATGCCGACTGAGAGAATGGAACACATTATAAAATAGTTAGAACTTAACATGGTAGTGAAAAAAATACGGGTCACATTGTCATGAGCAACTCACAAACCAAGGATTACACCCCTTAGATGACCTTTGCCCAATTTTGATTTTGGAAATGCTGCCAAAAGCTGAGAATACAACTCGGTTTTGGTGATTTCAAGAAACCAAGCATCGTGCTCAATGAACACTCCTCTTGTGACTCTCTTGTGCAAAACCTTTTTGAAAACTAGTAAGGCATGCGAATTCGCCTCCCAAAATATTTATATCAAGGCTCTAGTGTCTTCACCTAGTAGGTGATCATCGCTAGCTAGACGACCACTACTCGGTCTCACAAAGCACCAACCTCATTGGCATCTAAACTTTGCTATCTACTAGAGCCAACTCTAAGTGCATGTGGTGCTATGGAAAGGATGCAAGGTGTGGCACTCACCTTACCCTTCATTTGGGAGCTACTTATGGCTGCACTGATAAAGTACAAAGATAAAATCGAGGTAGAAGAAATTCCAATATGAGCAAATATGAAATTCCTCTAAAAGTACAACCATAAAAAAAGAAATAGTACTATGATGGTAAAAGTAGATTCCCTATCAATATAGAGATCTATCCATCAACACCCTCTCTAGCTCTCAAATACTCTAAAATTCTCTCATGGTGGTCACGAATCAAAGCCAAAAATGCAAGCAAGATCCAAGTTGGTGACTCTGTACTCGATTAAGAGTAAGTGTGACACCAAGCAATAGATGAAAGTATTGAACTGCCTCTAACTCCCTTATCACTACTCCCCCAAACAATGTCCAATCTACTAGTGGAATCGGCTTGCCACAATCATGCTATGTGGGCATTAAAAGACAATCCATGATTATCCATCGTATCTGGGTTGATGATGCATTTTTCCCTAGTGCAACTCATGAGATAGTAGTCCACTCCCTCGCTATTATATTCTCAGCACAATAATGGTAAATACATCACCCTCTTGTAGCAAATCTATCATGTCACCATAGTTGGCCACCATAAACATAGGACCAATGTGCTTATATCCAACCACACTCGATTGCAAAGGAGGCTTAGGAGAGAGCATTGTCTATATCCGTGCATTTTCTCATCCTCTCGAGGCACAATCTTACTAATCACCATCCATACATGCTCCACAAAAGCATGCAAACTATCTTGTGTGAATCGTGGGGGCTATTAGGCACGTGTGCTTCTGATGGAACGTAAGCCCAAGGTGCCTGGTACTGTGTCACAATCATGTGGGCCTCTGTGGTCAATAAAGGCACCATCCACACACCAAAAACATCTCATGACAATCTGAGCAACATGTAAGGGTTAGGATGATGCTCTTCTCCCACACAAATGTTGGGAACACCACTCGACCACCTGGCATGCATCTATGAACCGCTCGGCATCTTGTCGACACCTTAAAGTGTGTTAAGACCATATTACAGAGTTTGGGAAAATCCCAATTCCTGTTTTGTAAGAAAAAAAAATGGGGTCACTCTAAACCCTTTCAAGATTTTGCCAAAACCCCCTCATGTGACATATCATTAGAAAGCTCTTGAAGAGTAATTTCTAGATCCACATTCTCCGAAAACTTTGGAATTGGTATGTTCAAGATACACCAAAAAGTAGATTAAAAAGAAAACTCCCAAGGTAATGGGATTTTCCCAAACTCCCTAATATGGTCTTTGTTTCAAACATGCACCTGCACCATCATGCTTACCCTTCCTTCTGTGACCAGTCTCAAAGAAGCTTCAAATCACTGGGATACTAGAGTGTATATGCCACCTATAAACCCATAAAAGAAGTCTTGGTTATTATATTTTTCAAGATGTTCTAGTGAATTTAGGTTATTTACAGATCCTTGAGAACGACAAGTACCACCTGTAGAGCCAATAGAACTGTTGTGCCGACTTGAACTGTGCACAACAATCATCTGACTAAACCCATCGTTGACACCATGTGACCCCAGGATCTTTTAAAAAAAATCAAGATTTAGATGGAAATAGTGTTGCACAAAATGTGCATCATGTGAGCGATCATCCAGTGATGTAAAATTGATACTCTCGAACAATGGCATGGGCCTCAGGCTACTTCGCTATCCCATCTACATGTGCCTTTGCATGCAGATAGCTAATGAGGACTATGATAGGAACCTAGTGAGGTTAGAGGGAGAGGTGATTAGGTCTCCTGAAAAGGTAAGAAGGTATAGCTCTCTCCAAAATTGACCACCATAGAAAAAACCACACCAATAGGGAGCTTTGCCAAGCATGCTCAAAATTGAGGATCCTCCCACTTGGTATAATGAGTGTGCCATATATAGGGGTAGATTTTCTCCTTAAATGTCACTGTGAAATGGTGTATACATTGTTTGTCCACAAGCCAACTTCCTGGAATACACCCATCACCTTGGAGGTGATGTGTCACATACTCATAGCATTGCCATGTCACTATCTCTTGGTTACTTGTATCAAGGTCTACCATCTATAGCCGTGTAAGTGAACCACAGGATGTGTAACTGCTCTCCACACACAAGGCATCATATGGTAATGGTAATCCTCTGTGCATGCACATAAAAGGAGTGGATGAAATCAGGAGGACTATGAGACAACTCTCTATGTCTACTAACAGAATGGAACACATCATAAAATAGTTAGAACTCACCATGGTAGTGACAATAACATGTATCGCATTATTGTGAGTACCTCACAAACCAATTCTTACACCCCTCAAATGACCTTTGCTCAAATTTTCAGGTCTAGAAATGATGCCACAAACTTTCGGTACATCACCAAAAATTGAATCAATAGATGTTCAATGACCTTATTAATAAAATGGAATCCCCTATTGCTAACTAGCTCTAGGGGACACCTAGACCTTGATATGATATGCTTGTATCAGAATTTAGCAATTGTACGAACATTCACCTTTCATATTGCTTTTGCTTTTGCCAACTTTATAAAATAGTCGCTTCTGGGTTAGTGGTGGGTCCGACGAATTCTATTCCCCATTTTTTCTAACGATTGTTGCACAATGATCGCGACCAAAGGCATTCTGTCTTGTCCATGGGGAATGTTAAAGCATTGGCATTCATCACACTATTTCATGAATTCCATGGCATCACCAAACATACCTTGCTTGTAAGATCTTTCTCTCACTGTTACATTTCCCACAAAATGTCCATTCACTGGTAATTCCACTTTAAGCTTCTTCTAAAATGGTCAGGATTTCATCCTCCTGACACACTGTCTAAGCATGTGATCTTTGCCTAGGTTATACAATTGACCAACTATTAATTGGTAAGGTGCCGCTAGCTTGATAAGTTGTTGCATCTTATCCTTCTTCAATGGCTTGTCATCTATAGAAATCCATAGACTAGATACTTGGAGATGATGACTTCACTCCACTTTAGTACTAGATCTAATTTGAATATAGCAGCATATGGTAGTTCATTGCCAAAAGGGCAGGTTCTCCATTAGGTATTCTTGACCTGTGATCTTCCGATACATGTTTTGAACCGTTTCTCACTATTGGTGGTGCTATGGAAAGGATGCGGGGTGTGGCACTCACCTTACCCTTCATTTGGGAGATGCTTATGACCACCACAATAGCCCGTTGAGTAGCCAAAGCATCTGCATAGTTCCTCTCCTTGATTACTAGATATGAAAGACCAACAGTTTGTAGCACTGCTATGCTAGCTCTCCTCTCTCTTCGACCTCCAAGAAATTTTAGTTAAGCTACTCAAGGGATACGGAGGTCCCAGCGGCAATCCCACCATGCTCCCTCCCTCTCCCTCTCCCTCGCCCTCACTCGCTGATTCTCCGACAGATTAGGTACTATCTCCGTCACCGTCCACGACAACGTGACCAACTGCCAGTTTTCCCGTTGCGTCCAATGTTGGGAATGTAATCCACCATAATAGAATTTTAATGCTTAACTAGATCTATTGAATAATATGCCTAGTCAAAACGGATGTACGAACTTCATCAATGATAATACAATTAACCATTCGTCTCTCTCTCTCTCTCTCTCTCTCTTTCTGTGCTTCGCTCTTGTTAGGCCATCTCACCACCATCCTTAGTGAGAGTATCGGCGTGAAAAAGAAAAAAGAAAGAGGATATGGCTTCGGATCGATGTCCTCGACCTCTCATCCAAGCATTCAAACCTGGGTCCAATCATCGTTGTCGTTGAGATCTTCTATAAGGACAACAAAGGAAAACCTCAACATGATCTTACATAAAAAAAGAAGGTAAGGAAAATTTGTCATTTGTCCCATGTATCATGCCCAAAGAATCAACAGATGAAGAAGTAAGTAAAGTCCTTATCAAAGAAGTAGAAGGCAAAGATGTCCCTAAAGAAAGTGTTGAAGCCCATGAAACTTTTGAGGAAAGGAGAAGACGTAAGATTAAAACGAGGATAATCTAAAGCAAACTTTCTCGAACAGAAGGAGATAAATAAAAAGTGTAAGTAATCGAGGCAATACTCCAAGAAGATATTAAGCTCACACCCAACTGCATAAGAGAAAGTTAAAGGAGAAGATGTAAGATTAAAACGAGGATAATCCAAAGCAAACTTTTTCGAACAGAAGGAGATAAATAAGGAGTGTAAGTAATCGAGGCAATACTCCAAGAGGATATTAAGCTCACAACCAACTACATAAGAGAAAGTTAAAGAAGAATATTTTGTAGAATCAGAAAGACGAGCCCCAAATCTTATTGGAACACAAAAAAGGAGACACAACTAGAAATGAAGCCCAAATCATGCGACCGAGAGTGTACTAAAAAATGTACATGTGTATATGTTTTAAGGAACATACACATTATTTCTTGTTCACGCAACTAGTGTAAGTTGAATACACTAGTAGCTAATAAATAGGATACCTCCCATAAATGTAAACATTCTCACAATGAGAGCATGTACCAAAGTGCAGTTACCCCCATATCCACATTGTTAGGATCTTTTTGTAGTTAAAGCTTAATTATTTCAATTGTAATAAAAGAGCATTACTAGGGATATAATCTACAGTGATCCAATAATTTATAACATAAGTTGTATGCATAAGTTTTCACAAATGAAGTTCTTTTAGGTTGGTCGTAAAGAACATTTCCCAAAGTGATCCCCATATTCACACTATTTGGGTCATTCTGCAACCATTATATTACACGGGTCTCTTAGTGACCAAAAAATCATGGCAAAACCACTTTGTGGAGTGTTTTCTACAAGCTCGAGGGGTTCACTTATAAAGTATGTAACCTATCACCTGAGTTCATAAACAGATGGACATTTTTTATTTTATTTTTTGAGAGAAATGTATTTACAAAAGGGAACCATTAATATGATTTTGAAAAAAACATTACAAATTTGTATTGAAAAAGGATTTATTTTAAATATGAAAAATCTACAGATAAGGAGTTTTAGATATAGGTCTTGAACACACGTGATCTACTAGGTTTACATATAGTGAACTCCCCAAGTCTACAAGCAACCACACATCGAGCTTCGTGACCTCGTATGAGAAGGCTATATCAATAACCAGCAAAGAATAATAGCAATAGGCTACATCAATAACTAGTAAAGAGCAATAGCATAAGGCTACATCAATAACTAGTAAAGAGCAATAGCTAGCATTAAGGAGACTTTGGCAAAAATTTGCCTCCATCCTCGACGTCATTTTACTTGAGTTTTTGGCCTTCCTCTATTGAGGTGTGTTTCATTCTATATTCAGAACAATAAATACCTACACACCCACGTACTCTGTGTGTGTGTGTGTGTCTATCTCTGTTTCTGTCTCTCTCTATGTGTGTGTGTCTCTATCTCTATTTCTGTCTCTATCTCTGTGTCTGTCTCTTTCGAAGGATCCAATTTACAACATAAGTTGTATGCATAATTTTTTACAAATGAAGTTCTTTTAGGTAGGTTGTAATGAACATGTCCCAAAGTGATCCCCATATCCACACTATATGGGTTATTCTATAACCATTATATTACTTAGGTCTCTTATCGACAAAAAAATCATGGCAAAACCACTTCCTGGAGTGTTTTCTACAAGCAACCACATGTTGAGCTTCGTGACCTTGTATGAAAAGGCTATATCAATAACTAGAAAAACAAGGAACAGTAGCAATAGGCGCTACATCAATAACTAGTAAAGAATAATAGCTAGCATTAAGGAGACTTTGTCATAATTTTACATACATCGTCGACGTTATTTTTCCTTGAGGTTTTGGCCTTCCTCTCTTGAGGTGTGTTTTATTTTATATTTAGTACAATACACACCTACTGTTATGACCCTTACACATGGAACGTATACACACTATTACATGGGATCTACACATCAGTACTGCGTGGGACATGCAGACGTTGTGTGGGAAAACCAATGGCAACATACTATTGCACATCATCACTTATAATTATAAGTGTGAGCGGGTAATGTTTATGCGTGACGGTTGTAGGCCAAAGACCTAGTGATGTGTAGCGAATAGGGGGCGTGTGAGTGGTGAGGTACACACTAGATGATCGGGGTCATTGGTATAATAATGGTTAGGTTGTTAAACATGGTATGCCAAGCTATGTTTCTTTTTGCTATTCTTAAGTTCATCTTCTCCTCTCTCTCAATTTTTGCATGAGGCTTGATACAAAGACATAGGTTACCTTGACAACCACTACTCGGTCTCACAAAGCACCAACCTCATTGGCATTTTAACTTTACTATCTATTAGAGCCAACTCTAAGTGCATGTGGTGCTATGGAAAGGATGCGAGGTGTGGCACTCACCTTACCCTTCATTTGGGAGCTACTTATGGCTGCACTGATAAAGTACAAAGATAAAATCGAGGTAGAAGAAATTTCAATGAGCAAATATGAAATTCCTCTAAAAGTACAACCATAAAAGAAGAAATAGTACTATGATGGTAAAAGTAGATTCCCTATCAATATAGAGATCTATCCATCAACACCCTCTCTAGCTCTCAAATACTCTAAAATTCTCTCATGGTCACGAATCAAAGCCAAAAATGCAAGCAAGATCCAAGTTGGTGACTCTGTACTCGATTAAGAGTGAGCGTGACACCAAGCAATAGATGAAAGTATTGAACTGCCTCTAACTCCCTTTTCACTACTAGATCCCAAGACTCCCCCAAACAATGTCCAATCTACTAGTGGAATCGGCTTGCCATAATCATGCTATGTGGGCATTAAAAGACAATCCATGATTATCCATCGTATCCGGGTTGATGATGCATTTTTTCCTAGTGAACCTCATGAGATAGCAGTCTACTCCCTCGCTATTATATTCTCAGCACAATAATGGTAAATACATCACCCTCTTGTAGCAAATCCATCATCTCACCATAGTTGGCCACCATGAACATAGGACCAATGTGCTTATCCAACCACACTCGATTGCAAAGGAGGCTTAGGAGAGAGCATTGTCTATATCTGTGCATTTTCTCATCCTCTCGAGGCACAATCTTACTAATCACCATCCATACATGCTCCACAAAAGCATGCAAACTATCTTGTGTGAATCGTGGGGGCTATTATGCACGTGTGCTTCTGATGGAATGTAAACCCAAGGTGCCTGGTATTGTGTCACAATTATGTGGGCCTCTATGGTCAATAAAGGCACCATCCACACACTAAAAACATCTCATGACAATCTGAGCAACATGTAAGGATTAGGATGATGCTCTTCTCCCACACAAATGTTGGGAACACCACTCGACCACCTGGCGTGCATCTCTGAACCGCTCAGCATCTTGTCGACACCTTAAAGTTAGTTAAGACCATATTAGAGAGTTTGGGAAAATCCCAATTCCCGTTTTGTAAGATAAAAAAAATGGGCCGGTCACGCTAAACCCTTTTAAGATTTTGTCAAAACCCCCTCATGTGACATATCATTAGAAAGCTCTTGAAGAGTAATTTCTAGATCCACATTCTCCAAAAACTTTGGAATTGGTATGCTCAAGATACACCAAAAAGTAGATTAAAAAGAAAACTCCCAAGGTAATGGGATTTTCCCAAACTCCCTAATATGGTCTTTGTTTCAAACATGCACCTGCACCATCATGCCTACCCTTCCTTCTGTGACCAGTCTCAAAAAAGCTTCAAATCACTAGGATACTAGACTGTATATGCCACCTATAAACCCATAAAACAAGTCTTGGTTATTATATTTTTAAAGATGTTCTAGTGAATTTAGGTTATTTATAGATCCTTGAGAACTACAAGTACCACCTGTAGAGCCAATAGAACTGTTGTGCCGACTTGAATTGTGCACCACAATCATCTGACTAAACCCATAGCTGTGACCCCAGGATCTTTTAAAAAAAGCAAGATTTAGATGGAAATAGTGTTGCACAAAATGTGCATCATGTGAGCAATCATCCAGTGATGTAAAATTGATACTCTCGAACAATGGCATGGGCCTCGGGCTACTCGCTATCCCATCTACATGTGCCTTTGCATGCAGATAGCTAATGAGGACTATGATAGGAACCTAGTGAGGTTTGGGGGAGAGGTGATTAGGTCACAAAAATCAATTAGGTAATATAGCTCAAATATGAAACAAATAATATTAGGGGAGAGGTGATTGGGTCGCAAAAATCAATTAAATAATATAGCTAAAATATGAAATAAATAATATAAAATATAACCATTACTTGCTCCAAGAAGCAATACTCAGATTGTATCTCCTGAAAAGGTAAGAAGGTATAGTTCTCTCCAAAACTGACCACCATAGAAAAAACCACACCAATAGGGAGCTTTGCTAGGCATGCTCAAAATTGAGGATCCTCCCACTTTGTATAATGAGTGTGCCATATATAGGGGTAGATTTTCTCCTTAAATGTCACTGTGAAATGGTATATACATTGTTTGTCCACAAGCCAACTTCCTGGAATACACCCATCACCTTGGAGGTGATGTGTCACATACTCATAGCATTGCCATGTCACTATCTTTTGGTTACTTGTATCAAGGTCTACCATCTATAGCCGTGTAAGTGAACCACATGATGTGTAACTGCTCTCCACACACAAGGCATCATATGGTAATGGGAATCCTCTATGCGTGCACATAAAAGGAGTGGATGAAATCAGGAGGACTATGAGACAACTCTCTATGCTTACTAACAGAATGGAACACATCATAAAATAGTTAGAACTCACCATGGTAGTGACAATAACATGTATCGCATTATTGTGAGTACCTCACAAACCAATTCTTACACCCCACAAATGACCTTTGCTCAATTTTCAGGTCTAGAAATGATGCCACAAACTTTCGGTACATCACCAAAAATTGAATCAATAGATGTTCAATGACCTTATTAGTAAAATGGAAGCCCCTATTGCTGCTAACTAGCTCTAGGGGACACCTAGACCTTGATATGATATGCTTGTATCAGAATTTAGCAATTGTACGAGCATTCATCTTTCATATTGCTTTTGCTTTTGCCTACTTTATAAAATAGTCGCTTCTGGGTCAGTGGTGGGTCCAACGAAGTCTATTCCCCATTTTTTCAAAAGATTGTTGCACAATGATCGGACCAAAGGCATTCTCTCTTGTCCATGGGGAATGTTAAAGCATTGGCATTCATCGCGCTGTTTCATGAATTCCATGGCATCACCAAACATACCTTGTTTGTAAGATCTTTCTCTCACTGTTACGTTTCCCACAAAATGTCCATCACTGGTAATTCCACTTTGAGCTTCTTCTAAAATGGTCAGGATTTCATCCTCCTGACACACCATCTAAGCATGTGATCTTTGCCTAGCTTATACAATTGACCAACTATTAATTGGTAAGGTGCCACCAACTTGATAAGTTGTTGCATCTTATCCTTGTTCAATGGCTTGTCACCTATAGAAATCCATAGGCTAGATACTTGGAGATGTCTTCACTCCACTTTAGTACTAGATCTAATTTGAATATAGCAGCATATGGTAGTTCATCGCCAAAAGGGCAGGTTCTCCATTCGGTATTCTTGACCTGTGATCTTCCGATACATGTTTTGAACCGTTTCTCACTATTGGTGGTGCTATGGAAAGGATGCGGGGTGTGGCACTCACCTTACCCTTCATTTGGGAGATTCTTATGACCACCACAATAGCCCGTTGAGTAGCCAAAGCATCCGCATAGTTCCTCTCCTTGATTACTAGATATGAAAGACAAACAGTTTGTAGCACTGCTATGCTAGCTCTCCTCTCTCTTCGACCTCCAAGAACTTTTAGTTAAGCTACTCAAGGGATACGAAGCCTTATCTAAAAATATCCAATAAGTGCTTCTTTATCTAGATATTGGTTTACTCTCTGAGTGAGAACGTTTTTTTGTCAAATATTATAAATGCTTTGAGATTTAATATGTATGCTCTATGAGTGAGAACGTTTCTTTGTTAAATATTATAAATGCTCTAAGATTTATTATATATACCCTGAGATTTTTATTTCTTTTCAGTTATGAACATCAGATGGAAAACAAAATATGGGCTTGAGATAAAGGTTTACGTTACATACCTATATTGATATTGATTAGATCGCATAGGGCACCAAATGAGAAGAGAGAATGGATACATTAGGCATGACTTTAAGGGACTTCATAAACCTATAAAGAAAGTATCCGAGTCAAAGTTTGATATTGGAAAAGAAAAATGTGCTAAGAAGCATTCTAAAGCTAAACACAAATACTTATAAACCTCTAGTTATGAAAATATAGTCACATTGTTTGAGCAATCTACAGATAAACGCATGTGAGGTATTATACATTCTAGCAATAAAATCAATATGTAATGCAAAGAACTAAATTGCCACACGTATATTGATAGGTTATGTGTGCATTGAGAACTTGGAACAAAGTAATCTACTCCACATTCTATTGGGATTGTCATTAGGGAAAAACGGAGCTCATTTTGGGGCCCTGTAAGAAATTCACTATTTTTCGATTTATTTCTCTCCTAAAAGATCTCAAAAATAATAAAATATGGAAACGTGGCTCAGAACTGTCAGTAAGGACCACTGAACTGTCAGTTCAGAAAAGAATAAGATAATCTTTTGTCTAACTAACATGATTTTGCATTAAATATCTCCTTAATTTTTTTTGTTTCTCGAAGATTTCGCATCTCTTTTGACGACGTGTGCAGGCCTCTCATAAAGAATCCATCACTGAACTTAATGATTGTATGGATACCGCCACACTTCCACAATTCATGTTACAAAAAGACTATGAGATTGACAAGCCAACTTTGCAACCTCAGAAGCACAAAAATGGTCGATACTAGTGAAGTACAATCTCAGAAGAAGCGATTATATCATCTTCACATCGACTTAGAAGAACAATATGCTCCAGCACAAAAAAGACGAAAGGATACGGTGCTAAATGCTCAACAGCGGGAAAATATGAGAAGAGAAGGGCTCCAACATATTGACTTATGGTGTGATGGAAATATATATCCAAAATGTCTAGTACAAAACTCTACACCTCCATTTGTCAATCTAACCACACTATTGAGGTTTGCGGGCGATGGACAAAATGGACTTCTTGGTTATATTTCAGCACAGTCTGCATTTGCAGAAACATATAAAACAATGTACCTACAAGAAAAGGGAGCCAGGATTCAAGAGATAGCTATTCGTGCAAAATTGGAGCAGCAGTTGCAGAATGAAATTGAGGAGCATGCAAAGAGTAAAAAAGAGTTAACAAGATCAAGAAGGAAGAGAACCATGCTTGGAGACAGACAACGAAGTAGGAAGATTAAAAACATTGCAAATTTGAAGGCTGGGACTGGTGGATGCAAGCGAAGAATTCAGGAAGCAAGGTTAGTTTGCAATTTTTTATTTTTTAAACTCAAAAATACTCTCAAATGACTATATGTATTTTGTCCATTAATGCAAAACAGGATTGGAAGTGTTGAATAATATAGGCATATTATGTTGTTACTATATTGTTACTATAGGAAATTATTGGAGCCTGCAAAAGAAAATATGGATCCCAACCTTCTTCCAGTTAAACAAATGAAAGGATTGCTTTCTTGTGGTGTAGCAAAAGGTTTGATTGAAGAAAAAAATACAAAACAATCAAACGCAATGTTGTAGAGGACTTTATATCCAATAATCAAGTTGATGGTACTACAATCCAAGAGGCTCTTGATGTTAGTGGAGTTAGCAGGAAGGGATATAGTTCGATTTTCCATGCGATATCCTCAACTTTGAGAGATCAAAGGATTAAACGAGTTTTACTGCCAAATCCAGCAACAGTGTGGAAGATAAGAGGTCATTTGAATGAAAGTATAGATGAGTTTATTGGACCATATATCCATATTGAAGATATATTTCATGGTGCTAAAGGAACCACTGTGTATGACCCTTGGAACAATATATTTATAGATCTATAATAACTTCAAAGAAGAATGGTCGAGTTTTATGGAATAACATTTGAAGAGTGCAAAGGCATTTTGAAATTTGTTATCAAACTGGATGAGTGTGAGGTTGTAAAGGAAAAGAAAATGGAAAGGATTACTATCACATTGATGAATGGAGCACTTGATACATCATTGAATGAAGCGAGTTCGAAGTATTTTAGTGTGCAGTCGGAGAAACACATATGGTGGTTGGGCTCATTCCAGGTATGATCATTTTTTATTTCGTACTTGATTTTAGTCAATGTTTTCAAATCTTTTATAGTAAGACTTTTGTTTTGTATAATCACAGGTAAAGACCGAAGACCATGAAACACTAGATTGGGTGTTTCACCACACGGAAATACCAAGAATAATTAAAAGACAGGTGCAAGGAGAGAATCTCCATGTTGCAGGAAAAGGTGATTTTCAAGTAGAGTGGCACATGGCGGGGGATCTTAAAACACTTAAGTGCATGTATAACGTTAGTAAAGGAGGTAACTCAAAGTCTCCTTGTCTTTACTGCAAAGAATCAGCGCAAGTAATGGATTCTAAATGGTGGAAGAGAGCACCTAATAGAGATAAAGTTGACCCTGACTTCAAGGCCATTCTTGACATTCCACTATGTAATGTTCACATATGCACATTGCATGCTCTATGTCGAATTATTGAGAAATTGGTATTTTTGTATATTAGATTTGCTTGGAAACTCCGTCCCGAAAGAAATAGAAAGGATGCTCTTCATGCATTGGAAAAAGTGTTATCCGATATAGGTCTGCATGGAGGTGATGTTCATATCACAGAGGTTTTAAAAAAGTCTAGCAATGGCAAGGAGGTACCAATCAAGCCCTCTATTAGTGGTGTTAAGGCAAGAAGATTCTTGTCTCGACCCAAACACAATAGTAAGCAAGTAAGGCAAGGTAGAACAGTTTCAAGGATTAGTTATGGATTGTGGAAGCAAGTCCATAATGCCGTGAAAGATCATGAGGCAGATGGGGAAGCACGAAATGTGAAGGCAGAGGTGTGGAGGTCTCTTGATCAACTCTTCATGTTTTGTGACAATGTAACATGGACAAAGAGTGATTACAAGAACTTTGAAGAGGCAATAAAACATTTTGGGAAGTCAATGAAAGACGCATGGACAGCCTGCAATATAACTCACTACATGGTAAAGTGATGTCTTCTTCTTTTACTTAAGTGTGATCCTCTTTTCTTTTATAACTTACTATGCATTCTTATGTCTTTGTGAAAACAGCATATCATCTACAACCACCTTCCCTATTTTGTCAAAAAGTATGGATGCCCAGCAATTTGGTCTACCCAAGGCATGGAGAAGTCTCACTACATGGCACGTAATGCATTTTTCAGACACACACAACACTATGGAGGGAGTCAAAAGGCAAATAGTCTGAAGGAAGTCTTCCAATGGTTTTACCGAGGCATTCTACAAAGGCTGCATGCTAAAAGAAAAGTTGCTAGCTCCAAATTCAAGCTTGCTTTTATTCTAGCCCAAAAGCAAAGACGAAGACAAACTTTGGACAATTCAATGGCAGCAGAGAGACATAGACAGTGGAGGGATTCGAAGATATTTAGAAACCATAAATGGACAAGTAAACATGAATAGCAGTTTGTAACTTATTGGTGTTATGTCCACATGTTTTCAAACTCAATCAATAGATTTTTATTCTGTGGAACAAGTGACTCTTGGTGTAATGCCTATATGTTTTGAGACTCCATCAAAAGTAAGTCTTTTGTGAAACATGTGATCTATATTAACAAGCATCAATACATCCATATATTAACACACAAAAAATTCAATCAATACTACTTAATTATGCTAGACATACTGTTGATCCTTACCAATAAAATACTGAGTGTCAAACACTTTTAGAAGCTTTTGAGTGTGGGAAGAGTACTGAAGTGTCGTACGGTGATGGGACAAATGCAAAAGGGTACTGATCGTCCGTACGGACAAGGAACTGATGAGGATCAAAGACTTTGTACAAATCAGTTCAACTTCAACATAATGTTTGTGCTATATTTGATGACTAAATCCTATTACTCCCAAGGCTTGCGAGTCGGAACTCTCTTTTTGAACTTGATTGGACTCTTTTTCTTCCTTATTGGCTTGATGTCGACTTTCTGTTTATCAATGCTTGCCTCTGTTGCTTGTCTGAGAGGGGTATCCTTGTCTTCAGCTATCTCCACCTGTTCTTCTTCTTGGATTGTGTGGCCTGATGCAATCATGGGTGGCTCTCGAAACCTTATGAGCTTGTGTTTTCCATAGCCCTCTAGACATTTGGGCTCCTTAACACCACATGCTAATGCATAAGAAGTGTAAGACAAAAAGTAAGAGGCCCTAGAGGCCTGCTTATTCACATAATCCCCAAATATATCTATGGCGGACAACCTCTCTATTAAAATGATCTTTTCCTTTTGCCATGGAAGATCATGTCCACCTAATACCCTAGACAAACATTTAAAGAAGTAAACAATGGCTTCTCCATTGTTGCTCAACTGCCTATGGTAAATCAAGATCTAGATCATGAATATAATGAGCTAGGCTTGACATTTTGCCAAACCCAGCTGGCCTGCTTCCACTTGATCTCTGGAGGAATGTGTCATCCTCAATTTGTAGCTGCCATGTATCAAAAGATTATAGTGAGACAATGATACATAACTACAAAACATTTAAACACAACATAAAGTATTTGATTTGAAGTAATAATATCATACCCTCTCATTTTCATCAGCAACAAGAAGTTCATCTTTCCAAAGATTTATTCCTCTCCCCTCCAGTCCAACCTCTTCCTTAAGTTTTTCCTTATGAAGTGATGAGAGATTCATAGCTTCCTGGGTGAGCTGGAAGGCAGCTTCATCTGGCTCTTGGAAACTTTTAGCCTCTTTGAAACAAATAGTAAGGGCCTCTGCAGGATCAAAGGTTGTTTCCAAAGCTAGCAGTGAATGGTCATCCTCTATGCCAACCTCCTTGTCAAGCCTTGAAGCCTGGGCAATAAGGGAAATGGCATAGTCCTCCCTCAAATTGAACATACACTCTATATCATGGAGGAAAACATAATCTTTACCACCAATCAAGACACCTGGAAGCATGGGCACTGCATAGTTACTGCTCTGAACATCAAAATCTTCAACTGGCTGTGCTGCCCTAAGAGTTTCAGTCCTCAGTTGAACAAGGTCAAGAGCAGCCACTTGCAGCCCCTCATCCTCGAGGTTGATATCTTCTTCCTGCTCTGCCATATCTGTTGCCATAGGAATATCCTCTTTTACCTCCGCTACAGATATATCTTCTTCTTCAGTCTCCTGCCCTTGCTCTTCTAGAGATTGCTGTTGAAAGACAATGTACATAAGGAATGCCATGTTTTCCTCAAGCACTCTACACTTTCTGGTGTGCAAGTTACAGCTAAATTTATATTCCTCAGGCAGGCTGTCAAACCTTCTATTCACATGGTACCTCAGCTTGTCAATGGAGACAATATGATTTAAATGCACAAAAATCTTTTCACCTTCCACAATCCTTCCTGCCTCTGTCAGTTGTTTGAAGGTATCCCAATGGTCTGAAAGGAAATCTCTGTGATGGTCCAAAAGAGAGCTCATAGTGAACTCCCTGTTGAAAATACTGTGGTATATGTGGAAGTTCCTTTGAGCCTTGCACTTGTGAAGAAAGTCAAATAGGAGCAAATCTGGAGATTTGTCCTCTTCTGGTTCCCTTTGTTTTGAAAGGGAAGACTCACCTTTCTGCTCTAGTCTCTTGCTTTTGCCTGAAGCAAAATTTATAAAGCATGAATTCTATATGCTCACATATGCAATCAGATAATGTATAGGATATCACCAAACAAAACTCTTCATAAGCACACATGAATCACCTGGTGATTGCTGTGGTCTGAGTATAGCAGCAGAAAAGTCCAACTTCCTCTTGAAAGGAGGGACCTGAGGATCAATTGTTCCAAAGCAAAAACAGTTCTCATCATCAAGAAAGACATCTCCATGGACATAGAAAGCAAAACAATGAGCAAACAGTAAAAACCAAAAGAGACACAAGACTTTGCAACAAAACGCGATGCAGATCCATTTGAAAAATGTAAAGTGCTCTCCTCGCATTTTGTTGCAAATTCTAAATTTCTACTGACATCCATTTCCAATCAAATGCTAGGGATATCTCACAATGTTCAGGACAGTAAATGATGCCAGGAGGAATTCCCCACAGTGCAAAAGAGATTAAAAGAAGGAGGAAAAAATAAAAACTAAAACAAATATCAGAATTTGCAGGAAAACGCGATTTGGAGCATTTGGAAAATGTAAACCACTATAATCGCATTTTGTTGCAAAATTCTAAATCCTACTCATATCCATCTCTAATCAAATCCTAGGGTGATCTGCTAGATTTCTAGGCACTGAGATTTAAGAATTCTACAGATGGAAGAAATATATATCAGAAAACATTGGAAAGGGTATAGATCTCTGACCTTTCTTTTCCTCTTCCATACTGTTGGAATAGCCCTGGAGATTCTCCTGCTCTCTTCCAAAACTGAGCTGTAGCACTGGTAACCTGGAGATCTAGTAATGGTAGTAGTGTTCAGACAGGTTGCAGAGTGGATGGAGTGTGTTGGGTAGAAAGTGGTCAAAGTGGGAAAGAAAAGGATGATGGGAGGGTGCTGGCAGGGATGGAATACGGGGAGGAAAAAGTGTTAATGGATCTAATTATGAAATCATGATTGGCACGATTTCCAAGGCAAAAAGTGACCCACAAATTTCAAATTCCAAAAGATCTGGTGGGACCCACACGTGTTAAAAAACGACTATATCTCACACGTGTGGTATTTAATAACTCAATTATTTGTATTTTGTAATAATCTACTCTCCTAACTCAGTTCTCTTGCATCTCTACCTCCCTACTCTACACCATCAGCATCCAGACCAGCAGAGGTTCATACCCAGCACAGGATACTCATCATCAGCACAGCACACTTGCAGATAGCTTCCAGGTTAGTAAGAAAATCTTTTTCCTTTTCTTCTTGTTTAATAGTATATTAGGGTAAGGAATTGATTGATGTGATGTAGGTTACATATTATGATAAATATTATATGCATTTTTTAGATTTTCTCCACTGCATGTAGAAGCAGGAAGACTTTTTATTTGGGCCTGTTGAATGAGAGTTTGATCACTTCTTGATGTCCATAGGCTCAATCCATGTTGCACCAAGCTGCATACACACTGAAATGACTAAAGGCATGCTGAAGTATGTTGTCTCTAGAATTTGCAGCAAAACGCGAGGAGAGGATTTTAGAAATCTCAAAATAGTCCAAATCGCATTTTGTTGCAAATTTTAAAATGCTTCTTCATCCACCCATTTCAAGGCTGCATAGTTCTTCTATAAACTCAATACATATTGTTTGTAGTTGGAAAGATAGAGAATTCATCATAGGAATGCAATAGCATGTTGTTTCAAGTATTTGCAGAAAAACGCGATTTTGAGCTGTTACAAATTTCAAATCATCATAATCGCGTTTTGTTGCAAATTGTTCAATTTTGCTTTATCCAATTTGTCATCACCTTCTTTAATCATTCTATGTTCTCCATGTTTCTAATCTTTTACTATTGCTTTGTATGGACCTTTTCAGAGTGATGGCAATAACCAAGGCAACTGCAAGGAGGTCTGGCAAGGGGCCAGGGCTTGCAGCACCAGCAGCTAGGGCTGATGTCAAGGAATCTAGTGTGCCTACAAAAGGAAGAGTTGCACATGGCAGGAAGGGGAAGCCAATGAGCATGCTGCAGCAAAAGTCCAAGAGGTTAAAGCATTCTGCTGGTGTGCTAAAGGAGATCAGGAAACAGCAAAAAGCTATAGTCTTTGCAATCCCCAAGGCACCTTTTCAGAGGCTAGTGAGAGAAATTTGTGGTAGCTGGCACCTTGGTTTCAGGTGAAACAGGACTGCCATTCTTTCCTTACAGGAAATGGCAGAGGATTACTTGGAGAAGTACTTTGAAGATGCAATGCTTGTAGCAGCCCATGCTCACAGGGTAACTCTGATGGCCAAGGACTTCAACACATTGTCCAGAGTGAGGTGGAGGTATGACAAGCTGGTCCATCCTATGGAATGGCAGGACATTAAAATGAGAGACATATTATTAATTCCACCTACAAGGAAATTGAAGGCAGACAAGGTGAAGGTTGTTGAAGTTACCCACTCAATGAGCACCAGAGGGAAAGCTGCTTATGAGGAGTCACTGAAGCAGCAAATAGAGGAATCCAAATCTGCTATAAATGTGGAGACTGTACAGATGGAGCTACAGATACAGAGAAGGTTGCAGGAGCTGGGCCCTAACATAGTTGTCCATATTGAAGATGATTTTTCAGAGAATAATTTTGACTTGACAAGAGCATGCTTGGTAGCATTGGCTCATAAGAATGAGTATTGCTCAGATACTATCATTCTTGCAATGCTCTAGTAAGTGTCTTTTATTTTACATTTGTTTGCAAAACAATCCTTATTGTACCTCCTCCCTTACACCTTACCTTAATTATTGTTTTGTCCAATGTAGCATGATGAGAAGCTGGCTGAACCATGCTGTACAGCATACAGTTTATATTATTGATCCTGCAATTTCCTTCAAGTTAAGAGATCCAAAGGAAACTCCCATGGATATTTCCAATTGGTTCAGACACTGTGATTTTGATCATGTTGATATTTTGCTACTTCCATACCATAACAAGTATGTGTGTGGCTGCTTCTTTTGGGATTTTCCTTCAAGATTGAGTACTCTTGTAGCCTTTGATTTCTTAATGCTTTTTTCCTTATGCAGTGACCACTGGAGCTTTGCTTCTATTGACATCCAGCAGAAGCAATGCTTTTTATTCAACTCTCTTAGAAACACACACAGAGAGGTTAAATTGTAAGTGGTTTGTGTGCTATTTTTAACTTTAAACTTCATTATTTGGATTTAATGCACACTAACTGAATTATATGTATTGCAGTTGTATTAGAAGACTTCTAGATGCATTGGATCAGTGTCCTCCTAATGTCAATCTTTTGGATTCAATAGAGCCAATAGATTTAGAGGTAGAAAGTTGCTCCCTCTACTGATGTCTATTTCATGCTATGCCTTTGAACTTATTGAATAATTTTATTTTGTTCAGACATTAACAGTTTCTAACATATCTTTCCAACTATCCAGACACCACAATAAGATGATTCAAGTAGCTGTGGCTGGAGAGTACTGATTAGTGCCAAATATATACTTTCAAGCTATTTTGAGATAGGACAGCCAGAGCTTGTAAGAAAAAATAATTTTCATTTAGCTTCAAAAAATTTGATATTGGTACAAAGTGTTCTAAATCATCATATCTCATTGCAGATGAGAGAAGATAGCTTCAACTCGAGCTATGTGTATAGTTTCAGAGCTGATATAATTTGGAAGTTTTTGAAGTATGCCTTCCCCAAACCTATTGTACCAGCTACTGTCGAGTTAGGTGAGAGCTCTAAAGTCTGAGAAGGTGTCATACACCTTGATGACACAGATGATGCAGATGTGGTGCCACAAGAACAAGGACCTAGTGCTGATGAGGAGAAGCCACAAGAACAAGGACCTGCTGCTGCTGATGTTATTGAGGAAATGATGGAGCAACAGCAAACAGATGCTCCAAGGGCAGTAGAGGAGACAATGGAGCAGCACCAAGAGACTGTACACGACAAGATGGAGCAACAGAAAGTAGATTCTCCAAATAAAGATGATACGGTGAGCTTGGACCATGTAGAGCAGCCTCTAGATCAGCCTGTAGATAAATAGAAAATTGTTGTCAAGAATATGTTCTACATATATAATTAAACACTTCTGTATAGAATTTTACATTTCTGAATATAATACCTTTGTTTATGGAGTCTGTGTTATCTCAATTTTAAAATTTTCAATGTCTTTGCATTTTATTGATCTCTCTCTTCTTTTGAGCACCTGCAAAAAAGCAATATGAAACAATAGGGTAAAGTAAACTAATAGCAGTGCTTAATGAGACTAGGATAAGTCACATGGTATACCTTCTTATTGTTGTAGATAAATAAAAAGTCCTTTGAAATAGAACCTTCTGTCTCAAATAGAATGTCATTGCGCAATTGAGCTAGGGAGCAACATTGTCTTAATGTGATATTGACTAGCACATCACCATTCTCAACAACATCAATATCAAGAAGTTTATTTTCTGCACCAAAAGAATCTTCATCTTGATCCATAGGGACTAGTTTTGTACCTAGCATTCGACTGCGCTTATAATAAAAAGAAAAAATGAAATTTTGTGATGCAACCATGTACTTCAGTTGCATAGAAGGTTGGATAACCTCACAAAACACTGAACTACATGTCTTCTTATCCCAACCTTTATCCAAAAATTGTGGCATGCATGCCAAACTTGTTGCTTTAACTGTGAACATTGTTTTTGAAACCTTCACTGGAAAGGTATTAAACAAGTCTACAAAAACTGTGAGAGGCATGCACAAAGAAATTTTTATTATCCTTGTGGCAATATTGGGCCTCAGAGCTTTCTGTACTTCTTTGAAAAGCTTGGCTCTATATGCCTCTGTAACACTAAAATGTGGGAGAGGCCAATCCACTGAATTCCATGCTGGAAGGTCTTGTTTTCTTAACACACCATGTGTGTTTGCATTGTCCAGCAACTGATAAAAATGATCAGTAAAAAATATACCGGATTGAGCTAGCTCTGTTGCACATCGACCTTCGTATTGTTGTTCTCCTATCGATCCATGCAAAACATCTATAAATCCCAGAATACAATCGATGTTTTGCCATGTCTCATACAATGAAGGGTATAAATCTGAAATAAAATAACACAAGAATATCAATAAGCAAAGAAAGAAAGCTTTGTCTTAAAAATCCATGCACCTCATAAAGAACAAAACCACAATAGAAAAATATACAATTAGGCCTGTGTTGCGGAAGATCATTTGGATAGTCTCGCAAGACAAGTTCTTTATGCATGTACACATGCTGAATCAAAACTTCTTTCACCGATATCTTTCCTCTGGTGATTTTAAAATCTCGTACTCTTCCCTTCTGTCTCAAATAGAATGTCATTGCACAATTGAGCTAGGGAGCAACATTGTCTTAATGTGATATTGACTAGCACATCACCATTCTGAACAACATCAATATCAAGAAGTTTATTTTCTGCACCAAAAGAATCTTCATCTTGATCCATAGGGACTAGTTTTGTACCTAGCATTCGACTGCGCTTATAATAAAAAGAAAAAATAAAATTTTGTGATGCAACCATGTACTTCAGTTGCATAGAAGGTTGGATAACCTCACAAAACACTGAACTACATGTCTTCTTATCCCAACCTTTATCCAAAAATTGTGGCATGCATGCCAGACTTGTTGCTTTAACTGTGAACATTGTTTTTGAAACCTTCACTGGAAAGGTATTAAACAAGTCTACAAAACCTGTGAGAGGCATGCACAAAGAAATTTTTATTATCCTTGTGGCAATATTGGGCCTCAGAGCTTTCTGTACTTCTTTGAAAAGCTTGGCTCTATATGCCTCTGTAACACTAAAATGTGGGAGAGGCCAATCCACTGAATTCCATGCTGGAAGGTCTTGTTTTCTTAACACACCATGTGTGTTTGCATTGTCCAGCAACTGATAAAAATGATCAGTAAAAAATATACCGGATTGAGCTAGCTCTGTTGCACATCGACCTTCGTATTGTTGTTCTCCTATCGATCCATGCAAAACATCTATAAATCCCAGAATACAATCGATGTTTTGCCATGTCTCATACAATGAAGGGTATAAATCTGAAATAAAATAACACAAGAATATCAATAAGCAAAGAAAGAAAGCTTTGTCTTAAAAATCCATGCACCTCATAAAGAACAAAACCACAATAGAAAAATATACAATTAGGCCTGTGTTGCGGAAGATCATTTGGATAGTCTCGCAAGACAAGTTCTTTATGCATGTACACATGCTGAATCAAAACTTCTTTCACCGATATCTTTCCTCTGGTGATTTTAAAATCTCGTACTCTTCCCTTCTGTCTCAAATAGAATGTCATTGCACAATTGAGCTAGGGAGCAACATTGTCTTAATGTGATATTGACTAGCACATCACCATTCTGAACAACATCAATATCAAGAAGTTTATTTTCTGCACCAAAAGAATCTTCATCTTGATCCATAGGGACTAGTTTTGTACCTAGCATTCGACTGCGCTTATAATAAAAAGAAAAAATGAAATTTTGTGATGCAACCATGTACTTCAGTTGCATAGAAGGTTGGATAACCTCACAAAACACTGAACTACATGTCTTCTTATCCCAACCTTTATCCAAAAATTGTGGCATGCATGCCAGACTTGTTGCTTTAACTGTGAACATTGTTTTTGAAACCTTCACTGGAAAGGTATTAAACAAGTCTACAAAAACTGTGAGAGGCATGCACAAAGAAATTTTTATTATCCTTGTGGCAATATTGGGCCTCAGAGCTTTCTGTACTTCTTTGAAAAGCTTGGCTCTATATGCCTCTGTAACACTAAAATGTGGGAGAGGCCAATCCACTGAATTCCATGCTGGAAGGTCTTGTTTTCTTAACACACCATGTGTGTTTGCATTGTCCAGCAAACTGATAAAAATGATCAGTAAAAAATATACCGGATTGAGCTAGCTCTGTTGCACATCGACCTTCGTATTGTTGTTCTCCTATCGATCCATGCAAAACATCTATAAATCCCAGAATACAATCGATGTTTTGCCATGTCTCATACAATGAAGGGTATAAATCTGAAATAAAATAACACAAGAATATCAATAAGCAAAGAAAGAAAGCTTTGTCTTAAAAATCCATGCACCTCATAAAGAACAAAACCACAATAGAAAAATATACAATTAGGCCTGTGTTGCGGAAGATCATTTGGATAGTCTCGCAAGACAAGTTCTTTATGCATGTACACATGCTGAATCAAAACTTCTTTCACCGATATCTTTCCTCTGGTGATTTTAAAATCTCGTACTCTTCCCTTCCATGATGCCAAGAAAATATTTTTTGTCTGGGGTCTCTTTCTTTTACTAGGTTGCATGAGCACCCATGCTCCTTTCGAAACAGTAAACCTTTCGCAAGTTCCTTCCGTTTTGACTGTACTTGAATTCTCTACCGAAGAAATAGAAGAAGCAGGTCGACGGGGTAAGGATGTGTGGTATAATTCTGCCTTCATAGCATTATCATCCAGAGAGCGTCTTCCACAAGAACGACCATAGTTTTTATTCACCATGGATACCTTGTGAATCTGTAACCACAGCAAAGTAATGTAAACAAGATAACAAAGTGAAGTTTCAAGAAAGAGAAAGTAGGCAGACAGATAGTTGAGAAGAAACATCTTACTCTAAGCCAAACTGGATCAAGGGAGCAGTTTTGGAAAAGAAGAGGTTGCTGCACAATGAGGTAGTGGTGTAGAATGGTAGACCTTTCGAAGGAAAGGCAGCACAACAATTCAAAGTTCAAAGGGAGGTGGAAGCGGGAAGGCCCTTGTTAGAGAAAATGTCAGACTAGATTCTATCTTCATGTCCAAAGATCTTGTGAGAATAAAAAACCAATCTCCACATTAATGTAGCACGCTTGTACCTACATAAAATATTGTTTCTTTTATCTATTTTCTTTTATTTTTGTGAATTTCCAACGTTACGTTGGCCCTCTGTTCATTGGTTGAGAGCTTATTTTTCCAAACCGTAAAAGGCCCCAAAATGAGCTCCCTTTTTCCCTAATGATTGTGTAGTATGAAAAGATGCAGGGGGGAAGAGACCTTGAGCTCTTGCAAGCACACACACACTCACAAAACCCTAATAGAGAACACACAAAGTGAGAGGCTGAAAATCTTCTTCTTCTCTACTCAACACTCAACACACCATATACAAGAATAAGAGTACTCATAATATGAAAGGTACTCAACCAATACATACACGGGTTCTCTATAGTGTGAACCCAACTAAATGAGCTGGCGCTATAACTATGCCAGTCTCTAGAATGGCTGTCACACAGCCTGCCATCCCACTGGCCGCATATCACCCAAGATCTCACCAACCATGCCAGTGGTGTAAGTGTGGGGCCTATCCCCCAGGCGGGTCATCAGTGTCCACCGCCTCACTAGATGAGCTCGATATCTCAACACTCCCCCTCGAGCTCAACTCCATCTCATGTACACCAGCAAAGCCCTGAATCTGCGAAGCTTCTCTGTACCCAATGCTTTGGTGAAGATGTCAGCTACCTGATCCTCTGTGCTGACATAAACAAGGTCAAGATCTCCTGCCAAGACCCTCTCTCTGACAAAGTGGTAGTGGACCTCTATGTGCTTCGTACGAGCATGAAAGACTGGGTTCCTGGCCAACTGTATACTGCTAATGTTGTCACAGAAAATGACAACTTGTCTATCCACTAATAGACCCAAATCTGCAAGTAGCTTCCTCAACCAAGCTACCTCACATGCTGCCATAGCAGCTCCTCTGTACTCGGCCTCTGTACTCGATAGAGCAACCATTGGCTGCTTCTTGCTGCTCCAAGTCACAGCAGCACTCCCCAAAGAAAACATGAAGCCACTGGTTGATCTTCTAACTGAGATACTACCAGCCCAATCAGCATCTGTGTACCCATGTACACATATCTCTGTCCAGTCTCATAGAATAGTCCACAATGCAAAGTAGACTTCACATACCTCAGTATGCGTCTCACTGCATCCAAATGCGGTTTCCGTGGAACCTGCATAAACTGACTCGCCAACCCAACAGCATAGCTCAAATCTAGTCTGGTGATCGTCATGTAGATCAAACTTCCTACTATGCGTCTGTACATAGTAGGATCCTCCAAGATCTCTCCTGAATCTGCACTCAACTTGCCATTCTGATCCAATGGCATGGAAACAGGCTTACAGCCTGTCATACCATACTTGGACAACATGTCCAAGCCATACTGTCTCTGCAGTAATCCAATACCATGTGGTGACCTAATCACCTCAATGCCCAAGAAATATCTGAGCTCCCCCAGATCCTTCATCTCAAACTTCTGTCTTAGCAAGATCTTTACATCAAAGATCTCTGCATGATGGTCCCCCGTAATGATCAAGTCATCTACATAGATGACAACAAGCACAACCCCTCTATCACCATGTCTCACATACAATGAGAAATCTGCATTGGCTACATGAAAGCCAATAGTGACAAGATATTCAGAAAACTTGTCATACAAGGCTTTCTTCAACCTGTAAACATGCTCGGGGTGACCCACATCCTCATATCCAGGTGGCTGCAACATATACACCTCTTCTTGCAAATCCTCATGCAAGAATGCATTCTTTACATCCATCTGATGTAAAGACCATTGCTTTGACGCAGCCACTGCTATCACAACTCTCACCATTGCCATCTTGGCAACTGGGCTGAAAGTTTCCTCATAATCAATCCCATATGTCTGTGCATATCCTTTGGCTACCAATCTAGCCTTGTACCTGTTTATGCTTCCATCACTGTTATGTTTAACTTTGTACACCCACTTGCATCCAAAGGCTTTCTTGCCTTCAGGCAATTGCACTAAATCCCAAGTCTCATTTCCATATAGTGCATCCATCTCCTCATCCATAGCTTTCTCCCAACACACATTTCCAACAGCCTCATCAATGCATGTGGGCTCAACAACCTGCACAACCTTTGCCATATATGCATAGTGATGTGCCACATAACCGTCATATGTAAATCTCTGCACAGGGTTCTTCACTCTCCCTCATCTTCACAGCTTTTCATTCATGGCTTCCATAGCCTTCTTTACACCGTGTTCTCATAGCTGGGATCCCAAGCTCCTCATCAAGGCTCATATCTGAGCCACTAGACTCTCCATCAACATGAGAATGCCCTGCAGAAATGTCAGGCATACCAAGGGGCTCAACCACTTTCTCTTTTCCTTTACATGATGTACTAATCACATTTGCAGGGCTGGTATTATGACGCAGCCTGCCACTCCATGGTCTATCAACAAACCCACTAGATGAGGACTCTCCTGGTCCACTCAAAGACTGTGATTGCTGACCTGCATTCTGTACAACCACACTTCCACTCACATCAGCCCTAACATCTTCTTTTTCAGCAGCATACCAGCTGCTCATCTCATCATCAAAGACAACATCCCTGCTTACCCTCAACTCACGTGTAGCAGGGTTATAACACCTGTATCCCTTTTGCTCAAGGGAGTATCCAATAAACACACATTTTTCAGCTTTTGGATCCAGCTTAGTTCTCAGCTCATCTGGCACATGCACATATGCAATGCATCCAAAGACTTTCAGATGAGACAAATCTGGTTTTCTGCCAGTAAACCTCTCCTCTGGAGTTACATCATGTATGGCTGCAGTTGGAGTCTTATTCATGATGTATACTACTGTAGAAACAGCCTCAGCCCAATAGCAATGCAGCATATTCTTCTCTTCCATCAATGCTCGCGCAATCTCAGCAATGTGCCTGTTTTTCCGCTCAGCAACTTCATTTTGCTGCGGAGTGTATCTGCATGTGAACTGTCTCCGAATACCATTCTTCTTCAAAAATTCAGAGAACTCATTGGAGAAGTACTCTCCCCCTCCATCTGACCTTAGGCACTTTACATATTTCCCTGTTTGCTTTTCAACCAAAACTCTGAAATTCTGAAAGTGAGTGAACACCTCACTCTTCTCCTTCATGAAATATACCCACACTTTCCTTGTGTGGTCATCAATGAAAGTCACATAATACCTGCAGCCTCCCATAGATATGGTCTTCGTAGGACCCCATACATCTCTGCACATTTACATGTCCAATCCTTTTATGCCAAATGTCTGTGTCTGCAACAATTCCTAAACCATTTGCAAACATCGCAGCACTCATTTCAGGCATGTCTACATTCAACGTAAACATTCTGCCCACTCTGTTGCCTTTTGCAACCAACCTGCACTTGTCTTTGAAATCTTCAACATAACACCCATCAGGGTTAAACCTAACCTGCAAACCCTGCTCAATCATCTGGCCAACTGAAACCAGATTCTTTGTTATGTTCGGTACATGAAGTACATCTGCAAGGTACTTCACTTTGCCATCCTGCATAGACAATGGCATATCTCCAACATGGGCAATTGGATGAGCAGTGTCATCCCCTGTTTCCACAAAACCTGGTCTTTCCGGGTTTTTCATCTCCTTGAACCACTCCCCATGACTTGTCATGTGGTTCGAAGTGCCTGAATCCACATACCATACATTATCTTTTTGTGTTGCATCAGCATTTTCAGACATGGCATTCACGACATGCTGCATAATAAACAACCTTTCATTATCCTCATTATTTCTGCTTGAGGATGCATAGTTGTTTTGCTGCACTTTCCCATTTTGCATGTCAGCCTGCTTCTTATAACATTCTGCCTGCACATGTCCAGGCTTACCACAATAATAGCATTCACGTGCATCATTATATTGCCTTTGCCAATTTCCACGGCCTCTTTGACTCCCCCTGCCTCTGAATTTGCCTCTTCCACCTGCGTGTTGTTGTTGTTGTTGTTGATTCTGGGACTGTTGTTGTTGCTGCTGCTGCTGGCCATAATTCTGATTACCTGTTCGGCCACCTCCTTGACCGCGTCCATGGCCTCTTCTACCTCGTCCTCTTCCTGAACTCGTGTAGAAGGCCTGTTGCTCTGAACTGTTTTTGCTTTGTGAAGACTGTTGGTCTTCACCCAAGTTCTTCTCTTCGGTAATTAGCATAGACACCAAATTTGTAAAGTTGGGAATGTTTTCTCGAGTCTGAATAGACGTCTTGAACGCCTTGTATTGTGGCTCGAGACCACGTAGGCAGACTTCCACCTTGTCATCATCATCTACTGACACACCAATAGATGCAAGGGATTCCACAATACCCTTTATCTTCAATGCATAGTCATTCACAGACATGCTCTTTTTCTCCACAATATGAAGTTCATTCTTCAACTGTATCTTACATGCCTTGGTATTTGTTTCATAGAGCTTTACCAAGGTGTCCCACGCCTCCTTGGGGGGGGACTTGGCATCCATAATGTGCCCAATCATGGTGTCCTGTATACTAATGGATAGCCAATACATAACCTTCCTGGCTCCTTGGTTCTAGTCTTTAAACTCTTTCACATCTGCAGCAGTCGGATTTATATCCGGTATCTCCGGTGCCTCTTCATGCTCACCTTCTATGTAGTCCTAATAGCCTTTACCCATCAGGAAATTCGTCAACCTGAACCTCCAAGCATGGAAGTTATTCTTATCAAGCTTCTCAGCTACAATCTAAGTTATCCCATCATTTGACATCTTGTCAAACACACAATTTTACCAAAAACTGCACTCTGGTTTTTTTGCACAAACTGCTAGATTTTTTGCACAGCAGTACTGTAGTACTCTCAAATGTCACAACCAGTGACTTCAATGTGCATACATATACCCAATGGTAACTGTAGACCTCTTTGCAGCACCCACAGTGTCTGCACAGTCAATCTGTCTTCCTGCAGTTCTTAAAACAGAGTTCTGCAGAGAATCGATGACTTACCCGCAGTACTCGAAATCGCCTGCTTTCTGAAAAACGGAGGTCCAGACGCGCCCGAAACGCATTTTCGGCCCGAAAATGTCAGTCCGATAGTTGCCGGATATAAATCCGACTGCTGCAGATATAGTTGCCCTATAGCTTTACTCCCGCGAAGAAAGCTCCTCAATCAGAGATCGTTTGCCGGTGCCTCCCGTAGACCTCCCGACAAGGGTGTAGTCACCGACACAAATAGGGAAGAGTAGTTGAAGCTCTTACCCTCGTACCGCTTCCTGTGGTTCTCTTGCTTGCAGCTTAGCCCTTAGCACGAACCAGGCTCTGATACCATGAAAAGATGCAGGGGGGAAGAGAGCTTGAGCTCTTGCAAGCACACACACACTCACAAAACCCTAATAGAGAACACACAAAGTGAGAGGCTGAAAATCTTCTTCTTCTCTACTCAACACTCAACACACCATATACAAGAATAAGAGTACTCATAATATGAAAGGTACTCAACCAATACATACACGGGTTCTCTATAGTGTGAACCCAACTAAATGAGCTGGCGCTATAACTATGCCAGTCTCTAGAATGGCTGTCACACAGCCTGCCATCCCACTGGCCGCATATCACCCAAGATCTCACCAACCATGCCAGTGGTGTAAGTGTGGGGCCTATCCCCCAGGCGGGTCATCAGTGTCCACCGCCTCACTAGATGAGCTCGATATCTCAACATAGTATATGTTTCAATTGTCCGAGGAATAAGTAGATACACTTCTCTCCCTCTGTAAAAGAATGAGCTATCCTCTTAGGATTAGTATACTTAACCACTCGATCAATAGTCTGATGGATATAATCTCGAGCTCTAGCTAAATTTAATTGCATCTAAGATAGAAATTCAGTTGCACTGGTGTCTTCTGAGGTAATCTAATTGTATCTGGCATCAATGGATTATACCCATAATTCAAGACACATGGAGAAAAGTTTGTAGAGGAATGCTTGTATGAATTATATGCAAACTCCAAATAAGGGTAAATAGTTTTCCCGGTCACTCTGTCATTCTTTGATAAAAGCTCTTAACATATCCTCCAAGACTTTATTGACTCTCTTGCTCTGACCACCATCAGTCTGTGGATGATCACCGCTACTCAAGTAGAGTTGCGTGCCAAGTTGACTAAAAACATGTTGCCAAAAAACTACGTGTAAACAATGGATCTCTATCTGCTGACACAATGGATTCTGGCAAGCCATTGTCGATAAATAATTTTGCTACTTGTAGAGCTCCAACTTTGTTCATAGTAGGAACAAAATGTGCCATCTTAGATAATCCATCCACAAAGACAAAAATAGTATTAAAACCTTTCCTAGTTCTAGGCAAACCCATAATGAAACCCATGAAAATACGCTACCACTTCCTCTCTAGAATAGGCAATGGATGTAATTAGAAGGAATCATCCTAATACGATGCCTTTCTTCAAAAATAGTAGAGACAATTTTAGATAGGATTATCCAAGATTTGATTTTTCAATGATGGAACTTCACACATGTCCATTTTTCATGAAGGGATTCCTTTGCATGTTCGAAATCATCCTTAATTAAAAAGTTCACTGTGTGAAGTTGTGCCAATCCCATTTGTCAGGAAGGGTTTTCCTTTGCAAGTTTAAAAACATCCTTAACTAGAACGTTGGCTGCATAGAGAGAGAGAGAGAGAGAGAGAGAGAGAGAGAGAGAGAGAGAGAGAGAGAGAGAGAATCCCTCACACCCATAGATGTAGGACCATCCTAAAAACAGCACACATCTTAGTTTCAAGAAGTAGTAGTGGAGACAATTATACCCAGGAATATACAAGCTTTGATTTTTCATTGTTGAAAACTTCACACCGGCCTTTCACCATAACATTTGTCATCAAGGGTAGCCGTCCTCTCAAAACTTTTGACCACGTGTGAAGAGGCCCAACAAGTGTATTTTTCGTTTATAAAAGCCTTTGGCAGCTTGGCCAGTCAACGCGAGAGCTGAGTGGGCGTTGGTAAAGAATGGTGCCTGGCTGTTTTCGCGAGTATAAAAGGAAGCCCTTAGGGTGCCACATGAGAACCCCAGAGACACACACACACACGCGCACACAGCACAGAGATGGGGGCCTCATCGGTTTCGGCAATGCTTCTGCCACTACTTCTGCTGGTCGTAGCTAATGTGTGCCAGGGTTCCCGCCACCTGCCTCCCGGAGTACCCCTCACGACGTATGGGCCGGGACACTCTGAACAGCGGGCCTATCCTCATTTGCCACCGCCGCATCACTACGTCAGTCACCGCCAGCCCTCCTCAGCTCGGCCACTGTCCACCCCTGCCCACACTACTCGCAGCCCCACGTCCCACTCCGTATCCCCTCTTGCCGCTGCCCAAGCTTCACCTCCGCCACTGCACTCATCTAAGCTGGCTCCGTCGCCGTTAGTCCTAGTAGAAGCGCCGGCGCCCTCTTCGCCCTCCACTCCACAAAACACCCCGTCACTGGCGTCACCGTCCTCAACAGCCTCAGCACCACCGCCCGCGTCCAGCAGCTCCTCTAGCAGTACTACCGCTACAACTCCCAGCTCGCCGTCCGCAACGCCGCCTACCGTACCTTCTCCCACCAACTCGGCGCCTGTGGAGGCCCCCATATTCCTATCCATCTCGCCTACGTTGTCGCCTTCCCCAACAGCAGCCGCTGCAGTTCCGTCTTTAGCCGTCCAAGGTCCCAGCGGCAATCCCGCCATACTCCCTCCCTCTCCCTCTCCCTCGCCCTCACTCGCTGATTCTCCGACAGATCAGGTACTATCTCCGTCACCGTCCACGACAACGTGACCAGCTGCCAGTTTGCCCGTTGCGTCCAACGTTGGGAATGTAATCGACCATAATAGAATTTTAATGCTTAACTAGATCTATTGAATAATATGCCTAGTCAGAACTTCATCAACGATAATACAATTAACCATTCGTCTCTCTCTCTCTCTTTCTCTCTCTCTCCTGTTCGCTCTTGTTAGGCCATCTCACCACCATCCTTAGTGACAGTATCGGCGTGAAAAAGAAAAAAGAAAGAGGATAGGGCTTCGGATCGATGTCCTCGACCTCTCGTCCAAGCATTCAAACTTGGGTGCAATCATCGTTGTCTTTGAGATCTTCTATAAGGACAACAAAGGAAAACCTCAACATGATCTTACATAAAAAAGAAGGTAAGGAAAATTTTAGTCATTTGTCCCACGTATCATGCCCAAAGAATCAACAGATGAAGAAGAAAGTGAAGTCCTTATCAAAGAAGTAGAAGGCAAAGATGTCCCTAAAGAAAGTGTTGAAGCCCATGAAACTTTTGAGGAAAGGAGAAGACGTAAGATTAAAACGAGGATAATCTAAAGCAAACTTTCTCGAACAGAAGGAGATAAATAAGAAGTGTAAGTAATCGAGGCAATACTCCAAGAGGATATTAAGCTCACACCCAACTGCATAAGAGAAAGTTAAAGGAGAAGACGTAAGATTAAAACGAGGATAATCCAAAGCAAACTTTCTCGAACAGAAGGAGATAAATAAGGAGTGTAAGTAATCAAGGCAATACTCCAAGAGGATATTAAGCTCACACCCAACTGCATAAGAGAAAGTTAAAGAAGTATATTTTGTAGAATCAGAAAGACGAGCCCCAAATCGTATTGGAACACAAAAAAGGAGACACAACTAGAAATGAAGCCCAAATCATGCGACCGAGAGTGTACTAAAAAATGTACATGTGTATATGTTTTAAGGAATATACACATTATTTCTTGTTCATGCAACTAGTGTAAGTTGAATACACTAGTAGCTAATAAATAGGATACCTCCCATAAATGTAAACATTCTCACAATGAGCATGTTCCAAAGTGCAGTGACCCCCATATCCACATTGTTAGGATCTTTTTGTAGTTAAAGCTTAATTATTTCAATTGTAATAAAAGAGCATTACTAGGGATATAATCTACAGTGATCCAATAATTTATAACATAAGTTGGATGCATAAGTTTTCACAAATGAAGTTCTTTTAGGTTGGTCGTAAAGAACATTTCCCAAAGTGATCCCCATATTCACACTATTTGGGTCATCCTGCAACCATTATATTACACGGGTCTCTTAGTGACCAAAAAATCATGGCAAAACCACTTTGTGGAGTGTTTTCTACAAGCTCGAGGGGTTCACTTATAAAGTATGTAACCTATCACCTGAGTTCATAAACAGATGGACATTTTTTATTTAATTTTTTGAGAGAAATGTATTTACAAAAGGGAACCATTAATATGATTTTGAAAAAAACATTACAGATTTGTATCGAAAAAGGATTTATTTTAAATATGAAAAATCTACAGATAAGGAGTTTTAGATATAGGTCTTGAACACATGTGATCTACTAGGTCTACATATAGTGAACTCCCCAAGTCTACAAGCAACCACACATCGAGCTTCGTGACCTCGTATGAGAAGGCTATATCAATAACTAGCAAAGAATAATAGCAATAGGCTACATCAATAACTAGTAAAGAGTAATAGCTAGCATCAAGGAGACTTTGTCAAAAATTTTCCTCCATCATCGACGTCATTTTACTTGAGTATACAAAGACATAGGTTGCCTTGCATGGAGGCCTAACATTTGGTATTTGAGCCTAGGCTTTTGTTTTGGGCTATAGGGGAAGCCTTATACTAAGCTTGAGCTTGATTTGAGAAAGGATAAGTGGGGAGAAGCGTGTATTTTCATCCGTGCAATAGTCTTTCGTCCGTCTACCAGATTTCCATCCGTCACTATCATCACCTAGAAGCTAAGGTGTGGCTGCGCCACAATACCCTTCTTGTCTAGACCTATGGGTGCAAGTAATTGTGTCTGGTGTCCTTCATTTACTTATTTAATTATTCTTATGTGTGTGTGTGTGTGTGATGCTCCCTTGAAATAACTTTTAGAGGCTTCATGTATTTAGAGTTTAGAATGTATATCTGAGTCTATGATATTACTTTGATGATTTTTAGAATAATAATTTTTTTTAGTTTATGTTTGAGTGTGATGTTTCCTATTTTATGGTTTGTTTTTTACTAGCTTTGAGTTAGTAAGAGATAGTGGAAAGGTTTGCAGCAATTAAGGCACCCCCAGCTCAACTTACAACACATTAACTTGGACATAAAGAGCATTCAAAGGGATACATTACTTCTCAACTTACAACACATAAGAATTGGATAGAAAGAGCATTCAAAGTGCTACATTACTTCTCAATTTGTGTGATGCAAGGCATAAAGTAAAGACACATGCATATGGTAAGGCATATGCATAGGCCTATATAGACGCAAAATGCAGAGGCATAGAGGCCTCTATGAAATCCCTTATACAAATATGCATAAATTAAATTTAATTATGTACATGAATGATAGCACTCTATACATGCATGAGAGATTCAGCTCTCTAAGTATATATGCAGCTCACATAGAGATCTCTATGAATGTGTAGAGAGTTATATCCATGCATAGAGAACTCTATGCATCTATAGAGTTCGTAGAGAGCTCTACACGTACATAGAAAGCCCTATGCATGCGTGGAGAACTTTATGAATTCATAGAGCTCATAGGGAAGATCCTTATGCATACAAACAGAGCTCATAGAAGAGTGCATAGAGTTCTCTACCTTATGCATAGAGTACTTATGTATTTGGTAGATCCCTCTATGCATATTCATAGAGCTCATACAGATCCCTATGCATGCATAGAGTGCTAAATGCATAGAGATATATATCCATGACTTGGTAGAGCCCTCTATGCATGTATAAGGTAAGGGACCTTATGGAAATGCATTGAGCTCTCATGAATTTTATAAAGCCTCAATGCATTTGCACATAAGGGCTCTAACTTGTGCATAGAGCTGAAAGAGAACTCTATGCATAAGATAAGAGCCTTTATACATGCATAGAGCTCATAGAGTTGAAAGAGAGCTCTATGCATAATGTGAGAGCTCTTATAACATTGTTACACAAAATGTGCATCATGTGAGCGATCACACTGATGTAGAAATGATACTCCTGAACAATGGCATGCGCCTCGCGGGTACTCCCTATCCCATCTATATGTGCCCTTGAATGATGTTGATAGCTAATGTGGACCATAATAGCAACCTGGCGAGGTTTGGGAGAGAGGTGATTAGGTCAAAAAAATCAAGTAAGTAATATAGCTCAAATGTGAAACAAATAATATAAAATATAACCATTACCTACTCTGAGAAGTAATACTCAGATTGTATCCGTGGAAAAGGTGTGAAGGTGTAGTTCTCTCCAAAATCGACCATAGAGACAACCACACCAATAGGGAACTCTACCATGCATGCTTTGAACTGACAATCCTGCCACTTGGCACATTGAGTGTGCCATATATAGGGGTGGCTTTGCTCCCTAAATGTCACATAGTCATAGCGTCACCACGTCACTATCTCTTGGTCACTTGCATCAAGATCTATCATATGTAGCCGTGCAAGTGAACCACATGATGTGAAAGTTTTCTCCACACAAGGCATCATATGGTAATGGGTATCCTCCATGCATGCACACAAAAGAGAGTGGAGGAAATCACGAGGCCTATGAGGCAGCTCTCAATGCCCACTAAGAGAATGGAACACATTATAAAATAGTTAGAACTTAACATGGTAGTGAAAAAAATACGGGTCGCATTGTCACGAGCAACTCACAAACCAAGGATTACACCCCTTAGATGACCTTTGTCCAATTTTGATTTTGGAAATGCTGCCGAAAGCTGAGAATACAACTCACTTTTGGTGATTTCAAGAACCCAAGCATCGTGCTCAATGAACACTCCTCTTGTGACTCTCTTGTGCAAAACCTTTTTTAAAACTAGTAAGGCATGCGAATTCGCCTCCCAAAATATTTCTATCAAGGCTCTAGTGTCTTCACCTAGTAGGTGATCATGGCTAGCTAGACGACCACTACTCGGTCTCACAAAGCACCAACCTCATTGGCATTTTAACTTTGCTATCTATTAGAGCCAACTCTAAGTGCATGTGGTGCTATGGAAAGGATGCGAGGTGTGGCACTCACCTTACCCTTCATTTGGGAGCTACTTATGGCTGCACTGATAAAGTACAAAGATAAAATCGAGGTAGAAGAAATTTCAATGAGCAAATATGAAATTCCTCTAAAAGTACAACCATAAAAGAAGAAATAGTACTATGATGGTAAAAGTAGATTCCCTATCAATATAGAGATCTATCCATCAACACCCTCTCTAGCTCTCAAATACTCTAAAATTCTCTCATGGTCACGAATCAAAGCCAAAAATGCAAGCAAGATCCAAGTTGGTGACTCTGTACTCGATTAAGAGTGAGCGTGACACCAAGCAATAGATGAAAGTATTGAACTGCCTCTAACTCCCTTATCACTACTAGATCCCAAGACTCCCCCAAACAATGTCCAATCTACTAGTGGAATCGGCTTGCCACAGTCATGCTCTGTGGGCATTAAAAGACAATCCATGATTATCCATCGTATCCGGGTTGATGATGCATTTTTCCCTAGTGCAAGTCATGAGATAGTAGTCTACTCCCTCGCTATTATATTCTCAGCAATAATGGTAAATACATCACCCTCTTGTAGCAAATCTATCATCTCACCATAGTTGGCCACCATGAACATAGGACCAATGTGCTTATCCAACCACACTCGTTGCAAAGGAGGCTTAGGAGAGAGCATTGTCTATATCCGTGCATTTTCTCATCCTCTCGAGGACCCAATCTTACTAATCACCATCCATACATGCTCCACAAAAGCATGCAAACTATCTTGTGTGAATCGTGGGGGCTATTATGCATGTGTGCTTCTGATGGAATGTAAGCCCAAGGTGCCTGGTATTGTGTCACAATCATGTGGGCCTCTATGGTCAATAAAGGCACCATCCACACACCAAAAACATCTCATGACAATCTGAGCAACATGTAAGGGTTAGGATGATGCTCTTCTCCCACACAAATGTTGGGAACACCACTCGACCACCTGGCGTGCATCTCTGAACCGCTCAGCATCTTGTCGACACCTTAAAGTGTGTTAAGACCATATTAGAGAGTTTGGGAAAATCCCAATTCCCGTTTTGTAAGATTAAAAAAATGGGCCGGTCACGCTAAACCCTTTTAAGAATTTGTCAAAACCCCCTCATGTGACATATCATTAGAAAGCTAATTTCTAGATCCACATTCTCCGAAAACTTTGGAATTTGTATGCTCAAGATACACCAAAAAGTAGATTAAAAAGAAAACTCCCAAGGTAATGGGATTTTCCCAAACTCCCTAATATGGTCTTTGTTTCAAACATGCACCTGCACCATCATGCCTACCCTTCCTTTTGTGGCCAGTCTCAAAGAAGCTTCAAATCACTGGGATACTAGACTGTATATGCCACCTATAAACCCATAAAACAAGTCTTGGTTATTATATTTTTAAAGATGTTCTAGTGAATTTAGGTTATTTATAGATCCTTGAGAACTACAAGTACCACCTATAGAGCCAATAGAACTGTTGTGCCGACTTGAACTGTGCACCACAATCATCTGACTAAACCCATCGCTGTGACCCCAGGATCTTTTAAAAAAAGCAAGATTTAGATGGAAATAGTGTTGCACAAAATGTGCATCATGTGAGCGATCATCCAGTGATGTAAAATTGATACTCTCGAACAATGGCATGGGCCTCGGGCTACTCGCTATCCCATCTACATGTGCCTTTGCATGCAGATAGCTAATGAGGACTATGATAGGAACCTAGTGAGGTTAGGGGGAGAGGTGATTAGGTCACAAAAATCAATTAGGTAATATAGCTCAAATATGAAACAAATAATATTAGGGGAGAGGTGATTAGGTCGCAAAAATCAATTAAATAATATAGCTAAAATATGAAATAGATAATATAAAATATAACCATTACTTGCTCCAAGAAGCAATACTCAGATTGTATCTCCTGAAAAGGTAAGAAGGTATAGTTCTCTCCAAAATTGACCACCATAGAAAAAACCACACCAATAGGGAGCTTTGCTAGGCATGCTCAAAATTGAGGATCCTCCCACTTGGTATAATGAGTGTGCCATATATAGGGGTAGATTTTCTCCTTAAATGTCACTGTGAAATGGTGTATACATTGTTTGTCCACAAGCCAACTTCTTGGAATACACCCATCACCTTGGAGGTGATGTGTCACATACTCATAGCATTGCCATGTCACTATCTCTTGGTTACTTGTATCAAGGTCTACCATCTATAGCCGTGTAAGTGAACCACATGATGTGTAACTGATCTCCACACACAAGGCATCATATGGTAATGGGAATCCTCTGTGCGTGCACATAAAAGGAGTGGATGAAATCAGGAGGACTATGAGACAACTCTCTATGCTTACTGACAGAATGGAACACATCATAAAATAGTTAGAACCTTTGCTCAATTTTCAGGTCTAGAAATGATGCCACGAACTTTCGGTACATCACCAAAAATTGAATCAATAGATATTCAATGACCTTATTAGTAAAATGGAAGCCCCCATTGCTGCTAACTAGCTCTAGGGGACACCTAGACCTTGATATGATATGCTTGTATCAGAATTTAGCAATTGTACAAGCATTCACCTTTCATATTGCTTTTGCTTTTGCCCACTTTATAAAATAGTCGCTTCTGGGTCAGTCGTGGGTCCAACGAAGTCTATTCCCCATTTTTTCAAAAGATTGTTGCACAATGATCGGACCAAAGGCATTCTGTCTTGTCCATGGGGAATGTTAAAGCATTGGCATTCATCGCACTGTTTCATGAATTCCATGGCATCACCAAACATACCTTGTTTTTGTAAGATCTTTCTCTCACTGTTACGTTTCCCACAAAATGTCCATCACTGGTTATTCCACTTTGAGCCTCTTCTAAAATGGTCAAGATTTCATCCTCCTGACACACCGTCTAAGCATGTGATCTTTGCCTAGCTTATACAATTGACCAACTATTAATTGGTAAGGTGCCGCCAACTTGATAAGTTGTTGCATCTTATCCTTGTTCAATGGCTTGTCACCTATAGAAATCCATAGGCTAGATACTTGGAGATGTCTTCACTCCACTTTAATACTAGATCTAATTTGAATATAGCAGCATATGGTAGTTCATCGCCAAAAGGGCAGGTTCTCCATTAGGTATTCTTGACCTGTGATCTTCCGATACATGTTTTGAACCATTTCTCACTATTGGTGGTGCTATGAAAAGGATGCGGGGTGTGGCACTCACCTTACCCTTCATTTGGGATATGCTTATGATGACGACCACAATAGCCCGTTGAGTTGCCAAAGCATCCGCATAGTTCCTCTTCTTGATTACTAGATATGAAAGACAAACAGTTTGTAGCACTGCTATGCTAGCTCTCCTCTCTCTTCGACCTCCAGGAAATTTTAGTTAAGCTACTCAAGGGATACGAAGCCTTATCTAAAAATATCCAATAAGTGCTTCTTTATCTAGATATTGGTTTACTCTCTGAGTGAGAACGTTTTTTTGTCAAATATTATAAATGCTCTAAGATCTAATATGTATGCTCTATGAGTGAGAACATTTCTTTATTAAATATTATAAATGCTCTAAGATTTATTATATATACCCTGAGATTTTTATTTCTTTTCACTTATGAAGATCAGATGGAAAACAAAATATGGGCTTGAGATAAAGGTTTAAGTTACATACCTATATTGATATTGATTAGATCGCATAGGGCACCAAATGAGAAGAGAGAATGGATACATTAGGCATGACTTTAAGGGACTTCATAAACCTATAAAGAAAGTATCCAAGTCAAAGTTTGATATTGGAAAAGAAAAATGTGCTAAGAAGCATTCTAAAGCTAAACACAAATACTTATAAACCTCTAGTTATGAAAATATAGTCACATTGTTTGAGCAATCTACATATAAACGCATTTGAGGTATTATACATTCTAGCAATAAAATCAATATGTAATGCAAAGAACTAAATTGCCACACGTATATTGATAGGTTATGTGTGCATTGAGAACTTGGAACAAAGTAATCTACTCCACATTCGATTGGGATTGTATTGTGTAGTATATGTTTCAATTGTCCGAGGAATAAGTAGATACACTTCTCTCCCTCTGTAAAAGAATGAGCTATCCTCTTAGGATTAGTATACTTAACCGCTCGATCAATAGTCTGATGGATATAATCTCGAGCTCTAGCTAAATTTAATTGCATCTAAGATAGAAATTCAGTTGCACTGGTGTCTTCTGAGGTAATCTAATTGTATCTGGCATCAATGGATTATACCCATAATTCAAGACACATGGAGAAAAGTTTGTAGAGGAATGCTTGTATGAATTATATACAAACTCCAAATAAAGGTAAATACTTTTCCCGGTCACTCTGTCATTCTTTGATATAAGCTCTTAACATATCCTCCAAGACATTATTGACTCTCTTGCTCTGACCACCATCAGTCTGTGGATGATCACCGCTACTCAAGTAGAGTTGCGTGCCAAGTTGACTAAAAACATGTTGCCAAAAAACTACGTGTAAACAATGGATCTCTATCTGCTGACACAATGGATTCTGGCAAGCCATTGTCAATAAATAATTTTGCTACTTGTAGAGCTCCAACCTTGTTCATAGTAGGAACAAAATGTGCCATCTTAGATAATCCATCCACAAAGACAAAAATAGTATTAAAGCCTTTCCTAGTTCTAGGCAAACCCATAATGAAACCCATGAAAATACGCTACCACTTCCTCTCTAGAATAGGCAATGGATGTAATTAGAAGGAATCATCCTAATAGGATGCCTTTGTTCAAAAATAGTAGAGACAATTTTAGATAGGATTATCCAAGATTTGATTTTTCAATGATGGAACTTCACACATGTCCATTTTTCATGAAGGGATTCCTTTGCATGTTTGAAATCATCCTTAATTTAAAAGTTCACTGTGTGAAGTTGTGCCAATCCCATTTGTCAGGAAGGGTTTTCCTTTGCAAGTTTAAAAACATCCTTAACTAGAACGTTGGCTGCAGAGAGAGAGAGAGAGAGAGAGAGAGAGAGAGAGAGAGAGAGAGAGAATCCCTCACACCCATAGATGTAGGACCATCCTAAAAAGAGCACACCTAGTAGTGGAGACAATTATACCAAGGAATATACAAGCTTTGATTATTCATTGTTGAAAACTTCACACCGGCCTTTCACCATAACATTTGTCATCAAGGGTAGCCGTCCTCTCAAAACTTTTGACCACGTGTGAAGAGGCCCAACAAGTGTATTTTTCGTTTATAAAAGCCTTTGGCAGCTTGGCCAGTCAACGCGAGAGCTGAGTGGGAGTTGGTAAAGAACGGTGCCTGGCTGTTTACGCGAGTATAAAAGGAAGCCCTTAGGGTACCACATGAGAACCCCAGAGACACACACACACACGCGCACACAGCACAGAGATGGGGGCCTCATCGGTTTCGGCAATGCTTCTGCCACTACTTCTGCTGGTCGTAGCTAATGTGTGCCAGGGTTCCCGCCACCTGCCTCCCGGAGCACCCCTCACGACGTATGGGCCGGGACACTCTGAACAGCGGGCCTATCCTCATTTGCCACCGCCGCATCACTACGTCAGTCACCGCCAGCCCTCCTCAGCTCGGCCACTGTCCACCCCTGCCCACACTACTCGCAGCCCCACGTTCCACTCCGTATCCCCTCTTGCCGCTGCCCAAGCTTCACCTCCGCCACTGCACTCATCTAAGCTGGCTCCGTCGCCGTCAGTCCTAGTAGAAGCGCCGGCGCCCTCTTCGCCCTCCACTCCACAAAACACCCCGTCACTGGCGTCACCGTCCTCAACAGCCTCAGCACCACCGCCCGCGTCCAGCAGCTCCTCTAGCAGTACTACCGCTACAACTCCCAGCTCGCCGTCCGCAACGCCGCCTACCGTACCTTCTCCCACCAACTCGGCGCCTGTGGAGGCCCCCATATTCCTATCCATCTCGCCTAAGTTGTCGCCTTCCCCAAGAGCAGCCGCTGCAGTTCCGTCTTTAGCCGTCCAAGGTCCCAGCAGCAATCCCGCCATACTCCCTCCCTCTCCCTCTCCCTCGCCCTCACTCGCTGATTCTCCGACAGATCAGGTACTATCTCCGTCACCGTCCACGACAACGTGACCAGCTGCCAGTTTGCCCGTTGCGTCCAACGTTGGGAATTTTAATGCTTAACTAGATCTATTGAATAATATGCCTAGTCAAAACGGATGTACGAACTTCATCAACGATAATACAATTAACCATTCGTCTCTCTCTCTCTTTCTCTCTCTCTCCTGTTCGCTCTTGTTAGGCCATCTCACCACCATCCTTAGTGAGAGTATCGGCGTGAAAAAGAAACAAGAAAGAGGATAGGGCTTCGGATCGATGTCCTCGACCTCTCGTCCAAGCATTCAAACCTGGGTCCAATCATCGTTGTCTTTGAGATCTTCTATAAGGACAACAAAGGAAAACCTCAACATGATCTTACATAAAAAAGAAGGTAAGGAAAATTTTAGTCATTTGTCCCACGTATCATGCCCAAAGAATCAACAGATGAAGAAGAAAGTGAAGTCCTTATCAAAGAAGTAGAAGGCAAAGATGTCCCTAAAGAAAGTGTTGAAGCCCATGAAACTTTTGAGGAAAGGAGAAGACGTAAGATTAAAACGAGGATAATCTAAAGCAAACTTTCTCGAACAGAAGGAGATAAATAAGAAGTGTAAGTAATCGAGGCAATACTCCAAGAGGATATTAAGCTCACACCCAACTGCATAAGAGAAAGTTAAAGGAGAAGACGTAAGATTAAAACGAGGATAATCCAAAGCAAACTTTCTCGAACAGAAGGAGATAAATAGGAAGTGTAAGTAATCGAGGCAATACTCCAAGAGGATATTAAGCTCACACCCAACTGCATAAGAGAAAGTTAAAGAAGTATATTTTGTAGAATCAGAAAGACGAGCCCCAAATCTTATTGGAACACAAAAAAGGAGACACAACTAGAAATGAAGCCCAAATCATGCGACCGAGAGTGTACTAAAAAATGTACATGTGTATATGTTTTAAGACATATACACATTATTTCTTGTTCATGCAACTAGTGTAAGTTGAATACACTAGTAGCTAAATAAATAGGATACCTCCCATAAATGTAAACATTCTCACAATGAGCATGTACCAAAGTGCAGTGACCCCCATATCCACATTGTTAGGATCTTTTTGTAGTTAAAGCTTAATTATTTCAATTGTAATAAAAGAGCATTACTAGGGATATAATCTACAGTGATCCAATAATTTATAACAGAAGTTGGATGCATAAGTTTTCACAAATGAAGTTCTTTTAGGTTGGTCGTAAAGAACATTTCCCAAAGTGATCCCCATATTCACACTATTTGGGTCATCCTGCAACCATTATATTACACGGGTCTCTTAGTGACCAAAAATCAGTGAACTCCCCATGTAAGATTCCTCCCCCAACCCCTTTTTGATGTCTAGTATCTTCCCCTGTAATCAATCCCTCTTCAGAAATATAAAGACCTTGTTTCTAACTGTTTTAACCTAGAGAGAGAAAATATTCTAGAGAGAGAATATTCAGATTTTGAATATTTTTAGATAGAAAAATATCTCATATAATTAAGATGAATTCCCCTGAAACAGAAATTCAAAAAGAATTTTCCAATGTGCAATTGGAATTAATTGGAAATAGGTATAAAGAACCTTAGTCTAAGGGTATAGATTTTCAGAAATCTTTAGACTATGGTCCAATTAAGGTTCCTATGGGCCAATAGCATCAATACATGTGTAGGGAGGAGATAAATCCAATTTTGTAAAAAGAAGATACCCAAAAATGAGTAAATGCTCACATAAGGTGAAGAGTTGAAAATGTACAAGGTTTATTAGTAAAAAACTATGAGCAATATTAAAAATATGAGATATTTTGGGAATAATGATTTTATTATGACACATATGTAAGGAAGGGGAGTCCCTTAAATGCTCACATAAGATGAAGAGTTAAAAATGTACAAGGTTTATTAGTAAAAAACTATGAGCAATATTAAAATGATTCCATTATGACACATATGTAAGGAAGGGGAGTTCTTTAAAGGAGGTGCATATTTCACATAAGATGAAGAGTTGAAAATGTACAAGGTTTATTAATAAAAAAAACTATGACACATATGTAAGGAAGGAGAGTTCTTTAAAGGAGGTGCATGTTTCACATGCTTGAATGAGTTTTAAACTCGTAAAAATTGAGATATTTCATCTCTCCTCTCTCCTCATTCAAGTCTAGTTCCAAAAAGTTAGCTTAACTGACCTAAAAATGGTCAAAAAGTGACCAAACTGACTTGGAAAATTCTAGAATCAGTTTGTTTGGTTAGGAGCTCAAATTTTCCTATAAATAGAAGCCTCCCCTTGTTGAAAAAATTATAGTGTTTAGTGCATTGTTACTCTACTCCACCTAAGCCAAAATAGATAGTGTCTTATGCTTGTTATTCTACTCCACCTAAGCCAAAATAGATAGTGTCTTATGCTTTGTTACTCTACTCCACCTAAGCCAAAATAGATAGTGTCTTATGCTTTGTTACTCTACTCCACCTAAGCCAAAATATAGAGTGTCTTATGCATTGTTACTCTACTCTACCTAAGCCAAGAACTGTGAATTCTTTAATAATTCACTAGTTTTTGATACTTCTCTCTTTCTTCAATCCCCATTGGTGGCTCCATCAACATACTAAACCAATTGATTGGTTGGGGGCCTCTACCGTGAATAAAGAATCAAGCAAATCATAAGGTAAGTATATTGAATTTTGATCTTTTCTATAATTTCTCAATGATTCTCTCTTCTCAACCCCTCTCAAGCTTGAGAAGCTTAATTGGTATGGTTTTTTTTAAATGCTATTGAAGCTAATTGGTGAATAGTAGTGAAGAGTTACATAATTTAATAAATGCTATTGAAGTTAATTTCCATTTATGTTTAAATTCTAATGGTTTTTATGTAATTTCTCTCTCTCACTCAAGAAATGGTCATACTCATGACCCATTCTCAATCCAAATGAAGCTTTTCATAAAGCTTTTCCTTAATCCAAGATTAAGCTATGCTTGAGGCTAAATTAATGGCTTCTTTCTATACTTTTAGTTTATACACATTGATGATTCAATCCCTTATGGATTGATGACCCAATTAGAGACCATTCTAATTAATTCCTTAATGATAAGCTTTATCCCTTAGAAAAAATTGAGATTTATCAGTCATAGTAGCGGAGCTATGGCAAATTTTTTTATAGAAATTACGCATAAAATAAATTCATTCAAAGCATAAAAAGAGGACTTCCTACCATATTCTAGGAACTATCATCCTAGAGTAATTAAAAGAATTTTATTATGCATGGAGATGTGGATGTTTGCATGTAGATGTAGATGTATGGATGTGAGTGTGAATGTGGAGGTAGATGTATGCATGGAGATGTGGATGTTTGCAGGTAGATGTAGATGTATGGATGTGAGTGTGAATGTGGAGGTGGATGTATGCATGGAGATGTGGATGTATGCATGTAGAAGTAGATGTATAGATGAGGATGTAAATAGGGATGTGGATGTATGCATGTAGATAGATGTAGATGTATAGATGTGGATGTGGATGTGGAGGTGGATGTATGCATGTAGATGTAGATGTGGATGTGGATGTATGCATGTAGATGTAGATGTATGAGGAGAATGTGAATGTGGATGTGGATGTGGATGTATGCATAGAGATGTGGATGTATGCATGTAGATGAGAATGTACGCATATAGATGTGGATGTATGGATGTGAATGTGCATGTAGATGTGGATGTATGGATGTGGATGCATGAATGTGCATGTAGATGTGGATGTGAAATTAGATGTATGGATGTAGATGTGGATGTGTGGATGTGAATGTGGATGTGGATGTGGATGTGGATATATGTATGGATGTGAATATACGATATGTGATGTGAAGGAATATGAAGTGTTGAGATGGAAAATGATGTGATGGGATGAGTATACATATAAATGGAATATGGAATAAGTAATGTGGATTGATGAGGGATAATGTGGAAAAATGAAAGTAAAAATAGAAACTGTATTGTAAACTGTTTGTAAATGCTGTTTGTAAATGACTGTTTTATGTCAAGATTGCTGGGGGAGCATTGTGACTATCTTGTGATTAAGGTCGTGAGACCTAACTGATAATGTTGCAACTGCTGACGGAGAGTCAATGAAGGACGTCTCGCGTAGCAAGGTCGGCCGAGGTCTTGACCAGCCTCAATGCGATTAAAATGGTGAGCTTCCGGTACGGTGGATGAGGGGCCAAGGAAGCGGCCTATGCGTGAAGCGCTAGGTTACCTGCGAAGGATCCTAGAGGGTGCTGACCATACGGTGCTCGGGCTCTGGGTCGCCTAGGATACCCACGCGTGCGTCGAGGAAGATATTGGAACAGAGTTGGAGTTGTTTTCTGAAATCGAGCATGGATCTGGTTGATTGACCTTGCTGGTCTTCAATGGATGAGTCCATGGCTCCTTATATGGATCTGTTGGTTGATCTTGCTGATCTTCAACGAGAGTCCATCTTGATAAGTGATTATATTGCCGAGTATTATGGGCTAGGGATTAGGAAACGGCCCTTGAGTGGACAGGTGGTGAGCGTCCTAGTTACCAATGATGCCATAGATACTCTGATGAAGGAATGATGGAAAAATTGAGACTCAACTGGACAAATTGGAAGATGGTGATCAGTGATACTATGGTTTTATTAAAGGATTGTTTTAAACTGGTTGAATATGGTTGAAAAAGGAAATTTCATATTGGGTGTGTGAGTGGTGTGACTAGTTTTATTTTGCATGAACTTCCGGCTAGGGGGCCTTGGAACTCTTTTCCTTGGTACCCGGGACAAAACCTAACCAAATTCTTAATTGGATCCCATCACTACAGTGGTTGGGCGGTTGGCTAACCCATGGGATTGGATGGGGTTAGGCTGGACTGATGGATCCGTAATTCGAGACTCAAACTTTTGTTTTTACGATAGATAAAATAAATCCCGGACAGTAACTGTTCTATGGATAGGAATCAACAGCTGTGCCTCTTGAATGGGGAAAAAAGCGTTGACCCCAATGATCCAAGTGCAAGTTTTTCCTTAATCTGACCATGTATCTTATAGATGCAATTGGATCAGCTCGATCAGAAATGTTCTTGACTACGTTAGAGAAAAAAAAAATTATCCTGGTGGAATCGCCCGTGCTTTCCGGTAAAGGAAGTTTTTCCGGGTTCGGTTTTAGAACAACCGACGGATTAGTCTCTTATCCGGATATCCGTGGGTGAGGCCCCGAATGTGGGACCCCTGTCCCGCGCGAGAAGTGCTACTTCCGCTGCTAGTATCCCGAATCTATTGCTCGGTGGGAACAGGGATCTCACAGTTGGTATCAGAGCCTTTGGTTAATAAAGATCAACTAAGAAGACAAATATATCAAAAATTTATCAAGAAACACAAAAAGGTTATAATTGTGTGATATAATTCATACAATTTGATATCCAAACTGAAATTCGTAATTTGGTAATTGGGTCTTCAGATGGAAGTACCGCAATTATATAGAATCCCTGACTTGCTTGAGGCCTAGACATGATAGTATTTACCTTATAATTCCAAGGGCCGTGACTACCCGTATATACCGAGAGTATACTGCAGCTCTTTACTGACAGTATATACGAGTAAATCTAAGACTTGAAATTATAAGCGTTAATGCTATCTAGATGATGATTTCGAATGTGATTGATATGATTTTTAATTCTGTTTGAGAATTGATGAATTGATTTGGATTCTGATTGAAAATGCTGATTGAAAAATGTTGATTTTTAAAAATTAGTTGAAATATAATGAAACGACAATGAGGGGGAATGGGACGAATCCTTGTGATGATATTCATAACTAGAACGATGATAATGAATTCAGCAAATCACTATGAGGTTAGTGGGTTGTGCTGTTAGATTGCTACTGTTAATACTTGACCGGTTGTTCCGAAGGAAACTTTTCGGTCTAATGAACCATTATCATGTTAAAGATATGAATGATATAATCTGAATGAATTGTTATTTAATGATGAGTTCTATATAAGGGATATTTATCCCAGTGTTCTGTTGGGTTGACCAGAATATAAGGAACCCTAGAATAAAATTGGATCTTAAGAAAAAGAGCTGTCCTCTACCTTGCGAGATGAGGACATCTCGCACTTTTTAAGTGGGGTAGAATGTAAGATTTCTCCCCAGCCTTCGAGGTATACAGGAGTAAGAATCTCCCTTCTGATCTTATAATTATTCCCTCTCTAAAATAAAAGAAAGTTTCTGTTTAAAAAAAGGAAGACCCTTTCCCTAGAATACTCTCAGGAGTCCCACCTATTTTAAGGATTTAGAACAATGAGTTCAGAAGTGAGAATCGGTGTTTTGGATACCAAGGTTTTGGTTTTCATTCAAGTACGGCCCAAAAGAAGTTCTTTATCTCTTGGGAAGTATAAGAAGTTATCCCCCAGATATTGTGAGCCTTATATCTGAATTCAATGAAAGTAGGTGACTTAGTCTACAAGCTTCTTTTATCTCCTCATCTCAAAATTCTTAATGCCTTCTATAGAAAAAAATGTGTCAAACCCAAATCATGGAAAGACGGTAAAACTTCAGTGGCAAGTTACCGTTGGCTTCTAAGTTACGCTAGCTCCTTCCTTTATATAAGTCGTAACCTTTAACTTGTCACTCACAATAATCTTACTCCCATCAATCTCCTTTCCTTCTTAATCTCCTTCATGGCCTGGCAACAAGAATTAGTTTTATCCGTAATGATTCCTCACCTTCAAGACGCAAGTGAGTCTGTGAAGAAGGATTTTATAGAACAGTATGAGCGCTCACTTTTCCCTCACTTGGGAACTTCTGTAGCTCAGACCAAATGGCGGACCTATCAAGACATAACTAGGGTAACACCCTGGGGTCAGCAGCACTTTCGTAACAATGTCCGCTTGGCCATGGTTATTGAAGCTTTGGGTTTGGGTCCCCGATACTACTGCGTCATGAGGTCAAGGCATCTTGGGTTTTCTGAACGGGTCTTCTTACTGGCGTGTTTTCTTCCTCATGAGAAGATATGCCTTTATCCCGTTTTTGGCTTGCCTCTCAGAGGTCCTTTTGTTAGATCACCTCATACCACTGAGATAGGTGCGGCAATAACCAGCAGAATCATTCCCATAGATGAGTTACCCTATACTTGTGCAGCTTGTGAGGACTGCTTTTGTGACCATATGATGGACGGGCTTATGGAAGTGTAAAGAGTTCTTCTATCTTTACTGTATAAGTTCCGAGAATGAATAAAGTTTAAATCTTGTTCTTATCTTGCCCTCTTTAAGACTTTTCTTGGTGGTTAATCTTGATTAAAATTTTTCTCTAAGTCTCATATTCGTGCATCTTGCGAAATTATCCCAAGTTGCGAGATGAGGACATCTCGCGTTTTTTAAGTGGGGTAGAATGTAAGATTCCTCCCCCAACCCCTTTTTGATGTCTAGTATCTTCCCCTGTAATCAATCCCTCTTCAGAAATATAAAGACCTTGTTTCTAACTGTTTTAACCTAGAGAGAGAAAATATTCTAGAGAGAGAATATTCAGATTTTGAATATTTTTAGATAGAAAAATATCTCATATAATTAAGATGAATTCCCCTGAAACAGAAATTCAAAAAGAATTTTCCAATGTGCAATTGGAATTAATTGGAAATAGGTATAAAGAACCTTAGTCTAAGGGTATAGATTTTCAGAAATCTTTAGACTATGGTCCAATTAAGGTTCCTATGGGCCAATAGCATCAATACATGTGTAGGGAGGAGATAAATCCAATTTTGTAAAAAGAAGATACCCAAAAATGAGTAAATGCTCACATAAGGTGAAGAGTTGAAAATGTACAAGGTTTATTAGTAAAAAACTATGAGCAATATTAAAAATATGAGATATTTTGGGAATAATGATTTTATTATGACACATATGTAAGGAAGGGGAGTCCCTTAAATGCTCACATAAGATGAAGAGTTGAAAATGTACAAGGTTTATTAGTAAAAAACTATGAGCAATATTAAAATGATTCCATTATGACACATATGTAAGGAAGGGGAGTTCTTTAAAGGAGGTGCATATTTCACATAAGATGAAGAGTTGAAAATGTACAAGGTTTATTAATAAAAAAAACTATGACACATATGTAAGGAAGGAGAGTTCTTTAAAGGAGGTGCATGTTTCACATGCTTGAATGAGTTTTAAACTCGTAAAAATTGAGATATTTCATCTCTCCTCTCTCCTCATTCAAGTCTAGTTCCAAAAAGTTAGCTTAACTGACCTAAAAATGGTCAAAAAGTGACCAAACTGACTTGGAAAATTCTAGAATCAGTTTGTTTGGTTAGGAGCTCAAATTTTCCTATAAATAGAAGCCTCCCCTTGTTGAAAAAAATATAGTGTTTAGTGCATTGTTACTCTACTCCACCTAAGCCAAAATAGATAGTGTCTTATGCTTGTTATTCTACTCCACCTAAGCCAAAATAGATAGTGTCTTATGCTTTGTTACTCTACTCCACCTAAGCCAAAATAGATAGTGTCTTATGCTTTGTTACTCTACTCCACCTAAGCCAAAATATAGAGTGTCTTATGCATTGTTACTCTACTCTACCTAAGCCAAGAACTGTGAATTCTTTAATAATTCACTAGTTTTTGATACTTCTCTCTTTCTTCAATCCCCATTGGTGGCTCCATCAACATACTAAACCAATTGATTGGTTGGGGGCCTCTACCGTGAATAAAGAATCAAGCAAATCATAAGGTAAGTATATTGAATTTTGATCTTTTCTATAATTTCTCAATGATTCTCTCTTCTCAACCCCTCTCAAGCTTGAGAAGCTTAATTGGTATGGTTTTTTTTAAATGCTATTGAAGCTAATTGGTGAATAGTAGTGAAGAGTTACATAATTTAATAAATGCTATTGAAGTTAATTTCCATTTATGTTTAAATTCTAATGGTTTTTATGTAATTTCTCTCTCTCACTCAAGAAATGGTCATACTCATGACCCATTCTCAATCCAAATGAAGCTTTTCATAAAGCTTTTCCTTAATCCAAGATTAAGCTATGCTTGAGGCTAAATTAATGGCTTCTTTCTATACTTTTAGTTTATACACATTGATGATTCAATCCCTTATGGATTGATGACCCAATTAGAGACCATTCTAATTAATTCCTTAATGATAAGCTTTATCCCTTAGAAAAAATTGAGATTTATCAGTCATAGTAGCGGAGCTATGGCAAAATTTTTTATAGAAATTACGCATAAAATAAATTCATTCAAAGCATAAAAAGAGGACTTCCTACCATATTCTAGGAACTATCATCCTAGAGTAATTAAAAGAATTTTATTATGCATGGAGATGTGGATGTTTGCATGTAGATGTAGATGTATGGATGTGAGTGTGAATGTGGAGGTAGAGGTATGCATGGAGATGTGGATGTTTGCAGGTAGATGTAGATGTATGGATGTGAGTGTGAATGTGGAGGTGGATGTATGCATGGAGATGTGGATGTATGCATGTAGAAGTAGATGTATAGATGAGGATGTAAATAGGGATGTGGATGTATGCATGTAGATAGATGTAGATGTATAGATGTGGATGTGGATGTGGAGGTGGATGTATGCATGTAGATGTAGATGTGGATGTGGATGTATGCATGTAGATGTAGATGTATGAGGAGAATGTGAATGTGGATGTGGATGTGGATGTATGCATAGAGATGTGGATGTATGCATGTAGATGAGAATGTACGCATATAGATGTGGATGTATGGATGTGAATGTGCATGTAGATGTGGATGTATGGATGTGGATGCATGAATGTGCATGTAGATGTGGATGTGAAATTAGATGTATGGATGTAGATGTGGATGTGTGGATGTGAATGTGGATGTGGATGTGGATGTGGATATATGTATGGATGTGAATATACGATATGTGATGTGAAGGAATATGAAGTGTTGAGATGGAAAATGATGTGATGGGATGAGTATACATATAAATGGAATATGGAATAAGTAATGTGGATTGATGAGGGATAATGTGGAAAAATGAAAGTAAAAATAGAAACTGTATTGTAAACTGTTTGTAAATGCTGTTTGTAAATGACTGTTTTATGTCAAGATTGCTGGGGGAGCATTGTGACTATCTTGTGATTAAGGTCGTGAGACCTAACTGATAATGTTGCAACTGCTGACGGAGAGTCAATGAAGGACGTCTCGCGTAGCAAGGTCGGCCGAGGTCTTGACCAGCCTCGGTGCGATTAAAATGGTGAGCTTCCGGTACGGTGGATGAGGGGCCAAGGAAGCGGCCTATGTGTGAAGCGCTAGGTTACCTGCGAAGGATCCTAGAGGGTGCTGACCATACGGTGCTCGGGCTCTGGGTTGCCTAGGATACCCACGCGTGCGTCGAGGAAGATATTGGAACAGAGTTGGAGTTGTTTTCTGAAATCGAGCATGGATCTGGTTGATTGACCTTGCTGGTCTTCAATGGATGAGTCCATGGCTCCTTATATGGATCTGTTGGTTGATCTTGCTGATCTTCAACGAGAGTCCATCTTGATAAGTGATTATATTGCCGAGTATTATGGGCTAGGGATTAGGAAACGGCCCCTGAGTGGACAGGTGGTGAGCGTCCTAGTTACCAATGATGCCATAGATACTCTGATGAAGGAATGATGGGAAAATTGAGACTCAACTGGACAAATTGGAAGATGGTGATCAGTGATACTATGGTTTTATTAAAGGATTGTTTTAAACTGGTTGAATCTGGTTGAAAAAGGAAATTTCATATGAGTGGTGTGACTAGTTTTATTTTGCATGAACTTCCGGCTAGGGGGCCTTGGAACTCTTTTCCTTGGTACCCGGGACAAAACCTAACCAAATTCTTAATTGGATCCCATCACTACAGTGGTTGGGCGGTTGGCTAACCCATGGGATTGGATGGGGTTAGGCTGGACTGATGGATCCGTAATTCGAGACTCAAACTTTTGTTTTTACGATAGATAAAATAAATCCCGGACAGTAACTGTTCTATGGATAGGAATCAACGGCTGTGCCTCTTGAATGGGGAAAAAAGCGTTGACCCCAATGATCCAAGTGCAAGTTTTTCCTTAATCTGACCATGTATCTTATAGATGCAATTGGATCAGCTCGATCAGAAATGTTCTTGACTACGTTAGAGAAAAAAAAATTATCCTGGTGGAATCGCCCGTGCTTTCCGGTAAAGGAAGTTTTTCCGGGTTCGGTTTTAGAACAACCGACGGATTAGTCTCTTATCCGGATATCCGTGGGTGAGGCCCCGAATGTGGGACCCCTGTCCCGCGCGAGAAGTGCTACTTCCGCTGCTAGTATCCCGAATCTATTGCTCGGTGGGAACAGGGATCTCACAGTTGGTATCAGAGCCTTTGGTTAATAAAGATCAACTAAGAAGACAAATATATCAAAAATTTATCAAGAAACACAAAAAGGTTATAATTGTGTGATATAATTCATACAATTTGATATCCAAACTGAAATTCGTAATTTGGTAATTGGGTCTTCAGATGGAAGTACCGCAATTATATAGAATCCCTGACTTGCTTGAGGCCTAGACATGATAGTATTTACCTTATAATTCCAAGGGCCGTGACTACCCGTATATACCGAGAGTATACTGCAGCTCTTTACTGACAGTATATACGAGTAAATCTAAGACTTGAAATTATAAGCGTTAATGCTATCTAGATGATGATTTCGAATGTGATTGATATGATTTTTAATTCTGTTTGAGAATTGATGAATTGATTTGGATTCTGATTGAAAATGCTGATTGAAAAATGTTGATTTTTAAAAATTAGTTGAAATATAATGAAACGACAATGAGGGGGAATGGGACGAATCCTTGTGATGATATTCATAACTAGAACGATGATAATGAATTCAGCAAATCACTATGAGGTTAGTGGGTTGTGCTGTTAGATTGCTACTGTTAATACTTGACCGGTTGTTCCGAAGGAAACTTTTCGGTCTAATGAACCATTATCATGTTAAAGATATGAATGATATAATCTGAATGAATTGTTATTTAATGATGAGTTCTATATAAGGGATATTTATCCCAGTGTTCTGTTGGGTTGACCAGAATATAAGGAACCCTAGAATAAAATTGGATCTTAAGAAAAAGAGCTGTCCTCTACCTTGTGAGATGAGGACATCTCGCACTTTTTAAGTGGGGTAGAATGTAAGATTTCTCCCCAGCCTTCGAGGTATACAGGAGTAAGAATCTCCCTTCTGATCTTATAATTATTCCCTCTCTAAAATAAAAGAAAGTTTCTGTTTAAAAAAAGGAAGACCCTTTCCCTAGAATACTCTCAGGAGTCCCACCTATTTTAAGGATTTAGAACAATGAGTTCAGAAGTGAGAATCGGTGTTTTGGATACCAAGGTTTTGGTTTTCATTCAAGTACGGCCCAAAAGAAGTTCTTTATCTCTTGGGAAGTATAAGAAGTTATCCCCCAGATATTTGGAGCCTTATATCTGAATTCAATGAAAGTAGGTGACTTAGTCTACAAGCTTCTTTTATCTCCTCATCTCAAAATTCTTAATGCCTTCTATAGAAAAAAATGTGTCAAACCCAAATCATGGAAAGACGGTAAAACTTCAGTGGCAAGTTACCGTTGGCTTCTAAGTTACGCTAGCTCCTTCCTTTATATAAGTCGTAACCTTTAACTTGTCACTCACAATAATCTTACTCCCATCAATCTCCTTTCCTTCTTAATCTCCTTCATGGCCTGGCAACAAGAATTAGTTTTATCCGTAATGATTCCTCACCTTCACGACGCAAGTGAGTCTGTGAAGAAGGATTTTATAGAACAGTATGAGCGCTCACTTTTCCCTCACTTGGGAACTTCTGTAGCTCAGACCAAATGGCGGACCTATCAAGACATAACTAGGGTAACACCCTGGGGTCAGCAGCACTTTCGTAACAATGTCCGCTTGGCCATGGTTATTGAAGCTTTGGGTTTGGGTCCCCGATACTACTGCGTCATGAGGTCAAGGCATCTTGGGTTTTCTGAACGGGTCTTCTTACTGGCGTGTTTTCTTCCTCATGAGAAGATATGCCTTTATCCCGTTTTTGGCTTGCCTCTCAGAGGTCCTTTTGTTAGATCACCTCATACCACTGAGATAGGTGCGGCAATAACCGGCAGAATCATTCCCATAGATGAGTTACCCTATACTTGTGCAGCTTGTGAGGACTGCTTTTGTGACCATATAATGGACGGGCTTATGGAAGTGTAAAGAGTTCTTCTATCTTTACTGTATAAGTTCCGAGAATGAATAAAGTTTAAATCTTGTTCTTATCTTGCCCTCTTTAAGACTTTTCTTGGTGGTTAATCTTGATTAAAATTTTTCTCTAAGTCTCATATTCGTGCATCTTGCGAAATTATCCCAAGTTGCGAGATGAGGACATCTCGCGTTTTTTAAGTGGGGTAGAATGTAAGATTCCTCCCCCAACCCCTTTTTGATGTCTAGTATCTTCCCCTGTAATCAATCCCTCTTCAGAAATATAAAGACCTTGTTTCTAACTGTTTTAACCTAGAGAGAGAAAATATTCTAGAGAGAGAATATTCAGATTTTGAATATTTTTAGATAGAAAAATATCTCATATAATTAAGATGAATTCCCCTGAAACAGAAATTCAAAAAGAATTTTCCAATGTGCAATTGGAATTAATTGAAAATAGGTATAAAGAACCTTAGTCTAAGGGTATAGATTTTCAGAAATCTTTAGACTATGGTCCAATTAAGGTTCCTATGGGCCAATAGCATCAATACATGTGTAGGGAGGAGATAAATCCAATTTTGTAAAAAGAAGATACCCAAAAATGAGTAAATGCTCACATAAGGTGAAGAGTTGAAAATGTACAAGGTTTATTAGTAAAAAACTATGAGCAATATTAAAAATATGAGATATTTTGGGAATAATGATTTTATTATGACACATATGTAAGGAAGGGGAGTCCCTTAAATGCTCACATAAGATGAAGAGTTGAAAATGTACAAGGTTTATTAGTAAAAAACTATGAGCAATATTAAAATGATTCCATTATGACACATATGTAAGGAAGGGGAGTTCTTTAAAGGAGGTGCATATTTCACATAAGATGAAGAGTTGAAAATGTACAAGGTTTATTAATAAAAAAAACTATGACACATATGTAAGGAAGGAGAGTTCTTTAAAGGAGGTGCATGTTTCACATGCTTGAATGAGTTTTAAACTCGTAAAAATTGAGATATTTCATCTCTCCTCTCTCCCCATTCAAGTCTAGTTCCAAAAAGTTAGCTTAACTGACCTAAAAATGGTCAAAAAGTGACCAAACTGACTTGGAAAATTCTAGAATCAGTTTGTTTGGTTAGGAGCTCAAATTTTCCTATAAATAGAAGCCTCCCCTTGTTGAAAAAAATATAGTGTTTAGTGCATTGTTACTCTACTCCACCTAAGCCAAAATAGATAGTGTCTTATGCTTGTTATTCTACTCCACCTAAGCCAAAATAGATAGTGTCTTATGCTTTGTTACTCTACTCCACCTAAGCCAAAATAGATAGTGTCTTATGCTTTGTTACTCTACTCCACCTAAGCCAAAATATAGAGTGTCTTATGCATTGTTACTCTACTCTACCTAAGCCAAGAACTGTGAATTCTTTAATAATTCACTAGTTTTTGATACTTCTCTCTTTCTTCAATCCCCATTGGTGGCTCCATCAACATACTAAACCAATTGATTGGTTGGGGGCCTCTACCGTGAATAAAGAATCAAGCAAATCATAAGGTAAGTATATTGAATTTTGATCTTTTCTATAATTTCTCAATGAATCTCTCTTCTCAACCCCTCTCAAGCTTGAGAAGCTTAATTGGTATGGTTTTTTTTAAATGCTATTGAAGTTAATTGGTGAATAGTAGTGAAGAGTTACATAATTTAATAAATGCTATTGAAGTTAATTTCCATTTATGTTTAAATTCTAATGGTTTTTATGTAATTTCTCTCTCTCACTCAAGAAATGGTCATACTCATGACCCATTCTCAATCCAAATGAAGCTTTTCATAAAGCTTTTCCTTAATCCAAGATTAAGCTATGCTTGAGGCTAAATTAATGGCTTCTTTCTATACTTTTAGTTTATACACATTGATGATTCAATCCCTTATGGATTGATGACCCAATTAGAGACCATTCTAATTAATTCCTTAATGATAAGCTTTATCCCTTAGAAAAAATTGAGATAGCGGAGCTATGGCAAAATTTTTTATAGAAATTACGCATAAAATAAATTCATTCAAAGCATAAAAAGAGGACTTCCTACCATATTCTAGGAACTATCATCCTAGAGTAATTAAAAGAATTTTATTATGCATGGAGATGTGGATGTTTGCATGTAGATGTAGATGTATGGATGTGAGTGTGAATGTGGAGGTAGATGTATGCATGGAGATGTGGATGTTTGCAGGTAGATGTAGATGTATGGATGTGAGTGTGAATGTGGAGGTGGATGTATGCATGGAGATGTGGATGTATGCATGTAGAAGTAGATGTATAGATGAGGATGTAAATAGGGATGTGGATGTATGCATGTAGATAGATGTAGATGTATAGATGTGGATGTGGATGTGGAGGTGGATGTATGCATGTAGATGTAGATGTGGATGTGGATGTATGCATGTAGATGTAGATGTATGAGGAGAATGTGAATGTGGATGTGGATGTGGATGTATGCATAGAGATGTGGATGTATGCATGTAGATGAGAATGTACGCATATAGATGTGGATGTATGGATGTGAATGTGAATGTAGATGTGGATGTATGGATGTGGATGCATGAATGTGCATGTAGATGTGGATGTGAAATTAGATGTATGGATGTAGATGTGGATGTGTGGATGTGAATGTGGATGTGGATGTGGATGTGGATATATGTATGGATGTGAATATACGATATGTGATGTGAAGGAATATGAAGTGTTGAGATGGAAAATGATGTGATGGGATGAGTATACATATAAATGGAATATGGAATAAGTAATGTGGATTGATGAGGGATAATGTGGAAAAATGAAAGTAAAAATAGAAACTGTATTGTAAACTGTTTGTAAATGCTGTTTGTAAATGACTGTTTTATGTCAAGATTGCTGGGGGAGCATTGTGACTATCTTGTGATTAAGGTCGTGAGACCTAACTGATAATGTTGCAACTGCTGACGGAGAGTCAATGAAGGACGTCTCGCGTAGCAAGGTCGGCCGAGGTCTTGACCAGCCTCAATGCGATTAAAATGGTGAGCTTCCGGTACGGTGGATGAGGGGCCAAGGAAGCGGCCTATGCGTGAAGCGCTAGGTTACCTGCGAAGGATCCTAGAGGGTGCTGACCATACGGTGCTCGGGCTCTGGGTCGCCTAGGATACCCACGCGTGCGTCGAGGAAGATATTGGAACAGAGTTGGAGTTGTTTTCTGAAATCGAGCATGGATCTGGTTGATTGACCTTGCTGGTCTTCAATGGATGAGTCCATGGCTCCTTATATGGATCTGTTGGTTGATCTTGCTGATCTTCAACGAGAGTCCATCTTGATAAGTGATTATATTGCCGAGTATTATGGGCTAGGGATTAGGAAACGGCCCCTGAGTGGACAGGTGGTGAGCGTCCTAGTTACCAATGATGCCATAGATACTCTGATGAAGGAATGATGGGAAAATTGAGACTCAACTGGACAAATTGGAAGATGGTGATCAGTGATACTATGGTTTTATTAAAGGATTGTTTTAAACTGGTTGAATCTGGTTGAAAAAGGAAATTTCATATGAGTGGTGTGACTAGTTTTATTTTGCATGAACTTCCGGCTAGGGGGCCTTGGAACTCTTTTCCTTGGTACCCGGGACAAAACCTAACCAAATTCTTAATTGGATCCCATCACTACAGTGGTTGGGCGGTTGGCTAACCCATGGGATTGGATGGGGTTAGGCTGGACTGATGGATCCGTAATTCGAGACTCAAACTTTTGTTTTTACGATAGATAAAATAAATCCCGGACAGTAACTGTTCTATGGATAGGAATCAACGGCTGTGCCTCTTGAATGGGGAAAAAAGCGTTGACCCCAATGATCCAAGTGCAAGTTTTTCCTTAATCTGACCATGTATCTTATAGATGCAATTGGATCAGCTCGATCAGAAATGTTCTTGACTACGTTAGAAAAAAAAAAATTATCCTGGTGGAATCGCCCGTGCTTTCCGGTAAAGGAAGTTTTTCCGGGTTCGGTTTTAGAACAACCGACGGATTAGTCTCTTATCCGGATATCCGTGGGTGAGGCCCCGAATGTGGGACCCCTGTCCCGCGCGAGAAGTGCTACTTCCGCTGCTAGTATCCCGAATCTATTGCTCGGTGGGAACAGGGATCTCACACCCCAAGTCTACAAGCAACCACACATCGAGCTTCGTGACCTCGTATGAGAAGGCTATATCAATAACTAGCAAAGAATAATAGCAATAGGCTACATCAATAACTAGTAAAGAGCAATAGCTAGCATCAAGGAGACTTTGTCAAAAATTTGCCTCCATCCTCGACGTCATTTTACTTGAGTTTTTGGCCTTCCTCTATTGAGGTGTGTTTCATTCTATATTCAGAACAATAAATACCTACACACCCACGTACTCTGTGTGTGTGTGTGTGTGTGTGTGTGTGTGTGTCTCTATCTCTGTTTCCGTCTCTCTCTCTCTCTCTGTATGTCTCTATCTCTATTTCTGTCTCTGTCTCTGTCTCTGTCTCTCTCCAAGGATCCAATTTACAACATAAGTTGTATGCATAATTTTTTTACAAATGAAGTTCTTTTAGGTAGGTTGTAATGAACATGTCCCAAAGTGATCCCCATATCCACACTATATGGGTTATTCTATAACAATTATATTACTTAGGTCTCTTATCGACAAAAGAATCATGGCAAAACCACTTCGTGGAGTGTTTTCTACAAGCAACCACATGAGCTTCGTGACCTTGTATGAAAAGGCTATATCAATAACTAGAAAAACAAGGAACAGTAGCAATAGGCGCTACATCAATAACTAGTAAAGAATAATAGCTAGCATTAAGGAGACTTTGTCATAATTTTACATACATCGTCGACGTTATTTTTCCTTGAGGTTTTGGCCTTCCTCTCTTGAGGTGTGTTTTATTTTCTATTTAGTACAATACACACCTACTGTTATGACCCTTACACATGGAACGTATACACACTATTACATGGGATCTACACATCAGTACTGCGTGGGACATGCAGACGTTGTGTGGGAAAACCAATGGCAACATACTATTGCACATCATCACTTATAATTATAAGTGTGAGCGGGTAATGTTTGTGCGTGACGGTTGTAGGCCAAAGACCTAGTGATGTGTAGCGAATAGGGGGCGTGTGAGTGGTGTCTGGCTGGGAAGGTACACACTAGATGCTCGGGGTCATTGGTATAATAATGGATAGGTGGTTAAACATGGTATGCCAAGCTATGTTTCTTTTTGCTATTCTTAAGTTCATCTTCTTCTCTCTCACAGTTTTTGCATGAGGCTTGATACAAAGACATAGGTTGCCTTGCATGGAGGCCTAACATTTGGTATTTGAGCCTAGGCTTTTGTTTTGGGCTATAGAGGAAGCCTTATACTAAGCTTGAGCTTGATTTGAGAAAGGATAAGTGGGGAGAAGCGTGTATTTTCATCCCTGCAATAGTCTTTCGTCCGTCTACCAGATTTCCATCCGTCACTATCATCACCTAGAAGCTAAGGTGTGGCTGCGCCACAATACCCTTCTTGTCTAGACCTATGGGTGCAAGTAATTGTGTCTGGTGTCCTTCATTTACTTATTTAATTATTCTTATGTGTGTGTGTGTGTGTGTGTGTAATGCTCCCTTGAAATAATTTTTAGAGGCTTCATGTATTTAGAGTTTAGAATGTATATCTGAGTCTATGATATTACTTTGATGATTTTTAGAATAATAATTTTTTTTAGTTTATGTTTGAGTGTGATGTTTCCTATTTTATGGTTTGTCTTTTACTAGCTTTGAGTTAGTAAGAGATAGTGGAAAGGTTTGCAGCAATTAAGGCACCCCCAGCTCAACTTACAACACATTAAATTGGACATAAAGAGCATTCAAAGTGATACATTACTTCTCAACTTACAACACATAAGAATTGGATAGAAAGAGCATTCAAAGTGCTACATTACTTCTCAATTTGTGTGATGCAAGGCATAAAGTAAAGACACATGCATATGGTAAGGCATATGCATAGGCCTATATAGACGCAAAATGCATAGGCATAGAGGCCTCTATGAAATCCCTTATACAAATATGCATAAATTAAATTTAATTATGTACATGAATGATAGCACTCTATACATGCATGAGAGATTCAGCTCTCTAAGTATATATGGAGCTCATATAGACATCTCTATGAATGTGTAGAGAGTTATATCCATGCATAGAGAACTCTATGCATCTATAGAGTTCGTAGAGAGCTCTACACGTACATAGAAATCCCTATGCATGCGTGGAGAACTTAATGAATTCATAGAGCTCATAGGGAAGATCCTTATGCATACAAACAGAGCTCATAGAAGAGTGCATAGAGTTCTCTACCTTATGCATAGAGTACTTATGTATTTGGTAGATCCCTCTATGCATATTCATAGAGCTCATACAGATCCCTATGCATGCATAGAGTGCTAAATGCATAGAGATATATATCCATGACTTGGTAGAGCCCTCTATGCATGTATAAGGTAAGGGACCTTATGGAAATGCATTGAGCTCTCATGAATTTTATAAAGCCTCAATGCATTTGCACATAAGGGCTCTAACTTGTGCATAGAGCTGAAAGAGAACTCTATGCATAAGATAAGAGCCCTTATACATGCATAGAGCTCATAGAGTTGTGAAAGAGAGCTCTATGCATAATGTGAGAGCTCTTATAACATTGTTACACAAAATGTGCATCATGTGAGCGATCACACTGATGTAGAAATGATACTCCTGAACAATGGCATGCGCCTCGCGGGTACTTCTTATCCCATCTATATGTGCCCTTGAGTGATGTTGATAGCTAATGTGGACCGTAATAGCAACCTGGCGAGGTTAGGGAGAGAGGTGATTAGGTCAAAAAAATCAAGTAAGTAATATAGCTCAAATGTGAAACAAATAATATAAAATATAACCATTACCTACTTTGAGAAGTAATACTCAGATTGTATCCGTGGAAAAGGTGTGAAGGTGTAGTTCTCTCCAAAATCGACCATAGAGACAACCACACCAATAGGGAACTCTACCATGCATGCTCTGAACTGACAATCCTGCCACTTGGCACATTGAGTGTGCCATATATAGGGGTGGCTTTGCTCCCTAAATGTCACATAGTCATAGCGTCACCACGTCACTATCTCTTGGTCACTTGCATCAAGATCTATCATATGCAGCCGTGCAAGTGAACCACATGATGTGAAAGTTTTCTCCACACAAGGCATCATATGGTAATGGGTATCCTCCATGCATGCACACAAAAGAGTGGAGGAAATCACGAGGCCTATGAGGCAGCTCTCAATGCCCACTAAGAGAATGGAACACATTATAAAATAGTTAGAACTTAACATGGTAGTGAAAAATATACGGGTCACATTGTCATGACTCATGAGCAACTCACAAACCAAGTATTACACCCCTTAGATGACCTTTGCCCAATTTTGATTTTGGAAATGCTGCCAAAAGCTGAGAATACAACTCGGTTTTGGTGATTTCAAGAAACCAAGCATCGTGCTCAATGAACACTCCTCTTGTGACTCTCTTGTGCAAAACCTTTTTGAAAACTAGTAAGGCATGCGAATTCGCCTCCCAAAATATTTCTATCAAGGCTCTAGTGTCTTCACCTAGTAGGTGATCATGGCTAGCTAGACGACCACTACTCGGTCTCACAAAGCACCAACCTCATTGGCATTTTAACTTTACTATCTATTAGAGCCAACTCTAAGTGCATGTGGTGCTATGGAAAGGATGCGAGGTGTGGCACTCACCTTACCCTTCATTTGGGAGCTACTTATGGCTACACTGATAAAGTACAAAGATAAAATCGAGGTAGAAGAAATTTCAATGAGCAAATATGAAATTCATCTAAAAGTACAACCATAAAAGAAGAAATAGTACTATGATGGTAAAAGTAGATTCCCTATCAATATAGAGATCTATCCATCAACACCCTCTCTAGCTCTCAAATACTCTAAAATTCTCTCATGGTCACGAATCAAAGCCAAAAATGCAAGCAAGATCCAAGTTGGTGACTCTGTACTCGATATCCATCGTATCCGGGTTGATGATGCATTTTTCCCTAGTGCAAGTCATGAGATAGTAGTCTACTCCCTCGCTATTATATTCTCAGCAATAATGGTAAATACATCACCCTCTTGTAGCAAATCTATCATCTCACCATAGTTGCCACCATGAACATAGGACCAATGTGCTTATCCAACCACACTCGAGTGCAAAGGAGGCTTAGGAGAGAGCATTGTCTATATCCGTGCATTCTCTCATCCTCTCGAGGCACAATCTTACTAATCACCATCCATACATGCTCCATAAAAGCATGCAAACTATCTTGTGTGAATCGTGGGGGCTATTATGCACGTGTGCTTCTGATGGAATTTAAGCCCAAGGTGCCTGGTATTGTGTCACAATCATGTGGGCCTCTATGGTCAATAAAGGCACCATCCACACACCAAAAACATCTCATGACAATCTGAGCAACATGTAAGGGTTAGGATGATGCTCTTCTCCCACACAAATGTTGGGAACACCACTCGACCACCTAGCTTGCATCTCTGAACCGCTCAGCATCTTGTCGACACCTTAAAGTGTGTTAAGACCATATTAGAGAGTTTGGGAAAATCCCAATTCCCGTTTTGTAAGATTAAAAAAAATGGGCCGGTCACGCTAAACCCTTTTAAGATTTTGTCAAAACCCCCTCATGTGACATATCATTAGAAAGCTAATTTCTAGATCCACCTTCTCCGAAAACTTTGGAATTGGTATGCTCAAGATACACCAAAAAGTAGATTAAAAAGAAAACTCCCAAGGTAATGGGATTTTCCCAAACTCCCTAATATGGTCTTTGTTTCAAACATGCACCTGCACCATCATGCCTACCCTTCCTTCTGTGGCCAGTCTCAAAGAAGCTTCAAATCACTGGGATACTAATGGTAAAGGGGGACTGGCTCTTGGTATTAATGATTCCCTTTCTAAAGAGATGACACAGTATACTAGTAACCAGAGCTGGGTGAGTGCCCAAATTGGGGGCCCTTTCAAGCTAACCCTCATTGCTGTGTATGCCCCCTGTGATGTTAATCTAAGAATGCAGATGTGGTCTGAGCTCGTCCAAATCAGAGGTAATGTCATTCTACTTGGGGATTTCAATATGGTGACTTCTCTTAGAGACAGATGGAAGAAGAAAGGGAAAATTCTTTGTGACAGGAAAAAAAATCTTTGGGAAAAGCTGGTCAGTCACTTCAACCTTCAGGATGTGTCAGGTGAGTCTGGTTTCACTTGGGATAATGCTCAGAAAAAGGAGCATTTCAGGTCAGCCAGACTGGACAGGTACTATGTTTCTACTCCTATTCTTAATGACTTCTCTAATATCCAGTGTAGAGCTGTTGGCTCCATTTGTGTCTCTGATCATAAACCAGTCCTTCTAGAGGCCAACAACCAGGTGAATCAAAAGAAAAGTGGTTGGTTTCATGCAGATGCTACTCTCTTTTCCTCAAAGGTTGTCTCTAAACTTATTAAAGATCACTTTGACTCTGCTTTTGATCTGTATGTTTCTCCTACTAAAGCCTGGATGCATGCTGTTAAGCATACTCAGAAAACTTTGAGCATCTACAAGAGTAAGGCTACTCAGATACGTAAGAATAGGAGATAGACCATTTCTGACAGAATCCAGCAACTAAAAATGCATTGCAGTCCTACCTCCTCCCATATTGATGAGCTTAATGGTCTCAGGGATGTAATGAGGCAAGAAGAGATGAAAGAGGCTGAAAGAGCGCTTGTTTTTACTAGACAGGTCTAGGCAGGGAAATTTGATAAACCCAATAAACATATGTTTAATCGGCTTAAAAAAAAGAAAATTCAAGATCTTGTGCCTCCCTTGCAGGATTCAAGTGGGCAAATTCTCCACTCCTAGGAGGATAACCTTTACTTTGTTGCTAATTTTTATGCTAAATTTTTTTCTGAGATGCCCATCAGGTCAGAGGGGACCACTAATGCTAGAGCTAATATAGCTATGTGCAGGAAAAAGACTGTCACCCCTTTCATGAAGTCTCAGCTTGAGGCCCCTCTGACCGAAGATGAGGTGAAAGAAAGTATAGAGCACATGGCTAAAGGTAAAACTCCTGGGATGGATGGTTTGCCCAATGAATTCTTTCAGGCGTATAAGGAATGGATTGCTCCCTATCTTTTGAAAGTTTGGTTTGAGACTCTCAGCTATGGTGCCCTCCCTATCTCTGTTAACACTGGGGTCATTAAGCTCATTTTCATAAAAGGGGGAGAAAGGACTTGCTTGACAACTGGAGACCCATTACCTGTCTTACCTCTACCTATAAGGTTTTTGCCCTTACCCTTGCTAGGAGGCTCAGCCCTTTAATGGATGATATCATTCTACAGGAGCAAAAAGGCTTTATTAAGGGCAGATATATCCTTGATGCCATTATCAACATTTGGGAAGGGTGTGAGTTTGCCCAAGACATTGGGCTTGAGTTTCTTTTCTTCAAAATTGATTTTGATAAAGCATATGATAGAGTTGAATGGGACTTTGTTCTACAATCCTTGTCTGACATTGGCTTTGGGAAAAATTTTATTAAATATGTTCATATGCTACTTGGTAATGCTAAAGCTATTGTCTCTCTTAATGGATCTCTTACGGAGCCTATCACTCTTAGGAGATCTATCAAGCAGGGCTGCCCCATTGCTCCTCTTTTGTTTGTTATTGTGGCTGATGCTTTAGGTTGGCTGGTCAAGGATTCTCTTGATAAAGGTGAGATCAAAGGTATTCCTGTCCCTGGTTTTGATCATGATCTATGTCTGCTTGCTGATGACTCTAATTCCTTTATTGCCAATGATGACTTAAGTGTTAAAATTTTTTGGAACTGCCTTGACATCTTCTGTGAAGCCAGTGGTTCTATTATTAATCACTCCAAGACTGGAGTATGGGCCTCTAAAGGTAACATTCCTGACTCTATCTCTAATGCTGGTTGTACCCAAGTCCTCTCTGGGACCATTTTCAGGTTACTAGGGATTCCTATGGGTTCTGGCTGCTCCATCAAGAGTAGATGGTCCTGGGTTATGGAAAAAGTCAAAGCCAAGTTCAAGCATCGGAATGATTATAACTCTACCCTAGCCTCTAAACTCTTTGTTTTGAACCACTATATCCTTCCTGCTGTCATATACTTCCTTGCTTGTTGGAGGCCTCCTGAGACACACCTTAGAGAGCTTGACAGGCTCACTGCTGCTGACTTTCTTTGGGGTAACAGTGCCACCAATAATAAAATCCATAAGGTGGCATTAGAGAAGTGTACCCTGCCTAAAGATCAAGGAGGTCTTGGGCTTCTGGACATCAGAACCATGGCTGATAAACTGGCTTGCAAATGGATAGTTAGAAGTGTCTCCACTAGAGACTTCTGGACTTTTTTCATTCACAGAAACTGTGGGCGGTTTCATCATAGGAATCTTAAGGCCTGGGACAAATTTTCCCCCAATGAGATATTTATGTCCAATGCTCCATTTAAGGCTAAGGGTACTACTCTTGCTAACCAGTATTGGAATGCTTGGTTTAAGTATAAGAGTTTGGTGAGCTTAAAGGACAAGAAAGAGCTCCTCTACCTGCCCTATGATTCTATATGGTTCATTAAATTTGTGCAGCCTATCTCTGATTCTCAGCTACGCAGAGGTCACAAGTTGTACAAACTTGGCTTTTGTAGTTGGAAGGACCTCTGGGTTTCTAATCACTAGGCTGACCAGTATGACATCCTTAGCATTGCTACTGTCTCTCCTGCTTGTCTTAATCTTTTAATGGAAAGGTTAACACTTATATCTTCCATCTTCCCTTTGTTGATCCCTACCCCTCCTCAGCCTATTACCCAATTGGTCTGCTGGAACAACAGTAGCCCTCTCCTGCCTGTCCCGAACCTGTGCAGAGATAACTCTAAACTTATCCTCTTGCTCAATGATAAGTGGAACCTTAAGTGGAGTACTAGCCAATGGAGCTACAGGTTTAAGTCTATTTGGGCCTTCTCCCCTTCTGTTAAGCATTCTTGCTTTCTCTGGCTCATCCTCCATAAGGGGATCTGGATAGGTGCTCGTGCTGCCAAGATTGGTAAAGGTAATGGTTTTTTCCCCCGGTGTAATGCTGACATTGAAGACATTCCTCACATGTTTTTTCATTGCAGGTATAATGCTAAGTTTCTAAACCTTCTGTATACCTGTTTTAAGAGTATTCACCCCAACCCATTTTCTCCTAAAGAGGTTCTTTTGGGTGAATGTATGCACCTTGATCCCCCATTGTGGCATATGATCAGATGTCTGTTCCTCCATGAAATCTGGAAAGAAAGAAATGATTATGTCTTCTCTAATGGAGGGAGGAACCATATCTGGGCTTTAAAAGCTCACATTTCTAAAGTTGCTGTGCAGGTTATGGGGGAGATGAAGGATGCAGTGGAAGATTTTCAAAAGACTTTCCAAGAAGTCAAGCTTGGAAGATGGCAGACTTGGAAGTCTAGGCTCATGAAGATCTACTCAAAAGATCGACTGTCAATGATTGATGGAATCCTTTCCTCATAGTACAAGAATCTTGTTATTTTGTTAGAAAGCCCTCAGATGTTCCTATGCAGGACTATGTAAGCAGTTGTGCCCCTCGCAGAGCCTTTATCTCTGCTGTAGCTGTAACTTTTCTTTTCTTCTAATTTAAATCAAAGTTTCTAAAAAAAAAAAGAAGTAGTAGTGGAGACAATTATACCAAGGAATAAACAAGCTTTGATTTTTCATTGTTGAAACTTCACACCGGCCTTTCACCATAACATTTGTCATCAAGGGTAGCCGTCCTCAAAACTTTTGACCACGTGTGAAGAGGCCCAACACGTGTATTTTTCGTTTACAAAAGCCTTTGGCAAGCGGAGCAGCTTGGCCAGTCAACGCGAGAGCTGAGTGGGCGTTGGTAAAGAATGGTGCCTGGCTGTTTACGAGGGCAAACCTCGAGTATAAAAGGAAGCCCTTAGGGTGCCACATGAGAACCCCACAGACACACACACACTCGCGCGCGCACAGCACAGAGATGGGGGCCTCATCGGTTTCGGCAATGCTTCTGCCACTACTTCTGCTGGTCGTAGCTAATGTGTGCCAGGGTTCCCGCCACCTGCCTCGCGGAGTACCCCTCACGACGTATGGGCCGGGACACTCTGAACAGCGGGCCTATCCTCATTTGCCACCGCCGCATCACTACGTCAGTCACCGCCAGCCCTCCTCAGCTCGGCCACTGTCCACCCCTGCCCACACTACTCGCAGCCCCACGTCCCACTCCGTATCCCCTCTTGCCGCTGCCCAAGCTTCACCTCCGCCACTGCACTCATCTAAGCTGGCTCCGTCGCCGTCAGTCCTAGTAGAAGCGCCGGCACCCTCTTCGCCCTCCTCTCCACAAAACACCCCGTCACTGGCGTCACCGTCCTCAACAGCCTCAGCACCACCGCCCGCGTCCAGCAGCTCCTCTAGCAGTACTACCGCTACAACTCCCAGCTCGCCGTCCGCAACGCCGCCTACCGTACCTTCTCCCACAAACTCGGCGCCTGTGGAGGCCCCCATATTCCTATCCATCTCGCCTACGTTGTCGCCTTCCCCAACAGCAGCCGCTGCAGTTCCGTCTTTAGCCGTCCAAGGTCCCAGCGGCAATCCCGCCATACTCCCTCCCTCTCCCTCGCCCTCGCTAGCTGATTCTCCGACAGATCAGGTACTATCTCCGTCACCGTCCACGACAACGTGACCAGCTGCCAGTTTGCCCGTTGCGTCCAATGTTGGGAATGTAATCGACCATAATAGAATTTTAATGCTTAACTAGATCTATTGAATAATATGCCTAGTGAAAACGGATGTACGAACTTCATCAACGATAATACAATTAACCATTCGCCTCTCTCTCTCTCTCTCTCTCTCTCTCTCTCTCTCTCTCTCTGCTATTCGATCTTGTTAGGCCATCTCACCACCATCCTTACTGAGAGTATCGGAGTGAAAAAGAAAAAAGAAAGAGGATATGGCTTCGGATCTATGTCCTCGACCTCTCGGCCAAGCATTCAAACCTCGGTCCAATCATCTATAAGGACAACAAAGGAAAACCTCAACATGATCTTACATCAAAAAGAAGGTAAGGAAAATTTTAGTCATTTGTCCCACGTATCATGTCCAAAGAATCAACAAATGAAGAAGAAGGTGAAATCCTTATCAAAGAAGTAGAAGGCAAAGATGTCCCTAAAGAAAGTGTTGAAGCACATGAAACTTTTGACGAAGGAGAAGACGTAAGATTAAAACAAGGATAATCCAAAGCAAACTTTCTCGAACACCAGGAGATAAATCAGAAGTCTAAGTAATTGAGGCAATACTCCAAGAAGATATTAAGCTCACACCCAACTGCATAAGAGAAAGTTAAAGAAGAATATTTTGTAGAATCAGAAAGACGAGCCCCAAATCTTTTTGCAACACAAGAAAGGAGACACAACTAGAAATGATGCCCAAATCATGCGACCGAGAGTGTAGTAAAAAATGTACATGTGTATATGTTTTAAGCAATATACGCATTATTTCTTGTTTATGCAACTAGTGTAAGTTGAATACACTAGTGCAAATAAATAGGATACCTCCCGTATATGTAAACTTTCTCACAATGAGCATGTACCAAAGTGCAGTGACCCCCATATCCACATTCTTAGGATCTTTTTGCAGTTAAAGCTTAATTATTTCAATTGTAATAAAAGAGCATTACTAGGGATATAATCTACAGTGATCCAATAATTTATAACATAAGTTGGATGCATAATTTTTCACAAATGAAGTTCTTTTAGGTGGGTTGTAATGAACATTTCCCAAAGTGTTCCCCATATCCACACTATTTGGATCATTCTGCAACCATTATATTACATGGGTCTCTTAGTGACCAAAAAATCATAGCAAAACCACTTTGTGGAGTGTCTTCTACAAGCTCAAGGGATTCACTTATAAAGTATGTAACCTATCACCCGAGTTCATCAACAGAAGGATATTTTTTATTTAATTTTTTGAGAGAAATGTATTTACAAAAGGGAACCATTAAGATGATTTTGAAAAAAACATTACAAAATTGTATTGAAAAAGGATTTATTTTACATATGAAAAATCTACGGAACTCTATGCATAAGATAAGAGCCCTTATACATGCATAGAGCTCATAGAGTTGAAAGAGAGCTCTATGCATAATGTAAGAGCTCTTATACGTGCATAGAGCTCGTAGAGAGTCCTATGCATGAATAAAGATTTCATAGAGAGACATAGAAATCAATGCATTTATATGTGGTAATAGCCCTTATGTAAATGCACAGAGCTATGAGGCATTTGGTAGAACTCTCACATGCATTAGGTAGAGCCCTCTATGCATGCATAGAGCTCATAGAGAGCCCTATTACACATGTATAGGGCTCTTTACACATGTATTTGTCCATTCCCATGGTCATAGATTGTCGATGCCCAAAATAGTGTAAGTTCTAGCCTATGATTCAATGGTGCTAAAGTTTTCTCTAGGGGGACTGTTATGCACGTGTGCTTCTAATGGAATGTAAGCACAAGGTGCCTGGTATTGTGTCACAATCATTTGGGCCTCTATGGTCAATAAAGGCACCATCCACACACCAAAAACATCTCATGATAATCAGAGAAACATGTAAGGGATAGGCTGATGCTCTTCTCCCACACAAATGTTGGGAACACCACTTGACCACTTGTTGGTGTGCACTCTGAACCGCTCAGCATCTTGTTGGCATCTTAAAGTGTGTTTCAAACATGCACGTGCACCATCATGCTTACCCTTACTGCTGTGATAGGTCTCAAAGAAGCTTCAAATCACTGGGATACTAGATTGTATATGCCACCTATGAACCCATAAAATAAGTCTTGGTTATTAATTTTTTAAAGATGTTCTAGTGAATTTAGGTTATTTATAGATCCTTCAAAACTACAAGTACCACCTTTAGAACCAATAGAACTGTTGTGCCAACTTGAACTGTGCACCACAATCATCCGACTAAACCCATTGCTGACACTATGTGACCCCGGGATCTAAAGAAAAATCAAGATTTAGATGGAAATAGTGTTGCACAAAATGTGCATCATGTGAGCGATCATCCACTAATATAAAACTGATACTCTCGAACAATGGCATGGGCCTCGGGCTACTCGCTATCCCATCTACATGTGCCTTTGCATGCGGATAACTAATGAGGACCATGATAGGAACCTAATGAGGTTAGGGGGAGAGGTGATTAGGTCACAAAAATCAATTAGGTAATATAGCTCAAATATGAAACAAATAATATTAGGGGAGAGGTGATTAGGTCCCAAAAATCAATTAAGTAATATAGCTAAAATATGAAACAAATAATATAAAATATACCCATTACTTGCTCAAAGATGCAATACTCAGATTGTATCTCCTAAAAAGGAATGAAGGTATAGTTATCTCCAAAATTGACCTCCATAGAAAAAACCACACCAATAGGGAACTTTGGCAGGCATGCTCATAGGGGTAGACTTTCTCCCTAAATGTCACTGTGAAATGGTGTATACATTGTTTTTCTACGAGCCAACTTCCTAGAATACACCCATCACTTTGGAGTTGATGTGTCACATACTCATAGCGTTGCCATGTCACTATCTCCTAGTCACTTACATCAAGATCTACCATCTATAGCCGTGCAAGTGAACCACATGATGTGTAACTTCTCTCCACACAACACAAGGCATCATATGGTAATGGGAATCCTCTATGTGTGCACATAAAAGGAATGGATGAAATCACGAAGACTATGAGACAACTCTCTATGTCTACTAAGATAATCGAACACATCATAAAATAGTTGGAACTCAACATGGTAGTGACAATAACTAGCAAAGAATAATAGCAATAAGCTACATCAATAACTAGTAAAGAACAATAGCTAGAATTAAGGAGACTTTCATAATTTTGCCTCCATCCTCGACGTCATTTTACTTGAGTTTTTGGCCTTTCTCTATTGAGGTGTGTTTCCTTCTATATTTAGTACAATACATACCTACACACCCACCTACTCTCTCTCTCTCTCTGTCTCCAAGGATCCAATTTATAACATAAGTTGGATGCATATTTTTCACAAATGAATTTATTTTAGGTAGCTCGTAATGAACATGCCCAAAGTGATTCCCATATCCACATTAGATATGGGTCATTCTGCAACCATTATATTACTTAGGTCACTTAGCGACCAAAAAATCATGGTGGTAAAACCACTTTGTGGAGTGTTGTCTACAAGAAACCACACATTGAGCTTGGTGACCTTGTACAATAAGCGCTACATCAATAAGTAGTAAAGAATAATAGCTAGCATTAAGGGGACTTTGTCATCATTTTACCTCCATCCTCAATGTCATTTTCCTTGAGGTTTTTGCCTTCCTTTCTTGAGGTGTGTTTTCCTCTATATTTAGTACAATACAAACCTACTATTATGACCCTTACACGTGGCAACATGTGGGATGTATACACACTATTACATGGGATTTACACGTCAATAATGTGTGGGACATGCAGACATTGTGTGGGAAAACCAATGGCGACATACTATTACAAAAAGCACTTATAATAATAAGTGTGAATGGGTAATGTTTGTGGTTGACGGTTGTAGGCCAAAGACCCAGTGATATGTAGCAGCGACACAAGGGATGTGTGAGTATGTGGACGGGAAGGTACACAATGGATGCTCGGGGTCACTTGTATATATAATGGTTGGGTGGTTAAAGATGGTATGCAAAGCTATGTTTCTTTTTCTACTTCACACCTGCAAGAGGGGATACAGAGTCGGACGTGGGGCTGCGAGTAGTGTGGGTAGGGGTGCTGTATACAGGGGTACATTTTTTTCCCTAAATGTCATTATGAAGTGGTGTATGTTCGTCTCGAGCTACGACTTCTTAGACTACACCCTTCACTGTGGAGGTGATGTATCACATACTCATAGCATTGCCATGTCACTATCTCTTGGTCACTTGCATCAAGATCTACCATCTTTAGCAGTGCAAGTGAACCACATGATGTGCAACTGCTCTCCACACAACAAGGCATCATATGGTCATGGGCATCCTTTGTGTGTGCACACAAAAGGAATGCATGAAATCAAGAGGACTAAGAGGAAACTGTCTGTGTACTAAGAGATTGGAACACATCATAAAATAGTTAGAACTCAACATGCTAGCAATAACATGTGTTGCATTATCGTGAGTACCCCTCAATGTTTACACCCCCTTAAATGACTTTTGCCCAACTTTTAGGTCTAGAAATGATGCCATGAGCTTTCAGTATATCACCAAAAATCCACTCAACAGATGTTCAATGACCTCATTAATAATATGGAAACCCCTATTGCTAACCAACTCTATAGGACACCTAGACCTTCATATGATATGTTCGTATAAGAATTTAGCAATTGTACGAGCATTTACCTTTTGTATTACTTTCGCTTCTGCCCACTTCGTGAAATAGTTTCTTTCAGGGCTAATGGTGGGTCCAACAAAGTCTATTCCCTATTTTTTCAAAAGGTTGTTGCACAATTATCAAGACCAAAGGCATTCTGTCTTGTCCATGGGGAATGTTAAAGCATTGGCATTCATCACAGTGTTTGATGAATTCCATGCATCACCAATCGCTATTACTTTTTCCATAAAGTTTCCATCATTGTTAATTCCACTATGGGCTTCTTCTTCTAAAATGGTTAGGATCTCAACCTCTTGACACACCGTCTAAGCATGTGATCTTTGCCTAGCTGATACAATTGACCAGCTATTAATTGGTAAGGTGCCACCAACTTGATAAGTCATTGCATCTTATCCTTCTTTAATGGCTTGTCCTACATAAATCCATAGGCTAGATACTTGGAGATTTCTTCCCTCCACTTTGGTACCAGATCTAATTTGAATAGAGCGACATATGGTAGTTCATCACCAATAGGGAGAGTTCTCCATCAGCTATTCTCGACACGTGATTTGCCAATACCTGTTTTAAACTATTTCTCATTGTTGGTGGTGCTATGGAAAGGATGCCGGATGTGGCACTCACCTTACCCTTGATTTGGGAGCTACTTATGGCCACCACAATAGCCCGTCAAGCGCACATGCTTGTAATGAAGGAGTGAGTGAGTGAGAGTGAGAGAGAGAGAGAGAGAGAGAGAGAGAGAGAGAGCTATAAACAATCCCTTACACTCATAGATGTAGGACCATCCTAAAAAGAGTACACATCTTAGTTTCAAGAAGTAGTAGTGGAGACAATTATACCACGGAATAAACAAGCTTTGATTTTTCATTGTTGAAACTTCACACCGGCCTTTCACCATAACATTTGTCATCAAGGGTAGCCGTCCTCAAAACTTTTGACCACGTGTGAAGAGGCCCAACACGTGTATTTTTCGTTTACAAAAGCCTTTGGCAAGCGGAGCAGCTTGGCCAGTCAACGCGAGAGCTGAGTGGGCGTTGGTAAAGAATGGTGCCTGGCTGTTTACGAGGGCAAACCTCACATGAAAGGAAGCCCTTAGGGTGCCACATGAGAACCCCACAGACACACACACACTCGCGCGCGCACAGCACAGAGATGGGGGCCTCATCGGTTTCGGCAATGCTTCTGCCACTACTTCTGCTGGTCGTAGCTAATGTGTGCCAGGGTTCCCGCCACCTGCCTCGCGGAGTACCCCTCACGACGTATGGGCCGGGACACTCTGAACAGCGGGCCTATCCTCATTTGCCACCGCCGCATCACTACGTCAGTCACCGCCAGCCCTCCTCAGCCCACACTGCTCGCAGCCCCACGTCCCACTCCGTATCCCCTCTTGCCGCTGCCCAAGCTTCACCTCCGCCACTGCACTCATCTAAGCTGGCTCCGTCGCCGTCAGTCCTAGTAGAAGCGCCGGCGCCCTCTTCGCCCTCCACTCCACAAAACACCCCGTCACTGGCGTCACCGTCCTCAACAGCCTCAGCACCACCGCCCGCGTCCAGCAGCTCCTCTAGCAGTACTACCGCTACAACTCCCAGCTCGCCGTCCGCAACGCCGCCGACCGTACCTTCTCCCACAAACTCGGCGCCTGTGGAGGCCCCCATATTCCTATCCATCTCGCCTACGTTGTCGCCTTCCCCAACAGCAGCCGCTGCAGTTCCCTCTTTAGCCGTCCAAGGTCCCAGCGGCAATCCCGCCATACTCCCTCCCTCTCCCTCTCCCTCGCCCTCACTCGCTGATTCTCCGACAGATCAGGTACTATCTCCGTCACCGTCCACGACAACGTGACCAGCTGCCAGTTTGCCCGTTGCGTCCAACGTTGGGAATGTAATCGACCATAATAGAATTTTAATGCTTAACTAGATCTATTGAATAATATGCCTAGTCAAAACGGATGTACGAACTTCATCAACGATAATACAATTAACCATTCGCCTCTCTCTCTTTCTCTCTCTCTCTCTCTCTCTCTCTCTCTCTGCTGTTCGATCTTGTTAGGCCATCTCACCACCATCCTTACCGAGAGTATCGGAGTGAAAAAGAAAAAAGAAAGAGGATATGGCTTCGGATCTATGTCCTCGACCTCTCGGCCAAGCATTCAAACCTCGGTCCAATCATCTATAAGGACAACAAAGGAAAACCTCAACATGATCTTACATAAAAAAGAAGGTAAGGAAAATTTTAGTCATTTGTCCCACGTATCATGCCCAAAGAATCAACAGATGAAGAAGAAAGTGAAGTCCTTATCAAAGAAGTAGAAGGCAAAGATGTCCCTAAAGAAAGTGTTGAAGCCCATGAAACTTTTGAGGAAAGGAGACGACGTAAGATTAAAACGAGGATAATCCAAAGCAAACTTTCTCGAACAGAAGGAGATAAATAAGAAGTGTAAGTAATCGAGGCAATACTCCAAGAGGATATTAAGCTCACACCCAACTGCATAAGAGAAAGTTAAAGGAGAAGACGTAAGATTAAAACGAGGATAATCCAAAGCAAACTTTCTCGAACAGAAGGAGATAAATAAGAAGTGTAAGTAATCGAGGCAATACTCCAAGAGGATATTAAGCTCACACCCAACTGCATAAGAGAAAGTTAAAGAAGAATATTTTGTAGAATCAGAAAGACGAGCCCCAAATCTTTTTGGAACACAAAAAAGGAGACACAACTAGAAATGAAGCCCAAATCATGCGACCGAGAGTGTACTAAAAAATGTACATGTGTATATGTTTTAAGGAATATACACATTATTTCTTGTTCACGCAACTAGTGTAAGTTGAATATACTAGTAGCTAATAAATAGGATACCTCCCATAAATGTAAACATTCTCACAATGAGCATGTACCAAAGTGTAGTGACCCCCATATCCACATTGTTAGGATCTTTTTGTAGTTAAAGCTTAATTATTTCAATTGTAATAAAAGAGCATTACTAGGGATATAATCTACAGTGATCCAATAATTTATAACATAAGTTGGATGCATAAGTTTTCACAAATGAAGTTCTTTTAGGTTGGTCCTAAAGAACATTTCCCAAAGTGATCCCTATATTCACACTATTTGGGTCATTCTGCAACCATTATATTACACGGGTCTCGTAGTGATCAAAAAATCATGGCAAAACCACTTTGTGGAGTGTTTTCTACAAGCTCAAGGGATTCACTTATAAAGTATGTAACCTATCACCTGAGTTCATAAACAGATGGACATTTTTTATTTAAATTTTTGAGAGAAATGTATTTACAAAAGGGAACCATTAATATGATTTTGAAAAAAACATTATAGATTTGTATTGAAAAAGGATTTATTTTAAATATGAAAAATCTACAGATAAGAAGTTTTAGATATAGGTTTTGAACACACGTGATATACTAGGTTTACATATAGTGAACTCCCCAAGTCTACAAGCAACCACACATCGAGCTTCGTGACCTCATATTATGAGAAGGCTATATCAATAACTAGCAAAGAATAATAGCAATAGGCTACATCAATAACTAGTAAAGAGCAATAGCTAGCATTAAGGAGACTTTGTCAAAAATTTACTTCTATCCTCGACGTCATTTTACTTGAGTTTTTGGCCTTCCTCTATTGAGGTGTGTTTCCTTCTATATTTAGAACAATAAATACCTACACACCCACGTACTCTGTGTGTGTGTGTGTGTGTGTGTGTGTGTTTCTGTCTCTCTCTGTGTGTGTGTGTCTCTATCTATGTTTCTGTCTCTGTCTCTTTCCAAGGATCCAATTTACAACATAAGTTGTATGCATAATTTTTCACAAATGAAGTTCTTTTAGGTAGGTTGTAATGAACATGTCCCAAAGTGATTCCCATATCCACACTATATGGGTTATTCTATAACCATTATATTACTTAGGTCTCTTATGTATTTGGTAGATGCTTCTATGCATGCATAGAGCTCATAGAGATCCCTATGCATGCATAGAGCACTAAATGCATAGAGATATATATCCATGACTTGGTAGAGCCCTCTATGCATGTATAAGGTAAGGGACCTTATGGAAATGCATTGACCTCTCATGAATTCTATAAAGCCTAAACTCATTTGAACATAAGGGCTCTAACTTGTGCATAGAGATGAAAGAGAACTCTATGCATAAGATAAGAGCCCTTATACATGCATAGAGCTCATAGAGTTGAAAGAGAGCTCTATGTATAAGGTAAGAGATTTTATACATACATAGAGAGCCCTATGCATGAATAAAGAGCTCATAGAGAAACCTATGTATGCATAGAGATCAATGCATTTATATATGGTCATAGCCCTTATTACGCAAATGCGCAGAGCTATCATGAATTTGGTAGAACCCTCACAGGCAATAGGTAGAGCCCTCTATGCATGCATAGAGCGCATAGAGAGCCCTATGACACATATATAGGGCTCTTTACACATGTATTTGGTAAACCCTTCCTCCTCCCCACTGGCTGCTCCCATCTTGTTTGTCCAAAAGAAGGATAAGACAGGGCGCTAAATAAGCTCACAGTAAAGAATAGATTGCCGATGCCCAAAACAGACTACATCCTAGAGCGATTGAATGGTGTTAAAGGATAGATATTAAGAGTGGCCACCATAAGGTTTGGATTTTTGAGGCTGACATTTCAAAATATGCCTTCAAGACCGAGCGTGACCTATGAATTTGTGGTGATGCCTTTTGGAGTCTCCAATACACCAGTGAAGTTTTTAAGAAGATGATGTCTGCTTAATGTATCCATTCTCTCTTCTCATTTGGTGCCCTATGCGATCTAATCAATATCAATATAGGTATGTAACTTAAACCTTTATCTCAAGCCCATATTTTGTTTTCCATATGATGTTAATAACTGAAAAGAAATAAAAATCTCATGGTATATATAATAAATCTTATCTAGCATTTATAATATTTAAGAAAGAAACGTTCTCACTCATAGAGCATACATATTAAATCTTAAAGTATTTATAATATTTGAGAAAGAAACGTTCTCACTCAGAGAGTAAACCAATATCTAGATAAAGAAGCACTTATTGGATATTTTTAGATAAGGCTTCGTATCCCTTGAGTAGCTTAACTAAAATTTCCTGGAGGTCGAAGAGAGAGGAGAGCTAGCATAGTAGTGCTACAAACTGTTTGTCTTTCATATCTATTAATCAAGGAGAGGAACTATGCGGATGCTTTGGCTACTCAACGAGCTATTGTGGTGGTCATAAGCATCTCCCAAATGAAGGGTAAGGTGAATACCACACCCCGCATCCTTTCCATAGCACCACCAATAGTGAGAAACGGTTCAAAACATGTATCGGAAGATCACAGGTCAAGAATACCTAATGGAGAACCTGCCCTTTTGGCGATGAACTACCATATGCTGCTATATTCAAATTAGATCTAGTACTAAAGTGGAGTGAAGACATCTCCAAGTATCTAGCCTATGGATTTCTATAGGTGACAAGCCATTGAACAAGGATAAGATGCAACAACTTATCAAGTTGGCAGCACCTTACCAATTAATAGTTGGTCAATTGTATAAGCTAGGCAAAGATCACATGCTTAGACGGTGTGTCAGGAGGATGAAATCCTGACCATTTTAGAAGAAGCTCAAAGTGGAATTACCAATGATGGACATTTTGTGGAAAACGTAACAGTGAGAGAAAGATCTTACAAACAAGGTATGTTTGGTGATGCCACGGAATTCATGAAACAGTGCGATGAATGCCAATGCTTTAACATTCCCCACGGACAAGACAGAATGCCTTTGGTCCAATCATTGTGCAACAATCTTTTGAAAAAATGGGGAATAGACTTCGTTGGACCCACCACTGACCGAGAAGCGACTATTTTATAAAGTGGGCAAAATCAAAAGCAATATGAAAGGTGAATGCTCATACAATTGCTAAATTCTGATACAAGCATATCATATCAATGTCTAGGTGTCCCCTAGAGCTAGTTAGCAGCAATAGGGGCTTCCATTTTACTAATAAGGTCATTGAACATCTATTGATTCAATTTTTGGTGATGTACCAATTCGTGGCATCATTTCTAGACCTGAAGATTGAGCAAAGGTCATTTGTGGGGTGTAAGAATTGGTTTGTGAGGTACTCACAATAATGCGATACATGTTATTGTCACTACCATGGTGAGTTCTAACTATTTTATGATGTGTTCCATTCTGTTAGTAAGCATAGAGAGTTGTCTCATAGTCCTCCTGATTTCATCCACTCCTTTTATGTGCACGCACATAGGATTCCCATTACCATATGATGCCTTGTGTGTGGAGAGCAGTTACACATCATGTCGTTCACTTACATGGCTATAGACGGTAGACCTTGATACAAGTAACCAAGAGATAGTGACATGGCAATGCTATGAGTATGTGACACATCACCTCCAAGGTGATGGGTGTATTCCAGGAAGTTGGCTTGTGGACAAACAATGTATACACAATTTCACAGTGACATTTAAGGAGAAAATCTACCCCTGGGAGAAGAGCATCATCCTAACCCTTACATGTTGCTCAGATTGTCATGAGATGTTTTTGGTGTGTGGATGGTGCCTTTATTGACCATAGAGGCCCACATGATTGTGACACAATACCAGGCACCTTGGGCTTACATTCCATCAGAAGCACATGTGCATAATAGCCCCCACGATTCACACAAGATAGTTTGCATGCTTTTGTGGAGCATGTATGGATGGTGATTAGTAAGATTGTGCCTCGAGAGGATGAGAAAATATTGCATGGATATAGACAATGCTCTCTCCTAAGCCTCCTTTGCAATCGAGTGTGGTTGGATAAGCACATTGGTCCTATGTTCATGGTGGCCAACTATGGTGAGATGATAGATTTGCTACAAGAGGGTGATGTATTTACCATTATTGCTGAGAATATAATAGCGAGGGAGTAGACTACTATCTCATGACTTGCACTAGGGAAAAATGCATCATCAACCCGGATACGATGGATAATCATGGATTGCCTTTTAATGCCCACATAGCATGATTGTGGCAAGCCGATTCCAATAGTAGATTGGACATTGTTTGGGGGAGTCTTGGGATCTAGTAGTGATAAGGGAGTTAGAGGCCGTTCAATACTTTCATCTATTGCTTGGTGTCACGCTCACTCTTAATCGAGTACAGAGTCACCAACTTGGATCTTGCTTGCATTTTTGGCTTTGATTCGTGAACATGAGAGAATTTTAGAGTATTTGAGAGCTAGAGAGGGTGTTGATGGATAGATCTCTATATTGATAGGGAATCTACTTTTACATCATAGTACTATTTCTTCTTTTATGGTTGTACTTTTAGAGGAATTTTATATTTGCTCATTGAAATTTCTTCTACCTCGATTTTATCTTTGTACTTTATCAGTGCAGCCATAAGTAGCTCCCAAATGAAGGGTAAGGTAAGTGCTGCGCAACTCTCTAAGAGCATCAGAACACGAGCTCTCCCTCTCACACCTTGAAAACTACAGCTACGCTTTCTCCTCTCTACACAGATGGGCTGCGCAGCTCCCTGAGAGCCTTAGAGCTGCGAGCTCTCCCACACTACCTTCCCAGCGAGACACCACTCACACGCCCCCTATTCGCTACACATCACTAGGTCTTTGGCCTACAACCGTCACGCACAAACATTACCCGCTCACACTTATAATTATAAGTGATGATGTGCAATAGTATGTTGCCATTGGTTTTCCCACACAACGTCTGCATGTCCCACGCAGTACTGATGTGTAGATCCCATGTAATAGTGTGTATACGTTCCATGTGTAAGGGTCATAACAATAGGTGTGTATTGTACTAAATATAAAATAAAACACACCTCAAGAGAGGAAGGCCAAAACCTCAAGGAAAAATAACGTCGACGATGTATGTAAAATTATGACAGTCTCCTTAATGCTAGCTATTATTCTTTACTAGTTATTGATGTAGCGCGTATTGCTACTGTTCCTTGTTTTTCTAGTTATTGATATAGCCTTTTCATACAAGGTCACGAAGCTCAACATGTGGTTGCTTGTAGAAAACACTCCACGAAGTGGTTTTGCCATGATTTTTTTGTCGATAAGAGACCTAAGTAATATAATGGTTATAGAATAACCCATATAGTGTGGATATGGGGATCACTTTGGGACATGTTCATTACAACCTACCTAAAAGAACTTCATTTGTAAAAAATTATGTAGACAACTTATGTTGTAAATTGGATCCTTGGAGAGAGACAGAGACAGAGACAGAGACAGAAATAGAGATAGAGACACACACACACACAAAGAGACAGAAACAGAGATAGACACCTCCTTGTTGATGCTAGCTATTGCTCTTTACTAGTTATTGATGTAGCCTATTGCTATTAATCTTTGCTAGTTATTGATATAGCCTTCTCATACGAGGTCACGAAGCTCGATGTGTGGTTGCTTGTAGACTTGGGGAGTTCACTATATGTAAACCTAGTAGATCACGTGTGTTCAAGACCTATATCTAAAACTCCTTATCTCTGTAGATTTTTCATATTTAAAATAAATCCTTTTTCGATACAAATCTGTAATGTTTTTTTCAAAATCATATTAATGGTTCCCTTTTGTAAATACATTTCTCTCGAAAAATTAAATAAAAAATGTCCATGTGTTTATGAACTCAGGTGATAGGTTACATACTTTATAAGTGAACCCCTCGAGCTTGTAGAAAACACTCCACAAAGTGGTTTTGCCATGATTTTTTGGTCACTAAGAGACCCGTGTAATATAATGGTTGCAGGATGACCCAAATAGTGTGAATATGGGGATCACTTTGGGAAATGTTCTTTACGACCAACCTAAAAGAACTTCATTTGTGAAAACTTATGCATCCAACTTATGTTATAAATTATTGGATCACGGTAGATTATATCCCTAGTAATGCTCTTTTATTACAATTGAAATAATTAAGCTTTAACTACAAAAAGATCCTAACAATGTGGATATGGGGGTCACTGCACTTTGGTACATGCTCATTGTGAGAATGTTTACATTTATGGGAGGTATCCTATTTATTAGCTACTAGTGTATTCAACTTACACTAGTTGCATGAACAAGAAATAATGTGTATATTCCTTAAAACATATACACATGTACATTTTTTAGTACACTCTCAGTCGCATGATTTGGGCTTCATTTCTTGTTGTGTCTCCTTTTTTGTGTTGCAAAAAGATTTGGGGCTCGTCTTTCTGATTCTACAAAATATACTTCTTTAACTTTCTCTTATGCAGTTGGGTGTGAGCTTAATATCCTCTTGGAGTATTGCCTCGATTACTTACACTTCCTATTTATCTCCTTCTATTCGAGAAAGTTTGCTTTGGATTATCCTCATTTTAATCTTACGTCTTCTCCTTTAACTTTCTCTTATGCAGTTGGGTGTGAGCTTAATATCCTCTTGGAGTATTGCCTCGATTACTTACACTTCTTATTTATCTCCTTCTGTTCGAGAAAGTTTGCTTTAGATTATCCTCGTTTTAATCTTACGTCTTCTCCTTTCCTCAAAAGTTTCATGGGCTTCAACACTTTCTTTAGGGACATCTTTGCCTTCTACTTCTTTGATAAGGACTTCACTTTCTTCTTCATCTGTTGATTCTTTGGGCATGATACGTGGGACAAATGACTTTTTCCTTACCTTCTTTTTTATGTAAGATCATGTTGAGGTTTTCTTTTGTTGTCCTTATAGAAGATCTCAAAGACAACGATGATTGGACCCAGGTTTGAATGCTTGGACGAGAGGTCGAGGACATCGATCCGAAGCCCTATCCTCTTTCTTTTTTCTTTTTCACGCCGATACTCTCACTAAGGATGGTGGTGAGATGGAGAGAGAGAGAAAGAGAGAGAGAGAGACGAATGGTTAATTGTATTATCGTTGATGAAGTTCGTACATCCGTTTTGACTAGGCATATTATTCAATAGATCTAGTTAAGCATTAAAATTCTCTTATGGTCGATTACATTCCCAACATTGGACGCAACGGGCAAACTGGCAGCTGGTCACGTTGTCGTGGACGGTGACGGAGATAGTACCTGATCTGTCGGAGAATCAGCGAGTGAGGGCGAGGGAGAGGGAGAGGGAGGGAGTATGGCGGGATTGCCGCTGGGACCTTGGACGGCTAAAGACGGAACTGCAGCGGCTGCTCTTGGGGAAGGCGACAACGTAGGCGAGATGGATAGGAATATGGGGGCCTCCACAGGCGCCGAGTTGGTGGGAGAAGGTACGGTAGGCGGCGTTGCGGACGGCGAGCTGGGAGTTGTAGCGGTAGTACTGCTAGAGGAGCTGCTGGACGCGGGCGGTGGTGCTGAGGCTGTTGAGGACGGTGACGCCAGTGACGGGGTGTTTTGTGGAGTGGAGGGCGAAGAGGGCGCCGGCGCTTCTACTAGGACTGACGGCGACGGAGCCAGCTTAGATGAGTGCAGTGGCGGAGGTGAAGCTTGGGCAGCGGCAAGAGGGGATACGGAGTGGGACGTGGGGCTGCGAGTAGTGTGGGCAGGGGTGGACAGTGGCCGAGCTGAGGAGGGCTGGCGGTGACTGACGTAGTGATGCGGCGGTGGCAAATGAGGATAGGCCCGCTGTTCAGAGTGTCCCGGCCCATACGTCGTGAGGGGTACTCCGGGAGGCAGGTGGCGGGAACCCTGGCACACATTAGCTACGACCAGCAGAAGTAGTGGCAGAAGCATTGCCGAAACCGATGAGGCCCCATCTCTGTGCTGTGTGCGCGTGTGTGTGTGTGTCTCTGGGGTTCTCATGTGGCACCCTAAGGGCTTCCTTTTATACTCGCGTAAACAGCCAGGCACCATTCTTTACCAACGCCCACTCAGCTCTCGCGTTGACTGGCCAAGCTGCCAAAGGCTTTTATAAACGAAAAATACACTTGTTGGGCCTCTTCACACGTGGTCAAAAGTTTTGAGAGGACGGCTACCCTTGATGACAAATGTTATGGTGAAAGGCCGGTGTGAAGTTTTCAACAATGAAAAATCAAAGCTTGTATATTCCTTGGTATAATTGTCTCCACTACTAGGTGTGCTCTTTTTAGGATGGTCCTACATCTATGGGTGTGAGGGATTCTCTCTCTCTCTCTCTCTCTCTCTCTCTCTCTCTCTCTCTCTCTCTCTCTCTCTGCAGCCAACGTTCTAGTTAAGGATGTTTTTAAACTTGCAAAGGAAAACCCTTCCTGACAAATGGGATTGGCACAACTTCACACAGTGAACTTTTTAATTAAGGATGATTTCAAACATGCAAAGGAATCCCTTCATGAAAAATGAACATGTGTGAAGTTCCATCATTGAAAAATCAAATCTTGGATAATCCTATCTAAAATTGTCTCTACTATTTTTTAACAAAGGCATCCTATTAGGATGATTCCTTCTAATTACATCCATTGCCTATTCTAGAGAGGAAGTGGTAGCGTATTTTCATGGGTTTCATTATGGGTTTGCCTAGAACTAGGAAAGGCTTTAATACTATTTTTGTCTTTGTGGATGGATTATCTAAGATGGCACATTTTGTTCCTACTATGAACAAGGTTGGAGCTCTACAAGTAGCAAAATTATTTATTGACAATGGCTTGCCAGAATCCATTGTGTCCACAGATAGAGATCCATTGTTTACACGTAGTTTTTTGGCAACATGTTTTTAGTCAACTTGGCACGCAACTCTACTTGAGTAGCGGTGATCATCCACAGACTGATGGTGGTCAGAGCAAGAGAGTCAATAATGTCTTGGAGGATATGTTAAGAGCTTATATCAAAGAATGACAGAGTGACCGGGAAGAGTATTTACCTTTATTTGGAGTTTGCATATAATTCATACAAGCATTCCTCTACAAACTTTTCTCCATGTGTCTTGAATTATGGGTATAATCCATTGATGCCAGATACAATTAGATTACTGAATTTCTATCTTAGATGCAATTAGATTTAGCTAGAGCTCGAGATTATATCCATCAGACTATTGATCGAGCGGGTATACTAATCCTAAGAGGATAGCTCATTCTTTTACAGAGGGAGAGAAGTGTATCTACTTCTTCCTCGGACAATTGAAACATATACTACACAATACAATCCCAATAGAATGTGAAGTAGATTACTTTGTTCCAAGTTCTCAATGCACACATAACCTATCAATATACGTGTGGCAATTTAGTTCTTTGCATTACATATTGATTTTATTGCTAGAATGTATAATACCTCACATGCATTTATCTGTAGATTGCTCAAACAATGTGACTATATTTTCATAACTAGAGGTTTATAAGTATTTGTGTTTAGCTTTAGAATGCTTCTTAGCACATTTTTCTTTTCCAATATCAAACTTTGACTCGGATACTTTCTTTATAGGTTTATGAAGTCCCTTAAAGTCATGCCTAATGTATCCATTCTCTCTTCTCATTTGGTGCCCTATGCGATCTAATCAATATCAATATAGGTATGTAACTTAAACCTTTATCTCAAGCCCATATTTTGTTTTCCATCTGATCTTCATAACTGAAAAGAAATAAAAATCTCACGGTATATATAATAAATCTTAGAGCATTTATAATATTTAATAAAGAAACGTTCTCACTCATAGAGCATACATATTAAATCTTAGAGCATTTATAATATTTGACAAAAAAACGTTCTCACCCAGAGAGTAAACCAATATCTAGATAAAGAAGCACTTATTGGATATTTTTAGATAAGGCTTCGTATCCCTTGAGTAACTTAACTAAAATTTCCTGGAGGTCGAAGAGAGAGGAGAGTTAGCATAGCAGTGCTACAAACTATTTATCTTTCATATCTAGTAATCAAGGAGAGGAACTATGCAGATGCTTTGGCTACTCAACGGGCTATTGTGGTCGTCATAAGAATCTCCCAAATGAAGGGTAAGGTGAGTGCCACACCCCGCATCCTTTCCATAGCACCACCAATAGTGAGAAACGGTTTAAAACATGTATCAGAAGATCACAGGTCAAGAATACCTAATGGAGAACCTGCCCTTTTGGCGATGAACTACCATATACTGCTATATTCAAATTAGATCTAGTACTAAAGTGGAGTGAAGACATCTCCAAGTATCTAGCCTATGGATTTCTATAGGTGACAAGCCATTGAACAAGGATAAGATGCAACAACTTATCAAGTTGGCAGCACCTTACCAATTAATAGTTGGTCAATTGTATAAGCTAGGTAAAGATCACATGCTTAGACGGTGTGTCAGGAGGATGAAATCCTGACCATTTTAGAAGAAGCTCAAAGTGGAATTACCAGTGATGGACATTTTGTGGGAAACGTAACAGTGAGAGAAAGATCTTACAAACAAGGTATGTTTGGTGATGCCATGGAATTCATGAAACAGTGCGATGAATGCCAATGCTTTAACATTCCAAGACAGAATGCCTTTGGTCCGATCATTGTGCAACAATCTTTTGAAAAAATGGGGAATAGACTTCGTTGGACCCACCACTGACCCAGAAGCGACTATTTTATAAAGTGGGCAAAAGCAAAAGCAATATGAAAGGTGAATGCTCGTACAATTGCTAAATTCTGATACAAGCATATCATATCAAGGTCTAGGTGTGCCCTAGAGCTAGTTAGCAGCACAATAGGGGCTTACATTTTACTAATAAGGTCATTGAACATCTATTGATTCAATTTTTGGTGATGTACCGAAAGTTCGTGGCATCATTTCTAGACCTGAAAATTGAGCAAAGGTTCTAACTATTTTTTGATGTGTTCCATTCTGTTAGTAAGCATAGAGAGTTGTCTCACTTATCCTTTCTCAAATCAAGCTTAAGCTTAGTATAAGGCTTCCCCTATAGCCCAAAACAAAAGCCTAGGCTCAAATACCAAATGTTAGGCCTCCATGCAAGGCAACCTATGTCTTTGTATCAAGCCTCATGCAAAAACTGTGAGAGAGATGAACTTAAGAATAGCAAAAAGAAACATAGCTTGGCATACCATGTTTAACCACCTAACCATTATTATACCATTGACCCCAAGCATCTAGTGTGTACCTTCCCAGCCAGACACCACTCACACGCCCCCTATTCGCTACACATCACTAGGTCTTTGGCCTACAACCGTCACGCACAAACATTACCCGCTCACACTTATAACGTCGACGATGTATGTAAAATTATGACAAAGTCTCCTTAATGCTAGCTATTATTCTTTACTAGTTATTGATGTAGCGCCTATTGCTACTGTTCCTTGTTTTTCTAGTTATTGATATAGCCTTTTCATACAAGGTCACGAAGCTCAACATGTGGTTGCTTGTAGAAAACACTCCACGAAGTGGTTTTGCCATGATTTTTTTGTCGATAAGAGACCTAAGTAATATAATGGTTATAGAATAACCCATATAGTGTGGATATGGGGATCACTTTGGGACATGTTCATTACAACCTACCTAAAAGAACTTCATTTGTAAAAAATTATGTAGACAACTTATGTTGTAAATTGGATCCTTGGAGAGAGACAGAGACAGAGACAGAGACAGAGACAGAAATAGAGATAGAGACACACACACACACAAAGAGACAGAAACAGAGATAGACACACACACACACACACACACACACAAAGTACATGGGAGTGTAGGTATTTATTGTTCTGAATATAGAATGAAACACACCTCAATAGAGGAAGGCCAAAAACTCAAGTAAAATGACGTCGAGGAAGGAGGCAAATTTTTGACAACGTCTCCTTGATGCTAGCTATTGCTCTTTACTAGTTATTGATGTAGCCTATTGCTATTATTCTTTGCTAGTTATTGATATAGCCTTCTCATATGAGGTCACGAAGCTCGATGTGTGGTTGCTTGTAGACTTGGGGAGTTCACTATATGTAAACCTAGTAGATCACGTGTGTTCAAGACCTATATCTAAAACTCCTTATCTGTAGATTTTTCATATTTAAAATAAATCCTTTTTCGATACAAATCTGTAATGTTTTTTTCAAAATCATATTAATGGTTCCCTTTTGTAAATACATTTATCTCAAAAAATTAAATAAAAAATGTCCATCTGTTTATGAACTCGGGTGATAGGTTACATACTTTATAAGTGAACCCCTCGAGCTTGTAGAAAACACTCCACAAAGTGGTTTTGCCATGATTTTTTGGTCGCTAAGAGACCCGTGCAATATAATGGTTGTAGGATGACCCAAATAGTGTGAATATGGGGATCACTTTGGGAAATGTTCTTTACGACCAACCTAAAAGAACTTCATTTGTGAAAACTTATGCATCCAACTTATGTTATAAATTATTGGATCACTGTAGATTATATCCCTAGTAATGCTCTTTTATTACAATTGAAATAATTAAGCTTTAACTACAAAAAGATCCTAACAATGTGGATATGGGGGTCACTGCACTTTGGTACATGCTCATTGTGAGAATGTTTACATTTATGGGAGGTATCCTATTTATTTATCTACTAGTGTATTCAACTTACACTAGTTGCGTGAACAAGAAATAATGTGTATATGCCTTAAAACATATACACATGTACATTTTTTAGTACACTCTCGGTCGCATGATTTGGGCTTCATTTCTAGTTGTGTCTCCTTTTTTGTGTTCCAATAAGATTTGGGGCTCGTCTTTCTGATTCTACAAAATATACTTCTTTAACTTTCTCTTATGCAGTTGGGTGTGAGCTTAATATCCTCTTGGAGTATTGCCTCGATTACTTACACTTCCTATTTATCTCCTTCTGTTCGAGAAAGTTTGCTTTGGATTATCCTCGTTTTAATCTTACGTCTTCTCCTTTAACTTTCTCTTATGCAGTTGGGTGTGAGCTTAATATCCTCTTGGAGTATTGCCTCGATTACTTACACTTCTTATTTATCTCCTTCTGTTCGAGAAAGTTTGCTTTAGATTATCCTCGTTTTAATCTTACGTCTTCTCCTTTCCTCAAAAGTTTCATGGGCTTCAACACTTTCTTTAGGGACATCTTTGCCTTCTACTTCTTTGATAAGGACTTCACTTTCTTCTTCATCTGTTGATTCTTTGGGCATGATACGTGGGACAAATGACTAAAATTTTCCTTACCTTCTTTTTTATGTAAGATCATGTTGAGGTTTTCCTTTGTTGTCCTTATAGAAGATCTCAAAGACAACGATGATTGGACCCAGGTTGGAATGCTTGGACGAGAGGTCGAGGACATCGATCCGAAGCCCTATCCTCTTTCTTTTTTCTTTTTCACTCCGATACTCTCACTAAGGATGGTGGTGAGATGGCCTAACAAGAGCGAACAGGAGAGAGAGAGAAAGAGAGAGAGAGACGAATGGTTAATTGTATTATCGTTGATGAAGTTCGTACATCCGTTTTGACTAGGCATATTATTCAATAGATCTAGTTAAGCATTAAAATTCTATTATGGTCGATTACATTCCCAACGTTGGACGCAACGGGCAAACTGGCAGCTGGTCACGTTGTCGTGGACGGTGACGGAGATAGTACCTGATCTGTCGGAGAATCAGCGAGTGAGGGCGAGGGAGAGGGAGAGGGAGGGAGTATGGCGGGATTGCCGCTGGGACCTTGGACGGCTAAAGACGGAACTGCAGCGGCTGCTCTTGGGGAAGGCGACAACGTAGGCGAGATGGATAGGAATATGGGGGCCTCCACAGGCGCCGAGTTGGTGGGAGAAGGTACGGTAGGCGGCGTTGCGGACGGCGAGCTGGGAGTTGTAGCGGTAGTACTGCTAGAGGAGCTGCTGGACGCGGGCGGTGGTGCTGAGGCTGTTGAGGACGGTGACGCCAGTGACGGGGTGTTTTGTGGAGTGGAGGGCGAAGAGGGCGCCGGCGCTTCTACTAGGACTGACGGCGACGGAGCCAGCTTAGATGAGTGCAGTGGCGGAGGTGAAGCTTGGGCAGCGGCAAGAGGGGATACGGAGTGGGACGTGGGGCTGCGAGTAGTGTGGGCAGGGGTGGACAGTGGCCGAGCTGAGGAGGGCTGGCGGTGACTGACGTAGTGATGCGGCGGTGGCAAATGAGGATAGGCCCGCTGTTCAGAGTGTCCCGGCCCATACGTCGTGAGGGGTGCTCCGGGAGGCAGGTGGCGGGAACCCTGGCACACATTAGCTACGACCAGCAGAAGTAGTGGCAGAAGCATTGCCGAAACCGATGAGGCCCCCATCTCTGTGCTGTGTGCGCGTGTGTGTGTGTGTCTCTGGGGTTCTCATGTGGCACCCTAAGGGCTTCCTTTTATACTCGCGTAAACAGCCAGGCACCGTTCTTTACCAACGCCCACTCAGCTCTCGCGTTGACTGGCCAAGCTGCCAAAGGCTTTTATAAACGAAAAATACACTTGTTGGGCCTCTTCACACGTGGTCAAAAGTTTTGAGAGGACGGCTACCCTTGATGACAAATGTTATGGTGAAAGGCCGGTGTGAAGTTTTCAACAATGAAAAATCAAAGCTTGTATATTCCTTGGTATAATTGTCTCCACTACTAGGTGTGCTCTTTTTAGGATGGTCCTACATCTATGGGTGTGAGGGATTCTCTCTCTCTCTCTCTCTCTCTCTCTCTCTCTCTCTCTCTCTCTCTGCAGCCAACGTTCTAGTTAAGGATGTTTTTAAACTTGCAAAGGAAAACCCTTCCTGACAAATGGGATTGGCACAACTTCACACAGTGAACTTTTTAATTAAGGATGATTTCAAACATGCAAAGGAATCCCTTCATGAAAAATGGACATGTGTGAAGTTCCATCATTGAAAAATCAAATCTTGGAATATCCTATCTAAAATTGTCTCTACTATTTTTGAACAAAGGCATCCTATTAGGATGATTCCTTCTAATTACATCCATTGCCTATTCTAGAGAGGAAGTGGTAGCGTATTTTCATGGGTTTCATTATGGGTTTGCCTAGAACTAGGAAAGGCTTTAATACTATTTTTGTCTTTGTGGATGGATTATCTAAGATGGCACATTTTGTTCCTACTATGAACAAGGTTGGAGCTCTACAAGTAGCAAAATTATTTATTGACAATGGCTTGCCAGAATCCATTGTGTCAGCAGATAGAGATCCATTGTTTACACGTAGTTTTTTGGCAACATGTTCTTAGTCAACTTGGCACGCAACTCTACTTGAGTAGCGGTGATCATCCACAGACTGATGGTGGTCAGAGCAAGAGAGTCAATAATGTCTTGGAGGATATGTTAAGAGCTTATATCAAAGAATGACAGAGTGACCGGGAAAAGTATTTACCTTTATTTGGAGTTTGTATATAATTCATACAAGCATTCCTCTACAAACTTTTCTCCATGTGTCTTGAATTATGGGTATAATCCATTGATGCCAGATACAATTAGATTACCTCAGAAGACACCAGTGCAACTGAATTTCTATCTTAGATGCAATTAAATTTAGCTAGAGCTCGAGATTATATCCATCAGACTATTGATCGAGCGGTTAAGTATACTAATCCTAAGAGGATAGCTCATTCTTTTACAGAGGGAGAGAAGTGTATCTACTTATTCCTCGGACAATTGAAACATATACTACACAATACAATCCCAATAGAATGTGGAGTAGATTACTTTGTTCCAAGTTCTCAATGCACACATAACCTATCAATATACGTGTGGCAATTTAGTTCTTTGCATTACATATTGATTTTATTGCTAGAATGTATAATACCTCACATGCGTTTATATGTAGATTGCTCAAACAATGTGACTATATTTTCATAACTAGAGGTTTATAAGTATTTGTGTTTAGCTTTAGAATGCTTCTTAGCACATTTTTCTTTTCCAATATCAAACTTTGACTCGGATACTGTCTTTATAGGTTTATGAAGTCCCTTAAAGTCATGCCTAATGTATCCATTCTCTCTTCTCATTTGGTGCCCTATGCAATCTAATCAATATCAATATAGGTATGTAACTTAAACCTTTATCTCAAGCCCATATTTTGTTTTCCATCTGATCTTCATAACTGAAAAGAAATAAAAATCTCAGGGTATATATAATAAATCTTAGAGCATTTATAATATTTAATAAAGAAACGTTCTCACTCATAGAGCATACATATTAGATCTTAGAGCATTTATAATATTTGACAAAAAAACGTTCTCACTCAGAGAGTAAACCACTATCTAGATAAAGAAGCACTTATTGGATATTTTTAGATAAGGCTTCGTATCCCTTGAGTAGCTTAACTAAAATTTCCTGGAGGTCGAAGAGAGAGGAGAGCTAGCATAGCAGTGCTACAAACTGTTTGTCTTTCATATCTAGTAATCAAGGAGAGGAACTATGCGGATGCTTTGGCAACTCAACGGGCTATTGTGGTCGTCATCATAAGCATATCCCAAATGAAGGGTAAGGTGAGTGCCACACCCCGCATCCTTTTCATAGCACCACCAATAGTGAGAAATGGTTCAAAACATGTATCGGAAGATCACAGGTCAAGAATACCTAATGGAGAACCTGCCCTTTTGGCGATGAACTACCATATGCTGCTATATTCAAATTAGATCTAGTATTAAAGTGGAGTGAAGACATCTCCAAGTATCTAGCCTATGGATTTCTATAGGTGACAAGCCATTGAACAAGGATAAGATGCAACAACTTATCAAGTTGGCGGCACCTTACCAATTAATAGTTGGTCAATTGTATAAGCTAGGCAAAGATCACATGCTTAGACAGTGTGTCAGGAGGATGAAATCTTGACCATTTTAGAAGAGGCTCAAAGTGGAATAACCAGTGATGGACATTTTGTGGGAAACGTAACAGTGAGAGAAAGATCTTACAAAAACAAGGTATGTTTGGTGATGCCATGGAATTCATGAAACAGTGCGATGAATGCCAATGCTTTAACATTCCCCATGGACAAGACAGAATGCCTTTGGTCCGATCATTGTGCAACAATCTTTTGAAAAAATGGGGAATAGACTTCGTTGGACCCACCACTGACCCAGAAGCGACTATTTTATAAAGTGGGCAAAAGCAAAAGCAATATGAAAGGTGAATGCTTGTACAATTGCTAAATTCTGATACAAGCATATCATATCAAGGTCTAGGTGTCCCCTAGAGCTAGTTAGCAGCAATGGGGGCTTCCATTTTACTAATAAGGTCATTGAACATCTATTGATTCAATTTTTGGTGATGTACCGAAAGTTCGTGGCATCATTTCTAGACCTGAAAATTGAGCAAAGGTCATTTGCGGGGTGTAAGAATTGGTTTGTGAGGTACTCACAATAATGCGATACATGTTATTGTCACTACCATGGTGAGTTCTAACTATTTTATGATGTGTTCCATTCTGTTAGTAAGCATAGAGAGTTGTCTCATAGTCCTCCTGATTTCATCCACTCCTTTTATTTGCACGCACAGAGGATTCCCATTACCATATGATGCCTTGTGTGTGGAGAGCAGTTACACATCATGTGGTTCACTTACACGGCTATAGATGGTAGACCTTGATACAAGTAACCAAGAGATAGTGACATGGCAATGCTATGAGTATGTGACACATCACCTCCAAGGTGATGGGTGTATTCCAAGAAGTTGGCTTGTGGACAAACAATGTATACACCATTTCACAGTGACATTTAAGGATAAAATCTACCCCTATATATGGCACACTCATTATACCAAGTGGGAGGATCCTCAATTTTGAGCATGCCTGGCAAAGCTCCCTATTGGTGTGGTTTTTTCTATGGTGGTCAATTTTGGAGAGAACTATACCTTCTTACCTTTTCAGGAGATACAATCTGAGTATTGCTTCTTGGAGCAAGTAATGGTTATATTTTATATTATTTATTTCATATTTTAGCTATATTATTTAATTGATTTTTGCGACCTAATCACCTCTCCCCTAATATTATTTGCCCGGGGCCTCCACCTTCCAAAAAGTTTGTATCACGTGCGTTCAAAGGCATATTTTAAAACCCCTCTGTAGCCTGATTTTCCCGATTTTATGCATACCTCCTATTACTTTTGCAATATATTATTATAACCCTCCTGTACTTTTAAAATTTCCAGCTCATAGAAATTTTTCCCCCCTCTAGTAAATTTAAATTTAAAGATATCACGCCCCTTACAATTGAAAAAGGTGATCACAAGAATAATCGATAAGCCTTTGTCAACTTGCATATGCTACTACATCTAGAAGGATGCCGTCATGTTGTACACATTCTCACCTTGACCTTATCTTGGAATTTTTGCATTCCAAGAGAAAACAAGGGAGATCCTTAAGAACATGTCCTTTCTAAATGCCTTGAAAGAAGGCCAGCATGCAGACTTAGTGAGATTATCAAGGTCTTCCTAGAAAGTAGGAATGCAAGTTTATTGAAACAAAGAATTGAATACCATGGATGCCCCCATGGTTATTCACATTGTAGTGCCATTTTAATAAGGGTTGTCTCTTTCTAGGTGGTTATGGGAGAACAAACAAAAGGATCCTCTTACCAACTCTAAGATGTAGTAGTGCATTCTTGTTGCCTACAATTTACATATAGGAAACCTAACAATTCTCTTCTAGTATCATAGGAAGTTTTAGACAAAATCCCACTATGATTCCTGCTTCGTAGACTACAACAACATGATGAGCTTATGCATACCTACATGGTGCAGTTGGGGATAAGGGATTGTTGGCCCCCAGGATACCCTACCCCCAACCAGACCTATCTAGGTATGTGGTTCCTTCTGTGCAAAATCTCATGATGTTGAATGCTATCAAGAAAAACAAAGCGAGAGAAGCTCTTTTCCCACAAATGAGAATGTCAAACACGGCTTGTGTATGTGAAGTTGGAGCACGGTTTGCAACCTCATACATCCTCACAAGAAGTTTTAGGCATTTTGGGAAAAAGGCCTTTTTCCTTAGTTTTTCCCTATAGTTTTCAACATCACGAGCTTCCGTAGGGAAGGCATTGCATACCTAGCTAGGTGTAGTTGGGGGCAAGGGAGTGTAGGAGCCCCTATCTATCACAAGAAGTTTTAGGCATTTTCACTATGATTCCCACATTGAGGATTGCGACAACATCATGAGCTTCCTCAGGGTGAGGTGGAGCATACCTAGCTAGATGCAGTGGAGGGCAGGGGGTTGCCGGCCCTGAAGGAGGGGGCTGACACCCCCTGCCCCACAACGCATGCAAAGCCTCATTTGTAGAAGCTAATAATGTTGCACACTATAGGGAAACATAAGGGAACGCCTCTTTACCACATGGGAAAATGCCCAAAACTTCTACGCAGTGCCTTCCCTATGGACGCTCGTGATGTTGTCGTAATGCGCAAAGTGAGAATTATAGTGGGAACTTGTCTAAACTGTGCTTGTATCCAAACCAATATCATAAGCATCAATTTATAATAAGCATTGGCCTTCAACTATATGCAGGGCATGATGTGATGATGCCACAATAGCTTATAATGGTGCTTGGTGTTAACCTTGGACTATATACAAGCCATTAGAGTGAAGAGTGAACCCACAGTAGAATAGATTATACAAGGGGATTTGAAAAAAATCAGAGCACAAAGATAGAGAAAGGGGGAAGAGGTGTCCAAAAGGAAGGAGGGAGTAGTAAAGAGAGAGCATCATTACGTGAGATGTTTCTTTATTGCTTCTCTCTTTTACAGCAACTAATTTAAAACACTTCACTTCAAATTTAAAAAACGTTAAATAGAGTGTGGAGCAAAAAAAGAACTTTAAAGTGTGGGGCCAAAAAACACTACTAGATTTGAACCCTCTACCTAGACCCCAACAAAATTATGTCATACCACTAGAATAGTACCCTACTTCTGAAGTTTCGTGAATAAAAACACTCCTTATTTTATTTTTTCCAGGCACAATTGTAATACCCCTCCTTTCTTTTTAAAACTGTAAGTGAGATTTATATTAAAACCCATCCTTTTGAACGCACGTGCTACACCTACAGGTCTATAAGGTGGAGGCCCCGGGATTATTTGTTTCATATTTGAGCTATATTACCTAATTGATTTTTGTGACCTAATCACCTCTCCCCCTAACCTCACTAGGTTCCTATCATAGTCCTCATTAGCTATCTGCATGCAAAGGCACATGTAGATGGGATAGCGAGTAGCCCGAGGCCCATGCCATTGTTCGAGAGTATCAATTTTATATCACTGGATGATCGCTCACATGATGCACATTTTGTGCAACACTATTTCCATCTAAATCTTGCTTTTTTTTAAAGATCCTGGGGTCACGGCGATGGGTTTAGTCAGATGATTGTGGTGCACAGTTCAAGTCGACACAACAGTTCTATTGGCTCTACAGGTGGTACTTGTAGTTCTCAAGGATCTATAAATAACCTAAATTCACTAGAACATCTTTAAAAATATAATAACCAAGACTTGTTTTATGGGTTTATAGTTGGCTAGAGGTAAGCCAAGTAAAGTTTTTACTAACTCTGGCCAAATTAGTTTGGAGAAGAAAATCAGTACACTTAACTTCATTAACACACATAAAATCAAAGCTGAGCTTACAGTCATTAATCCAAGTCTGGATAGCCTTAGCTTTAACTGGATCAGTTAACCCCTTGCAATTATAGGTACATCCTTTCAGATTATGAGCACTCATCATTTTCTGGAGTTTTTGGGGGGTTTACTGAGGACAACAGAAGCTCTGTTAACATCATTGGTTTTTTCTTTTTTCCTTTTGTATTTAGGGACCTTAGGGGAGGAACTAGCGATAGGGCCAGCTTTGGTTTTCTGAGGGGAAGTTTCAAGAGAACCAATAAGGGTGTCTTGAGAGTCAACCTCATTAATTTCCATCTCAAATTCCTTATCTATGGGAAGGGAGGAATCTATAAACTCCTCATCAGAGTCTTCCTCAGAGGTGGGGACATTATGGGAAGAGTTGCCTGGATTATCCACCCTAGCCTTATCTTCCTCAAGACTAGGAGGGGTAACCTGCTCTTTATCAGGGACAAAGTTGGGCAGAACTTCATCAGACCAACCAAGAAGGGGACCCTCAACATCAACAAGCAAAGGAGCAAACTTATTAATGTTTCTGTTACTAGTTTTAGCAATCTTAGGTTTAAAATTATTCTTTTTTCCCACAGCAGTGAAGCCCTCTGTGTCAGTTTCAGCTCCCTTCACCTTGATATTGTCTGGGAAATCCTTTATTAAGTGCCCTTGTTTGTGGCATTTAAAACAAGCATTAGGGAGATTCTTGTATACAATAGCTTGTGTGTGTATGACACAACCTTCCTGGTCATGAATATCTATGCTATACTTGAGCTCTTGGGAGATGTCCACTTCAATCAGGATCTGAGGGTCCCATTTAGGGTTAATCTCTGGTTGGGGCCTTTGCCCAATAACCTTCCCTAGTTTATTACCCATCACTTTAATCCACGGGTAAAAGCAGAGCGGAAGGTCAGGAAGGTCAACCCAGACAGGGGTAATATGTGTCTTTTGCTTGGGATCAAATCGTCTGTTCCATTTAGTAAAGACTAGGGGAGTGTTCCTAATCAGCCAAGTACCCTGGGCTAAGATCATGTCTAGGGCATGCAGTGCTTTCAAAAAAGAACAGATAATGACTGTTGGGGAGATACTGGACATAGGGAATCTTAATATTTCTAGGCCCCCAATTTTGTCTCATCCAGGCTTTAAGGGTGTCCATGGGAGGTCTGGGCCCATGACAAGTACCAACCAAAGTCTTGCTCTCAAGATTAGCACACCACGAATGAAGCTCCTGAGTGTTACACACAATGTGGTCAGAGACAGGACCAGGATTTTTAGGTTGCTCAGTATTAGTAGGGGTCGGCTGAAAACTCTCAGAGAAAATAGGGTTAGAGTTAACCCTAATAGTATTTTGTTGAGGCTATTTAGCCCCCTCACTAGAGCCAACTAGATTATTACCAGACAATACTCCAAGGTAGGGCAAACCTGTAGAGAATCCTGTATAATAGAGCTAGGCAAAGGGCAGGAGAATCCATGCAAGAAAGGTCTAATCTCAGACTCAGAACCTGAAAACATATTATACTCCTGAGGGTAATAGGGTCTTGGGTGGTCAGGCCCTACATGCAGGGGATTCCTCATGAAATCAGCAGAAAAGGAGGGAGGAACCATACCTGAACTGAAGTACTGGTCCAACTGGGGTGGGACAAATCCTCTATGGGGGTGGAAGAGAGGCGGTTGAAGGTTGAGAGCAGCTCCCATCAAGGTACTCCTCCCGGGCTGCAGATGTTCAGCTTCTTTGCTAGAGCCGGAGTCGAGGACTACAGCATAGGAGGTGGTAATGGTTGTAGCTGATGGTCCATTCCCTTGTACAGAAGCAGGGGTTGGGTCTTTGAGGCGAGGACTCACAGCAGAGCTGGAGCTTCCTGCCATACTGGCGGAAGCCCCAGAGGGGCGACATGGCGAGACCCTCACGGCTGAAGCGCGCAGAGAGTGGCTAGAATAGGATTGGTGCAGAGCACTGGGGCATGCACTGAGTTGAGCAGACAAAGAAAGGGCTATGGTGACTACACAGAACGGTCACATCCGCTCCGTTCTAAGAAATTGATCTCCACTACTACTTCTTGAAACTAAGATGTGTGCTCTTTTTAGGATGGTCCTACATCTATGAGTGTAAGGGATTGTTTATAGCTCTCTCTCTCTCTCTCTCTCTCTCTCTCCCTCTCTCTCTCTCTCTCTCTCTCTCACTCCTTCATTACAAGCATGTGCGCTTGATGCTTTGATCGATCAGACCAACATGGCTGATGCAAGACGCTTTCTAAAATTGGAGGTCAAAGAGAGAGGAGAGTTGGCATAGTAGTGATACAAAGTGGTTGTCGTTCTTATGCAGTAATCAAGAAAAGGCAGTGTGCGGATGCTTTGGCTACTCGACGGGATATTGTGGTGGCCATAAGTAGCTCCCAAATCAAGGGTAAGGTGAGTGCCACATCCGGCATCCTTTCCATAGCACCACCAACAATGAGAAATAGTTTAAAACAGGTATTGGCAAATCACGTGTCGAGAATAGCTGATGGAGAACTCTTCCTATTGGTGATGAACTACCATATGTCGCTCTATTCAAATTAGATCTGGTACCAAAGTGGAGGGAAGAAATCTCCAAGTATCTAGCCTATGGATTTATGTAGGACAAGCCATTAAAGAAGGATAAGATGCAATGACTTATCAAGTTGGTGGCACCTTACCAATTAATAGCTGGTCAATTGTATCAGCTAGGCAAAGATCACATGCTTAGACGGTGTGTCAAGAGGTTGAGATCCTAACCATTTTAGAAGAAGAAGCTCATAGTGGAAATAACAATGATGGAAACTTTATGGAAAAAGTAATAGCGATTGGTGATGCATGGAATTCATCAAACACTGTGATGAATGCCAATGCTTTAACATTCCCCATGGACAAGACAGAATGCCTTTGGTCTTGATAATTGTGCAACAACCTTTTGAAAAAATAGGGAATAGACTTTGTTAGACCCACCATTAGCCCTGAAAGAAACTATTTCACGAAGTGGGCAGAAGCGAAAGTAACACAAAAGGTAAATGCTCGTACAATTGCTAAATTCTTATACGAACATATCATATCAAGGTCTAGGTGTCCTCTAGAGTTGGTTAGCAATAGGGGTTTCCATATTATTAATGAGGTCATTGAACATCTATTGAGTGGATTTTTGGTGATATAGTTCATGGCATCATTTCTAGACCTAAAAGTTGGGCAAAAGTCATTTGAGGGGGTGTAAACATTGAGGGGTACTCACGATAATGCAACACATGTTATTGCTAGCATGTTGAGTTCTAACTATTTTATGATGTGTTCCAATCTCTTAGTAGACATAGACAGTTTCCTCTTAGTCCTCTTGATTTCATCCATTCCTTTTGTGTGCACACACAAAGGATGCCCATGACCATATGATGCCTTGTTGTGTGGAGAGCAGTTGCACATCATGTGGTTCACTTGCACTGCTAAAGATGGTAGATCTTGATGCAAGTGACCAAGAGATAGTGACATGGCAATGCTATGAGTATGTGATACATCACCTCCAGAGTGAAGGGTGTAGTCCAAGAAGTCGTAGCTCGAGACGAACATACACCACTTCACAATGACATTTAGGGAAAAAAATGTACCCCTATATACAGCACCCCTACCCACACTACTCGCAGCCCCACGTTCGACTCTGTATCCCCTCTTGTAGGTGTGAAGTAGAAAAAGAAACATAGCTTTGCATACCATCTTTAACCACCCAACCATTATATATACAAGTGACCCCAAGCATCCATTGTGTACCTTCCCGTCCACATACTCACACATCCCTTGTGTCGCTGCTACATATCACTGGGTCTTTGGCCTACAACCATCAACCACAAACAATACCCATTCACACTTATTATTATAAGTGCTTTTTGTAATAGTATGTCGCCATTGGTTTTCCCACACAATGTCTGCATGTCCCACACATTATTGACGTGTAAATCCCGTGTAATAGTGTGTATACATCCCACATGTTGCCACGTGTAAGGGTCATAATAGTAGGTTTGTATTGTACTAAATACAGAGGAAAACACACCTCAAGAAAGGAAGGCAAAAACCTCAAGGAAAATGACATTGAGGATGGAGGTAAAATGATGACAAAGTCCCCTTAATGCTAGCTATTATTCTTTACTACTTATTGATGTAGCGCTTATTGCTATTATTCTTTTCTAGTTACTGACATAGCCTTTTCGTACAAGGTCACCAAGCTCAATGTGTGGTTACTTGTAGACAACACTCCACAAAGTGGTTTTACCACCATGATTTTTTGGTCGCTAAGTGACCTAAGTAATATAATGGTTGCAGAATGACCCATATCTAATGTGGATATGGGAATCACTTTGGGCATGTTCATTACGAGCTACCTAAAAGAAATTCATTTGCGAGAAAATATGCATCCAACTTATGTTATAAATTGGATCCTTGGAGACAGAGAGAGAGAGAGAGTAGGTGGGTGTGTAGGTATGTATTGTACTAAATATAGAAGGAAACACACCTCAATAGAGGAAGACCAAAAACTCAAGTAAAATGACGTTGAGGATGGAGGTAAAATTATGAAAGTCTCCTTAATTCTAGCTATTGTTCTTTACTAGTTATTGATGTAGCTTATTGCTATTATTCTTTGCTAGTTATTGTCACTACCATGTTGAGTTCCAACTACTTTATGATGTGTTCGATTGTCTTAGTAGACATAGAGAGTTGTCTCATAGTCTTCGTGATTTCATCCATTCCTTTTATGTGCACACATAGAGGATTCCCATCACCATATGATGCCTTGTGTTGTGTGGAGAGAAGTTACACATCATGTGGTTCACTTGCACGGCTATAGATGGTAGATCTTGATGCAAGTGACTAGGAGATAGTGACATGGCAACGCTATGAGTATGTGACACATCAACTCCAAAGTGATGGGTGTATTCTAGGAAGTTGGCTCGTAGAAAAACAATGTATACACCATTTCACAGTGACATTTAGGGAGAAAGTCTACCCCTATGAGCATGCCTGCCAAAGTTCCCTATTGGTGTGGTTTTTTCTATGGAGGTCAATTTTGGAGATAACTATACCTTCATTCCTTTTTAGGAGATACAATCTGAGTATTGCATCTTTGAGCAAGTAATGGGTATATTTTATATTATTTGTTTCATATTTTAGCTATATTACTTAATTGGTTTTTGGGACCTAATCACCTCTCCCCTAATATTATTTGTTTCATATTTGAGCTATATTACCTAATTGAATTTTGTGACCTAATCACCTCTCCCCCTAACCTCATTAGGTTCCTATCATGGTCCTCATTAGTTATCTGCATGCAAAGGCACATGTAGATGGGATAGCGAGTAGCCCGAGGCCCATGCCATTGTTCGAGAGTATCAGTTTTATATTAGTGGATGATCGCTCACATGATGCACATTTTGTGCAACACTATTTCCATCTAAATCTTGATTTTTTTTAAGATCCCGAGGTCACATAGTGTCAACAATGGGTTTAGTCCGATGATTGTGGTGCACAGTTCAAGTTGGCACAATAGTTCTATTGGTTCTAAAGGTGGTACTTGTAGTTCTGAAGGATCTATAAATAACCTAAATTCACTAGAACATCTTTAAAAAATTTATAACCAAGACTTATTTTATGGGTTCATAGGTGGCATATACAGTCTAGTATCCGAGTGATTTGAAGCTTCTTTGAGACTGGTCACAGCAGTAAGGGTAAGCATGATGGTGCACGTGCATGTTTGAAACACACTTTAAGATGCCGACAAGATGCTGAGCGTTTCAGAGATGCACACCAAGTGGTCAAGTGGTGTTCCCAACATTTGTGTGGGAGAAGAGCATCATCCTATCCCTTACATGTTGCTCTGATTATCATGAGATGTTTTTGGTGTGTGGATGGTGCCTTTATTGACCATAGAGGCCCAAATGATTGTGACACAATACCAAGCACCTTGTGCTTACATTCCATTAGAAGCACACGTGCATAACAGCCCCCCTAGAGAAAACTTTTGCACCATTGAATCGTAGGCTAGGACTAACACTATTTTGGGCATCGACAATCTATGACCATGGGAATGGACAAATACATGTGTAAAGAGCCCTATACATGTGTAATAGGGCTCTCTATGAGCTCTATGCATGCATAGAGGGCTCTACCTAATGCATGTGAGAGTTCTACCAAATGCCTCATAGCTCTGTGCATTTACATAAGGGCTATTACCACATATAAATGCATTGATCTCTATGTCTCTCTATGAGATCTTTATTCATGCATAGGACTCTCTACGAGCTCTATGCACGTATAAGAGCTCTTACATTATGCATAGAGCTCTCTTTCAACTCTATGAGCTCTATGCATGTATAAGGGCTCTTATCTTATGCATAGAGTTCTGTAGATTTTTCATATGTAAAATAAATCCTTTTTCAATACAATTTTGTAATGTTTTTTTCAAAATCATCTTAATGGTTCCCTTTTGTAAATACATTTCTCTCAAAAAATTAAATAAAAAATGTCCTTCTGTTGATGAACTCGGGTGATGGATTACATACTTTATAAGTGAATCCCTTGAGCTTGTAGAAGACACTCCACAAAGTGGTTTTGCTATGATTTTTTGGTCACTAAGAGACCCATGTAATATAATGGTTGCAGAATGATCCAAATAGTGTGGATATGGGGATCACTTTGGGAAATGTTCATTACAACCCACCTAAAAGAACTTCATTTGTGAAAAATTATGCATCCAACTTATGTTATAAATTATTGGATCACTGTAGATTATATCCCTAGTAATGCTCTTTTATTACAATTGAAATAATTAAGCTTTAACTGCAAAAAGATCCTAAGAATGTGGAGGATATGGGGGTCACTGCACTTTGGTACATGCTCATTGTGAGAAAGTTTACATATACGGGAGGTATCCTATTTATTTGCACTAGTGTATTCAACTTACACTAGTTGCATGAACAAGAAATAATGCGTATATTGCTTAAAACATATACACATGTACATTTTTTACTACACTCTCGGTCGCATGATTTGGGCTTCATTTCTAGTTGTGTCTCCTTTCTTGTGTTGCAAAAAGATTTGGGGCTCGTCTTTCTGATTCTACAAAATATTCTTCTTTAACTTTCTCTTATGCAGTTGGGTGTGAGCTTAATATCTTCTTGGAGTATTGCCTCAATTACTTATACTTCTGATTTATCTCCTGGTGTTCGAGAAAGTTTGCTTTGGATTATCCTTGTTTTAATCTTACGTCTTCTCCTTCGTCAAAAGTTTCATGTGCTTCAACACTTTCTTTAGGGACATCTTTGCCTTCTACTTCTTTGATAAGGATTTCACCTTCTTCTTCATTTGTTGATTCTTTGGACATGATACGTGGGACAAATGACTAAAATTTTCCTTACGTTCTTTTTGATGTAAGATCATGTTGAGGTTTTCCTTTGTTGTCCTTATAGATGATTGGACCGAGGTTTGAATGCTTGGCCGAGAGGTCGAGGACATAGATCCGAAGCCATATCCTCTTTCTTTTTTCTTTTTCACTCCGATACTCTCAGTAAGGATGGTGGTGAGATGGCCTAACAAGATCGAATAGCAGAGAGAGAGAGAGAGAGAGAGAGAGAGAGAGAGAGAGAGGCGAATGGTTAATTGTATTATCGTTGATGAAGTTCGTACATCCGTTTTCACTAGGCATATTATTCAATAGATCTAGTTAAGCATTAAAATTCTATTATGGTCGATTACATTCCCAACATTGGACGCAACGGGCAAACTGGCAGCTGGTCACGTTGTCGTGGACGGTGACGGAGATAGTACCTGATCTGTCGGAGAATCAGCTAGCGAGGGCGAGGGAGAGGGAGGGAGTATGGCGGGATTGCCGCTGGGACCTTGGACGGCTAAAGACGGAACTGCAGCGGCTGCTGTTGGGGAAGGCGACAACGTAGGCGAGATGGATAGGAATATGGGGGCCTCCACAGGCGCCGAGTTTGTGGGAGAAGGTACGGTAGGCGGCGTTGCGGACGGCGAGCTGGGAGTTGTACCGGTAGTACTGCTAGAGGAGCTGCTGGACGCGGGCGGTGGTGCTGAGGCTGTTGAGGACGGTGACGCCAGTGACGGGGTGTTTTGTGGAGAGGAGGGCGAAGAGGGCGCCGGCGCTTCTACTAGGACTGACGGCGACGGAGCCAGCTTAGATGAGTGCAGTGGCGGAGGTGAAGCTTGGGCAGCGGCAAGAGGGGATACGGAGTGGGACGTGGGGCTGCGAGTAGTGTGGGCAGGGGTGGACAGTGGCCGAGCTGAGGAGGGCTGGCGGTGACTGACGTAGTGATGCGGCGGTGGCAAATGAGGATAGGCCCGCTGTTCAGAGTGTCCCGGCCCATACGTCGTGAGGGGTACTCCGCGAGGCAGGTGGCGGGAACCCTGGCACACATTAGCTACGACCAGCAGAAGTAGTGGCAGAAGCATTGCCGAAACCGATGAGGCCCCCATCTCTGTGCTGTGCGCGCGCGAGTGTGTGTGTGTCTGTGGGGTTCTCATGTGGCACCCTAAGGGCTTCCTTTTATACTCGAGGTTTGCCCTCGTAAACAGCCAGGCACCATTCTTTACCAACGCCCACTCAGCTCTCGCGTTGACTGGCCAAGCTGCTCCGCTTGCCAAAGGCTTTTGTAAACGAAAAATACACGTGTTGGGCCTCTTCACACGTGGTCAAAAGTTTTGAGGACGGCTACCCTTGATGACAAATGTTATGGTGAAAGGCCGGTGTGAAGTTTCAACAATGAAAAATCAAAGCTTGTTTATTCCTTGGTATAATTGTCTCCACTACTACTTCTTGAAACTAAGATGTGTGCTCTTTTTAGGATGGTCCTACATCTATGAGTGTAAGGGATTGTTTATAGCGCTCTCTCTCTCTCTCTCTCTCTCTCTCTCTCTCTCTCTCACTCCTTCATTACAAGCATGTGCGCTTGATTCTTTGATCGATCAGACCAACATGGCTGATGCAAGACGCTTTCTAAAATTGGAGGTCAAAGAGAGAGGAGAGTTGGCATAGTAGTGATACAAAGTGGTTGTCGTTCTTATGCAGTAATCAAGAAAAGGAACTGTGCGGATGCTTTGGCTACTCGACGGGCTATTGTGGTGGCCATAAGTAGCTCCCAAATCAAGGGTAAGGTGAGTGCCACATCCGGCATCCTTTCCATAGCACCACCAATAATGAGAAATAGTTTAAAACAGGTATTGGCAAATCACGTGTCGAGAATGCCTAATGGAGAACTCTCCCTAGTGGTGATGAACTACCATATGTCGCTCTATTCAAATTAGATCTGGTACCAAAGTGGAGGGAAGAAATCTCCGAGTATCTAGCCTATGGATTTATGTAGGACAAGCCATTAAAGAAGGATAAGATGCAATGACTTATCAAGTTGGTGGCATCTTGGTCAATTGTATAAGCTAGGCAAAGATCACATGCTTAGACGGTGTGTCAAGAGGTTGAGATCCTAACCATTTTAGAAGAAGAAGATCATAGTGGAATTAACAATGATGGAACTGTGATGAATGCCAATGCTTTAACATTCCCCATGGACAAGACAAAATGCCTTTGGTCTTGATAATTGTGCAACAACCTTTTGAAAAAATGGGGAATAGACTTTGTTGGACCCACCATTAGCCCTGAAAGAAACTATTTCACGAAGTGGGCAGAAGCGAAAGTAACACAAAAGGTAAATGCTCGTACAATTGCTAAATTCTTATACGAACATATCATATCAAGGTCTAGGTGTCCCCTAGAGTTGGTTAGCAATAGGGGTTTCCATATTATTAATGAGGTCATTGAACATCTGTTGAGTGGATTTTTGGTGATATACTGAAAGTTCATGGCATCATTTCTAGACCTAAAAGTTGGGCAAAGGTCATTTGAGGGGGTATAAACATTGAGGGGTACTCAGATAATGCAACACATGCTATTGCTAGCAAATTGAGTTCTAACTATTTTATGATGTGTTTCATTCTCTTAGTAGACATAGACAGTTTCCTCTTAGTCCTCTTGATTTCATCCATTCCTTTTGTGTGCACACACAAAGGATGCCCATGACCATATGATGCCTTGTGTGGAGAGCAGTTGCACATCATGTGGTTCACTTGCACTGCTAAAGATGGTAGATCTTGATGCAAGTGACCAAGAGATAGTGACATGGCAATGCTATGAGTATGTGATACATCACCTCCAGAGTGAAGGGTGTAGTCCAAGAAGTCGTAGCTCGAGACGAACATACACCACTTCACAATGACATTTAGGGAAAAAAATGTACCCCTATATACAGCACCCCTGCCCACACTACTCGCAGCCCTACGTCCCACTCTGTATCCCCTCTTGTCGATGTGAAGTAGAAAAAGAAACATAGCTTTGCATACCATCTTTAACCACCCAACCATTATATATACAAGTAACCCCGAGCATCCATTGTGTACCTTCCCGTCCACACAACATACTCACATATCCCTTGTGTCGCTACATATCACTGGGTCTTTGGCCTAGAACCGTCAACCACAAATGTTACCCATTCACACTTATTACTATAGGCACTTTTTGTGCAATAGTATGTCACCATTGGTTTTCCCACACAATGTCTGCATGTCCCACACATTATTGACGTGTAAATCCCGTGTAATAGTGTGTATACATCCCACATGTTGCCATGTGTAAGGGTCATAATAGTAAGTTTGTATTGTACTAAATATAGAGGAAAACACACCTCAAGAAAGGAAGGCAAAAACCTCAAGGAAAATGACGTTGAGAATGGAGGTAAAATGATGACAAAGTCCCCTTAATGCTAGCTATTATTCTTTACTACTTATTGATGTAGCGCTTATTGCTATTATTCTTTTCTAGTTACTGCTATAGCCTTTTCATATGAGGTCATAAGGCTCAATGTGTGGTTTCTTGTAGACAACACTCCACAAAGTGGTTTTACCATGACTTTTTGGTCGCTAAGTGACCTAAGTAATATAATGGTTACAGTAGAATGACCCATATCTAATGTGGATATGGGAATCACTTTGGGCATGTTCATTACGAGCTACCTAAAAGAAATTCATTTGTGAAAAAATATGTATCCAACTTATGTTATAAATTGAATCCTGAGAGAGAGAGAGAGAGAGAGAGAGAGAGAGAGAGTAGGTGGGTGTGTAGGTATGTATTGTACTAAATATAGAAGGAAACACACCTCAATAGAGGAAGGCCAAAAACTCAAGTAAAATGACGTCGAGGATGGAGGCAAAATTATGAAAGTCTCCTTAATTCTAGCTATTGTTCTTTACTAGTTATTGATGTAGCCTATTGCTATTACTCTTTGCTAGTTATTGTCACTGCCATGTTGAGTTCTAGCTATTTTATGATGTGTTCGATTATCTTAGTAGACATAGAGAGTTGTCTCATAGTCTTCCTGATTTCATCCATTCTTTTTATGTGCACGCATAGAGGATTCCCATTACCATATGATGCCTAGTATGTGGAGAGAAGTTACACATCATGTGGTTCACTTGCACGGCTATAGATGGTAGATCTTGATGCAAGTGACCAGGAGATAGTGACATGGCAACGCTATGAGTATGTGACACATCAACTCCAAAGTGATGGGTGTATTCTAGGAAGTTGGCTCGTAGAAAAACAATGTATACACCATTTCACAGTGACATTTAGGGAGAAAATCTACCCCTATGAGCATGCCTGCCAAAGTTCCCTATTGGTGTGGTTTTTTCTATGGAGGTCAATTTTAAAGATAACTATACCTTCATTCCTTTTTAGGAGATACAATCTGAGTATTGCATCTTTGAGCAAGTAATGGTTATATTTTATATTATTTGTTTCATATTTTAGCTATATTACTTAATTGATTTTTGGGACCTAATCACCTCTCCCCTAATATTATTTGTTTCATATTTGAGCTATATTACCTAATTGATTTTTGTGACCTAATCACCTCTTCCCCTAACCTCATTAGGTTCCTATCATGGTCCTCATTAGGTTCCTATCATGGTCCTCATTAGTTATCGCATGCAAAGGAACATGTAGATGGGATAGCTAGTAGCCGAGGCCCATGCCATTGTTCGAGAGTATCAGTTTTATATTAGTGGATGCACGCTCACATGATGCACATTTTGTGCAACACTGTTTCCATCTAAATCTTGATTTTTTTTTGAGATCCCGGGGTCACATGGTGTCAGCTATGGGTTTAGTTGGATGATTGTGGTGCACAGTTCAAGTTGGTACAACAGTTCTATTGGCTCTACAGGTGGTACTTGTAGTTCTCAAGGATCTATAAATAACCTAAATTCACTAAAACATCTTTAAAAAATTAATAACCAAGACTTATTTTATGGGTTCATAGGTGGCATATACAGTCTAGTATCCGAGTGATTTGAAGCTTCTTTGAGACTAGTCACAGCAGTAAGGGTAAGCATGATGGTGCACGTGCATGTTTGAAACACACTTTAACATGCCGACAAGATGCTGAGTGGTTAAGAGATGCACAACAAGTGGTCAAGTGGTGTTCCCAACATTTGTGTGGGAGAAGAGCATCATCCTATCCCTTACATGTTGCTCTGATTATCATGAGATGTTTTTGGTGTGTGGATGGTGCCTTTATTGACCATAGAGGCCCAAATGATTGTGACACAATACCAGGCACCTTGTGCTTACATTCCATTAGAAGCACACGTGCATAACAGCCCCCCTAGAGAAAACTTTAGCACCATTGAATCGTAGGCTAGGACTTACACTATTTTGGGCATCGGCAATCTATGACCATGGGAATGGACAAATACGTGTGTGAAGAGCCATATACATGTGTAATAGGGCTCTCTATGAGCTCTATGCATGCATAGAGGGCTCTACCTAATGCATGTTCACGAGAGTTCTACCAAATGCCTCATAGCTCTGCGCATTTACATAAGGGCTATTACCACATATAAATGCATTGATCTCTATGTCTCTCTACGAGATCTTTATTCATGCATAGGGCTCTCTACGAGTTCTATGCATGTATAAGAGCTCTTACATTATGCATAGAGCTCTCTTTCAACTCTATGAGCTCTATGCATGTATAAGGGCTCTTATCTTATGCATAGAGTTCTCTTTCAGCTCTATGCACAAGTTAGAGCCCTTATGTGCAAATGCATTGAGGCTTTATAAATTCATGAGAGCTCAATGCCTTTCCATAAGGTCCCCTACCTTATACATGCATAGAGGGCTTTACCAAGTCATGGATATATATCTCTATGCATTTAGCACTCTATGCATGCATAGGATCTCTATATGAGCTCTATGCATGCATAGAGGGATCTACCAAATACATAAGTCCTCTATGCATAAGGTAGAGAACTCTATGCATAAGGTAGAGAACTCTATGCACTCTTCTATGAGCTCTCTATGTATGTATAAGGATCTTCCCTATGAGCTCTATGCATTCATGAAGTGCTCCATGCATGCATAGGGATTTCTATGTATATGTAGAGCTCTCTACGAGCTCTATAGATGCATAGAGTTCTCTATGCATGGATATAACTCTCTACACATGCATAGAGATAGATCTCTCTATGAGCTCCATATATAATTAGAGAGATCAATCTCTCATGCATGTATAGAGTGCTATCATTCATGCACATAATAATGAATAAATTTAATTTATGCAAATTTGTATAAGGGATTTCATAGAGGCCTCTATGCCTATGCATTTTGCCTCTATGTAGGCCGATGCATAGACTTCGTTGGACCCACCATTGACCGAGAGAAGTGACTATTTTATAAAGTGGGCAGAAGCGAAAGAAATACGAAAGGTGAATGCTCATACAATTGCTAAATTCTGATACAAGCATATCATATCAAGGTCTAGGTGTCCCCTAGAGATGGTTAGCAATAGGGGTTTCCATTTTATTAATAAGGTCATTGAACATCTATTGAGTCAATTTTTGGTGATGCACCGAGAGTTAGTGGCATCATTTCTAGACCTAAAAAATGAGCAAAGGTCATTTGAGGGGTGTAAGAATTGGTTTGTGAGGTATTCAAAATAATGCTATACATGTTTTTAAGGCATCACTACAAATTCATACTTCAGGCTGGGTCTTGAAGGCGGATTTTGAAATGTCAACCTCAAAGTTCCAAACCTAATGGTAGCCACTCTTAATATATATCCTAGAGAAAACTTTAGCACCATTGAATCGCAGGCTAGGATTTACTCTATTTTGGGCATTGGCAATCTATGAGCATGGGCATGGCCAAATACATGTGTAAAGAGCCCTATACATGTGTAGTAGGGCTCTCTATGAGCTCTATGCATGCATAGAGGGCTCTACCTACTGCATGTGAGAGTTCTACCAAATGCCTGATAGCTTTGTGCATTTGCATAAGGGCTATTACCATATATAAATGCATTGATCTCTATGCATACATAGGTCTCTCTATGAGATTTTTATTCATGCATAGGGCTTTCTACGAGCTCTATGCACGTATAAGAGCTCTTACATTATGCATAGAGCTCTCTTTCAATTCTATGAGCTCTATGCATGTATAAGGGCTCTTATCTTATGCATACAGTTCTCTTTCAGCACTTTACACAAGTTATCCCATTACCATATGATGCCTTGTGTGTGTAGAGCAGTTACACATCATGTGGTTCACTTGCACAGCTATAGATGGTAGATCTTGATGCAAGTGACCAAGAGATAGTGACATGGCAGCGCTATGAGTATGTGACACATCAACGCCAAAGTGATGGGTGTATTCTAGGAAGTTGGCTCGTAGAAAAACAATGTATACACCATTTCACAGTGACATTTAGGGAGAAAATCTACCCCTATATATGGCACACTCATTATACCAAGTGGCAAGATCCTGAGTTTTGAGCATGCCTAGCAAAGTTCCCTATTGGTGTGGTTTTTTCTATGGAGGTCAATTTTGGAGAGAACTATACCTTCATTTCTTTTCAGGAGATACAATCTGAGTATTACTTCTTTGAGCAAGTAATGGTTATATTTTATATTATTTGACATTTTATATTTTAGCTATATTACTTATTTGATTTTTTAACCTAATCACCTCTCCCCTAATACTATTTGTTTCATATTTGAGCTATATTACCTAATTGATTTTTGTGACCTAATCACCTCTCTCCCTAACCTCATTAGGTTCCTTTCATGGTCCTCATTAGAGTCATCGCATGCAAAGCATGGGGCCTTGTAAGAGATCCATTGGGATGGTGATGTGGACAAAGCAAGCCAATAAACCCACATATAATATTGGAGGGTGGGTGTGTCATTTTTGAGTCCTTTATTCCATTAATTGACATGTGGGGTGTTTTTTAATTCAAAACAAAGCCTCTTAAGTATAGTTTTTTATTCCCACTATGGTGCCTTATTTTATTGAAAAAAGTCACCACTCTCTTTCTTCTTTACACTTTTGAATGGAACCAAGCCAACTTTGCTTACCAAACTTGAACCAAACTTCGTCCCTGCAACCCATCATCTTGCATTGTCTCCCTCATTGTCTTCTCGACTCCACAACCACTCCAAATCCGAATTGTTTTGAGCGGGAAGTTTTTGATTTTCTCTTCTTCTCATTCACATTCCTTCCATTTTGGAAGCTCATAGCCTCCCGTATCTTTCTGACGCCACAATCTTCCTCTCCATCTCATGAGTGCCTGCCTACCTCCAAGTTTGTGGCACATTCAATGGATTATTGATTCATCATACATCAAGGTTTGAGGAGAGACTGAGGCGGCAAGTTTTGAAAAATGATGGAAAAGAGTTTGTTCTTCATGCGCCATACCTGCTTGTGCATGAATAACAATCCCATTTCTTACCTTTTTCAAGTGAGGGTTGTGCTTACAAGTATTGTGTATATTTTGGTGCATCTAGGATACCAACAAGTTTGTTTGATGGACAAGGAGGTATTATTTAGTGATGTTGTCTTTTGGTTTTAATGAAGCAATCTTCTTCACGGGAGATAAGTGTAATATCTTTGGTTTCGTTTGGTTAAAGTGTGAGTTCATGATGCTTTTTGGTATTGTTAATACACAGAACAAAGCAATGGAGCCTGTGAACAAAAGAAGAAGAAAGTGGACATCCACTTCCAAGTAGAAGCCGATTATGCTCCCTGCTGTAAGAGAAATTGGTCTAGGCCAGCATGCAAAGCCCACATTATTGAGCTTCGAAATGAAGGAAAGAAAAATATAGACCTATGGTTGGATGGTAGTATTTACCCACCAGATCCAACCTCCTCTCAATCTCCATCATTCTTTGGGTTGACAAGTTTCTTCAAGTTTTTGTGTGAGGGTGAAAATGGATTGCTTGGATATTGCAAAAGATTGTTTGGTCAATGTCAAAGTATCTTTGAAAGACATTTGAGTGATAGAGATGCCAGAATAAAAATGCTTGAAGGTGCAAACTTTTACTTGGCATCAATCACAACAGCTTTGCAAGCTTCATATGAGGACAAAGCAAAAGTTTGTTCTGGGTTACAAAAAGAGATCGATCATTTGCAGCAGCAGACTATTCATAAGATACAGGCCACTATTAAAGAGAAGAATGAAATTTTGGCAGTTCGAGAAATCAATAATTTCACTTTGGAGAGTGAGAATGCACACCTTAGAAAACAACTTGAAAAGTTCAACAAAAAATTACAATATTTGAAAGACATGCCATTGGGTGCTCGATTATGCAAGAGACAGTTCAAACCATTGGAAGAACTCAATGTTGGAGGTGGCCAATGGAAGCGTCGTGTAAAAGCTTGCAGGTATTGAGATCTATAATTTCTTTGAGCACTCACTTTTCATTTTCATCTTTAGTTCCTTTTTTGGAGATGGGGGATTGGGTGTGGGGGTGGTATAGTTAGATGAATGATGGACTGAAATAGCTATCGTTGTTGCTTCAGGATGGTCACAGATGTTGTGGGTCCAAAAGAGCAAGGTTCTGATATATTTGGCAAAGTTCTGACAAAAGACATCATGGAGTCAGCAATACATCATCCTAAGTTTGCAAGACTTCGATCAGACATAACAAAGCAATCCTTGCAAAAGGTGAGTGAAGCATTCACTCCTGCAGATGCACAAGGTATATGCGACATGGCTGGCATAAGCACAAAGTCTTACAGGATGTTGTTTAATAAAGTTAAAGAAGGTTTCAATTCTAAGCTTGGGAAAAAAACAGTAATTCCCATTCCAAAACCATTTCACGTAAACAAAGCTCGAAATATTCTCAAACTTGGGAATGGTCGAACTTGTTGGAGAGCCTTGTCACGTGTCTAGTACATTGACAGTGACTAAAAAGAGCGGGAAACATAAAATCATAGAGCTTACAAAGTTCAACAATTTCATTATGGATGTTCGAAAATTACAAATGGCTATGGTGAAATTTTATGACATCAGTGTACATGAGTGCAATGGAACGCTGAAATTTGTTTTAAAACTTGATGAGAGTGAGGTGATCAAAGGACAGAAGCTGGAAAGGGTTAGCTTGACTTTAATGAATAGAGCTTTGGATGCAAGTATCAGTAATGCTGATGAGAGGCACTTAAGTGTATAATCCGAAAATGAGATTTGGTGGTAGGCTGCATTTGAGGTGACGTGCTATCCATTTTTGAAAAAAATATATTATGTTGCTATCCATTACATGTAGACAATTTAACTGGCCTCTTGTTAACAGGTTCCAACAGAGGCCCATGAAATTCTAAAGTGGTACTTTAACCAGACTGAGCTTCCTTCCACTATCCACGAATGGCGAAAAGCTTTATGTAGAAGGATATGGTGAATATGACATTGAATGGCACCTAGCTGCAGATCTTAAAACCTTGAAATGCATGTTTGGTATTTCCCAAGGAGCAATGGCCAAGTATCCTTGCCTGTATTGCATGGCCGAACAAGGTGTCTCCAAAGGAGGAAAAGAGAGAGAATGGAAATGCCTAAATGCAATCAGTATAATAGACGTGAAGCCCCAAATCGTGATGCTCTAGGAGTGGATCCTAATTGGGATCTAATTCTTGCTATCCCTTTGATCAGAGTTCATATTTGTGTTTTGCATGTGCTGGTTAGAATAATTGAGAAACTAGTCTACATGTACATCGAATTTGCATGGATTATGAAACCAACATTAGAGAGTGAAAGAACTATTAAAAAAATAGAGCAAGTGCTTTCAGATGCAGGTTTACATTGTGGTCAAGTGAAGATTGAGAAGGACTTGAGAAGATCAGGGAAGATAGGAAATGTTCCTAGCAAACCATGTTTTGGAGGTGCAAAAGCTAGAAAGTTCTTATCTAATCATACCCAGAGAGGTCACCTGGGTACAGATTTTGAGGTGTGGAGGAAGCTTCATGCAGTTGTACCTGATCAAGGCTCTTCAGGACAAGCAAGGGTGGCAAAGGCCAAAGCGTGGTTGGCACTTGATCGCCTAGCACCTTTGTTGCAAAAAGCAAGGTTTGAAGATAGGGATGTTGAGAAATTCGAGGCAGTGAGACAGAGTTCTACACTAGCTATGAAAAGGCATGGGGTGCGACAAACTTGACACAATACATGGTTATTACTTGACACAATACATGGTTATTACTTGAATACCTACAGCTTTGAGTTTTTATTGTTGTTCAAAATATATTGTATAATACTAAATGTCTTGTTGTTGTTGTTGATCATTTGTAGCACATTTTGCATGCACATGGACCCTTTTTTCGCGGAAGAGTGTAGAAGCCTTGGGATTTGGTCTACCCAAGGCATGGAAAGATCTCATTGTGGCAAGCACGTTGTGCCTATCAAAAAGGGCCACTCAACATGGAGAAGGAGTGAAGAAAAGTAATCCCATGAAGCAACCTCGGGGGGGGGGAGGGGGGGGGGGGAGGGGTCACTATATGTAAATCCTCTATATCACGTGTGTTCAAGGCCTATTTAAAAAGTCCCTTATCTGTGAATTTTTTAGTGAATATAATGTATCATTTCCTATTCAAATCTGTAATTTTTTTTAAAATACAATAAATAAATCCCCTCTGTAAATATATTTCTGTAAGTTTTAAATATTTAAAATGTCCTTCTGTTGAACCCACGTGATACTTACATATTTATACGAGTGACCCCCCCCCCCCCCCCCCCCCCCCCCCCCGAGGAAGCAACTATGTCAGTGGGGGTGGTGGTATAGGCGGATTCAAGTGAGGGCTCGTGTGAAGATCAAACAGTTTAAATCAACTGTGTCATGTGCAATAAGAGAGATGCAGGTTGAACAGAGATGATCAATATATGTCTCCTCACAGGGGAGGCAGAATCATGCTGAATGGCTAAGACAACGACAAAGATAGGGTAGAGTGTGGAAGAAAATTGATCATTGAAATACATATTATAAAACAATGATGTAACTTTAAAAGATTTTAAAAGAATAAGAGCTTTCATCTATGTCCCATATACATTTCATAGTTTTTAATGGTAAGCAAGAAGAGTATCAAGAAATTTGAAGAAACTTCTTAATAATCTAAATCTATTGTTGTGGAGCAGAGACCCCCCAGCCGAGCCCTTTTTGATGAAGTTTCTAAACATCTTCTTCATCCTCTATCAATGGCACAACAGGGACCATTGGCCTTGTTGTTCTAAGAAGATGCTTCTTCCCACAATCACTCAATAGATTAGAATCTGTGATTCCACATGCCAAGCCGTAAGCAGCATATGTTAAATAATATTTACATCTTAATGAATATACTCCTGGTCCCTCCCCAAAAATTCGAATAGCTGCTTACCGCTCCAGAAGTATTGCCTTGTTTGCATTCAGCCTTAAGTGATAGCCACCTAAATACCTCGATAGAGTCTTTATCGCCATCATCAGAGGAAAACTTGCATTGTCCTTGGAGAAGCTAGCATGAAATATCAAAATTTGAGGGAATTTTAGGTGATGTATATATGTTCCTAGTGTCGACGAATCGTGGCCCAATCCCGCCATACGCTTGCCTAAAGCACGTTTGAGGAATGTGTCTTCATATATTTCCAACTGAAAAAATAAAGGAGCATTAGCCCAAAAACAACATCACCAAACAATTTAGGACAAAGTTGATAAAGCCAAATCCGCAACAAAAGTATGAAAACACAACAAAAGAAAATAACCTCTTGGTTCTCATCTGCTTCAAGCACGGTGTCTTGCCATAAATTAGTGCTCGAACTAGGTGTTGCCATATACATAGGCAGTGATGTCATGTGAACACACTTAGGACCGCCGGGACACTTTTTCCCTCTTTAGGAGGTTTTTTCCCCCGGCTTGTATATACGCCCATCATACTAGGGCTAACTTATCTTTTGTACATTGACACAATCTAATACACTTTGTGTTGTGTGCATTCTTACTTCTTCTTCTCCAAGCTTTGTGTGCTTTCCTGCAACCCTAATTCCAACAATTGGTATCAAAGCAGGCATCGGCTCCCAGGGCTACGCCGCCAGCACCCTCCGACTCACGTTCTCCGATTGAGGTGAGTTTTCACGAGCGCTTGCAGGTCCCTATACTCTGCAAATTAGCTCAAAGATTTTGCGTTCTCAGAATTTGCATCTGAGGTCGTTTCGGGCTCCGTTTTTGCATTTTAAGTTCTGCACAGGTGTTTTCGTCATTTTCTGCAGAAATTTTGACAGTGCAGTTTTCTACAAAACAGGCATACGTATTCTATTGTGGACCATGCTACATAGCACGAGTTGTTTTTTGTTCAGTCTTTGCTTCATTACAAGCAGCTTTTGCATCAGTTTCAGTCAGTGGCCATGGCTGATAACAGCAATGATGTATCTCGCATGTTGTCTGCTGAAGACAAACTGGATGGAGACAGCAACTACCCACTTTGGACATACATGATGCAGCATGTTTTGGTTGCAAAAGGAGTGTGGAACATTGTGCAAGGTACGGATGTACGTCCAGGTTCTGTGGATGTAGGATCTGTTGAGGATGTTGCAGGTTCTAGCAGCTCTACTGTTTTGCTGCTGTTTTACCCACTGCTGAACAAGCTCGTTGGGATGGTAAAGATGCGCAGGCTCATGACTTGATTACACTTTCTATCAAAGGTAACATCACCCCACATATTTGTTCAGCTAAAATAGCAAAACAGGCTTGGGATATTCTAGCTGGTTTGTATGCAGGTCGTAACGAGGCAAAAATCGCTTACTTGCATAAAGAGCTAGAATTGAAGATTATGCAAGAAGATGATGACATGAATGTTTTTCTTGCTGAGATTAAAGATCTCAAAGAATAGTTGATTTCTGCAGGTAAGATTATTCCTGATCATTCTCTTGTGCAGACTGTTCTTGATGCTTTACCTGAGACATATCAGACTTTTGCTTCCACGTGGAGACTTCTTAATGAGGACAGACCTGATGCTGTCAAGTATGATACTTTAGTCAACAAGCTCTTGCAAGAAGCGCAGTCCAGGCAAAACAGGGCCAGGCAGCATGCAGTTGATCAAGCATTTATTACTGCCCAGCAGCAGCAGAGAAGAAGTGGTAAGGCAGCCCCTTCCACTGTTTCTTCTCCTATTAGTAGGTCTGTAACTTCTTCTCCTTCCACAGGTAGCAACAATAAGACTGAGAAGGCTCTTGATAAAGGCAAGAAAAAGACCAGGTGCAACTATTGTAAGGCAAATGATCATGTCATTAAGAATTGCCCTAAGCTAAAGGCTAAAGAGGTAAAGAAGAAAGAGTCAAATGCAGCCACAATAGCGGATGCTTCTACAAATGCAAATTCTGTAAATGTTGTGCAGGATACAGAATGGGCGTTTAGCGTGTATTGCCAGTATGACCCATCTATACATGATGCATGTTTGGCAGTTTCTGTTGACTCTCATGTTTGGTATTTTGACAGTGGTGCTACAAAGCACATTACCTCACATCGTGATATGTTCACTTGTCTTGAGGCTGTCTCTAATGGGAATACTGTCACATGTGCCAATAATGCTTCTTACCTAGTGAAGGGCATTGGTAAAATTATGCTTACTGCTACAAATGGCAGCGCTTTAACACTTTCAGATGCTTTGTATGTGCCAGGGATAAAGAAGAATCTATTGTCTATCTCTGCGCTTGCTAGACTTGGATTTGTAGTCAAATTTATGGATGACAGATGTATTGTTCATGATTTGACTTCTGGTGATACGATTATTGCATCTGGCACCTTGTTTCGTGGGCTGTATAGGCTCAATTCTTATGACAAGTGTGTGGAAGATTCAGCAAATGCAGTTTCTGATGAAAAGGCAGTTTTAGATGCAAAACTATGGCATGCTCGTTTTGGTCATTTGAACTTTGCTAGTTTGCTGCGTTTGCAGAAATTTGATATGGTTGCTTCATCGCCCCCTCTTGAGGCACCATTGAAACATGTTTGTGAAGGCTGTATTTTGGGCAAAATGCAGCGTTCTGCGTTTCCAAAGGATGGTTCTGTGCGGGCCACTCGCAAATTGCAGCTTGTACATAGTGATGTATGTGGGCCTGTGCAAACTCCGTCATTTGGTAAACACTTGTACTTCGTGACTTTCATTGATGATTACTCAAGGCATGCATGGGTATATCCACTGAAGGCAAAGTCCGAAGTGTTTTTGTGCTTCAAACAGTTTTTTCTTATGGTTGAAAATGTATCCAATTGTACTGTGGGCACCCTCCTTACTGATCGAGGGGGGGAGTACATGTCTAAAGAGTTTGATGCATTTCTGGCTAGTCGTGGGATAAAACACCAATGTACAGTGCCGTATACCCCTCAGCAAAATGGTGTTGTTGAGAGGAAGAACAGGTCACTTATGGAGATAGCACGATGTATGGTCAAGAGCCAAGCTTTGCCACATGCGTTTTGGCTTGAGGCTGTCATGTGTGCTGCATATATACTCAACAGGTGTCCCACTAAGGCCTTGCAGTCTATTACTCCATACGAAGCTTGGCATGGTAGGAAGCCTTCTATTGGTCACTTGCATGTCTTTGGTTGCTTGGCCTATGCTTTAATGCCTGTGCAACAACGTAGAAAATTGGATGATAAGGCTATCAAATGCTTTTTTGTTGGTTACAGTGCTGAGAGCAAGGGTTACAGATTGTATCATCCACAGTCAAAGCGTATCTTGATTAGTCGAGATGTTGTTTTTGTGGAAGATGCTGTGCAGCCCTTGTTATCATGTACCAAAGAGACATGTGTGAGCTCACGGGATGTATTTGATACGTTGTTGCCTCTCTTTACAGGTGGGAATTCAAATGTAAGTCCTAATGAGGTAAATATTCAGCCTACGCAGATTTCAAACGACATCATAGATCAGCCTATTTCTGATGCAGATTTACAGGATGTAATTCATGAGGATAGGGCTGAAAATGAGCAGGCTAGAGGTATGCCTAAATGGTTGGTGCAAACCTTGCGTGATAGTAAGATTGATGCACCTATTACTAGTCGTACTCGTTCAGGTTTTCAGCATGCCTCTTATGCATCAGATTGTTATGCTTTGGCTGTGTCTAGTATGTGTGAAGAGGAAGAACCTCTTTCATTTGATGAGGCACAAAATTCAGAAAATTGGTTGGCTGCAATGCAAAGTGAATATGATGCTATAATGAAGAATGGTACATGGTCTTTGTGTGATTTGCCTATTGGTAAAAAGGCCATTGGATGTAAATGGGTTTTTAAATTGAAACGAAAGCCAGATGGCAGTGTTGATCGCTATAAGGCTAGACTTGTTTCAAAGGGTTATGCTCAAGAAAAGGGCATTGATTTTGATGAGACCTTTGCTCCCACTTGTCGTATGACTACCATTCGTAGCATTTGTGCATTGGCAGCTCATAATGGTTGGAATGTACATCAGTTGGACATAAAGACTGCATTCTTGAATGGAGATTTGCATGAGGAAGTGTATGTATCACAGCCTCGTGGTTTTGTTCAAAGAGGGCAAGAAAACAAAGTGTGCAGGTTGAAAAAGACTTTATATGGTTTAAAGCAAGCTCCATGAGCTTGGTATGAAAAGATACATGCATATTTAACTGCACATGGTTTTCAGAATAGTCCAACAGAAAGCACTTTGTATGTTGAATGTGTGGATGGTGTACATCTAATCATTGCTCTCTATGTCGATGACATGCTGCTCACAGGACCAAATGAGAGTCATATTGCTGATTTTAAGGCTGATTTGAATGCCTCTTTTGAGATGTCAGATTTGGGGCATTTGCATCATTATTTGGGGATATAATTTAAGCAGTGTGATGGAGGTATTGCTTTGTGTCAGACAAAGTATATTGAGACATTGTTGCGGAGATTTGGCCTTGAAGACTGCAAGCCTATTACTACTCCAATGGAGACAGGTTTGAAGTTGAGTCTTCATGATGCTGGAGATCACTTTGATGTCACACTCTATCAGACAGCTGTTGGTTGCCTCATTTATGTATGCATTACAAGGCCAGACATTCAGTTTGCAGTCTCACAGGTGAGCAAGTTTATGCATAGCCCAGGGTCTCAGCATTGGAAGGCAGTTAAATGCATCTTTCGCTACTTGAGTGGCACCATACATCTTGGGTTGTTTTATCCCAAGGGGGGATCGTTGCCGCCAGATTTACATGCTTTTTCGGACTCAGATTGGGCTGGTTACTATGACACAAGAGTGTCCACAAGTGGTTTTTGTTTCATGCTCGGTAGCTCATGCATATCTTGGTTGAGCAAGAAGCAACCTACTGTGGCCACTTCTAGTTGTGAAGCTGAGTGCAGGGCAGCTTTCACAGCTACGGTTGAGTGTGTGTGGCTCAGACGGCTTATGGCTGACTTGGGTGTTGGACAGGAGTCTGCCACCTCTATCTTCACTGACAGTCAGAGTGCATTGGCAGTTGCGAGAAACCCAGTTTTTCATGCTCGCACAAAGCACATTGAGGTGCATTATCACTATGTCAAGGAGAGACTCTCAGCAGGAGAGATCAGCTTGACCTATGTGCCAACACAGGACAACCTCGTCGATCTTTTCACAAAGGCGCTTCCTCGTGAGAAGTTCGAAGCTTTCCGCAAAGCTTTGGGCTTGCTTCCCTTTGTGGATTGATCTACTTTGGGCATGGCACTCCCCTATACATGAGTACTAGCTCTCGTTCACACCATCACTCCCAGGGGGATTTGTTGCCATATACATAGGCAGTGATGTGTGTGAACACACTTAGGACCGCCGAGGCACTTTTTCGCTCTTTAGGAGGTTTTTTCCCCCAGCTTGTATATACGCCCATCATACTAGGGCTAACTTATCTTTTGTACATTGACACAATCTAATACACTTTGTGTTGTGTGCATTCTTGCTTCTTCTTCTCCAAGCTTTGTGTGCTTTCCTGCAACCCTAATTTCAACACTACGAACGGTTTCTGCTGTCTTACTTAGCACATCCCTAAACTCTCCCATCTTGGTAATATTCAGTCTTTCCCTTGCTTCTTGTAGCTCTTCCTCTCTGGCATCTTTTCCTTCATATTTAAGGGCATCAACATAGATCATCTTTAGTGTTGCTGCAGCAGATAGGAACTCGGTGTCTTTCACATGGCTATCCACTAGTAAGTACTTATCTATCCCATCATCATCTACAAAATTGTGATCAACCGCCAGATTTTGGGCTATGAAAGCTATGCAATGGTCCTCCCTTAAGTTAAATACATGTTGTATGTCTGTTAGCAATATATACTCTGAATCTCCTACTTGGCAGGAGGGGAGCAATGGCGTTGGAATGGGGGAGAACTCATCTGATTCAATCAAAGGCTGACCTACCTCAGTGTTTTGTTCTCTCACTGCCTCAATATCAAAAACCGCCGCACTGAGCTTCCTCTCTTCTTCAACATTGAACTCCTCAATCACATGAGGAGTGTCCTCCTCTTCAACAACATCCTCAACGGTGGGACTAGCTTGACGAGAAACCATGTCTTCACTTTCATTTGTCACATGCGGCTCTGTACATTCTTCATCTGTTAATTGCACGTTCATGTGTAAGAAGCATAGGAAGGCATAAGAGTATTCCATTAAGCGGCATTTTCTTTTGTGAAAAGGGCATGGCAAAGCTCTCTTCTTATCACATGGTACCTTGTGCCAATCCCTGTTTAACCTCTGCTTCTTCTCCAGCGACACCTTGAGATTAAAGTGAATGTGGTTTTTCCCATCAATCATCACTGTATCTTCATTTGTGAGCTCATCAAACTCTTGCTTTGCCTCTTCAAAGTATTCGGGATGGCTAGAAAGTGTATCCTCTCCAGAGAAAAATCGCAATTGAACATCAACGAAATCGAAGGGTGCAAATCATGACGTCCACATTTGTAGAGGAAGTCATACAACATAGTTGCAGGTGTTTCTTTAATCTCTTCATCCACATCAAACTCGACTTGAACTTGCGCCATGGCTAAATTCAAGGGTGTAGATAAGACATGGAAATTATTTGTTCAAGCAATGAATCAAGAGACAGTCGGTCTTAAACACCAAATCTCTGTGTGGTGAATGGATTCAACATAACGCGAGAGGAGATGCCAGAGGAAGCCAGGTATTCCTCCTCGCGTTGTAGTGAATCTATTTTTCCTAACGCAAATAAAATTGCAACTTCGTCAAGGACCTCTTCTCGCGTTATGGTGAATCGATTCACCATAATGCGAGAAGGAATATTGTGCTTCCTATGGGACCTTCGCTCGTGTTATGGTGAATTGATTCACTGCTACATGAGGACTTTTTCATCCTTTGGCGCCGTCTCTTACACGTAATGGTGAATTACAAATAAAGATACTTCTCAAGTACCCATACTGAGAGAGGAGGTGCCAAACGAATTAAAATAGTCTTCCTCGCATTGTGGTGAGTCAAATTACCATAATGTGAGGAGTCATAGGTTTTCAATTCACCATAACGTTTCTATCATGAAAAGACAAAGCGAGGAGTTCTACACGAATGAAACCAAAAGAACGAAATAACAAAAGAAGAAGGAAGCAAAAAAGAGATAAAAATACCAAGAAAACGAATCGTATACAAACGTCGCAGGAGATGGAGATGGAGGAGGTTGGAGGTTTGTCTTTGTCGTTTGATACATGACGATGAAGGAGGATAATTGATGAAGGAGGGTTGGAGGAGATAGTCATTGTGATGGAGATGAAGGCCGTTGGTGGGGAGATAAATGAGAATACGACCGATGGGTACCCAAGAGAGGCAATTCAAAACCGATTTTAATGCTATGCGACATGTCAGCGCCGCGTTTTCACCCGCCTTTCCATGAATGCCACGTGGCAGCCTGCCATGTACCTAATGTACACGCTATAAAGACTAATCAAAGCAAGAGAGGCAATTAAAAACTATTTTTAATGCTATGCGACACGTCAACGTTGCCTTTTCACTTGCCATTCCAAGAATGCCACATGGCAGCCCGCCATGTACCTAGCACGTGTGTTCGCTCTAAAGACTAATCAAAGCCGTTAATCACGCCACCTTTTCGTCCTCTTATCAATCTCGCCTTGTCCGTCCTCCTGTTTGCCTCCTTCCAACTTCCGACTACCCCCACACTACTGAACCAATATTCCACCTCCTACACGACAGTCTCCATCCATTCCCACGCATGAAATGTGAGTTTTTGTATATTACTTGATTGTTTTGTGAGTGTTTGTATATTCCTTGATTGTTTTGTTTTTTCTTCGGCTGTTTGCCCTCTGCCATTGAATCTTGCTTTATGGTGATTCGATTCACCTTAAAGTAAATGACGGGCCATTAGAATCTCAATACGGCTCCATGTGTTATGGTGATTCGAATCACCAAAAAGCTACATGGAATGGTAAGAAATTCGTAATAATCCACCTCCCGTTGTAGTAAATCGATTCACTATAACGCGAGGAGGATTGTTTTGCTTTGACTGCCCTTAGTCTTGCATTATGGTGAATCAATTCACTATAACGCAAGATCAAAGGGCAAAGGATTCACGATAATCCACCTCGCATTGGTGTCAATTACTTCACTATAATGCGAGGAGGATTATTGTGCTTTCAGTGGCCCTTCATCTCGCGTTATGGTGAATGGATTCAACATAACGCGAGGAAGTATATTGCTTTCTTGGCCACCCTCTCTCGCATTATGGTGAATTGTTAATCGTGTACTACTGAATAGCTAAGTTTTCTGCACTTGCTTGTGTTTTCAGATGGCTCGTGTAAGGCATACAGCTAGACCCAAGGACAATGCAGGTCCCTCATCTAGTGGGAAGAAGATGGGCACTCTGAATGCCTCAAGATCGAGGAAATCAAGCAGTCCTTCCCGATTATCCAAACTGCAGCCTAGACAAAGGCGTTTCGCAGAGCATTCGTCAGTGCTACGAGAAATCGCACGATTTATGAAGCACCTGACTGCTGCTATTCCAAGATTACCTTTCCAGAGGCTTGTCAGGAGAATTTACAAGTAAAATGGAATTTTGTTTAGGTGGAAGGCATCGGCCCTATTTTGCTTGCAAGAGGCCTTAGAGGATTGGATGATTGAATTTTTTTTGGATAGTTACGTTCTTGCGGCCCATGCACACAGGGTCACAGTGATGAACAAAGATTTTTTCAGCCTAGTAGCCCTTCGTTTTAGATATGATAAGTTACTTAGGCTAGTTACATTTACTGATGCACGAATGGTGCAAATTTTGGATGTCCGTCCCGTTCAAAAAGTGAGAATTGAAGAGGTGACGGAGGGAGTTCCAGAACATGAACATAGGACTCGGGCAAATTTTCGGACAAGCGCTCAAAGGGAACATCATGTGGCAATGCTTGCATTGCAAACAAAAAGAGAAAATGTTCGCACACTCCACGCTATGAATCGGGAGGTGCTTCAATTTTTGTTGCCGGAGTTTTATGTACCCTATCATATTAGTAGAGGGCAAAGATGTTATTTTTCGATTCATGCTGAGGAGATAAACATTTTGTTTGATCCTAGAACTGAAGTCAACGACAAAGTGCTCAGATGTGTTTTAAGGTATACTCTTTTCTCTGTCCTCCCATAATTTTTCATTCTTGGCTCTTAAAAGTTTATGCCTAACTCTTGATATGTTTTCTTTTGAAGTTTTGTTATTTCGCAATTGCCCGAGGATGTTCAGTATCGGGTGTTCTAGATTGATTCGCTAGTGTCAACACTTTTGCTAGTGGAGTGAGTTCCCTACCTCGATGTGCTGAACTAGTTTCGGGAGGTCCACCTGGATGATGCTCGAGTAATTTTTCTGGCATATCATGAAAAGTGAGTTTGTCTCTGTATCTCTCTTACATGATGTTTATACGAATCACCATACACGAGTTATAAAGTGCTTCCTTTGGCACGTGCTCTCGCTTCACAGTGAATCGATTCACCACAATACGAGGAGGCATTTTGTTTTTCATCTGTCTTGAACTAATAGAAATCTATTTTGTGCGGTTTTACTGCACGAGTCGGAGCTGGGGACTTGCCGAACACCGTATGCGAGCCACGAATGGCTGCAAGCATACAACCAGGAACTAGCAAGCTCAAACAGAAAGCAAAGGTGTGTCACTCACCGCTCAATCGCCGTCGTGAAGGATTCTCACGTTGCAGTGAAGAAGGAGCCGCCGTCGTCACTCTACCACCTCGCCACCACCACCGTGCCGCCATCGTCGGCGACGGCGGTAGAGCCGCCGTCGTCGCTCTACCGCCTCGCCACCACCACCGTGCCGCCACACAGTGCTCGATCGCTCTCTCTCTCTCTCTCTCTCTCTCTCTCTCTCTCTCTCTCTCTCTCTCGCACACACAGAAGAACACACAGGAGAAGGGGACCGAGAAGATAAGGCAAGAGCACACTTTGTATTCCACACGTTGAGAATAAGAGTTTTAGGGTTACATTTGACTCTTATAGGTGACTTAGCTGTTCACACATGGGCGCCCATACATGGCGTGAAGTAAGCAAGGCAACAATCCTGAGCCTAAATTATCCGATAAGATAATATATGTGAGGGATCGCTAGCATCCCATACCACCATAATACCACCCATACATACCTTACCAATTTGGAACTTCCTAGTATGCTGTCTAGGAAAAATGAACAAAATCCTGCATAAAAGGAATGCAATGGCCTTATCCTGGACTTTCACATACTAAAACATGTCTCTATATACCTGAGACCTCATCAAGGAATAACTCTTTCCAAGTACATCATTAGAAAAAAATTTAAATTATTGGCATCTTTCTAATGATAACTACCCAATAAACACAATAAAGCTAAGGTAGAAAAATAACTAACCTAGATACATAAGCAACTAGGTATCCAAGTTGGAATATATATAAGAGTACAAGGAACATACTCTAAAATTACATGCAAAAACGAAGGCAAACCCTACCTTCAAAGCACATGATATTATCGAAAAGATTAAAAGATCCTCATAAAACCATGGATAGAAGCATAGCACCTCAAATCCATGAAAATCATAGTTGATCATAAAAATCAATGCATGCCAACTAATGGTCATTAATCATGCCAAAAGAAGCATTAAAATTGGTGGCCAACTCATCAATCCAGAGTATATGAATGTGGTGCTATTCAAGCAAAACTCCAAAGTAAGAAAGTGAAACACGTGTGTAGCACTCATTAAAAATCCCTAGACACAAATGATCTAGGTAGAACCTGATGAGTCCATATAAAACTTAAAAACCATCCGATAAAATCCACCAAAACAACTAGATCAACTAACCCATGAACACCAAATAACCCTCAAAAATAAAAATTCTCGAGAAAAAAGGTATTACCATGATTTTTTCTAATTTTTTCTAATTTTCTAGGGCCTCAAAATATGCTAATTTTGAATTCCACCAAACCTATCCTATGGCATTCCAACCTATATTTTTCCAGAAAATTTTTAGCAATTAGATTTGCCAAAATATCAATTTCTAGGATTTCTAAAAATAATTTCTAGAATAATCCTAATTTCTCCTAAGGATCCAATTCCGCCCGACAATTCTCAAATGCAATAAAATTTAACAATTTTAATGGATTTTCTAATTTTCTGGGCAAAAAATAGATTTTTAAAAGAATTTGAATGGTCACGGGTGCCCGAATGGACACAACACATGCTCCATGCCCCTATTATATAGGAGGGCCCTCAAGTGACTCTTGACTCTCCAATTCCTATGTGTGACCCTTGGATGCTTGACCCTAACCTCAACCCTTAAGGTTAGCCCTAACCCATGCTCCACTAGAGATTGTTCCCATGCTCCCATGCTCACAAGCCTAATGTGGGTTAGCCTCCTAGTATATGCACATATAATGTGCACATAACATTGAGTCTTCTGCTTAATTAGTTTAGCATTTTTTGCATCATGTGTATGCTTAGACGGTACCCACCTTAGATTAGATTAATCACATTAGATTAGTGTAGGATTAGACTAATCACTTTACACATGCACATGATACACCCATGATTTTAACATGATATCAGAGCCTTCCCTATCCCCACATCACTAATCTCAACTCACATTAGTTTAATCACTTCACTAATTGATTAATTCACCACCAATCATACCCTTATCCAATCTTCCTCTTTGTGGCCCAAACTTCAAATGCTTGGCATTGCTTATTCTCTCAACCATTTAGTAGGTTATTGGTCAATCCTAGGCAAAGCTACAACCCGGAGGAATTAACGAAAATCAACGCGTACAGGCAGAAAATGGTGCTTAAATTCTAACTGGTTTTTTTATTCATTCTCCATCCACACTTGCAATTGGCCTAATTCCTCCTATTTGTAGTTTAGCAATGCTATAAGCCATATACATCTCAAATCTTGTGCCATTTCATCCACTATGTGAGCCACAACAAGCAAAAACACAGTCGTGGATTTCTACCATTTTTTAACCTAATTTTTGGTGCTTTGCTCTGGAGATTTTTAGTGTGCCACTTGTTCTCATCAAGGGTAAGAAGCCTATCTAGAAAGGTCCATTAAAATTTCTTTCCACTATCTCAATTGAAGACCCCAAGTTTTAGCCATGTTTATCACTATGATCAATATTTAATCACTATCATTAGCAAAAATTGAGCTTAATTAAAGTTAAAATTAGAAAATTAGAGTATTATTAAACTATGGAAAACCCTCTCTTGCATCAAAATCCATCTCATCCACTTGTATTGCTCAATTTAAGTGATTTTTCACCGTATTTACTTCATTTTTAGCACATAGATTGTATTTTAATCACCTACATCAGCTTGAAATTATCATTGCATGAAAATCTAGAGCACATCACCAATCTTGTATAAGATTAGACACTGCCAATGAAGAAAAACACAAGCTCATTTGGTAAGACCTCAAATGGCAAGCATTTTGCTTTTCTGAGCGAAGGGCTATAAGATCCTTAAAGTCCCCTTAAAGTTTGGAAAGTTTTCACAAGTTTAAATACATGTTCGAAATTGGTAATACTATTTGTTATGCCCATTCAATGTGACCGATACCAAGTCGTCTCGTCACCCACATAGGAGCTCCAATAGATGCAAGGGTATTTGCAATACCTTTAACTTTCATACTCATCTTATTCCTTTGCACAATATGTAGCTCTTGCTTCAACTACATCTATCTTACCTTTGTACTTGTGCTATACAACTTAACCAAGGTATTATCCCACTTAGGTGTAGTTATATCATGTATATGATCAATCATAGCATCTAACACACAAATAGATAGCCAATACATCACTTTTCTGGTGGCTCTCTCATGCTGTGACTTAAAAGTTTTTATTTGTTGAGGAGTGTTATTTTTTTTCAAAAGCTCTAGCTACTTCTTGTCACCTAAAATAAACTCCTAGTATCCTTTTCCTATGAGGAAGTTTCTCATCCTAAAGTTCCATGCTTGGAAGTTGTTCTTGTCTAGCTTCTCACTCACAATCTGTGACAAGCTATCAGGCATCTTTACCTACAAAATGTACCAAATAATGCTTGTAGAAAACTTTTATACTTGCACCAAATCTGCAATCTACAACACAGTAGTATTGTAAACCTGCTAAACAATGAACTATATGTGAACTAATCACATAAACATACATCCACCACCACCAACTTGCATATCTTAGATTCTATGCACCTATTTTCCTACAACCAAATGTCTACAACAACTTTACATCGAACCAAAAATTGGGTAGACACAATCAAAATTGACACTTTCTCACAAAATGGGAACACTTGGAGAGCCAAGACGAGGCCTAAAACATGCCTGAATCATGCCGAAATGAGCCATGGTTGCTTAAGTTAACAAAGTTATCTACACACCCCCCCCACATGAGGATGCCTTGATTTGAGATAGTGGCTTTCATGTCTACCTGTAGCTCCATAGCTACCTAAAGGTGTTGGTCCAAAATCAAAGAAAAATATAAAATTACCCTTACCCATGTACCACTTTCTTTTCTTGCCTCTTGAGCTCTTCACATAAACCGGTGCACAAACACCATGAGAAGAATGTAGGGTCCAGAGTATCAAGACACACAAGAGTAGACAAGGACACAAGAGAGATGGATGGCTAAATTTCTTCTATATCCTTCTCTTCTCTACAACCATAACATAAAAAGATAAGAGTGCATACTATAAGAGAAAGTACTCTCCTACAATAACATATAAAGGAAGTCGATCCATGGTGTAAACTCAACTATATGAACTAGCACTATAACTATGTCATACTCTAGTAATCCAAATGTGGTTGCCACACAACCTATTATCCACTAGCGGCATACCAACCATAATATAACTAATCATGCTAGTGGTCGAAGTGTGGAGCTATCATCCTAGCATGTCACCAATATCTACCCTAGTTGAGATCAATATCTTAACAAAATATATCCATGAGAGTGACCAGCTAACATAAGTTGGAACCTTAATCAAAAAGCTTAAAATCCCTAATGATACCTCTTAAAGTGCCCCTAAAACAATGACACCTCTTAAAGGGGCCCTCTAAAACATCTCAACCTCCCCCTAATGGCTCTCCATACTCTGTAATCTATGCGAAGGTACCAAGATAGAAGAGGCCCTAGAGTTATGACCTATGCCCTTATGCTGAAGCACACACGCCTCTCATTTTCTTAACTTAGCCCAAACAAGATCTTTCCTCTCTTTTACAAGAGAGGAGAGCTCCTACCCTTCCTTCACCACATAGCCCAAGCTGTTGCACATTCTCACTGATATGTTTGCTTTCCTTGTTATACACAATGTAACCACTCTCTATGCACCCCATATTAAATTGCACCTCTAACCCAAATAGGCAGCCACATACCTTCATGCATGCAAACATATCTCCTTTGATACAAAGATACTTCACACCCCCTTGAGTTACATGCAACAAATCTCCTCTGATACAAAACTACCAACACTCTCTATGAGCATCGTTGGAAAAATTGCATCAAGATGTCTATGTTCTTCTTGAAGTTACATCTAGCATGACACTAACATGTAACAAAGCTACCAACCACACACCCTTCAGCTATATGTAAGCACATCTCCTTTGATACAAAGCTACCAAAAGCTCTACTAGCACTCTTTGTGAGAATCATTGTGGAAAAACTGCATCAAAATATCATTCTCTTCTTGAAGTTGTCCTCAATGTGATAGCAGTCATATGTATGTTGAAATTTGATTGGTAACCTCATAAGAAAGCTTTCTTGATGATCTCAAACCCTTGCTTGTATGCAACATTTGTAAGCTATTTCCTCCTTTTGTTAGTGACTTGTTAAATTAGTTTCTACCTTAGTAACACTTTGGATATTACCTTTGGTAAGCCATGTATGCCTTTATGTTTACACTATTGCCACCACAAATAGACTACTTCCAATAACACCTTTACAAACTACCTTTTGCAAAATTAAATCCTTTCACTAGAAATCTATGACTTGAACTCTACTACTCATTATGGAGCTCTCAAGGTATTAAAGCCTTGGCTATAAATGCATATTACAGCAAGTCCAAATGAGTTGGGGTTACCAAACCCATTACATATTACAACAAGTCCAAATGGTGTGGGGTTACCAAACCCATTACATAGTATAGTAAGCTCAAATGGGTTGGGGTTATCAAACCTTATACAAATCCTTGCTCTAAACAACATGCATGTATAGCATTCCAAGCCTAGAAAAGTGCCATAATGCATATACTCGTATGCATTATGCATAAGAGATCAAGATTACATAAGCTCTTCTGTATTAGGCATAAGATCTCTCACACATTAGCTCTAAACAACATGCATGTATAGCATTCCAAGCCTAGAAAAGTGCCATAATGCATATACTCGTATGCATTATGCATAAGAGATCAAGATTACATAAGCTCTTCTGTATTAGGCATAAGATCTCTCACACATTAGCTCTTATGCATTAATCATCAGAGCTCTTGCACAATCTCTTATACAAATCCTTGCCAATGATTTTATATTCACGTGATCACAAATTTTTTTTTGTTAATAACATGTGTTAACATGTTATTAACATGTTAACATGTTATTAACATGTTAACATGTTAACATGTTCCCAAAAAAGCCGGTGGGAAGCTCTTTGATAACCGGATAAAATCCCGCCGGGCTTTTGCAATACCCGGTGGTCTCACCGGGAAAAATAAAAACCCAGCGGGTCCCACCAGGGTCGTCATCCAGCCCGACCGGCTACAATTTTCTATATATATGGGCCCGGGGGGCCCTTTGGGAGTTCATTGCTGACAGTATACATAGGTAATGAGAATTGTGTTTGTGTGTGTGTGTGTGGGTGTGTGTTCGTGCGGGTAGCCGCCCATTGTCGCAATGCGCGGCAGGATGTGGGTGGTCCGCCACACGAGGGGTGTGTGTGTGTGGGTGTGTGTTCGTGCGGGCAGCCGCCCATTGTCGCAATGCGTGCAGGATGTGGGTGGTCCGCCACACGAGGGGTGTGTGTGAGGCCATTCTTCGGAATGGTGCTTACCCTGGGGCACTTAGTCAATAACGCGGCTGGTCTGTGTCCTATGGTAAGTATGGCACGCCGTAGCGGTACTAGTCGGTAACACGGCAAGCATAGTATCGTTATGGCTCACCTTCCCTTCCCTTCCCTTTGTCAAATGCGGGCATATGGTCGGTAACGCGGCCAGTGTATGTCCGTATCCTATTCGTATTTCCATAGAATTGGGCGGCATTTTGTCGTCGTTAATGCGGAAAGTTGGTGTCGTCCGCTAGTGCATATATTGTTTTTTGCATAATGTGGCATTTGATCATTAACGCGGTCGAAAAAATGTCGTAAATTTGCTTGCATATTACGGCATGTGATCGTCAACGCGGTCAAAAAAATGTCGTAAATTTGCTTGCATATTACGGCATGTGATCGTTAACGCGGTCGAAAAAATGTCGTAAATTTGCTTGATTTGACTTGTATTGTTTTTATTGTGTGTGATCCATGCGATACTTGGTTGCTAACGTGGCATGAGTATTTCATGGATCAAAGTTTACATCATATTGTCTTTACGTTTTATTTCATAATATCGTAACTCGAAAAATGAATATCTCTCTCTCTCTTCCTGCCCCCCTCTCTCTCTCTCATGATACACTTCACAACTCTTTCTCTCTCTCTCTCTCTCTCTCTCTCTCTCTCTCTCTCATGATACACTTCACAACACGATAGATGTGTAGATGAGGATTTCTTTTTTCTTCTCTTAAAATATACATAATTCCTAATAATTTCTTTTTTTCCCTCTATTTACTTAAAAAATAAAACAGTACATTATTTTCCTCTTTAGGAACTCACAAAAATATTGAAAATGTCATCTAATGTTTCTTCTCTCTATCTGTCACAACTCTCTCTCTTCCTCTCCTCTCTCTCTCTCTCTCTCTCTCTCTCTCATGATACACTTCACAATTCTCTCTCTCTCTCTCTCTCTCTCTCTCTCTCTCTCTCATGATACACTTCACAACTCTCTCTCTCTATCACGATAGGTGTGTAGATGAGGAGTGCTTTAGGAATACAAAACATTATTTTCCTCTCTTTAGGAACTCACAAAACTATTGAAAATGTCATCTAATGTCCCCTCTCTCTCTATCTGTCACACCTCTCTCTCTTCCTCCCCCTCTCTCTCTCTCTCTCTGTCATGATAGGTGTGTAGATGAGGAGTGCAACATGTATACACTTGATAAGTAATAATACACTTGTTTTGCGGTTGTCTCACGTTCGATAATGTATTGCATGATGTTGAGTTCAGTAATATTGTTTGATATTCAGTTTTTGTTTGATCATTGATAAGTAATGATACACTTGTTGTTGTTCTCTCACGTTTGATGATGTATTGGATGATGTTGATTTCAGTAAAATTATTTGATATTCCGTTTTTGTTTGAACATTGATAAGTAATGATACACTTGTTGCTGTTCTCTCACATTTGCTTGATGTTGATTTCAGTAATGTTGTTTAATATTCTGTTTTTGTTGTGTTTAGTGATATTTGCTAGATTTACGAAGACGACCAACATGCTTTCCCCTGAAGAGCGTAAAATTGTTCTACGAGCAATTCGCATTAAAGCAATCATCACAGTGTCACAATGTGCAGATGATGTCGTCAAAAAGATCAATGAGTCTGAGATACTCATGCGAGATCTACTAGAGCAGATATGGGAAAATGCACAGCGTCGACTTCGAAGCGGAGGCAACGCTGAGTTGCTTGATAGATAAAAGATAGCAGATTTCAACCATCAACATATAACACAAACCATTTTGGGGAGCATGCGTGTAGCATGCAATGATCTTAGAGATGCTGCCCCGCCTGAAGCTAATATGCATCGTCTACAGTTATGGAATGCTGTATGGAGCGAGCAAAGAGCCAAGAGCCAAGAGCAAGCGCATGAAGGCGCTGGATGCAGAGTCACTCCCCAAAAGAGTGCACATCGCCCAGGACGTTGCTGCAACATCCAGTCAGGCAGATGCGAGTGGGACAGGTGCCATTAATCGTACAATCTACAATTCTATGTGCACACACCTCATTGGCATCCCGCACGAGGCTCTGCTCGAAGGGCGAACAATAGGCTCTGGTGTTTTTGGAAAAGTAAAAGAGTATACAGTTAAAGGTATATCATTTTTGCCGGAGCACATTACTTTTTGCGGAAAGCACTACAAAGGAGAAGGTAGCGCCAAGTTCGAGAGCTTCCAGGCAGAGCAGGGCATGCAGGTTCTACACCCATCAATTGTCAGGTGTATTTCCTTCACAAAAGAATCTCCTTGGATCACTATTTTTCCATACTATAATGGCGGCTCGCTTGGTGATACTCTTCTGAAGGTCCCCTTCAGATTCAGTGAGTTCACCAGAGCAATTTTCCCTTTGGATCGAGGATGGAGACAACCCCCGCCCGATAATATTCCTTTAAGTCATCTAGAACTTTCTAAAATAAAACAAATAGTAATAACCATGCCACATATTATGCATGCCCTGGTGGAAGGCCTAGCAGCAGCACATTTGGCAGGAATTGTACATACCGACCTACATCCATTCAATGTAGTGTTGGATTTTATAAAAGAGTTGAAGCCACGCGTAGGTATTATCGATTGGGGATTACTGCTGAGAGCGCCCAAAAAACGGGTGTCTCTCAATTTTGTATTTGAAGTAGACAAGAACACTGAGAAGGTGGCACAGGCGGTCTCCTACGCAGACAGAGAGCGAAATAAACAACCGTGGATAGCCCTGGAACTTTATGATCCGTTTTTGGCAGATGCATACACTCTTGCATCTGATGTTTTTGCTTTAGGGTATTTATTACAAACTTTATATGACTTTTGGACAAGAGTTGTGGATGGACAATAGTTCCTATGACAAAGTTACCATGGATACTATTATTTAGAGTCAAAAATTGGATGTGTCTGCCTAATCGCAACGAGCAAAAATCTGTTTTGCAAGTAGTGGAATTTTTTAGATCACTAAATACTGACCCAACGAGGGCACAACGTCCTCTTGTAGAGCTATCGGTGTCATTCACCCCAATTTTGTAATGATACAGTATCAGGAGATTAAGTTTCAAGAATGGCACTTTGTTTCTCTCTTCAAAATTTGATATGTGCCCATTGTTTAAAATATTATCTCATTGAGTCTTTGCAATATCTCTCTCCTCTTGTGGTGTTTAAGTTTATGTTTTCTCTTCAAAATTTGATGTGCGCGCATTGTTTGAAGTATTTTTTGAGTCAAGTGGATATTTCTCATTGAGTCTTTGCAATACATATCTCCTCTCGTGGTGTTAAACTTTAAGCTTTTGAGGATAATGGTCAATTTATCTTACGTTGATCTTTACAGTTCATTAAAATCCTAAAGTCATTTACGTTCATGCAGATATGGCAGAAGCGCAAGCAAACGAGCATCAAGAGTTAGCCAAGAAGGCATATGAGCGAATGAAGGCCCTTGCACATGGCCTGACAGCCCGCGAAGCTACGAGAACAGCATGCAGGTTGTCGAAATGGACAAATCCTACTTATGCTCAATGGAAAGACATAAACAAACGCGTAACCACAGAGATGCTAAAGGAAATATGGCCATGTCCAGATGGTGAGATTAAGAAGGGAAGATGGAAGGTTTCGCATTGCACTCACAATGATATCAAAATTAATGCCGAGCGCATTTTCTTGGAGGTGTACAGTCGTCCTCTCCATAACGCCGACGCTCCACTCTTTTTTGCTAAGATGCTATATGCACAATTTATCCTAGAAACTCCAGTGGACTTCGCCTCCCAGAGAGGCCACTGTCAACACCCACGACATACGAGAAGAGATAGTGACATTCACAAGGGAGGAACTTGCACTCATGGTGGAGGGCGCTGGATTGGAGTTAAACAAGGTCAAAGAAAGCTTAGGGGCACAGCTAGCAGAGAAGGAGAAAGAAGCTGAGCGATTATCTCAAGCGTCAACTCCTCCCCCGGCCAATAGAGGGATTCAAGAGCAGCTCACAAAGATCAGCCAAGATGTACAGACCATCTCTTCACGTATTGCTCCTGTGCGCCAAGGAAACCACATCTCTCATTTTTTGATACATCCTGATCTTGTGGGAGTTTCTGCTGAGGCTACTAGTTCCTCCACCCCCCAATGTCCTGTATGTTACAAAGTATTCGATGGGTGGAGCGGCTAGTATATACTACCCTGTGGACACTACTACCACTTAATATGTTTAGTGAGGCAAATGCAAAATATTTCCACATGTGCATTGTGCAGTGTCCCAATAAATCAAGGTATTTATACAGTGTTCGGCATGGCTAGCGAATATAAACCACCAGGACCTAGTTTAGATGCAACTCCTAGTGCAATTCGCAATTTGAAAGCTAAGAAAGACATAAATCCTACTTTTGTATTGATAATTTCTCCAAATACGATCATTTGTACAAGTACTTTTTATGAAATTAATGAAACGACTTCTTCCTCTATGTCAGTATCTTGCTCCAAAATTCTTTCACCGTTTACTCTCTCGTCTGCTAAATTAAGCTCATCTAAGTCAATGTCTAAATTGTCTTCTATCTCAAGGGTGGTGCACGACGTGCGTCCAACATTAAAGTTCTCGCGTACTACATCATCACAATGGTACATCCATCTGGGCATATCTTCTTCATACTCTTCGCTTTCAATGTCTCGCAAGATCTTTTCATTGCAATACATGTAAACAAGTTTATCTGCTCGATCTGCAGCTCGATCTGCAAGAAGTTGCGAATAGTACTGTGAATATATTTGTACATGCTCCAGTTTCTTTCTGAGCCTAAGTTTGAAGAGCACTGACTTAGAACCTTCATCGCAAGGTTGCGCAATAAAGCATAATGCTCACCACCATTCATCATCCACCACCACTTCCATGCAGGTTGCTCTTTAGCCATTTGTTGAACAAGGGAGTTGGAAGACAAACCCTCTTTCAATTGAAATGAGGTCATCTCCTTTATGCACTTTACAGGATCATCAACATTATTATAGAAAGTGTTTACCACTTTATAAAAATCTTGCACCACCTCAACGTTGGACCTCAAATCCATATTCCAATATTCAGGATCTAACATATAAGCAGCACTGTGTAGTGGTGAATGCGCTCCAATCCATCTAGCATGAAAGTACTTCAATAGGACTTTTCTTTGTCTACTGGAGAATGGTACACACCATTGCTTTTCCACCACTGAATGCTCTAATTTCTCAGGACACTCCAAACTCTGCTGGACAGTCCACCATTGCATCCATGATTTCCCGAGATTAGGCGCTCTTTGATCAAGACTTCGTACGAATGGCATACATAACAGGCATCATTACATGGTATGCATCCATCACACTGTTCCACCAACTTCTTCTCGTAAGCGCTACCTTCAAGACTTTGATTTTCTCTTTCACTTTTTCAAGTTGAGTGCTCTCCCAATCATGAAATGCCATGCATGTAAATGTTTCGCAAACTGCATCTTTATTTTGAAGAAGAGACTCAAAAGTGTAAACGTGAGTGCAAAACCTAGTCTCCGCTGGAAGCTTTAACATAACTGACATGCGAGGTCGAAAAATATCTAACACTCTCTGTCTCTTGAGCATGAATCTCACAAGCTGGCGAGCAGTGTCGACGATTGAGGCAAACCATTTGGTATCATCACTTTTATACCAATCTTTTAATACAAGATTCAAACTATGAGTATTACAGCCTACCGGAAAAACATGTGGATATTGTCGCTGTAGGATTTTGGATGCATTCTTGCAATTCTTTGCATTGTCCATGACGATTTAGACTACATTTTTGGCACCCACTTCCTCTATCACAGAGCCAATGACTTGAGCAATGTAAGTCCCAGTTTTGATTAAACCAACAGAATCCACGGCACGGATGAAAGTCTCACCTCTAGGTGAAATAACCATTATATTAATTAATGGTTTTCTTTGTACATTAGACCATCCATCACTTACTATACTACATCCAGAAAGCTCTATATTGCTAAGAATTATTCTTTGTACACGCTCTTTTACTTGCGCATAACATTTCTCTAATAGATTATTTCGCATAGCATGGTACGTAGGCGGTGAAAACCCTGGTCCAAACTCACCAATTTTCTTCCATGCTCTCTTCCAATGCTCACTGTCCACCATCATCATAGCACTCCCAGAAAAGTAAATCGCTTCAGCAAGGGCGAGTTGTGCATCATCGAGCCGACCTTGACGTAGGCTTTCTTGCAATGAAGTTTGACGCATGGGTATATTTCCTACGTCAAAGTTTCGCTTGCAGGAAGATGCACTGGGTAGATTACTTTCTGGTTGCACATTAACACCATATTAGTGAATTTGGGAATTTTCCAATTCCCATTTTTGAATACTTAAAAAAGGGGACATGGATAACATGTTTGTAAGTTTCTCAAAACCCTATCGTATGACCTATCGTTGGAAAGCGCTTGAAAAATGGAATCTGAAGAGCTATAAAGCGCTCATTTTGGATTAGTGGTGTTCAAGTTATAGTTAATCCAAACTTTTGACCACGTGTCCCAAACTTGTGGGAAATTCCCATATTCCCCAATATGGTGTTCATTGACGTTCGGAGTACAAGTAGGCAATGTAGTAGGAGTTTGATGATTAGTACAACAGTGTTCTTGTTGCCTTGATACATTAACGGTAGGAGTGTCATGTTTTCTTGAATCTTTCTTTTGAATTTCTTCTCTTATGCGTTTGGCCACTACAGGTGCAGAGGGGTGGGTACATGACTTTTTCTTCGGTCCGCCTAAAAAGTGTTCTCTTAGTCGAGGCGCCCCACCTGATTTTACTGCATGGCATAGCTTACACTCCCAATCTATGAATCGATCACCAACGTTAATTGCATATTGCCACTCTATCCCAGGTGTCTTTTTTTTCCTACTATTTGGAATTTGGACTCTATTGGAGGTATCACTGGATCCAACATTGTCCTCCATCTCAACAAATAACCTATTCAACCAAGCATATAACAATGAATACACAAATGAAAAAACAACAAAGTCACTCACGTATTACAAAACATACATTAGCAGACAAACTACTTCGAAACTATCTTGACAAATACAAAAGATCATCACATAACACAAAACTACTTCGAAACTATCTTGCAAGATCTGACTACAAAACTACTTCGAAACTATCATGCACATTGCACCCCCAATGAAGGATGCCTTTTGTACCCAATTAAGGATACTTTACACAATCAAAGATCTATGCTTGCCCAATACTCTAGTATAGGACAATAGACCTTCTCTAACATTCACAAAGAAAATCAAAGATCTATGCTTGCCCAATACTCTAGTATAGGACAATAGACCCTTGTCTACTCTAAACTATATCAAGTATCACGAACCAATACAAGCCCCTAAGCAGGACTCTTGGCTCCATCAAACCATTCATAAAGCAGAATGAGGTAGATTACCTACGTAGATCAAATGCAAAGCTGAATGACTCCAAATTTGTCCCTAAATCTCGGCAAGTATTAGCTACGAACCACACCCTGTCCCCAATTCAAAGAACTAAGGACGAGTGGCTCAATAGCCTTAGGAGTGCCTACAAGGAAAGATGACAACCCCTAAGATAAGGACGTTCTTCCCAAGAGGACACTTCTAGCAACTCGAGAGCTCTACAAGTACTTTGAGGAGAGATATCACGCCCCCAAAACAAGGACTATCTCCCCAAAAGTTCCATGATGGGTGTTGGGCAGTGTTTATAAACAGAACCGAACCCCGCCGGTGTTCTTTGGTTTTCTCGGCGGGCCTGCCAGGATATCTGCTTATCTCGGCGGGCCCGCCGGGATAACAAGAAGCCCGGAGGTGTTACGGGACTAGTGGGTTCTGGCAAGTCATTGCTCATGTCATGTGAATATACAATGTGATCACAAGTTTTAATATGTTAACAACAGGTTTTGTTAACGTGATCACGAAATTGTGAAGACGTTAATGAAATCCCTGATCCTTGCTCTAAACAACATGCATGTATAACATTCCAAGCCTAGAAAAGTGCCATAATGCATATACTCGTATGCATTATGCATAAGAGATCAAGATTGCATAAGCTCTTCTGCATTAGGCATAAGATCTCTCACACATTAGCTCTTATGCATTAATCATCAGAGCTCTTGCACAATCTCTTCCCGTATGCAAAGGCTTTAATGCCTTATGCATAAGAGCTACATAAGCTCTTATGCATTAGGCATAAGATCTCTCACACATTAGCTCTTATGCATTAATCATAAGAGCTCTTGGATAATCTCTTATATATGTAGAGAGGCTCTTATGCCTTATGCATAAGAGCTACATAAGCTCTTATGTATTAGGCAGCATGAGATCTCTCACACATTAGCTCTTATGCATTAATCATAAGAGCTCTTATACAATCTCTCACACATTAGCTCTTATGCATTAATCATAAGAGTTTTACACAATCTCTTATGTTGAGAATCATGGATTAAGCTCTCTTAATGAAAGGATATCTACCTAATCATAAACTAATCCTATACTAATGACAATACTCATAATCTAAGGTGGATAAAAATGAAGAAAGCTCATCATGATTGTGTGCTAATTAAGATGCACTACTCAAGTACAATTAGACACCAAGATAAATTAGCTTGGATACATGAAGAGACTTGATATAAGTTCATTGCTCGCCTTCTATATGGGTGAGTACAACATTAGCTTTGCTAGCTCATGTGAAATAATTCCACCTTTGAATATGGGAGGCTTGTACATCATTTGGACTACTCATACTCACTCCCCTACCTCTTCTTTATGCCCAATGGCACCACATTTCTCAACACCCTCCCCCTTGGTTCCATTTTCTTAGGCTACTACAAGGTGGTCAGATGCGAGTTTTAAATACTTCAACCCCCCTTAATGTAGGTGGAAGGTGAATTGACATTTGGACATGGAACATCTCCCCCTTGGGTGCTCTTTGGCTATTCTCAGGTGGTTGAGCGTTACAACCTTTGAAATTATTTTTGGTCTTCACATTGGCTTGGGTAGTGAGAGGAGTTTGATTGCATGCTCATTTGACCATATGTACATGATTTCTCATTCAGAAACCTTTTTAAACACTCAAGCTCTCATCCTCATATGGTTGTGGCATTTTATATACATATTATGTCTTTTAGGTTTATAATAGCGATGTATAATAACATTGTAATGTTTGTGATGCCTTGTGTGAATGATTTTCCTCTTTTTTTTTTTTTGCAAGACATGAATTTAGAGATATGATTGCATGTGAATATGCCCTTAAGAAGATAACGTACCCTTAGAATGAAGGCCACACTTTTGTTAGCTTCCTTACATTTTGCAGACATGTCGGTGGCCCTCTCTCTCTGTGTAGCTATGGCAACCACTGGACTTTTCATCTCCTTCTTTTAGTGATGGCAAGCATGCTTCATGATGGAATGTCGGTGCCTTCTTCTCTCTTGCTTCCGCTCTGTAGCTACTTGGCTTGCGCTCATTTCCTTCTTCTGTGTGTGATAATGCTCGCACTTGCTGCCTTTCACAGCTCTTTTAATTGGCCTTTCTTCTCCTTCACGCAATGTAGGTGCTCTGCCTTGGAAGCGATGGAGGATTGCAATTTCTCACCACTATGGTGTAGCCTTTGGTTTTACTTTTCTCCTTATTAATGTGTGTGCTGCTACTTCTAAGAGCTAGCAATGGCAAGCTTGAGGTCACTCTCTCTTTGTTGCTTTTATGACATAGCTATGATCGTGCTCTTGCACTCCAGCTGATAGCTATAGATAGAGAATATGGTTTCTACTCCTTCTGCTCAAGAGTGAATGTGATGAGAAGACTTCTTGAGTTGCTTCTTTGTCGTGTTCACACTAATATGCTGTCTTAAGATCTCTTATCCATGGAGTTAGTAGGCTTCTTTCCTTGCTCTTTTCGAGCTACTTTATTGCTTGTGGGGTTGAGCTTTACGAGCTTCCGTTTGCAAGCATTGTCCATGCCCTTACGAGATATAATGTCTTCTCATAAGCCATTTGGTGGAAAGGTCATGTTATTGGGGGTGGGGGGGGGGGGGACTTTATATAGATCTGGCCTATTGTTGTGAAGGGTAGATAAGAGGATATTGTGGGTGCAATATTGTGTTGTTTCTTTTCGCGGAATTCCCTCAAAGTTCTTAGGTTGATTGAAAATATGTGGATTGTGTCAACAAACTCCTGCAATGAGTTTAAAGAGTGGATCATGAATGTTGGAAATGGAATGGATTACAACGATGATGATTAGATGGTGGAACTACCAACAAACATGTTATTAGGGGGGGGACTTCAGATAGATTTTGCCTATATTGTGAAGGGCAAACGAGAGGATATTATGGATGTGACATTATGTCATTCCTTTTTGTGGAATTCCATTAAAGTTCTGGAGTTGACTGAAAATATGTGGATTGTATCAACAAACTCTTATGAAAGCAATGAGTTTAAAGAGTGGACCATGAATGTTGGAAATGGAATGGATTGTAATGACGATGATCGGATGATGGAACTACCAATAAACATGGTTTTACAAAGATCATTTCTAAGAGACTTAGTCAATTGGGTCTACTCAGAGTTGACTACTACTATGGCCTATACTGTATACTTTAGCGAGTGTGCCATCCTTGCTTCAAAAACTAATGAAATTGATATTGTGAATACAATTGCACTAGATGCAATGCTTGGTCAGGCTAGACATTATTTCTAAATAACTTAGTTTCTTTGTGAATACATTGCATTGGATGCAATGCATGATCAGGCTAGATATTGTGAATACATTGCACTGGATACAATGCATGGTCAGGCTAGATATTACTTCTAAAATAACTTAGTTTCTTTATAGACCCACCTCTTTTGGTGTGCACCTCTTCCTTCTAACATGTTGCAAGCATTATGCTAGATGGCCACAAGGATGGGTATGTAAATTATAGCATATCATTACAAGTGTTAAATGTGACTTCTTATTTTTACTTTGTTTTAGGATTCTACCTATGGTGGACTTTTTCATGGTTAGAGTTATGGATGAGGGCTTATAGAGATATGGGACTAGTGTTCTGGATGAGGAGCTAGGGGTATATTTGTTTATGAAAGAGTGCATTTCTAACATTATCCATGGTGTAACGACATGTGTTGCCTCTTTTGATGGTTACTCTGTACCAGTGGGTTGGGCCCTATTTACTACATATATGAGTTACTCTTTTCGGTACGAGCTCTTTGTAGTGCTTGTCGTAGCTTTGTTTATGTTTTCTATAATGAGTTATTATTATTATTTAAAATAACATTTTATTAATATTTATCTCTTTAGTGTGTAGGTCCACAAAAGAAAATGACATGCACATTGAATGTTGAATGTAGTAGAGATGCATCACCATCCTACCATGTTGTGTAGGTCCACATTGAATGTTAAATGTAGCAGAGATGCATCACCATCCTACCATGTTGGGGGTGATCCATTGCCTTGGTCAATGGCGTTAGGAAGCGCAAGCTTCATTTTAATAGCTAGATCGATCAGTTGTTTCTCTATTTTGTTTTTTTCAGATATTGATCTTTTTTTATTACTACAAAGTGAGGACGTCTTTGCATGTTTCTTTGGATATTGTTTCTTATTCGTTGACATTAGTGACACATACATGTGTTTGTAGTTATTTTTCATGTGAGAGGGAGAGAGATAATGCAAAAATAAGAAACTAAAATATGGCACAAACAATTATAGCGTTATTAACTATAAATCAATAATAAATACAGAATTATTAAAAAAGTATATATATATATATATATATCTTTTTATAAATCAATTATATAAATATGAAGATATATATGTAACATAGAAAGAGGCACATGTAAAAACATTCACGAAGAGAGTAATAAACTATTATCATTATATACCCGCTTCTTGACACGTGTTGCCCGTGAGTTATATAGAGGCGGCGCGGTCAAGGCGAGAACGCAGTTGGTGAACGCTCTTCTGCGCAGATGACAGGCTTCCCCTCCAAAACCACGCGATGGGTTTACCGTTTTTGGGAGGTATGCCCTTACATTCAGCCTTTCTGATTATCTTAAATTGTTGATACGTGAATGAAGAGGAAGGATAATGCGAGAGAGTGTAGCTATGGTGGTTGCTTTTTGAGGACATGGCATTCCAACCGTGCTTCTTTGTGCTTTGTTGTACTTATCGTGCATGTTCGCATGGGCCTGTGCATACTGGCAAGAGCTCAGATCAGGCCAGGCATGAGTTATTGGTCCTGGATCACCAGAATGCAAATCCCAGCCATTAAATCAAGTTACTTAAAAAAAAAAAGAAATTTCTATAGCATGCTGAGACAACTCAGCAATTCTTTCCCGTCAATTTGATGTGTCCAATTTGAAATTATTCATATGTCACATCACATTGGAATATTTCCGTCATGGCTGTCGGAGGTGGGAGGTAGGATCTGAGCTGTATAATCAGCAGACCTGTCATTGGCAGAAAGCTTATCAGATACAGCGAACTCAGCTCTTTGCAGAATCATTTCTGCATGCTGACCTGCCTCAAGAGATTGTGGTTGTTGCCGTTGACTTGGCATTGCAGAGACTCTCTGGCCATCTATATCACCCCTCCTTAAGGCCATGATGGCTGGGAAAGGCCTGGGGTTGGCCTTTCCCTGGAGAAGAGGGGGCCCCCGCCCACAACCTTAGAAAGTTCTTAATTCTATTAAGGCCATTGTTAATTCATGGGCTGGTGGGGACAGGCATATGGGCAACACAAATGATAGACATCTCCAATGATGTATCTCAACCTTCCAGATCTTACATGAACCATTCCATCTAGCTTAACTGAGACAGTTCGTTGCTTTTCTTGGTTGTACGTGTTCCATGGTTGCAGATAGGTATGTTGGTAACATAAATAATAGACATCTCTGATGATGTAACATGTAACTGGCTAGATCGTGTAACACACAGCAAGACCATCTTTATACCTTCATGAAGTGAGCATGAAGCAATCTTTTATACACGAGAGAGAGAGAGAGAGAGAGAGAGAGAGAGAGAGAGAGAGAGAGAGTTGTATTAATGTCTTCAAAAGGCCAAAATGACCTATGAGACCAAAAGGTTACATGAGAGAGAAAGAAAGATTTTATTAACGTCTTCCAAAAGACCGAACTCGGCCTATGAGACAAATCGGTGTACCTGTATGGGGTATCCTCTGTCATCCCAATAAAATGAAAAAGTACTGAACTAAAAAGCTGAATCTGGGTGTGCAATAAGTACAATGAGTGGGGGAGGGGATGGAGCTCTACTACTAGGAGAATGCAAAGCTATATGCATGGAGCCAGGAGTATACAATCGTGATATATGCAACCTAGCTAGCTCCATCCTGTACCATACTGGGGGTATAAAATGGTATACATCAATGAGGGGGGTGTCCACAGCTCCGTGAAGAACATGTGTGGGTCTGTTCTGAAGCGAGCCAGTCGCTCCGCACCCTCTCTGTGAAACTGAGCTCTGATCTCTATCATCTCTCTCTGGTATAGGCGTGACATCCGAAAGCCAGGTGTCCTCTGTCTCCTGCGGGCTCTGAGTGTCTCTGCTCTCTGGAGAGTAATTCCCTACCGTGTAGGGGCTGGGAGTGGGATGGATCTCTGAAAAAATGTAGTAATCTGTGTCTGTCGTCCCCCCTCTGGAGTTGTCTGAGCTTGTAATGATGTCTCTCTGTGATGCTGTATGTCTAGAATGAATCTCCCCAGTATGCGCTGGTCTGCTGCCTCAAAGATTCGGCGTAGGGAATGTGGCTCTCTGAATAAAATGGGATATCTCTCTCTGATGGCTGTATATGCTCTGCATCTGCATACATAATGCTCCTCACTCTCCACCTCCTCTCTGCACAATCTGCATACCCTCTCCTCTTGGGGGATCCGTGCTGCTCTGCCAGTCTCGATCTCCAATTGATGTGATGAAACTCTAAGCTGACCAATAGCCACTCGGGAGCCGTGTGGTAAAAAGCCCTCCATGTATCTAGGCCTCTCTATAAATCCATCATCAGTGATACTCATGAAGTGATCTTTGTAGTATAGCATCTTGGGTGGAAGAGGCTGTGTAGGCGATATCCATGTCTCTCGTGTATAGAGCTGCCATAGGTCCTGTCTCAATACTCTGTTCCTCTCACTATGAGAGAGACGGATATGTGGTGCATCCCTGTCATACTGGAATAGTGGTAGGTGATCCATGTCTAGGCCATGCTGTGAGAACCAATGTGTGACCTGTGCATACCATGATCCTCTGTCTCCTGCCTCAGCCAGCTATCTAGATGCCTCAAAAGCTCTGTATGACAATCTGTCCTGTGGCATCTCTCTGAATCTGTCTAGCAGGCATATAGTCTGGAATATGGCCTCTACCATCATAGGAGGCCCAACAAACTCTGCTCGAGCCTCGGATAATGTCATGAGGTACTGACGGTTTGCTGCGTATCATGCGTGCCATGATGAGGGCCTGTGGTCTCTCTATCTGTGTCCACCAATGGGTAGCAAGGCCTGGCGCCCATACCGCTGCTCCATACATCAGTGCCGGTGTGACTAATGTGTCAAATAGCCACCCCTTCGTCCGGGGCTCCTGAAAATGCGCCTGGTGGCACTGTCTCTCTAGCATAGCCAATGCTGCATATCCCCGTGTCAATCTAGCTCTGACTGCTGAACCCATGGTGAAGCGTGTGGTTGTTGCAGAGAAGGTAACCACTAGGTACACGTATGATGTCACCACCTCCACCTGGCGTCCTGCGAGAGTGAATGTTAGATGACTCCTGCCCTGTCTCGATGTATGAAAGACCATAACCTTGGTTTTCCCAAGGTTCATAGTAAGACCCCTCTGTGTGCAAAAATCATCGAGTGCATGTAGATGCTGCCGTAGACCTCCTGGAGACTTAGACACTAATACAATATCATCAGCATAAAGCATAATATGTACTGAGGTACCTGCTAAATCAACTCCATCTCCGCCTCCCCGTGTAATGAAGTCAGCCACCTCATCAATGTATAACCCAAATAGCGTGGGGGAAAGTGGGCATCCTTGCTTCACACCAATGGTGCTAGCAATAGTCTCGGACATACCTCCTGGACATTTGACTCGTCCAAAAACCTGCTCATATAATGCATATATGCCCCATGTCATATCTGCTGGTATGCCAAGAGACTGCAGGCGCTGAAAGAGCCTCTCTCGTGGTACCGTGTCAAATGCCTTGCGGAAATCCACAAAGCAGCAATAGATCTTTCTCTTCCTCACTTTGGCCTGATCAATCATACATCTCAAAGTGAATACATGGTCAATGGTAGAGAAAGCTCTCCTGAAGCCTGCCTGCCCTGATGAGCGTAAACCTGCTCGCTCAGCATATAAGCTAAGCTCTTGCTCCAACACTGCACCATAGAGTTTGGCCAACACGTGGCCAACCATAACTGTCGTGTAGTTGCTCGGATCGAGCATATCCCCTGTTTTGTGAATCGGCACAATGGTGTGCATCGTCCACTCCGCAGGCAAACCCTCTACTAGTGCCCTGTTAAACCGGTGTGCAAGAAAAGGAGCCAAAGAATCTACTGCATATATGAGATGCTCACCTTGCAGGCCCATATGGTCGGCGGCCCGTCCATGATGCTGTAGGCAGCGGATAGCTTCCTTTACCATCGAGTGGTTAAAGAAGCTAGCTGTGGTAGGTCGAGGCTCCTGTGGTGGCTGAGGTATAGGTGGTTGCTGTGGGGCGTGGTATAGGCCCTCTGCATGTGTGCCATGTCTGTGGGTCTGCAATAGGTGTCGGTGTCCGGGGCTCTCTGAAGTGCCGCCATGAGATAGGGCTATCTTTACTCATGAAGATTTGAAAGATCTCTAGCTCTTGTATCTCTGTGAAGGCCCGCCTTTTGCGGCGAGTAAGTCTCCTCATCTCTCTCCTCGACTCCTGCTTTGTGATGGCTCCCAAGGCTCTCTGTATGCGGAGCCGTGAGTATAGGGCCACTCGTCATCATACCATCTGTTCTGGGGCATAGTCCCAGATCTCGCAGGCTCTCCTGAGTGGACACGATGTGGGAAGCTCTGTAATGCAGCCGTGTGTAGGAGTGATGCCAGCTGGGCTGTAATGGTATCCATAGGTGCCAGGGGATCCATGAGTAGGAGCCCATCCTCTACTCTGCCAGTGTATATGTCTGCCATGTCATGTGTGAAGCAGATGGTAGTGTGTGGCGTCGGTATGTGGGGGGCTGGTGATACTGGTGATCCGGCTAGTGAAAATGCCAAGTATGTATAATCTGCCCCAATAGGACGAGGTGGAATGGAGAATGAGGTGACAAGCTGTGATGCCTCCAAAGACCCCATAATGTAGTCTACCACCGTGCCTCCGGTCCGTGTATGACCCCCATGTGGGAAGCATGTTAGCCCTCCTGATCCCGGCCACTGTAGCATCCCGTTATAAATAACGAGACGATGCCTGGCTCCCAACTCTAGTAAGTGGTCCCCATAATGTCCTCTGTCTGGTCCAGTGTCCTCTGATGCCCGACTAGCCCCTATCTCCTCTGGATCCACAGGGTGGAGGATCTCCATGTCATCATAGTCATACACCTCACACTGTCTGCTCTGTGTGTGGGCATTGAAGTCGCCCATAAGAAATACTTCCCCTAGTGTAGAATAATGCATAATCTCCTCTGACACACAAGTGTATGGCAAGGCTCCTGTCTCCTCCTTCTGTGGCATGTCCTCTGTAATGACATAGGAGGATCCTGATGGAGGAAAGTAACATAGGGCTATGTATATAACCCTGTCCTGTGAGAGCTGTAAGCTGATCCACATGTATCTGGCCTCTGGATCTTGTGCTACCACTCTCAGTCTCCCGTGTAGCTCCCGTCTGAATAGAACTGCTACTCCCCCCCCGACCCTCTCGAGGTACCCTGGCGTGTGGTCCTCTTGTATGCTGACTCCCAGTGGAATCCCTCTACTCGAGGTAGCCCTCTCTCTGGGCTCTGATGTGTCTCTGTCAGAAGTATGATGTCTCTCCCCACCATAACATGCTCCAGTCGTCCATGCTGCACCCATAGTGAACCATTACAGTTCCATACTGCCATGTGTATCTCTGTCAGTGGCCTGGTCTGTGTCCCATAGGTCCCAAACCGCTAATCCATGGGCCGGCCATCAATGATGACCCGACCATCTCGGTAGAAGGCCTTCTTGCCTTCTCTCCTCACGTGTAAGACTCGTGGCATGCAAACTCTCCTATGCTCAAGCTGCATCCTCGTGAGATGATCATCCAAGAAAATAGGAGCTCCCTCTAAACCTCGTAGTATGACCCTCTTCCTCATGAAGGTGACCCTGTCCGTCTCTCTTGCAAAAACTGTAGGATGAGGGCTCGCTTGCGTGTTGAGTCTTTCCCGGCTCTCCATGCTTTGGTGAAGGGGAGAGGGTCCTCTTCCCTGTAGCCTAGTTTCATGCATAGAAGCTGTCCATCTTTCTCGGGAGTGGAGTTGGGTGTCTCGGCTATACCTGTGACTTGAATGTTGAGGTGGCGGGCATGCCTCATCTTCTCCTCCTCAATGGTGGTGTGAATGATTTGATGTTCTTCCCTTTGAGTCTCCTCCCTCACTTCTTTGCGGATGTTCTTCTTCACCACCTCAACCCATCCTGACTGCTTGGCTTCGAGTTTTCCCTCCATGTCCTTTGTGATCTCCTTGGAGATCTCTTCTTTGATGGCCGTGAGAGTGTTCTCATTGATCTCCCCTTTCTTCCTTCTCGGTGTTCTTGACGGCTACCAGTTCCACTTTCAATGCACTCACCTCCTCCTTGAGTGCCGTGTTCTCTTGTTCAAAATCCGTGACCCGTGCTTCGAGGGCCATGATGTGCCGATGTAGTTTGTTCTCCACCTCATTGAGGTTGGAATCGGATGCCTTCTTGTTCTCCTTGATTAGTGCCTTCATTGCCGTCTCGAGGGCCTCGAGTTTCTCTTGGAGACTCGGGGCCATTCCTCCAGATTACTCTGCAGTCCTTCCCACAGGCAGGGAGGAGAGAGAGAGAAAGAGTTATGTTGCTGCCTTGGGGGCCTGAGCAAGGAAGGGTGGGTGGGTCGGTGGGTCGGGAGACAGGGAGAAGGGGGGAGCACTGAGCCTAGCGGAGAGGGAGGTGGGCCAGCATAGCGAGGCGGCGGCGGCGAACAGTGAAGCGAATCAGTGAGAGAGAGGCCTGACGAAGGGCGAAGAGACTAGCGGGCAGGGTGCACAGTGCGAGCACAGCAGAGCAGCGGCGGGTGGATACAAACAGGGAGAGGCCACCCGTGCGCAGCGGGAGCAGCACAGCGGGCAGGGTGCACAGTGCGAGCACAGTAGAGTAGCGCGCCAGGCGCAGCACAGTAGGGGGAGAGAGAGAGAGAGAGAGAGAGAGGGAGAGAGTAGAAGCCACCAAATTGGGTCCCAATTTACCCCTGAAGGGCCCCCCTACAAACAAACAGGAGTATTTGGAGAACTGCTACAATGCAGAGAACTTACTGGGACTTGACTGACAGAGACCGCCAATTTGTAATCCATATGTAGTGCGGTTACAAAGGTTCTAGCTTAGCTCCTTGACTTTGGCATGCAATTCCCTTGAGGAAGAAGCTTTTGTACAAGCCTACACATGCATTCAGGAATGAGACATTTTCAAACGAGTGGTGGCAAATGGTAACACATTGGAAGCTTGAAGCACACTTACTGTAAGAGGATGTCGATCCCCGCATTCCTCCAACCATATAAGGTTTGTAGGTGTCACGTGCATCCCGCACTTGGATGCCACGTAGACATTTCTGTACAGAAGGTGCAGGACCTGGGATGGTGAACTGGTCCCATGTGAGCCCAGTCCGCGACGAGTCAGCCAGGGATCCATCTCAGTCGTCCGAGGTCAGGTGTGCATTGTCCTGCACATGAGTCCAAGGTCAGATGTGCACTGTCCCGCACATGAAACAGTGCCAGTCCGCGCTGTGAGTCTCCCTCTAGAATGATATCAATGGTTCTGTGTATCTGGTATGGTACCGGATGCCGGATCACTGAGTAGATAGTGGTTAGGACAAGGGGCCAGCCCATAGGGCTACCCCGGATCTTAGTGTGGGCATGGGAATGGTGTGGAACCACCCCCATGAGGACCAGGAAGGCCCATGCTGAACCCACTAGCCATGGAGGGGCTGTAGGACAACCCTAGGGCACAGATAAGGCAATTTCCAGGAGTTTACAGCCTTTATATGGCTGTAGGGCATGTATGGGGCAGCCCATACAGGCTGCCCAGCCCTGGGATTGTGGACAAAAGCTGTGTCCAGCCAATCAGAAGCAGGCGCATCACTTTCAGCCTGTTAGGAAAAAAAGGCAGCATTTTTTTGGATTTAATTCAGCATTTATTGTTGAATTTTCACCAGACGTGGGACATTGGTGCTGGCTGCCTGTTTATCAGCTGGCTGACTGCTCTTGAAGAGAAGTATAAATAGTGGAGGCCATAATCCCAATCATTCATCTCATTATTCACCAAGTGCTCAAGCAAATCAAGGGCTAGACAAGCCAAGGGACTTGCTAAGCAAAGGGGTGGAGAATTGAAGGTCAAGGGCTAGACAAGCCAAGGGACTTGCTAAGCAAAGGGGTGGAGAACTGAAGGTCAAGGGCAGGATTTTCCAGCCAAGAAAAGGTCCAAGATTGCTGTATTTTCTTTCAGATTTTCTCATCATTCTCATAAAGCAAATACACCATCCGTGGTGCGGGCCCTACAGAGGGTAATTGGGACCCAATACTGTGTCCTCTCCATCTCTCTCTCTCTCTCTCTCTCTCTCTCTCTCTATTTTCTGCACTTCTCCTTTCAAGTGTTGTGCGTTAATTTCCGTTGCGAAAAGAGTGCTGAATTCTGAGTTTTGAAGTTACCGATCTTTCTCCGAAGCTTCCGCATATTACAGTGGTATCAGAGTCTACTTCAAGGACAAAGATTCTTCAAAGAAAACCAGAAAATTTTTTCTCACACGTGTGGTTGGTTTTTAGACGCCGGTGGACTACCCCTTTCGGAGTGACTCCTGTCCCTTGAAGGACGGTTGGTTTTTAGCCTCTGGAAGCCTCCGGAAGTCTCCCACACAGATAGTGGATGGTCAAATTGCGTTCCGGAAAGGAATTGCATTTTCCTGCTATGGCGAGCTTCGGCGCGACGAGAGAGACCCAGAACCATGGGACCAGAGTGCACCAGGCTTGAGTGTCACAGACATGTTCCAGCAGATGATGCGAGCACTCGCAGAACAGACAGCCAAGTTGGATGAGCAGAAGGCACGGATCTTGGCTTTGGAGGAGCGTACCCTCTCTCCAGCGTCGCGTTTTCCATCTCCTCCTCCCTCTCCTTCTGTATCCCAGATACCAGATCCTCGTCACACAGGGACCCTCTCGCAGGGTCACAGCCGCAACCAAGCTCCTTGCTTGAGTTGCATATGCGTGCATTGGAGATCCGACAACGAGAAGACAACGCCATGCGACGCGTGGAACACGAGTGTTACCTCAGAGCATTGGAAGCGAGATTGACACCGGCGGCGCCCTCGAATCATTTTCCCAAGAAAATGAATTTCAGTAAGTATAATGGTAAACTCGACCCCACAACTCTTTATTCATGGTTACATCAATTTGAAGCTTACTTTGCCGCAGTGAGGAAAACAGATACTGACAGAGTGATCTTAGCCAGTTGGTACTTGGAAGGTGAGGCCATTCCTTGGTGGACTCAGTGGGCTCATGCCCACACCAGAGCAGGTATGGCAGCTTATGTGTGGGACGAGTTCGTCCGCAACCTTAAGCTGCGGTTTCTACCGCCCCACTACCTTGAGCGACTCGAAGACGAGTTCAGGGGAGCGCGTCAGAACGCGCAACCAGTCCTTCAGTTTGCTAATAAAATTTCGATCTTATGTCTGCAATTAGGCTTATCTGATACGGACAAGAAAGGGCAGTTTTTGTATGGCCTGGATACGCAAATCCAATGGGAGGTGCGTATGTTTAGGCCAGCCACCTTTGAGGACGCACTCTCGCTTGCGCAGAGTGCAGAAATGAAACACAATGGTGGCAAGTCCAAGATTTCCCAGTCGGCTTCTCCCAGGGCTAACACCTCGGGGGGCAAAAGCCAGAACCAGACGGGGTCTTCCCCAGGACAGAGCCCGGGAGTCTCTGGCTCCAAGAACTTGAACAATGCGTCTAAGCTTACTCCAGACCAAAAAGCGGAGGCAGGCAAGACAGGTGGCAAGTTGAGTGCTGAGGAGCTTTCTCAGTACAAGAAGGAGGGTAGATGTTTCTTTTGTCATACAAAAGGACATACTTCTCGGGATTGTCCGAAGAAGCCTCCAAAGGCTGCCGCCGCCTCCACAGCTTCCGTGTGGTGAGCTCAGCTCCCACACAGACCCCAGTGGCTAACCCTAGCTCTTCAAACCCCGGTGCTTCAGCTGGAGCAATTATTAGCCGGGAGCTCGAAGATAAGCAGAAGGGCGCCCATGACCAGGAGTATGAGCGCAACGAATTGCTCAAGTCCTTTGGCTACATTGGTGGCCAGGGAGTTGTTGTCTTGTTTGACAGCGGCAGCACGGAGGATGTGGTCACGGAACAGGCCGCTAGGTGTGCCCGTTTCGAGCTGACTCCGGTGGACAAACAGGTTGAGGGTTTTAGCATAGGTATGACAACGAGCGTCAAGTATGAAGCTCTAGGTGCTAAGTTAGTGATTCAGGGCATAGAGTTTGTGCGTGACTTTATGGTTGCCCCTCTTGTAGGAGCAGACATAAGTTTGGGTATCCAGTGGTTTCACAAGTTTCTTCCTGATGTCAAGTGGGACAAGCACACGTTCCAGATCAGTCGGAATGTGTCAAACACCCCGGTGACCATTAAGTGTGAGCCAGGTATTCCAAACTCTCCGCTCATAAGCCACTTTGCAGGCTAAGCGAGCAGTCAGGAAAGGCACACAGTGTGCGATGATTTACATCCAGACAGCCCAGACGGTGGCCAGTGCTTCCGAGAAGTACTCGGTTCTCCATGAAAAGTTCTAGAAGATTTTTCTTCGGGACAGCCTCCTTCCCCAGCTCCCCCCGTCCAGACCGGAGGATCACCGGATTGACCTCCTCCCAGGCTCGGAACCCCCGAGCAAGTTTCCGTATCGCCTTTCTAAGGCAATGGAATCGGAGTTGGACCGCCAACTCCAAGAATTGTTGTGAGCTGGCTTCATCCGCCCCCCAGCGTGTCGCCATTTGCAGCACCGATCTTGTTTGTCAAGAAGAAAGATGGGTCTTCCTGGTTGTGTGTTAATTATCCTGCACTCAACAAGCTAACTATCAAGAGCAGATTTTCGATGCCTCGAATTGAATATATTCTCGAGAGGGTGAATGGAGCAAAGGTGTTCTCAAAACTGGATTTAAAGAGTCGGTACCACCAGGTACGGATTGTAGAGGGGGACATCCGCAAGACAGCCTTCCGGACAGAAAGGGCCCAATATGAATTTGTGGTCATGCCATTTGGTTTGACGAACGCCCCAGCTACATTTAACCGCATGATGATGCGGATTTCCCGGGATTTGATTGGAAAGTGTGTGTTCATATTTTTGGACAACATACTCATATTTTTAGCTACAGTTGAGCAGCATGACATTGATGTGGAGAAAGTCCTTAAGTTGCTGGAAAGCAACGAGCTCTATGTCAATGAAAAGAAGTCAGAATTTTATCTGTTCCAGGTGCATTACTTGGGATACATAATTAGTGCTGAAGGCATTCGACTTGATCCGGCTAAAGTGGCCGAGATTGTTAACTGGAAAGTATCTCAGACGGCTTATGACATTAGATCATTTGTGGGTATATGCCAGGCATATTCCACCCACATCGACAGGTTTTCGGATCTCTCGGCAGATCTCACCGATCTACTAAAGGGAGTGAAAACAAGAAGGCAAAAGATTCAAATGACTCCACGAGCGTTGCAGGCATTCCAGAACCTCAAGGTGGCTTTATCAGAAGTGCCTTGTTTAGCCCTTGCCTCGTGGGACAAACCATTTGAAGTGATCACCGATGTGAGTAACATCGCAACTGGAGGGGTATTGCAACAGAATGGTCATCCAGTAGCTTACATGTCTAGTAGCTTACATGTCTCGTAAGTTATTGTCCGCCGAAAAGAACTACTCAGTCTATGATCGTGAACTCCTAGCAGTGATACAGGCCTTGAAACATTGGAAACATTTCCTGTATGGTCGTGACTTCGAGGTTCGCACTGGCCATCAGGCATTGCGTTGGATTCAGACGATGCAGTGCACAGTGGAGTGATTGACAACACCGCTGGAGTCAGATATTCCAGCAGTTCGGTGGTATGATTGAGTATCTTCCAGCAAAGGCCAATCCAGTGGCCAACGCCTTGTGTCTACAATTCAGACCACTAGACTTGACCTTGTTGGTACAGGACTAGAGGATATGAAGCAGACGTACGTGGATTCCGAGGAATTCGGTACTCAGTGGGAACAGGCATTGGATGCCATAGGACCATGCCATTTTCTGATATGCGATGGTTGGCTTTTCTACAAAGGCTGACCATGTGTCATGAAGTCATTCCGGGCAGCTCTTCTCCATGATGCCCATGACGCCATTACAGGTGGTCACACGGGCATGAATTCGACTCTGGAGAAATTAGAACGGCAATACTATTGGCCAAAGATGAGGCGTGATGTGTTTACATGTAGGGTTGTTATAGCCCTTGCCAATTCCTGAGGGTCCTTTCCAGGACATTTCGATGGACTTTGTCACAAATCTGCCTCCCAGTCCGAGTAAGCGTAATACGCAGTGCTTAACTATTGTTGATAGTTTAGGAAATTTTGTTATGCTTATTCCTTGCAGGGCCAATGTGACCGCCGAGGATGTTGCCCAGTTGTTCATTCGGCATTGGTACCCGATTGGCGGGATTCTTAGAACCATAGTGTCAGACCGAGATGCCAAGTTTACCAGTCATTTTTGGAGGGCATTGTTTGATAATTTTGGTACTAAGTTGAATTTTTCAAGTGCATTCCACCCACAGACAGACGGCTAGACAGAGATATACAACCAGTTGGCCTTTGATGTGCTGAAGTGTTATGTCCACGATCAGCAAGGTAAGTGGGAATCGTTTTTGCCTTTAGTTCAAGCTGTTTTGAATGACTCTTTTTCTTCAGCTATCGGCAGGACTCCATATGAGGCAGCGTTTGGAAGATCTTTCCAGTCGTCGTTAACCAGGACTTCGTCTTCAGTACCGGAGGCGAACAGAGTGACGGAGTCTTACCAGGAGATCCTAGAGTCAGTAAAAGACAGATTGGCTAAAGCGCAAGAGGCCTACACTCGACAGGCCAATATAGACCAAAGGGATATGAAGTTTTCGGGAGGAGATTGGGTTTATCTTCGGATAATGAAGCAAAGATTGAAGCAGGTGGGCAAGTGATGCCCAAAGTTGTCTTTCAGGAGCTTCAGACCTTTTCCCAACTGGAAAAAGATTAATGAGGTGTCTATGCAGTTAAAGCTACCTCCGACGAGTTGGACTATGCACGATGTATTTCATGTCAGTTGGTTAAAGCCATATGCAGGTCCACCCCCTTCAGAGGTCAAAGACGAAGCGGAATCAGACATTGTTGATGAAGCAGAAGTAATGGTTCCAAAACAGATCCTTCTGCACCGTTTCAAGCATGGCTCAGGCCGAAGACTACGACAGTTCCTCACAAAGTTTCAGGACTGAGACAAGGAGTTCTTCGAAGACTATCCGGCGTTATTGACGGATTATTTGGAGGCTATGCAGCTTCCGTCAAGTTAAGCAGAAGGGGATGTCACGTGCATCCCGCACTTGGATGCCACGTAGACATTTCTGTACAGAAGGTGCAGGACCTGGGATGGTGAACTGGTCCCATGTGAGCCCAGTCCGGGACGAGTCAGCCAGGGATCCATCTCAGTCGTCCGAGGTCAGGTGTGCATTGTCCTGCTCATGAGTCCAAGGTCAGATGTGCACTGTCTTGCACATGAAACAGTGCTAGTCCGCGCTGTGAGTCTCCCTCTAGAATGATGTCAATGGTTCTGTGTATCTGGTATGGTACCGGATGCCGGATCACTGAGTAGATAGTGGTTAGGACAAGGGGCCAGCCCATAAGGCTACCCTGGATCTTAGTGTGGGAATGGGAATGGTGTGGAACCACCCCCATGAGGGCCAGGAAGGCCCAGGCTGAACCCACCAGCCATGGAGGGGCTGTAGGACAACCCTAGGGCACAGATAAGGCAATTTCCAGGAGTTTACAGCCTTAATATGGCTATAGGGCATGTATGGGGCAGCCCATACAGGCTGCCCAGCCCTGGGATTGTGGACAAAAGCTGTGTCCAGCCAATCAGAAGCAGGCGCATCACTTTCAGCCTGTTAGGAAAAAAAGGCAGCATTTTTTTGGATTTAATTCAGCATTTATTGCTGAATTTTCAGCATTTTTTGGGATTTAATTCAGCATTTATTGCTGAATTTTCACCAGTCGTGGGACATTGGTGCTAGTTGCCTGTTTATCAGCTGGCCGACTGCTCCTGAAGAGAAGTATAAATAGTGGAGGCCATAATCCTAATCATTCATCTCATTATTCACCAAGTGCTCAAGCAAATCAAGGGCGAGACAAGCCAAGGGACTTGCTAAGCAAAGGGGTGGAGAACTGAAGGTCAAGGGCAGGATTTTCCAGCCAAGAAAAGGTCCAAGATTGCTGTATTTTCTTTCAGATTTTCTCATCATTCTAATAAAGCAAATACACCATCCGTGGTGGGGGCCCTACAGAGGGTAATTGGGACCCAATATTGTGTCCTCTCCATCTCTCTCTCTCTCTCTCTCTCTCTCTCTATTTTTTGCACTTCTCCTTTCAAGTGTTGTGCGTTAATTTCTGTCGTGAAAAGAGTGCTGAATTTTGAGTTTTGAAGTTACCAATCTTTCTCCGAAGCTTCTGCATATTACAGTAGGTTGAGTAGCTCCAAAGAGGCTCGAAGATGGAATATGTGCACCTGTCGTACAGTGGGCTATGTGCAACTTGCTTTAGAGAAAAGCTTCCTCATCCTCCACCTCGAGTCTTGGACCATCACGTGTACATGGATCATGGTCCTCAAAGAGGTCATCAATCATATCCTCCATGTGGTGTGTCATGACCCTGTGAAATTGGTACAGCATAAGTGTGAGCATGGTGGTCGGTGAGCAAGATAAATATTTTAAGATTCATATTTGGGTGGCCGGACAAAAAGGTAACGTGTGGACAATCGCAAGTGTGAAGGGGGACCAAGGGATTAAAGTTCATAAGGTTTTTAACCTTGGGTGGTCCCTAGGTAGGTTTCAAAAACCATAAGTGGCCCCTAGGAAAGTTTTAATAACTTTAATGGCCCCTAGGATAGTTATTTGGGGGGGAGGGGGAGCTACTCCACTTTTAGAGTACACGCCTCTCTCTCTCTCTGGATGGAGTCCGACTCCACGTCAGGAGTGACTCGGTTTGGGGAGGAGATCCGGACACGAGGAGATCTACTTATGCCCCAGGAGCAGTTTTACGGAGCAAGAGGAGGTTACATTGCAGGTTTGGGCTTCCACTGGAGGAACCCTTGGTCATCCAGAGGCACTTTGTTCGTGAACAGATTGTTGCTGATGACATCTTGCTGGAGTTCTGTTCGACGGAGGACAGTAAGGTTGACCTCTTCACGAAGTCGCTCTCTCAGGACTTGCTCAGGCGGCACCCCAGCTCCCAGTGGTTGGTTACACAGCCAGGAGCTGAGAGGGGGTGTTAGAAGTCATCTCCTGTCCAGTTTTATACACCAGGGCCTTTGTTGTGGGTGTGCCCGCCCTTATGAGGTGTTTTATCATTTTTCCCCACACTTCGTATTTTTCCCCTATTTTTTCCCATTTTTCTGAGGCTTGGGAGGGCTGCCAGAGGGTGCCAAGAGCAGTACAGTGCTGGCCGACTGGATGTTTATCAGTCGTGGGCACTCTTGCTGCTGGCCGACTGGTTTTGATCAGTTTTGGGCACCAGATTGCTGGCCGACTGCATTTATGCAGTCGTGGACCTTTTTATCAGTCGTGGGCTTTTTCTTATGCTGGCCGACTACCCTCTAGGGGAGTATATATAGGTCCCCAGCCCCCATACCTCATTTGTATCATTCCTCGGGATCTTCTTGTGTATATAGAGCAGAGTTACACGCATACATCTCTCTCTCTCTTGTGCTGTTTTTCTGCCTGCGTTTTTGCTCTTGTGTTCCCAGATTTGGTCATCATCTCCGCTGCATATTCTGACATATACATGTGTGATAACACACTCATCTCATGAGTTGACTTATCTCCACAACTCTCTCTCTTTCTTCATTCTTCTCTGTGTGTTTGTCTCTCACATGAAACTCTAATTCTCCCATCAACTGGTATCAGAGCCTGCGTGTACTGTACGGACCTGCGTGCTGCATCAGAACTGGTCGCCTGGGTGTGCTGTGTAGACAGAAGCTTGTGTAGGTGCCAAGGCACATGTGAAGCTGCTGTGTGCAGAACAGGGCAAATGCTTCTACAATTAGTGCAACAGGGCCAGTAGTCGGTGCTGCAACCACAACTGTTCTCAAATTGCAGTCGTCCGAAGGCGAGAGCTCTCCCGCAAGGCCGCAAGGGGACTCCTGTACTGACTAACCAAGCAGGAGGAGTCGAGCGCCGTACTGGATTTTTGGGCGCAGCTGGAGGAGTTGAGCGCCGTGCGTGACAGGCTCCGCTCCAATCGGTAGCTGCAGCTTGTCACGGAGCCTGAGAAGGACACGTGCATCCATTCGTGCTTCCCCGTGGCGCCGTGTAACGCTGGCCACTAGGCGAAGGCAGCAAGGCGTTGGTCGCTAGACGGCTGGCTACTAGGCGAAGGCGAGCCGCGCTCAGCAGCGCGTGAACACGTTTGACTCCAACGCGGCCGGCGCAAAAGTCATCGCCGTCGACCATCAGCCGGGAGGAGTAGCCGGGACGGTCATGGGGCAGCGTCAACTGCCGTGAGACGCCAACTCGATAGCACAACTAGCCGGGACAGCCATGGGGCAGCGTCAACAGCCGTGAGCATTGGTCGGATGCCGTGTACGCCAACTTACGCCTTCTCTGCAGTCGGCATCTACTTGGGCATCTACATCACAGGAAGTAGCTTGATTGGAGCAGCCATCAAAGCTCTCCAAGGATCACCTCCAAGAATTTTTCTGCAGCAGCATCAGCACGAACCCCTTCTTTCCTGCAATCAGAAATTTTCAAAGGTATTTGCTTCAATTTCTTTTGGGATTTGCAATTGAGCAGGTACAATTATCAATTGAGCAGGTACAGGTGCCAAATTGCTCAAATTTTGAGCAAAATTGGCAAAATTGGCAAAATTGGGTGACATTGGTCACAATCAGAGTCAATTTGCAAGAAATTGGATGTCGAAATTTGGGGCTTTTGATGTAATTGTGCAATTGGGCATTCATACATGCTGTATGATGTGAGCAATCTCACATTCGGGCCAAAATTGCAAGAAATTGCAGTGCAAATCAAAGGGCTTTTGTGCCGATTGGGTTGATTTGCATGCAGGCACTCGCATTTGATGCTTTGGGCAATGTGTTGATGCCTGTCAAGCACTCAATGTGCCTGTAAATCAAGGGGATTTTATGTACTGGATGTATATGTGGACAAAGGAAGCATCGTGAAGACTCTGGATGCCTTCATGTGCGTTAATGTACCATGTATGATCAGAAATTGATCTTAAATCAAGGGGCTTTTCAAGATTTTATGCTTGTTGAGCTTGGCAAAGCAGCAGGCAAGACTTTTATGCTTTGAATCCTCAGAAATCCACTTGCAGTCAAGGGGCTTTTGCTCAATTTCAGTCCGGGACTGTTGTATGCAGTGGTGGGGACTGTAAAAGTCTGATTTTCACTCATTTGGACAGCCAGGAGAGCATTTATTGCTACTGTACCTGCTGGTACAGATTTGGTACAGCTTTGTACAAGTTTTGGCATGGCTGCACATTGATTTGAGTGAGCAAAAATCTCAATTTCAGCTGCTGTACTTGCCGGTACAGGTTTGGTACATCATTGGTGAGCACTTGGTACTGTTGAACAGTACTTTGGAAGGGGAACAGAGCACATTTAAGTTGCTGTCCTAAATCTGCAGCAACCAGATTTTGGTGATTTTATCACATACAGTGGGAGTAGAGTTGCATTCGTGCTTCCGCAGTGGGAGATAAACTTTGGGAGAACAACTGTGAGCACTTTGTGTGCTTTGGTGCAGTGCTTGCACACTTGCAGGGAGTCAGGTTGCATATTGCTATGGCAACCACAGGTGAGAGCTCTTCATTGCTTCACATCAAGAAGCTTGAAGGCTCACATAATTATGATATTTGGCAAACCCAGTGCTATAATGTGTTGCTCCAGAAGAAGCAGCACAAGCCTATCAAAGAAAGGGGTGTAATGCCCGCTTCTCTTACTGCTGAAGAGTGGGAAGATATGGATGAGCTGGCAAGATCTACTATCATGTTGTCTGTGTCAGACTCTTTACTTTTCAGCATTCGTGAAGAGAAGACAGCTTGGGGAATGTGGCAGAGATTGCAGGACTTGTATGCCCAGCAAAGTGCCTCAAGCAAAGTGTATTGGTTGAAGAAACTCATAGGTCTTCAAATGAAGGAAGGGGCAGCCCATCTAAATGAGTTTAATGGTATTGTCAGCCAGGTCATTAATCAAAAGTTGGCAATGGACGATGAGTTCAAAGCCACTTTTCTCTTATGCACTTTGCTAGAGAGTTGGGACACATTCAGGACAGCCACTAGCAATTCAAATGCTATGCTGTCATATGCAGATGCTGAGGGTGCTCTTCTTCAAGAAGAGATGAACAGGAAGAACAACTCTGTTGGAAAGTCAAATGCAATGAATGCACGTGGGAGATCCCAGCAAAGAGGTAAAAGCCAAGAATGGGGAAGGAGCAAGTTCCGCTCCAAAAAGGACTTGGAGTGCCATTATTGTGGCAAGAAGGGACACTTCAAAAAGAAATGCTACAAATGGAAGAATGATCAAAAGGAAAAGGGCAAAGGAAAAGACAAAGACAAAGATAAAGCCAAAGATGCAAAGCCAAAGGGCAAAAGTGGAGTCAAGATTGAAGAAGTCAATGTGTCACATGCAGGTGACAGTGAAGATGAGGTCCTATTCACGTCTTCACTTGATGCCCATTCACTTCTTACAGGAGATGGTCATGGTATGCACTCATGGATCATTGATTCAGGTGCCTCCTTTCATGTCACAGGTTGCAGAGACTTGTTTGTCAGGTATACTACTGGCAATGAAGGAGTAGTTTATTTGGGTGACAACCATGCATGCAAGATTCTTGGCAGAGGTGATGTGAGGCTTGTGTTTTCAGATGGCTCACAGCTTATGCTCCATGATGTCAGGCATGTGCCTGAGATCAAGAAGAACCTGCTTTCTACTTGACAGCTTGATGATGCTGATTATGTTACCACATTTGGTCGTGGAAAGTGGAAGATTAGTAAGGGCTCACTGGTTGTTGCCAGAGGCTCTAAGGTGGACACTCTTTACTTCATGCATGCAGGTGTTTGTCACCATGCTAATGTAAATGCAACCGAGCTGCCGGAAATCTCTATGTGGCATAGCCGGTTGGGACACATGAGTGTCAAAGGAATGGAGCAATTGTCTCGTTTTGGTTACTTGCCTTCTCTAAAGTTCTCAAGTTTTCAGTTTTGTGAGGATTGTATATATGGTAGGCAACTACAGTGCCCCCACAAAAAAGCTCTTGGACAGAAAGATGCTCAGTTAGAGCTTGTGCATACAGATGTATGTGAGATGCCTCAGCTTTCTTTGGGAGGGGCAAAATATTTTGTGTCTTTCATAGATAATGCCACACGCAAGGTGTGGGTTTATCCTCTTCGTTTGAAGAGTGATACATTCTCAGTGTTTCAGAAGTTTGTTGCACATGTTGAGAATCAAACTGGCAAAACACTGAAGGCTTTGCGTTCCGACAATGGTGAAGAGTATATGTCCAAACAGTTTCAGGACTTTTGTGATGCTAAAGGCATCAAGAGGGAGCTCTCTACTCCTTATGATCCTCCACAAAACGGGACAGCAGAGAGGATGAACACGACCATTCAGGAGAAGGTCCGTTCTATGTTGTCACATGCTGCATTACCTCATGGTTTTTGGGCTGAAGCTGTTATGACAGCCGTTCATCTTATAAACAGGTCACCTAACACGAGGCTTGGTGGAAAAGTGCCAGAGGAAGTATGGATAGGGAAGCCTCCGTCATACAAGCACTTGAGAGTGTTTGGTTGCGTTGCGTACGTGCACATACGCAGGGAAATGCGCACCAAACTTGATCCTAAGTCTCACAAATGCATATTCCTAGGATATGGTGACAGAGGTGAAATGGGGTATAGACTTTGGGATCCCGTGAATAGAAAGATTATACGCAGCAATGATGTCATTTTTTATGAAACATGCATGTATAAGGAGCCTGCAAGGCAACAGGAGCCTGGCAGAGTCATCTTTGATGATGATGGACATCATGGACAACAACCAAGGGCTGTAAATCAGCCATTACAGCAGCAAAACCAGCCCTTAAATGGTGCTGAAAATGGTCCAAATGGACAGCCAGAGATGGCAGAAGATATCCCTATGGATATACCACAGTTAGAGGAGATACCGGGCATGATATTTCAGCCTTATGGCATGGAACAGGAGCCACCAATATGTGATATGCAGGCTGGACAGCAACCTGCAAATGATGGTCATTGGGTACGGAGGTCCACAAGACCCTCCAGAGCCCCTGACAAGTTTGTTCCAGGGGTTGACTACTTGATGCTCAGTGACTGTGGGGAGCCCTCATGTTATAAGGAGGCTTTACAGAGGGCAGACAAGGCTCTTTGGGAGCGTGCTATGAAGTCAGAGACGGATTCTCTGCACAGAAATGGAACATGGAAGTTGGTGCATTTGCCTACAGGCAAGAAGGTTTTGCCATGCAAGTGGGTTTACAGGCTCAAAGTTGCACCTCATGCAAAGCCAAGGTACAAAGCCAGGTTAGTGGGCTTCAAGCAGGAATATGGTGTGGACTTTGATGAGATCTTCTCTCCAGTGGTCAAAATGACCACACTTAGAGCTGTATTAGCTTTGGTTGCTCATGATGATCTGGACTTGATTCAGATGGATGTGAAGACTGCTTTTCTTCACGGTGATCTCCATGAGGAGATATATATGCAACAGCCAGAGGGTTATGCAGTGAATGGAAAGAAGAAGCTTGTATGCAAGCTGAAAAAGAGTCTTTATGGGCTCAAACAGCCAGAGGGTTATGCAGTGAATGGAAAGGAGAAGCTTGTATGCAAGCTGAAAAAGAGTCTTTATGGGCTCAAACAGGCACCAAGGGAATGGTATCATAAATTTGATACATTCATGAAATCCCAAAATTTCAGGAGAAGTGACATAGATCATTGCTTATACACCAAGAAAGCTTTGGATGGCAGTCTATTGATCCTCATCTTGTATGTTGATGATATGTTGATTGCCGGAAAATCTCGTAAGGAGATGGATGCCTTGAAAAAGAGGCTGCATCAAACCTTTGATATGAAGGATTTGGGTGATGCAAATCACATTTTGGGTATGCGGATACTTCGGGACAGAAATCAGCATGTGTTGTATTTGTCTCAGAAGGAATACATTGGCAAAGTTTTGCAGAGGTTCAATATGGATGGGGGGAAGAAGACTAGTACTCCTTTGCCTCCATATGTGAAACTCAGTGCTATGGACAGCCCACAGTCGGATAGTGACAGGGCTGATATGGCCAAGATTCCCTATGCTTCAGCTTGTGGCAGTCTCATGTATGCCATGGTTGCTACTAGGCCGGACATTGCATTTGCAGTGGGAGTGGTTTCTAGATACATGGCCAAACCTGGCAAGAAGCATTGGGAAGCAGTGAAAGGTGTCATGAGATACCTGAAGGGCACACAGGATATGTGCATTTGTTTTGGCAAACAGGATGCATTAGTGCATGGTTACACGGATTCGGATTATGCCGGTCATCCAGATAACCGAAAGTCTACTACCGGTTATGTGTTTACATTCACAGGAGGTGCTGTGTCATGGATATCCAGGATGGAGAAGTGCACTGCCTTATCTACTACAGAGGCCGAGTATATTGCAGCCACAGAGGCTTGCAAGGAGGCATTATGGATATCCAGGATGCACAAGTGCACTGCCTTATCTACTATAGAGGCCGAGTATATTGCAGCCACAGAGGCTTGCAAGGAGGCATTATGGCTATCTCGGTTAGTGGTTGATTTGGGTTATACAGGGGATATTCCATTGTTGCATTGTGACAGTCAGAGTGCCATCCAGTTGGCAAAGAACCCTGTCTTTCATGCAAAGACGAAGCATGTGGATGTGAAGTATCACTTCATCAAAGAGGTGATAGAGAACAAGCAAATTCAGCTTGTTAAGATTCATACGGATGACAACCCGGCTGATCTGTTGACAAAGAGTTTGCCTCCGGAGCGGTTTGCTCATTGCAGACACTTGATGGGCATTGGATGAGGCCAGTTTCAGCCTTGATATGGCCTTGTATATTATCATGTACATGCTGATTTTTCTTTTCCTTTACTTAAGGGCACTTTGCCTTGAAGTGGGAGGGTGTTGGGGTAAAGGCATTATGCCCACCCTTGTGATAGGGGAGTCACACACTCATCTCATGAGTTAACTTATCCTCACAACTCTCTCTCTTTCTTCCTTCTTCTCTGTGTGTTTGTCTCTCACATGAAACCCTAATCAACTGAGCAGCCTCTATTCTCTGCAGCACAGCCCGACAGTACCTCTGTACTCTGTAGCACAGCCCGACAGTATCTCCTTCCAAGATGCGGTTCGTGACCAATAGCGTGGAGCTCCTCCTGACTGTTTTTCCAAGCCTCCAATCACCGTTGCCTGCCTATAGTCTCTCCAAAAGCAAGCATAAAAGAAGCGCAGCCCTGCAACCCAGCCTGTATGCGATTTTTTTCAGAAATTCCTCCTCTCACCTGCGCTGCGCTGCCCGCCAGCCTTACTTTTCCCAAAAGCAAGAGATAGAGAGAGAGAGAGGGAGAGTGTGTACAAGAGTCCATGATCCTTCGCATGCCGTAGAAACCACAGGAAATGCAATCCTGCCTCCCAAAGAGACATCTGCAACCATGAGCTCAACTGCCTCATCAGGAAGCTCCCGTCCAATCTGGTGTCCATCAACCAGATCAATGAACCATACAGCTTCTGAGTCTCAGAGACATCACACTGCTCACAAGGATCAACACCTGTTACGGTGCACAAGCAAGTCCTGGAAACCGGATGGAACCTGTCAACCACCCCCTCTGAATCCGGAACCACAAAGCCTGGAGAAACCACCTCCTTCTGCAAGTAAGCACCTGTCACCTGCCTGGCTTTCTGAAAGGTCCCCGTGGAAAGAACATCCTTAACTATTGGAAGTTCTATGTCCCGAACACTACGAGACATCAGAGCATAAGTGACCTGTTCAGCTTTCTCTGACTCACGAACACAAGAACTACCAACCTCAGTACTGGAAGGTTCCTGCCAACTGCTGCCATCTACTGGTAGGCTATCCACCATCTGGTCCCAGAAAGCTCGCACCTGCAGCGTATCCACACCTGAGTAGCCATTACCACACTGCCACTCATCACAATCCTGAGGACCTGGGAGAGAGAGTGCTGAAAGCATGTAGACTCCATTCTCCACTCCACCTTCCCAAACCACTTGGCCTATTGCTTTGTCCCGGAGAGCAACAAAATGCTCGTCAAACTCCACCCGTACGCCAGTCTTGCAAACCTGATGCACTGACAACAGATGAAAACCAAGTGCCGGAACATACAACACCTGGGAGGAATGCTTCCCCCCTCTGCCATCGGGAACTATCTCCATCCTGCCCTCACTGTGAACTGGGATAGTGGACGTATCCCCAGTAAGAATATGACCAGAAAGCCTGCAGAGATCCTGTAAACCGGAACGGGAAGGAGTCATGTGCCTGGAAGCACCACTATCGAGAATCCACTCCGGAGTATCCATTGCGGAGAGTCCTCCAATCTCCTCCCTGCCTGAAGAAAATGAAACATCGGTGTCCATCACCTCCAGGTGCACAAAAGCCGGAGTCTTCATGATTGCTGAGGAGTCTTCACCCTTCTCGGTCTTCCGCTTGGGACACTGCCTCCAGTAGTGGCCTTTCTTGCCACAATCATTACAGGTCCTCTCTGCCTTCAGTTTCTCGCGGTCACTAACGGACATCTTCTCAGAAGACTTCTCCGACGAAGCCTTCCCCTTGCCCGTGTTACGGCCTTTCGACCGTTGGCCAGTAAAGGCCTCCGAACCTCCACCCTGAGGAGGGTTCGTGAATCGTTCCTCCTGGTCCAGGACCATGGGCACAAGCTCCTCCCACGTGATGGTGCTGAGCCTGCCACTGGTAATCAAAGAGGAGTAAAATGCTGAGTATGAAGAGGGCAAATGTGACAGCAACGTGATGGCCATGTCCTTTGACAATATCTCCTTCCCAGCCTGAAGAACTTCCTGCTGAAGAGCCTGCAGCTTGTTAATATGCTCCCGCATCGTCGACGACTTTGCACGGCTCATAACCCGCATCTGTACTTCCAAGGAAATCCTCTTCATGGGCGATACCCTGTTGTAAAGTGAGGCCAAATGCTGCCATATACCTCTGGCCAACGTCATATGCTTTACATGATTGATTACCTGTGGTGTGCAGTTGAGGAAAATAAACGAACGGACCCTGGCGTTGACACGATCCCACATTTGTGTCTGGGCCTCCCGGTCCTTTCGGGTTGACGGTAACTCCCCTTCCTCTACTTCCGGCCGCGGAACATCAACAACGACGAAATCGGCGAGATCGTAGGACTCCAGAACGGATTCCATCATCACCTTCCATATGCCGTAGTTGCTCCCATCCAACTGACGGTCCACCGGGAACGTGGGGAGTGTCGGGATCTTCACATGTCTCTCGGCCATCTCAAACAGATCTGCCATAGCGGGGATGTACTCTGAAAAGGGTGGGTAGGTGGGAACAAAGAAGAACTAATACCTGCAAGTGGCTGTCCAGCAAATCAGCCCGCCTTCCTCTTGCTTCTCCTCTTCCCGATCAGCCCAAAACAGTCCACCAATCAGCCACAAAAACAGTCCCCTTCTTGCTCACACAAATCCCAAGACCTATCTAGAGCCTAGGGCTCTGATACCATGTCAGAATATGCAGCGGAGATGATGACCAAATCTGGGAACACGAGCAAAAACGCAGGCAGAAAAACAGCACAAGAGAGAGAGAGATGTATGCGTGTAACTCTGCTCTATATACACAAGAAGATCCCGAGGAACGATACAAATGAGGTATGGGGGCTGAGGACCTATATATACTCCCCTAGAGGGCAGTCGGCCAGCATAAGAAAAAGCCCACGACTGATAAAAAGGTCCACGACTGCATAAATGCAGTCGGCCAGCAATCTGGTGCCCAAAACTGATCAAAACCAGTCGGCCAGCAGCAAGAGTGCCCACGACTGATAAACATCCAGTCGGCCAGCACTGTACTGCTCTTGGCACCCTCTGGCAGCCCTCCCAAGCCTCAGAAAAATGGGAAAAAATAGGGGAAAAATACGAAGTGTGGGGAAAAATGATAAAACACCTCATAAGGGCGGGCACACCCACAACAAAGGCCCTGGTGTATAAAACTGGACAGGAGATGACTTCTAACAGTATATTGCACTAGTACACATAGTGCACTTAGTACATTAAAAGTACTAAGTGTACTATGTACTATAACTTATGGGCTTGTACACACTATAAGGGTGGGCATAATGCCTTTACCCCAACACGGTGCTACAAGGCAGAGACATAGGCCTATTGCTTTCTCTCGCTCTCCCTCTTTAGCTCCTGGAAGATTGGTTGGTTGCTGGTTGCAGAGCATACAGGCGCCTAGAGATTCTCTCACTGGTTCTCTCTCTCTCCCGGCTGCAAGACAAGAGGACAGGGATAGTACGAGGCTTTTCCTCGTGTCTTTTCTCTCTTGTGGAAAGTGACATAAAGACTGTAAGTTTCTCTCTCTCTTTGTGAGCAAGTGGGACTGAAGGTGATGTCTTATGGAGTCTCTCTTTTCACTGGCTCAAGACTGTTCTAGAGTGGTTCTCTCTAGCCCTTTGTGAGAGGAAGGGTTTGGCAGTTCAGAGGGTGGAAACAAGACAAGATTGTGGGCTGATTTGGATGAGTTTGTGGACTATTTTCATGGCTGAGTTTATGGCTATGTGCATGGTTCAGTCAGATGCATATCTAAGGCCTCATGGATGTACAGACTTAGTAGATTAGAGGAGTTAACAGTGTGGTGTTCTTGGGACACAAGGCTGTGTAACCTCTATGCTAAGAGGTCCTGAGGATTGGATTGGCATATTGGACTTGCAAACATACGAGCCATGGATGGCCATGTTGTAATCATCTAAATCTTTTCCATTGAAATTGAATAAAGAAATACTGAAAGAGGCGCTAAGCTTTGGGGCCAACAGGTGTCGCTCTCTTTCTTGTTTTGGAGCACTCTAGCTCTTGTTTATTTGTTTATTAGCTAGACTACAATTGGATTGGGTGACTGCTAGTCTACCGCACTTTGGTTTCTACTAGAGGCCGGTTTCAAGGTTCCGTTGCCGGGACCATCATCGAGTTTCTTAAGGGGTGAGCTCGTGGTTGTCTCGAGGAAAGCCATCGCGCCATTGTACTTGTTGTACCAGCCTTTGTACCTGTTGTACCAGCCAATGTATTGGCTGTACTAGTCCTTGTACTTGTTGTACTTGTTGTACCACCCATTGTATCGGCTGTACCAGCTTCTGTACTTGCTATACCAGCCACTGTACCTGCTGTACTAGTCATTGTACATGTTGCATTCAATCAAGTTCATAATTCAGTTCATTCATCTAGCATCAGTAGAAGCATGTAGAAAAGGGGCCAGAAGGTCAACCCCTTGGGGATGAAGGCCCACACATGTACAAGCATTCATCAACCTTTTTGTACCATCTATAAATAAAGAAAACCTTGACATCATCTCTTCTTCTCTCTCCTCTGTCTTAATCATGTTTATCTCAGCATCCTATTCTTAATTAGGCTTAGGGCTATGGAAAGACTTCCCTATGGAAGTATGGTATACAGGTCTATGGATTCCTAGACCTTTCTTCTAGGGATTTGGAGCCATCCTCAGGTTTATGGATTATGTTTATGACTCCCTTTTACTGGGACTGGTTATTCTTTTTGGCTCCCTTTATTTGGGACTGCATTGGACTTATGGGACTGTTTTGTCTCGCCCATTTATTTTGGAACATGATTATGATATTTGGACTTGTGGGATTGTTTTGGCTCGTCTATTTATTTGGGACATGGATTCTTTCAGTTATATTGGATTTTTGAGACTCTGTCGTCTTGCACACTTGATGGGACTTGATTATATCTTGGATATATGGCTTGAAGCTTAAAGTTGCGGACAACTTTTAAGAAGCTCGGGAGGATGTCACCAGCCTTGACATTTCCCAGTATGAAATGGGTCTGGTGGATTCCTAAATATTTCAAAAGTACAAGCTTTGGGAATGGGGGTTAACTTGGAACACACTCCTAAAATTTAGGAGAGTTGCTATTTTTGGCCCGACTCGGATGGAAATTTTGCTCGCGTCATTATGTCTAGAATTGAGCAACTACCAAGAGTTGCCAAAGTACCCATGACAAATGGGCTACGAGCTGGGGTATTTTTAATGGTCAATTGTTTTGCGAAACCCTTGGGCCCTCCCGGAAGTTACAATAAGTATAGAGCTGTTGATGAGCCATTGGGACAAAACAGGCTATGGGAGAGAGGCCAAGTAGCCCGGAAGTAGGCCACCTACCAAAATAATGCAAATTACAGAAAGTAGGCATATTACTTTGTGGTCTATATCTTATACAAATCCTTGATCTGTCTTGAAGTCCATAGTCAGTCCTTATGAACCGCCTGAGCAGCAACAAGTAAGGGCTTCCTACTGCATGAGACTTCAAGAGAGAAGGTTTTTGTGCTTTGTTCACAGCTGTAGAATTGTGCTTTAAAGACGTTCAAAGATCCATGCTTTTGAAGAGTGCACCTTGACATTGATATCTTTGCAAATGCTGAGGTAGCTGCTGGATCCCCCATTGATATGCATGCAAGTTTTGAAGCATGGTACCAGTACACTTATTTATGCCCATGTTTTGATTTCATGGTATACTGATAGCTTGAGGTTTTCATGTGGTTTCACAGAGGGGAAAGCTTTATTCGTCTAGCAAACAAGTTATGGTGGCAGAGCTTGTGCATCACAAACCTCAAATACTTGATTCTTATATTCCCAGCTGCTGTGACAACACTATCTGGTTTCGTCACCTTTCAACTTTAACTTCAGCAGCATCAGTAGCACAGTTAGAGGGCGACTTACCTGTTTCGGATATGCTAGTGGATTCATTTGGTAGAAAACACACATATCTACGTGTTTCTGTGACTGAACGTTGCAATCTCCGATGCCACTATTGCATGCCAGCTGAAGGAGTGGACCTTACCCCCAACACAAACCTTTTATGTCAAAATGAGTTGAATCGGCTGGCAAAGCTGTTTGTTTTAGCAGGAGTGGATAAAATTCGTCTCACAGGAGGGGAGCCAACTGTCCGGCCTGATATTGAAGAGTTGTGCAGAAGCTTGAGGGCTTTGCCTGGATTAAAGACATTGGCAATGACAACCAACGGACTAGTCCTGGCAAGAAAACTCCCACAGCTTAGAGCTGTAGGGTTGGATTCTTTGAATATTAGTCTTGACACCTTGGTACCAGCAAAATTTGAATTTATAACAAGGCGGAAGGGGCATTCTAAAGTCATAGAAGCTATTGAGGTGGCTTTAGATCTAGGCTACAATCCTGTAAAGGTATGTCTTTCTTCACCTATTGTGCTCACTGCAAAGACATTTAGATTCATGAAGTTTTTCTTTGAATTCTATTTGAAGTTGCTTATGTTGGGCTCTCTGCAGGTGAACTGTGTTGTTATGCGTGGCTTCAATGAAGACGAGATTTGTGATTTTGTTGACCTGACAAGGGATAAGGCGATTAACGTTCGATTTATTGAGTTTATGCCATTTGACGGAAATGTCTGGAATTCTAAAAAGCTCATCTCTTTTTTTGAGATGAAGGAAATCATGGTAGGTTATATAATGGTCCTTGTGACTCCTCTCAAGATATAAAAAAACATGTATGTATGTATATATGTATGTGATCCTTGAGAGTCTTCATTATGAATTTTCAGGCCAAACGATTTCCTTCTTTAGAGCGGTTAAAGGATCATCCATCGGATACAGCAAAGAATTATCAGGTGGAGGGTTTTAAGGGCACCGTTTCTTTCATAACGTCCATGACAGAGCATTTTTGTGCTGGCTGCAATCGATTGAGGCTTCTCGCAGATGGTAATTTCAAGGTGTGCCTTTTTGGTCCTTCCGAGGTATGTTCCATCAGCTCTCTCTCTCTCTCTTCACGGGAAAAATGAGAGTAAAAAAGAAAATGCAGAGGGTAACAAAAACTGTTTGAGAGAGGACGTCAACGTGGGGGGAAAAAACAAATTTAGGCTGTTTGCCCCTTAGAGGCCTTTTTCACGGCAGCCTTGAAGCCGCCTATAGGAGTAAGGATAGAGGATGCCGCGTGAGTGATCTAAGGCGTCCACCCACTAAGAGGCAAAGATAGGTAGCCCGATTTAAGAGTGGACATGCTAACACATCATGGCCTATCCTCAACATAGAGGAACTTGTCGTGAGGCTCACAACAATATATATTGTTGGAATGGAGGCAAAGGTAGCAACACGCTCAGAGATGCTGAGAAGCACACCACCAGATTGATGAGAATGAGTGAAGTACAAGTGAAGTGACATGATAAGGTCACACACTGACTCATAAGAGCATACACATGCTTGGGGGAAAAAACCTCCTAAGGAGGGAAAAAGTGTTTCCGCTCATTATTAGCTTATGTCCACACATCACTACCATATAAATGGCTACAAATCACCCCTGTAGTGATGATGTGAACATATACATGGATCATGTGGCTGATGAATCCTCAAATGCAATAAGCTCAAAGTTGTGCGAAAAGATTTTAACTTCTCTTGTGAAAGAGCCTTCGTGCACATTGTTGTGTGTAGAAACATAAGCGAACCGAATCTCTCTTGCAATGAGCCTCTGCCTGACATAATGATAATGCTAGCAATAGGCTTACAGTCTTTAAGACCTTATTGTGTAAGTAGTCTTTGTATGTACTTTGATTGCAACATCACATTACCATCATCATGCTACATAAACTGTATGGCCCAAAAAGCCCAAATCTGTCATCTCAAATGACAAATGTAATTTAGCCTTGAAGGTTGGAACTTTCTTCTCATTAGGGCTTGTGAGCAGCATGTCATCAACAATAATATGTGACTTATAAACAATTCTTACTCCTCTTTACATAGAGGGTACTCTTTGTTGGACAGTTGCAAAGACCATTTGCAATCGAATAAGCATTTATCTTCTCGTACCATGCTCTGGGTGCCTGCTTAAGGTTATATAAAGCTTTTCTTAACCTCTAACTGCTTGTGCAAGTAGGCTACACGTACCTTATTATGCACTTTATAATGTCTACAGAAGTCCAAAATTACCTATGAGATCCAATACATTATTGAAAGGCCTTGTAGGTCTTGAGTTGAATCTATGGTCCAGAAAAACCAACATAAATGAAAGCATCCTACTAGTCAACCCGTAATTTTGAGAGAGAGAGAGAGAGAGAGACGTTTTTGTCAATGTGTTTAAATGAATGCCAATAACAGGTTAGTCTCAGGGATGCAATAAGAAAAGGAGCAGATGATGATGCCTTGAGAGAAATCATCAGTGCAGCAGTAAGTGTTCAATCATATTTTGGCAATGTTAAATGTTGCAATCCTTGCTCGACATTTTAATGTTTTTGTGGTGTTAGTAGACACTACACTGTGAAGTGTTACAGTTCCTCCTCTGGTCAAAGAGTTCTACATAAGAAATATATTTTGTAGGCTGTGGCACATAGTCACAGGGAATGGGCATTTTTAGACTCGGGAATGTTGGGGATGGCAGCATCTTCCCGTTCCCATTCCCGTCCCATGTAACTCTATAGTATTCTCAATCTTTTCCGTCCCCGTTCCCCATCCCCATTTCGCGTCCCATGTGACTATGCTGTGGCATGTAGGCGAGTAGTTAAAGTGATTGAACTCTTGAGCGGGATCTCCGGTTCAATTCTCACTTGGTTGACCTGGGCAGACTTGCAACATCTACACTTGTCTTGCACCACCACCACCACCACCTATTATGTGGATTTGATAGTATATGAAAAGGATCATTGGGCAGCATGTAGGTAGAAACTAGTTGAGAGAGAGAGAGAGAGAGAGAGAGAGAGAGAGAGATTGTAAGAATTTGATAATGCTAGTACAGGTCAAGAGAAAGAAAGCTGCTCATGCAGGCATGTTTGAGCTAGCTCGGACACCTAATAGGCCTATGATTCACATTGGTGGCTGATGGCAAGGTTGAGGATCCAGCGTTTTAACACTTTTAGAGATCCCTTGATGTTTTGAGTATTCTCGTTGTGGGAGCTCTTCACATAGAAGCGGGACATGCTTTTGGCGGAGGTAAAAGGTCAGCATTTAGCCCTAATATCAAATTGTATGAATATGGTGAATATATATTCAGTGCAATTGGGGCATGTAGCCTGATGATTCTCCACCCAGGCTAAGTACCTGGGTTCAATAACTGCCAGCCTACACTCGCTGGACACAGGAGCTTTCTGATGCTTGGAAGAAAGATGATGTTTGTGGTTCTCATCCATTTTTCTTGCGTGTTTGGTCAAAACAAATATAATGTGATGCTAATGTGGCACACATGACATGACGACCTGCTTATGTTCATAGAAACCTCTAGAAACAAAGGGTGAACATCAGAGGCATCTAGATGCATACCGACACGCATGTGCTGATTTAGATTGCCAACACATGTATGTAAAGTCAAATAATTTGTTGTGATCCAAAGCTTGCAGCTCAGAATGCTGAATTGCTTCATGTTGTACACTAGTACATGTTATACTTTCTAGGTTGAATACCAGGTGAAAATTTATTCGAAAGTTGTTAACGTGCTTCTGCTACTGATTTTATTTCCACCACTAAAACATTCATGATGTCATTTATACTTGGACCATACTACATATTCAACAGGATACTATTGTATGCTCTCTCTCTCTCTCTCTCTCTCTCGGTTATCTTGTCTCTTCACATGATCACTATTATGTATGTAGCTAGTTGTTTCATTTCTCTTCTCTTTTTCATGGTTAGTTACCTCATGAAACTATTGAAACTCATTTCGGTGTCATAGACTCCTTGGGTCTTTTGTAGACGTTTAATCTCTCTCTCAAACGATCTATCTTGAACTCTTGAAATAATAAGAATCGACTGATTCTCTGCCTACTGAAAGAAATTTTTAAAAGGTAAAAAACATAATGATAAACAAGGTGACCCACATGTTGCCACGGCATCAAGTTTTGCTTGTATGCATATGTGAATACATGTGTGCGTATGTGTATGCATCTATGCATATGTATATATGTGCAAGCGTATGTCAGTGTGTGTGTGCGTGTGTGTTCTTATGTGTGTTGTGTGTTTGTATATGCCTGTGTGTGTGCATGTGTGTGCATGTGTCTGTGTGTGACTCTCTCATATAGATGCATATCTGTGTGTCTCGCATGCTTTCTTTTTATGTGTCTGTCACGTACATAGGCACAACCCTCTCTCACACACCTACACATGCACTCTCTTCTCACACCCGTCTTGCATACACTCTCACACACATAAATCTCTCTCTTTCTCTCTCTCTCTCTCTCTCTCTCTCTCTCTTTCTCACACACACACACACACACACACACACACTCCACACGTACTTGTGGCTGTGTACGTGTACATGTGTGTGTGCTTATATATAATAGTATTAATATAATACTATTATATATTTGCTATATGTATATTATATCATTATTATAATATATTATAATATATTTATTATGTCTTTAATTTTTTATTTAAATCTATGTATTATATATATATATATATATATATATATATAATATCCTTACTTATTATATGTTTACATATTGTTATTATATATATTTGTATTCTATATATTTTATATATCTTTATAGTTTTGTATTATATTATTTTCTTCTCTTAACATACCTCTAGACTCCTCTCTTTCTCCCTTTCCTTTCCCCACCCCCTCTCCACCCTCCTTCCTTTGCCCCAACACGTGGCTCCTCCCCTACTCCATCACACCTCCTCCTCTCATTCCCCTTCCCCATGAAACCCCCTTCTCTCTTTTCCCAACACTTGGCCCTCTTCCAAACGCCACGTGTTCCTTCCCCTTCTAGAAACTTGTGCATAATAGATAGTATAGATCTTTTTCTTCTTCTATAGCTTATTTGGGAGATGCCATGTGGTGGCTCCTTCTTTCTTTTGTTCTTCTACACTGCACTACTCTTCTACCATACTACTAAACCACACATTGGTGTGGCATAAAGTTTTGCTTGTATGCATATGTGCATACATGTGTATGTGTATGCATCTATGCATATGTATACATGTGCAAGTGTATGCTAGTGCTTGTGCGTGTGTTTTTATGTGGTGTGTTGTATATGCGCGTGTGCACGTGTGTGTGCATGTGTGCATGTGTGTGCAACTTTCTCATGTAGATGCATATCTGTGTGTCTTTCTCTCACATGCACTCTCTTTATGTCTCTACCATGTACATAGACACAACCCTCTCTCACAAACATTCACACACACACATACTCCACACGTACGTGTGGTTGTGTACACATAACACGTACATGTGTTTATATATAATAGTATTAATATAATACTATTATATATATGTACTATATGTATATTAATTTATATATTATTATTATAATATATTTACTATATATATGTTTTTATAATTTTTAATCTAAATTTATATATTATATTATATTATATTATATTAGTATAGATTAAATATATATATTTATTTGATATTCTTACTTATTACATGTTTATATATTGTTGTAATATATATTTTATACTTATATATTATATATGTTTATAATTTTGTATTGATTTAATTGTTTCTCTCAATATATTCCTACACTCCCCACTCTCGCTTCCCCCAATGTGGCCTTCTCTCTCTCTCTCTCTCTCTCTCTCCTCTGTTCCAACTTGTGATTTCTCTCCTCCCCCATCACATCCCCTTCTCTCTTTTGCCAACACTTGGTCCTCTTCTAAACACAATATGTGTCCCCTCCCCTCCCAAAAACTTGTGCATAATAGATAGTATAGATATCGATAAATATATTATACACACACATAGAAACATACACATATACGCACACACATCTTCTTCTTCTATAACTTATTTGGGAGATGGCACGTGGCGGCTCCTAGGTGTCCCACATGGTAGCTCTTCCTTTCTTCTCTTCTTCTACACTATACTACTCTTCTACCATACTACTAAAAAGTAGGTGACTCGTGAGTTGGTGCAACAGTTTTGCTTGTATGCATGTGCACATATATGTGTGCGTACATAATTGTGTGTATGTGTATGAATCTATGCATATGTATGTATGTGCATGTGTGCATGTGCCTGTGTGCGACTTTCTTATATAGATGCATATCTGTGTCTCTCTATCACACATGCATTCTCTTTATGTATGTCATGGCACTACCCTTTCTCACATACATACACGTATACATGCACTCTCTCTCTTCTCACACCCATCTCACATAAACTCACACATTAAAACTCTCTCTCTCACTCCACCCTCCACACGTATGTGTGGTTGTGTGTACACATACATGTGTGTGTGTTTATATATAATAGTATTAATATAATGCTATTATATATTTACTATAGATATATCATTATTATAATATATTTACTATATATACCGTTAATTTTCTTATTTAAACTTGTGTTATGTGTGTGTGTGTGTGTGTGTGTGTGTGTTACTATATATTTAAAATATATATTTATTTAATATCCTTACTTATTATATGTTTATATATTGTTATGATATATATTTGTATTATATATATTTTGTACTTATATATTATATATGTTTATAGTTTTGTATTATATCATTTATTTAAATTTTCTTCTCTCAACATATCCATATACTCCTTTCTCTCTCTCTCTCTCTCTCTCTCTCTCTCTCTCTCTCTCTCTCTCTCTCTCTCTTCCCCAATATGTGACATCCACTCTCTCTCTCTCTCTCCCTTTCCCCAATATGTGACATCCACTCTCTCTCTCCCTCCCTCTCTCTCTCTCTCTCTCTCTCCTCTTCCTTAACACATGGCTCCTCCTGTTCCCTAGCACACCCCCTTCTCTCTTTTTCCTACGCTAACTCTTGGCCCTCTTCTAAATGCCACGTGTTCCCTCTCTTCTCAAAAACTTGTGCATAATAGATGATATAGATATAGATAGATATATTACACACACACACACACACACACCCACCCACCCACATACTATAATGTTATGGGCTACCACACCTTTAAAGAAATAACTCTAGGCATTCACCTTTGGAAGAAGCAATACATCACAACTGTTGTAGAGAACTTACCAATACTTCGAGCTTGTGTCCCTTGAGGTCTCCAAGCTCACTTCGAGAAGCTCAAATCCTCCAAGTTTCACCTCCACGCTATCACCATAGAATCGCACACACCACCACATAAGGCAATCTCTCTCTCTCTCTCTCTCTCTCTCTCTCACTTCTCTACACAAGCATACAAGCATAGAAAAGGTACATGTACTAGAGTACACTCTCACACACTCTCTCAAGATAAGGCAAGAACTCTCATAGCACAAAGGGAGATTGTGTCCATTCATCATGAGAAAATACCTTAAACACAATTGGCTCTTATTCACACTTGGACATCCAAGACTTACTAACTAAGGCCTTGGGTGGCTAATATCTCATAATGTTACAAATTTTATAGTGCCTTTGCATGACACTTATTAATCTCCTCAAATGGAGGAGCATAATTGTTAATCCTAATGGGATTAACATCCCCCCCTACCTGATGTAAGTACTGTCCTCAGAACCTATTATCGAGACCTAAAGACCTGGTCGTCGAACTCATACGATAGAAGTTGCGACGTAACTGAAGCTTTTTAAGGGTTCTTCTGAATGCAAATTATGATCTCCAAAACCCATTGTCTACTATATCTTCAAATGTTACATGCATGTAAGCTAGTAAACAACTGAGGCAATGGTAGTATAACATTATGTCTCTATCAGTTGGACCTTAGTTCAAGTCGAATAGTAGTTGATTTACATCATATCCATCATATCTCTCTTTGGGCTGGTTAATAAGAACCACTATCAACTTTAAAAATCATACACTGGCCACAATAACGAGATGTAGGATGATGCGACACCATGCATGTATCCATGTAAGCAAGTGTTGCCTTTATTGTCCTATATCTGAAAATGTTGTTGGTAAAAAGAGAGGAAAGTTGTAGCAGATATGTGAGTCCTGCTGCTTTGCATTATGGAATTCCAGTGGTGTCCATCTTCGTTTCAGTGGCATATATAATGGAGCCACTCTTTGTGTGGGCAGAGCACACCTGTACTAGTGACTATATTCTAGAATTGTTAAGTACTTCTGCTGCCATGCTGGCTGTATACCGAAATCTTCAATTTTGGGGTTTACATCCTCTATGGCAATGGTTGTATAGCCCCCTCGTGTATGAACAAGATGTGCCTTTCTTCACCTACTACGGAAGAAGTAGACTTGATCATGAATGTTACAATCTTGATTTCAACAAGTAAATATGCCAAATGAGGATTAGCCAGCTTTGTATGCCTTGCCACATTTGCCCATAAGGTGCCTTCACCAGCTAAGGGCAATAGTTCTTCTAACTTCGGCTTTGGTGCTCGAAGAGGATATGGTACATAAGGTTGTTTTGTAGATGTAATGTCAGAGTAAGCTTCTGGTAGGATCCGCCTTGTAGGTTCAAATGGTGTTATTTGCAGCAACACCTTGAATATTAACTTCGTCTTCAACAATGGATTTCCTGCGCTCTGATGAATTCTTTGTATTCTGTAGTAGACAAAGACTCAAGAACAGTATCATTAGTAAAAGGCTCAAGAGTATCTTGTGGTAGAGTGTGACTAATCTCTTGAGTTGTGGTGGAGACAAGTAGGGTGCCGGAAACTCCTCGGGGGGCAAGAGTGTTAGTGGAAAATTCTAATGGATTAGAAGGAAGACTAGAGAATATACAATCTGCTTGAGACTCGATAGGAGGAACACTCGGGTATGGATTTAGTAATTTACTTGCTAACAGTGGAAAACACAAGATAAGTTGGATGAGGAGATGAACTTGAGGTTTCCTCTTGACCTTCTCTAGAACTAGGGGGTGGGTGGGTGAGCTTGTTAAGCTTCATAAACTCTTGTAGTTCCATGATGTCCTCAAGAGATATGTTAGGATATTCGATGTGTATTTTATCAAAGTTATAGACTACAATTGTCAGCATGGCTTCTAGATGTTTATGTATATTATGATAAAGTTTAAGAATGCCAAAAGGATGATAGAAGGTAGATTCATAGAGATTTAAGTGTTGATGGGTATTATATACCTCTAACCATCCATGACTGATTATCCATTGGTAACTTCGAGCTACAACCTCGTAATTGGTCGATGTATCAGGAATATCATCTGGTACAAACAGGTCTAGTTTATTGACATTGTTGTCCAAGATGTCTGAGTTTTGCAACACCTGACACCAACTACGCACGTTGAGTACAATTGGGTGTAATGGATAGAAGAAGACATCTTTGGGATCAGTTAGTACTAGGTTTCCCCGAAAGATACCCATAATAATGGTAGGGTTAGCTCATGTTCTGTATTTTATCTAATTAGTGTCAAATCTCCCAGGCTTAAATCTTTAGACAAATTTATTTCATATTGTAGTAAAGAGAGTGTTAGTGTAGTCAAAAAGAGAGTCAAAGTTTGAGGAGGGGCCCGAGCAGTCTCACTGGCAACAACGAACCTATCTCCGCCGAGGCTCACTCAAGAAGTAGGCGCAACTCGTCGGGTAGGCTCCTATCTTTCACTTTGTTCCTAGATAGCTAGTTGGTGCTCCAATTCCTGTATCCTTGAGTCTTGGTGGTTAGAAGATCTGAGATGGCCATTTCTCTAACCACTATCATTGCCTCTAATTCCTAAAATCTTTGTGTTGCAGCTTCTTGTGCCTGTCTAGCCGAGGCTTCCAACTTTTGAGTCTCTTCAATCTTCTGAAGCCTTTCAGCTGCTCTGCTGCCAATGCTTGGCTGGCTCTTTGGGTAATATGTAGCATTTCCTGTTTGTGGGTATTCATCAGTTTCTCCATCTCCAAAGATTTGGTATTGATTGTCTCATTCATGGCCCTTACTTTCTCTGCATTGGCTTTGTTTATTTGCTCCTATTCTGTCTAAAGCGGGAGCACTTTTTGATTAGCATCTTTGAGGGTTGCAGATATAGATGTCAAGTTCTTTTGTAGTTCTTCTTCCTTGGCCTGGAATGTACTTTGGATCTCCTGAAGCTTTTGAGCATGGATATTTTCCCGTTAAATAATGTGCGCAACTTCTTTTTGAATTTGTTCTTTTGCTTACTCCATTTGCGTCTTTAGGTCTGTATTTTCTTTAATTCTTTATACTATTGTCTGACTGAGAACTAGATTATTTCTTTCCAGCGCTTGGTATCTTGCTTCTTGCTCTTCGACAGCCTTTGAGCTTTATAAGATTACATCTTTATGAGTTCCTTCTGCTATTGCCAAGTGTTCTTCCTAGAGTTTTTGAACTTGGTTTGTGGCATCCTGGACCTGTTTCCATAGTGCTACATTGTTGCGTGACGAGTGAAGATCAATGCAAGGATGCAACAAAAAGATGCAAGCAGGAAAACAAGTGACATTCTTATTGAGGGCTCTTGTAAAGAGTTCCAAGTTGTAGATGAGTGTGGGAGTGGGCTTGACAATAATCCCACATGGAAACTTTTGGGAGTTTTAGAGTTTTTGTATAAAAAGTGGCTCATTTCAGAGCTTAGGGACACATTGGGCTAAACTCATGTTTGAGCTCTCTTGAGACTAGCTCTCCCTCTTTTTTCATAGAGGTGCAAGCTCTTCTCTCTCCCCATCTACATTATTGTATGAGCAATACTCTTTTTTTAATTCAATGCAATGAGTTGATGTTTGTCTCTCTTCTCATGTCTATTCTCTAGTGTGTATGTTTCTTTGTTGATAGCTTCAAGGTTTGTGTGCATGCTAGGGAAGTAAGTGCTTGAGAATGAAGTATGCTTTGAGCTTGTGTATGCACTAGCTTAGCTTTCTTCTTGTATTGGATGCATGAATGAGTGGGATGATGAGTGAATGAGTATGGCAAGATTGAGTTTGTGTGTGTGTTAAGTCTATGTCAATGGTAGTAGTATTCTTAGCATTCTCTCCATTTGTTACCTTGAGATGAGTGTAGACAAGACACAAGCTAGATACTTCTTATGATGTGACACCCACAATATATAGGTGTGTAGTACAAGAGATAGTAGCCACGCTGATATGTGGGACAAATAAGATGCCACATGGCAAACACACAAGGTTTCTGATAAACTTAAGCCTTTGGATTTCCTTTGCTCCAGTACTTCCCTGATAGGAAACTATTGCTCTTTTCGTTGTTTTGATAGATGCTCTTAAATGATCATCTCTTGGGTTAGTGGTCCGTAATATTTTTTAAGCTTGCTTCCATTGATAAAACCCTCCATTTGTACATCCTCAATTGTTTCAATTTTGACTAATCCTATAGCTGTGATTCCGGACACTCGAAAAGGTCCTAATCCTCTGTACTTGAGTTTCTTTTTTCTGGTGCTTCCAACACCATACATGAGGAATCAACACTCAACACGCCATATACAAAGATAAGAGTACACACACTATGAAAAGGTACTCAACCAAATACATACTAGGGTTCTCTATAGTGTGAACCCAACTAAATGAGCTGGCGCTATAACTATGCCAGTCTCTAGAATGGCTGTCACACAGCCAGGAAGAAGCTAAGGAAAGAGAGGCCAAGGCCAAATAGATACTCTAGGAGAGAGTATTACATGTGAACATGGCTTCGCTAACCCTCCTTGGTGATGAGGATGACCCGGACATTAAGGCAACACGGCTCAGGGTGAAAGTCTCTATGACTAAAAGTCATGCAACGAGCATTGCATTAATAAATACGAGATAATCTGATCTCTTATGAGACATGGGAAGCTCTAGATAAACCACACCTTGAGGCCACCAATGCACAAGTACGAAGTGTGCATTAGTCAACTACCAAAGCTGTGGGATTTCTAAGAGTTAATATTTCCATTAGAAATAATCCCTTGGTTGGAAAGGTTTTTGCTATGCCTACAGGATCTATGGAGGAAGAAATGACCCTTGGACGATCCTAGATTTGCACCAGTAATTATAATATCTAGTGGGAAAAGAGGGATGCACAACTTAACGAGGGCGACAATATCATTACCGTGCCCTTATGGAGCCCAATAAACAAGGGAAAGCAGGCTATGATTGATGGTATGGAAACACTATTGCCAAATAAATCAGCTTAAGTACCAGAGAAAGCATCAACCCCACAGTCCCTACGCAAAAACAGCCAAAGTCACGAGTAATTTAGCAGTGGGTGCCTAAAAATCAACTCTGGGCCTAGATATACAGTGATGCAAAAAGGAGTAATTGAGGAATCATGGAAAAAGTTCAAGCTAAAATAAGGGGCAGAGATGGCCTTCCAATGGTAGCCACAACAGTATTCCAAACGAAGCCACCATCTACAAGGCACTCAAAAGGCACTCAAAAGCAATGGATTCAAAGGGATTTGCTAGCTTCATAAGGCTATTACTAAGGCAATACAACAATATGGGTGCCAAAATCCCACCCAAAGTTGAGTGCTGCAAATACCTTCAGAAACACAGGAAGGGGCAGTAAGAGAAACCAAAACCAATTCCGAGCTAAAATAAATGTTAGGAAAGCACAAAAATTGGTTTGGAGAAAGAAGTCAATTCAACACGATGAACTAAAGATAGCACTTCCGCCAACTGTACCCACCAAAATAAAAGAGCTGGATAAAGTTAAGAAGAAAAGAAGAGAAAAGGTGCAACCAAATGAGACGAAGACAAATCCCAATCAACAAGATCTAGTAGAGGCACTCTTCAGTTGGATGAAGGGAAAGATCAAGCACTCTCACATGGAGCTAAAATGATTGCAACAACAAATACCCAAAAGTGCCAAAGTACCACCTTGGTTTTCGTGGCAATAAACAAAAAATAAGTACAAAGGTATCCATTACTCAAAAATGGATAGAAGGTAAAAATGTTTAATATTCATGCCATGAATCATGATCATACGCTTCATTCAACAAACTTTTGACTACACGATTGAGTGTTTGAGCATGAAAGGAACATAGGGTATCAACCTTGCACACACTCAACAAAAACAATTCACGTCGTGAAACAGTTCAAAACAATTCACATCATGAAATAGTCCAAAATAGTTCACGCCATGAAACAGTCTGAAACAATTCATGTCGTGAACTGATTCTAAATGGTTCACGCCGTGAACCACCTTACTACTTCACGGCATGAAACAGTCACCTCCCTCGACCAATCATGGAATGCCACATGGCATACTTCATTAAGACAGCCACCCAAGCAGACGACCGCACCATAAAATTAATTTTTTTTCTTATTTATGCATTCTAATTTTTGCAATTCTTCAACGTGTGTATCGCCAACAAGCATTGCCTTTCACAGCACTCGATTCCCAAGTGCTCATCTGCCTGCGTATTCGGCAACTTCGGGTTGAGGTGAGAGCTTGTGCCTTGCCTGTGTGTTCTTTTTTTCTATTTCTTTCTTTCTTTTAAGTATCAAATTGCATGTAATGATTAATTCTTGCAAACGATCCAAACTGTAATTGTTGCATGTGTGTGTTTGATCTTGTATTCTACACTCAAGACATAAGATAATAACTCACAATTTAACTCTCAAAAAATGATCAAAAATCACAAGTTACACAAGGACTTGGTCAAAAAAAAACTGCACTCTCATAGTGCATAAACCTACACATTGCATAAACCTGCACTCTCAAGTGCATAAACCTACACATTGCATAAAACTGCACTCTCAAGTGCATAAACCTACACTTTCAATGGTGCCTAAACCTGCACTCTCAAAATTTTAACATTCTCACGATCTCACGGTTTTAACTACCTCACGGTTTGAACCTTTTCACGGTTTCAACCATCTCGCGGATTAACAACCTCATGGTTTTAACCTTGTCACAATTTCAACCATCTCATGGATTGTCTCATAGTTTAACCATCTCACGGATTAACTACCTCACGATTTCAACCTTCTAACACGGTTTTAACCATCTCACGGATTAACTGCCTCATGGTTTTAACCTTCTAACGGTTTCAACCATCTCACGGGTTTCGTACCTTGCTATCTCATGGGCAAAATTCCTACACTCTCACGATTTGCACCTTCTCGTCTGTAGACTTGTACCTTGTTATTGCTCATCGATTATAACACTCACACATACTCATTTTCAAAAAACAAAGAAGAAGAAGAAGAGGCAACAACCACATGCTCTCACCAGTCATATGACTGAATTTCTTATCATTATTACAGATGTCGACCTCCGCTACCTCTGAACCGGAAGTCGAGGATCCAATAGTCACACAAGCTAGTGCAACTGGGTCACCTATAAGCATGAAGAAGAGACCATCACATGGCCCAAAACTAAGCTATTTGGGACAGTGTGCACAAATGTTCCATGGATCAATCATTAGCAAGGATGTCCATACTACCCATGGGAAGATAGCTTTGTAGTACCATAGCCCGGACTATTTGCAGATCTTGGAAGAATTTGAAGTCACGGACAAGCTACAGAAAGTAGGCCTGGAAAACGAATGGCAGCATGTCTCCCCCATACCATCAATCCAGAATTGTGTGTAGAGTACCTAAAGTCCTATGACAAGGCCACTAAGAGAGAGAATGGTACCAAAGCAGATGGAACCACAACAGGTCCTACTCTCAGAGGAATTGATCCGGAAAGCCTTACAATTACCACCATCGATAAAGATCCACTCTCACAATTTCAAAAAGATGCCTTTGGACGCAATGCTGAAGAAAAGCTCTTACAATTCCAATGAGGCTGAATACAAAAATATCAAGGATGAGGTGATAGAGAAAGCTTGCAGAGCCATGTCTCTCATTATGCAGGTAAAGCCACTTGACCGCTACAACAGGGTTCCTCTTAACAAAATTACCAAGATGCATGAAGAAAAGGAAGATGAATGGGCCTCGTATATATATAGGGAGATGGAAAACTACTTAAAGGCGCACCAGTCCCCTCAAAGATTTGCAATCCTTACTTACTTTCCAAGGTGCTAAATCATGTGGCACAAATCCCTATTCCAGATCTAATGCACGAAGAATAGGAACAACAAACAGCATAGGTAGAACTACTAGCACTCACCTCTGGAGAGTTGCAAGAAGGGCAAGCATTATTAAAAGGCACAAAGGAAATCGTAAAGGAGCTCAACAAGAGTAGAAAAAAGAAAACTGATAGGAAGATGCGGCTCAGGGAATAATATCTGGTGTTGCGGAGGAGTCACAATTCCTATAAGACCATGTGATGCAATTAGTCGGGTTTCATCAAGTTTTTCTAAGTCAACCAACCTTTTGGCTAATGCATTCTCAGTTAATCGTTCTTGCACTGCAATTGAAGGCTTAGAACTAAGTACTCCATAGGCATTACCGCCTCAACACCATAAGCTAAACGAAAAGGAGTATATGTCATCGTATGATGTTCGATATGCCCATAAAGCTACAATTAGCTTATGTTCCCAATCCGTGTGACTTTCTTCTAATGTTTTGGTCAAGATAGTACACACAAAATCTTATTTGTACTTTGCGCTTGACCATTTGCCTATGTGGATAATAAGGGAATGACTTCCGGTGGGACTACAAGGAATCCAGCAAGTAAGTGATCAATCACCTCGTTAATGAAATGTGAACCACGATCACTGACTAATTTCAATGGACAGCCGAATTTCAAAATGATTTGTTCATATAAGAACTTAGCCATTATTCGTGCATCAGCTCGCTTCCTTAGAGACTCTACCTCTGCCCATTTTGTGAAATAGTATGTGGCCACGATCACATATCCTGAAAAGATGCAGGGGGGAAGAGAGCTTGAGCTCTTGCAAGCACACACACACACTCACAAAACCCTAATAGAGAACACACAAGGTGAGAGGCTGAAAATCTTCTTCTTCTCTACTCAACATTCAACACACCATATACAAGATAAGAGTACTCATAATATGGAAGGTACTCAACCAAATACATACACGGGTTCTCTATAGTGTGAACCCGACTAAATGAGCTGGCGCTATAACTATGCCAGTCTCTAGAATGGCTGTCACATAGCCTGTCATCCCACTAGCCGCATATCACCCAAGATCTCACCAACCATGCCAGTGGTGTAAGTGTGGGGCCTATCCCCCAGGCGGGTCATCAGTGGCCACCGCCTCACTAGACGAGCTCGATATCTCAACACTCCCCCTTGAGCTCAACTCCATCTCATGTACACCAAGCGAAGCCCTGAATCTGCGGAGCTTCTCTGTACCCAATGCTTTGGTGAAGATGTCAGCTACCTGATCCTCTGTGTGCTGACATAAACAAGGTCAAGATCTCCTGCCAAGACCTTCTCTCTGATGAAGTGGTAGTGGACCCTATGTGCTTCGTACGAGCATGAAAGACTGGGTTCCTGGCCAACTGTATACTGCTAATGTTGTCACAGAAAATGACAACTTCTCTATCCACTCATAGACCCAAATCTGCAAGTAGCTTCCTCAACCAAGCTACCTCACATGCTGCCATAGCAGCTCCTCCGTACTCGGCCTCTGTACTCGATAGAGCAACCGTAGGCTGCTTCTTGCTGCTCCAAGTCACAGCAGACTCCCCGCAGCACTCCCCAAAGAAAACATAAAGCCACTGGTAGATCTTCTCTCTGAGATACTACCAACCCAATCAGCATCTGTGTACCCATGTACACATATCTCTGTCCCAGTCTCATAGAATAGTCCACAATGCAAGTAGACTTCACATACCTCAGTATGCGTCTCACTGCATCCAAATGCGGTTTCCGTGGAACCTGCATAAACTGCAACCCAACAGCATAGCTCAAATCTGGTCTGGTGATCGTCATGTAGATCAAACTTCCTACTATGCTCCTGTACATAGTAGGATCCTCCAAGATCTCTCCTGAATCTGCACTCAACTTGCCATTCTGATCCAATGGCACAGAAATAGGCTTACAGCCTGTCATACCATACTTGGACACAACATGTCCAAGCTATACTGTCTCTGCAGTAATCCAATACCATGTGGTGACCTAATCACCTCAATGCCCAAGAAATATCTGAGCTCCCCCAGATCCTTCATCTCAAACTTCTGTCTTAGCAAGATCTTTACATCAAAGATCTCTACATCATGGTCCCCCGTAATGATCAAGTCATCTACATAGATGACAACAAGCACAACCCCTCTATCACCATGTCTCACATACAGCGAGAAATCTGCATTGGCTACATGAAAGCCAATAGTGATAAGATATTCAGAAATCTTGTCAGACCATGCTCTTGGTGCTTGCTTTAAGCCATACAAGGCTTTCGTCAACCTGCAAACATGCTCGGGGTGACCCACATCCTCATAACCAGGTGGCTGCAACATATACACCTCTTCTTGCAAATCCCCATGCAAGAATGCATTCTTTACATCCATCTGATGTAAAGACCATTGCTTTGAAGCAGCCACTACTATCACAACTCTCATCGTTGCCATCTTGGCAACCGGGCTGAAAGTTTCCTCATAATCAATGCCATATGTCTGCGCATATCCTTTGGCTACCAATCTAGCATTGTACCTGTTTATGCTTCCATCACTGTTATGTTTAACTTTGTACACCCACTTGCATCCAATGGCTTTCTTGCCTTCAGGCAATTGCACTAAATCCCAAGTTTTATTTCCATATAGTGCATCCATCTCCTCATCCATAGCTTTCTCCCAACACGCATTTCCAATAGCCTCATCAATGCATGTGGGCTCTACAACCTGCACAACCTTTGCGATATATGCATAGTGATGTGCCACATAACCATCATATGTAAATCTCTGCACAGGGTTCTTCACTCTCCCTGATCTTCGCAGCTTTTCATTCATGGCCTCCATAGCCTTCTTTACACCAGGTGTTCTCATAGCTGGGATCCCAAGCTCCTCATCAAGGCTCATATCTGAGCCACTAGACTCTCCATCAACATGAGAATGCCCTGCAGAAATGTCAGGCGTACCAAGGGGCTCAACCACTTTCTCTTTTCCTTTATGTGATGTAGTAATCACATTTGCAGGGCTGGTATTATGACGCAGCCTGCCACTCCATGGTCTATCAATAGACCCACTAGATGAGGACTCTCCTGATCCACTCAAAGACTGTGATTGCTGACCTGCATTTTGTGCAACCACACTTCCACTCACATCAGCCCCAACAGCTTCTTTTTCAACAGCATACCAGCTGCTCATCTCATCAAAGACAACATCCCTGCTTACCCTCAACTCACGTGTAGCAGGGTTATAACACCTGTATCCCTTTTGCTCAAGGGAGTATCCAATAAACACACATTTTTCAGCTTTTGGATCCAGCTTAGTTCTCAGCTCATCTGGCACATGCACATATGCAATGCATCCAAAAACTTTCAGATGAGACAAATCTGGTTTTCTGCCCAGTAAACCTCTCCTCTGGAGTTACATCATGTATTGCTGTAGTTGGAGTCCTGTTCATGATGTATACTGCTGTAGAAACAACCTCAGCCCAATAGCAATGTAGCATATTCTTCTCTTCCATCAATGCTCGTGCAATCTTAGCAATGTGCCTGTTTTTCCGCTCAGCAACTCCATTTTGCTGCGGAGTGTATCTGCATGTAAACTGTCTCCGAATACCATTCCTCTTCAAAAATTTAGAGAACTCATTGGAGAAGTACTCTCCCCCTCCATCTGACCTTAGGCACTTTACATATTTCCCTGTTTGCTTTTCAACCAAAACTCTGAAATTCTGAAAGTGAGTGAACACCTCACTCTTCTCTTTCATGAAATATACCCACACTTTCCTTGTGTGGTCATCAATGAAAGTCACATAATACCTGCAGCCTCCCATAGATATGGTCTTCGTAGGACCCCATACATCTGAATGCACAACATCTAGTGCATTTCTGCTCACATATCTGTTACGTGGAAACACATGCTTTGTTTGCTTCCCAAATTGGCATGCTTCACATATTTTCTGCATACCTTCCACTTTAAATTTTGGCAGCCCTGTCACAATTCCTTTTGTCTGCATAGACTTCAATCTCTGCACATTTACATGTCCAATTCTTTTATGCCATATGTCTGTGTCTGCAACAACTCTTGAACCATTTGCAAACATCGCAGCACTTATTTCATGCATGTCTACATTCACATTCTGCCCACTTTGTTGCCTTTTGCAACCAACCTGCACTTGTCTTTAAAATCTTCAACATAACACCCATCAGGGTTAAACCGAACCTACAAACCCTGCTCAATCATCTGGCCAACTGAAACCAGATTCTTTGTTATGTTCGGTACATGAAGTACATGTGCAAGGTACTTCACTTTGCCATCCTGCATAGACAATGGCACATCTCCAACGTGGGCAATTGGATGAGCAGTGTCATCCCCTGTTTCCACAAAACCTGGTCTTTCCAGGTTTTTCATCTCCTTGAACCACTCCCCATGACTCGTCATGTGGTTCGAAGCGCCTGAATCCACATACCATACATTATCCTTTTGTGCTGCATCAACATTTTCAGACATGGCATTCACGACATGTTGCATAACAAACAACCTTTCATTATTCTCATTATTTCTGCTTGAGGATGCATAGTTGTTTTGCTGCACTTTCCCATTTTGCATGTCAGCTTGCTTCTTATAACATTCTGCCTACACATGTCCAGGCTTACCACAATAATAGCATTCACGTGCATCATTATATTGCCTTTGCCAATTTCCACGGCCTCTTTGACTCCCCCTACCTCTGAATTTGCCTCTTCCACCTGCGTGTTGTTGTTGTTGTTGATTCTGGGACTGTTGTTGTTGTTGCTGCTGCTGGCCATAATTCTGATTACCTGTTCGGCCACCTCCTTGACCGCGTCCACGGCCTCCTCTACCTTGTCCTCTTTCTAAACTCGTGTAGAAGGCCTGTTGCTCTGAAGTGTTTTTGCTTTGTGAAGGCTGTTGGTCTTCACCCAAGTTCTTCTCTTCGATAATCAGCATAGACACCAAATCTGTAAAGTTGGGAATGTTTTCCCGGGTCTGAATAGACGTCTTGAACGCCTTGTATTGTGGCCCGAGACCATGTAGACAGACCTCCACCTTATCATCATCATCTACTGACACACCAATAGATGCAAGGGGATTCCACAATACCCTTTATCTTCAACGCATAGTCATTCACAGACATGCTCTTTTTCTCCACAGTATGAAGTTCATTCTTCAACTGTATCTTACGTGCCTTGGTATTTGTTTCATAAAGCTTTACCAAGGTGTCCCACGCCTCCTTGGGGGACTTGGCATCCTGAATGTGCCCAATCATGGTGTCTTGTATACTAATGGAGAGCTAATACATAACCTTCTTGGCTCCTTGGTTCCAGTCTTTAAACTCTTTCACATCTGCAGAGCAGTCGGATTTATATCCGGTATCTTCGGTGCCTCTTCATGCTCACCTTCTATGTAGTCCCAATAGCCTTTTCCCATCAGAAAATTCGTCAACCTGAACCTCCAAGCATGGAAGTTATTCTTATCTAGCTTCTCAGCCACAATCTATGTTATGCCATCATTAGACATCTTGCCAAACACACAATTTTACCAGAAACTGCACTTTGGTTTTTCCTGCACAAATGCTGTATTTTCTGCACAGCGGTACTGTAGTACTCTCAAATGTCACAACCAGTGACTTCAATGTGCATACATACACCTAATGGCAACTGTAGACCTCTTTGCAGCACCCACAGTGTCTGCACAGTCAATCTGTCTTCCTACAGTTCTTAAAACATAGTTCTGCAGAGAATCGATGACTTACTCGCAGTGCTCGAAATCGACTGCTTTCTGAAAAACGGAGGTCCAGACGCGCCCGAAACGCGTTTTCGGCCCAGAAAATTTTTGTCCGATAGAACAAAATAGTTGCCCAATAGCTTTACTTCCGCGAAGAAAGCTCCTCAATCAGAGATCGTTGCCGGTGCCTCCCGTAGAGCTCCCGACAAGGGTGTAGTCACCAACACAAATAGGGAAGAGTAGTTGAAGCTCTTACCCTCGTACCGCTTCCTGTGGTTCTCTTGCTTGTTGCAGCTCAGCCCTTAGCACGAACCAGGGTCTGATACCATGAAAAGATGCAGGGGGGAAGAGAGCTTGAGCTCTTGCAAGCACACACACACACTCACAAAACCCTAATAGAGAACACACAAGGTGAGAGGCTGAAAATCTTCTTCTTCTCTACTCAACATTCAACACACCATATACAAGATAAGAGTACTCATAATATGAAAGGTACTCAACCAAATACATACACGGGTTCTCTATAGTGTGAACCCGACTAAATGAGCTGGCGCTATAACTATGCCAGTCTCTAGAATGGCTGTCACACAGCCTGTCATCCCACTGGCCGCATATCACCCAAGATCTCACCAACCATGCCAGTGGTGTAAGTGTGGGGCCTATCCCCCAGGCGGGTCATCAGTGGCCACCGCCTCACTAGACGAGCTCGATATCTCAACATATCTAGCTTGTGATGGATGCGTAGCTGGACTAATAGGTCCAACAAAATCAATCCCCCATTTCTCAAAAGGTTGTCTTACAACAATAACAAGAGTAAGTGGCATCATGTCTCTGCAGAATAGCAAATCGTTGACACTCTTCGCATCTTTTTACAAACTCCATGGCATCCCCAAATAACGTAGGCCACCATAGTCTTACTTGAAGCACCTTGCAGGCTATAATTTCCCCAACGAATTGTCCTCCAGCTATTCCTAAGTGTGTTTCATCTAATATTGTGAAAAATTTATCCTCGCACACATCTCCTTAGACCTTGTCCTTACCTAGCTTGTATAATTCTTTAGTAATTAATTAATAAGGTGCAGTCAGCTTAATAAGTCGACACATTTTATCTTTGTTCAAAGGTCATTCTTCGGGAAACCATAAGCTAGATAGTCTGATATTTCTTCACTCCATTCAGGCGCCATGTCTAGTTTGAATAAACAAGCATCTGGGAGGTCATCATCTCCATTCAGAATTCTTGACATATGATCAATCAACACATGATGTGTTCCTATTCTTACCGTGACCATGAAGTCGAATTCCAATAGTAATTGGCAATTTCAGAATAAAATACTATGAAGCGATGATAATACCCAACGTGGCCCATAAACCTCTGTACATCTGTGTAATTAGTGAGTAGGGGCAGTTCCAAGATCAATTTGACTTTTCCTTCTTCACAATGGAGATACCGTTCTTAGAGACAATGTGTCCCAAGATCACACCATGTTTGACCCGAAATTGGCATTTTAAAGGGTTTAAGGATATACGATACATTCAACATCGCTCAAACACCTTTCTCAAGTAAATCCAAATGGTTTGACCATCGGGAGTGTGCACATAGATCATCAATGAATACCTCCAACCACTTTTCAAGTAGTCTTTGAAGGCTATGCACATTAATCGTTGGAACATTGGAAAATTGTTGGGGCACTGTTGGTGAGACCGAAAGGCATAACTTTGTAAGAAAAAGTCATTGTATTGAAGGCCAGTTTATACTGGTCTTCGAGTGCTATAGACATCTGATTGTAACATGAAAATCAATCTAAGAAGATGTAAGCTTCTTCACCAACTACTCTTTCCAAAACGTGTTTCGTATAAGGCAGTGTGGATAATGGTCCTTCCAAGTAGCTGCATTGACCTTTTTGAGATCGATACAGACCCTAAGTTTCCATTCTTCTTTGGCACTATCACAATTGGTGATAACCAATCCGTGTGTTCTATCTTGTAGATGAAGTACGCAACAACAATGAGTTTATCAATTTCCTCCTTTACAGTTGCTACATATTAAGGATTCATCTGGTATGGTTTTTTCCTAGTTGGTCTTGATCTGTACATGATTGGGATGATGTGTTGTACCACGTTAGGTGGTAAGCCCTTCATCTCTTTGTAGTTCCAAGTGAAACAATCCTTAAACTCCTTAAGGAGAGCAAAAAGCTCCTTTTCCTTAGTTGGAATCAAGTCCTTAGTGATATAAACAGGTTTAGTTTCCTCCCTTGGCTCTGCCAATATCAATGTCCTTAACCTCAGTTGGTGGGCCATCGTATAATGTGGATAAACCATATTCCTTAACCCTTTTGGCTGTCAATTGGACCACTTTTCGTTCGTCAATTGTCTATGTCTTGAAATGGTCTGGCATTGAAAGTAGGTCTAGTTTATCCTTATCCTCTCTTTTTGTTTGAGCCATCACCTTCTTAGCCTTGCACCTCGGCTTCTACCAAAGCCTTATTTCATTTTTGGCGCCCAAATTTTGTAAGCTTAGGCATTTCCAGTTCTTAAAGGGTGACTTCCTCCCTATGTTTCCCTTTAAGGGATATCTTTTTCAACTCCTTACCCCAATTCTTAGAAAACTCATCGTGTAACTTAGTGGCTTTGAGGTATCTCAGCCACTGGGCATCCATGGGTCTTCTTTGTAGTAGCAGGGCATTTCGTCGAGTGATATACCATTTCTTCTTTCGCCATTTGCTAAGGCCTTGGGCACTGGTACAACCTTGTGATCCAGCCCCTTCTGTGCTCCAATTGACCATATAGACAGAGGTAGTGGGAACATTCCCAGATTCAATGTATTGGATTCCTCGGGGCTGCATAACATCTATGGTGTCTACTAGCACATGCATCCAATTTTCATTGAAATCTTGAGGGATGCATACGTTTTCGCTTCCTCTTCCTCCTTTGGAAATTCCATCGTGGGTGGGTTGGCATACTTGTACAGATGTGGTTTGATTGGTTGTTGTGACAGAATCATTACCAAACAGTTGCCCTTCCATGGGGTGTGCTTTCCATGTTCTTAGATCTATCTTTAGGATTTGTGAGTCCCCTCGAACATACACATGGTCTAATACCCAATACACATGGTCTAATACCCAATTGTGCACCAATTTGGTTTCCCTCATGAAGGGTCTCCCCAAGATTATGTCATATGAGTGGTTGGCACACAAAGTCCATTACCACAAATGTATGATAGTAGCGGAACATAAAGAATTTAAGTCGCACATTCTCCAAAAGCCCCATGGTTCTTGAAGATGTTCCGTCTGCCATTTTATCCGCTCTTTTCAGATCGGGTTTTCCCTAATTTTCCCAACATTATTTTGTGATGATGTTGACTCTCGCCCCACCATCCAAGATAGCTAATGCTTGGTATCCGTTATGATGAATTGGGATTGTAGCATTAGTGTCCTCAATTTCATAATACCACTCCAATTGATTAATCGGTATCTTGACAAATCTAGGCATTCTTTCCCCTGCGTGTTTTAAGTTTCTTTCTACTAGAGGTGACTGAATCTCCTCGGTAGTGGCTGTTGGCTTTAGTCCTCCCTCTATTCATTCTTTTATGTCTACCCACCACAATGTTGGTGAACTACGTGGCAGTTGTCTCAACGGCATTTGTATGGAAGTGGACAGTACAGCTATTGCGAGACTGCCTATGTCTCTGGGCTCTCTGGTAAGTGAGGGTTCCTTCCATGTATGCGTCTCATATCCATCCCTAGGGAATGAATGAATGGACATATCCTGCTTAACCTCCTCAAATATAAGGTTTCCTTGAGATCCTTCTTTAGACTCTTTTGGAATTAGAGTAGACACATCCAATTCTTTTTCCCTCATCGGTTCATTTCTTCGATACATTGTATCCCTGGCCTGGTTAGCTTGTAATTTGGCTTCGTGAAGTCGTTGAAACTCTTATACTAGGGCCCTAGCTTCTTCAAGCTTTCTTATCTCTTCTTCAGTAATTGGGTATTCACCAATTCCCTTAGGGGTTGCTGGTTTTTTCTTTGTGCCTCCTGGTCAAGTTCATCTGATTTTGGTGCTTGATCACTCTCTTCCCTTGATTGGGTGGATCCGGTGTCGATTGTATCTTCTTCAGATCCATCTTGAATTATGACTCTGGTGTTGATTGGGTGGATCCGGTGTCGATTGTATCTTCTTCAGAATTGTGACTCTGGTGTCACATTTACCCACTTTTTCACCCTCCTTCTCTTGCTAGTTCTAGAAGTAGTGGCATCTGCTGGGTTCTTCCCTTTGTCCCCTAGTTGGTGGGCTTGGGCTCGTGTCAGAACATTCAGTGGCGTGATGTTTTGAGGCTATACACTTATGGTCTTGATAGTGGCCTGGTTAGAAATGGAAGCAGAACTTCTTGCGCGATATGGGAAGTCTTTGATCAAATGATCAACCCCACATTTAGTATAAGTAAGCACTGACATTTCATTAGGTGGTGCAATCATTTGCCATTAGGGCCAATTTGGATGAAAAAAGGGCTGTTTAGGGTTTCTCTATTCTTGATCTAAGGGTCAAGGAGGAGCCACGTGTCAAGAAGTATGGCATTTTTGTACACGTGTCAAGATCTCCTTCACTTACTTTTGGAACATTTTGCACTATTTTAGCCATAACTTTTACATATGAACTCCAAATTTAGCGCTCAAATGGTCCACAGGTGGCGCTTGATGAGCTCTATCCAATGAGTACCCATGTTCAATAGTTTTGGTAAGATCTTCATGGTCTTTTTTAAGTTGCCCCTTTTTGGATCCTTAGACAGCCCTTTTCTTGTCCAAATTGGCCCTAATGCTGAGTTTGATGCGTATGAATCACATTCTTGCTATTAGGACATTTTGCTATTCAATGAGATCCAGTGCAACCAAAACATTGTAGTGCCCCCCTCCTCATATTTGTGTTTATGTCCTTACCTTTCCATTGTACCATGGTTTGGAACACTCGTACTGGCATGTTCTTTTGTAAGATATAAAATTCTGGTGCAATCTCTGTAGCTTCATTGTAGTACCCACTATTGATTTCTACCTCACGCACCATTTCACCTTACTTTGATGGATCCTCAATCAACACTTGGTTGATTTTAGCCTGTGGTGGTTCTGGTGGTAAAACAGGTGGCGGTAGCGGTGATGTGTCCTGTATTCAAAACATCCCCCTAGGTAAATAGGATGGGTTTGCTTGTCCTGCAAGCCATAGTGATTTGCATGGGCAGTTCTGGTAAAGACAGGGTTGTGTGATTCATTCTACACACATAAAACACCATACTAGATCTCTACAAGGGTAAAGATGAGTATGCACATACCCTGATGCTTCTCTTCCATCCTTCACCTTCAATTTGTCTAGTATGGCATTACTAGGTTCATCGACAGTCATGTTCCCAACTTGATTACTCTGAGTTCCCTAGGTAGGTTATCTCCTTTGTTCTGGGTATCAAACCCTTCCTCCACTCTTGGGTCTTCATTAATGAGCTCTAAATTTGGGATGTCCCTCTCAGTCTTACCCATGACTATTTCTAGTTCCTTACCCATGACTATTTCTAGTTCCTTGCCACGTGATTGAAATGGATTCACATTTTCCATTTCCTTTTGTTTAGCCCTAGCCCTTCGAGTATCGAGCTCTTGTTTTCTTAAGCTCAATTCTTGCAGTTGTCATTCTACTTCAACCCTTTTCAAATTAAACTCTACTTCCTCTAAGGTTGGAAAGAATACTTGACCTGTCTTGGCCGCGCTTTCCAAGTCTCTTCTCATCTAGGGGTGCCAGTGTTAGACAGCCTAGAACTTGAAGAGGTTGGGTTGATAATTCTTGCCTTGGACCTAGTCCAGCACTGTTTGACGGGCCTGTACCCACAGATTGCATTTCCTCATCATTGTTGGTTTGGAAACCAAAAATTTCCCAAGCTATATCAATGCTATGTAGGGAAAATGTGGTTTCTCCTCTTCTTAAAACCCAAAGAATCGTAGCCCTTATTCCATGGATTCTTCACTACTTATATCTATGATGGTTAGATTCCTTAAGACACTCAATTGAGTGCTCGTTGAATGGCCTGAACCAACAATCTTGTGATAGGAAGATCCTGGGTGGTTTGATACACTATCGTTGAGAGTGAGGTTGTCTCCTATGAGTTTTCTAAACCTCAAGTGCACGTGAATGTGATTTGATAAGATAATTTGCTACCCCAAATATGAATTTTTGTAAGGTATTGTCGATCTGATTTTCTGTTTGTTTTTTGTAGCCCTGTGAGATTGGGTAGATAACAGTTCATGTTGTGAGATGTTAGAGAATTGTTCACGTCGTGAGATCCAAATCGTTCACGTCGTGAAATGGTAAGTAGTTCACGTCGTGAACTAGTTTCTGCACTCTCACATGCTCGAAGGTTACTTCGGATTTACAAGTCGGCGTTACCTAGATCTGATTTAACTAGTCTTAATTTGCTCAATTAAGGCACTTCTCTAACCTTAATCTGATAATTCTAGGTTCGCGAACTAAATCTGGTTATGCCGTGAAACTATAAAAAACAGTTCACGTCGTGAGATCTTTAACAGTTCACGTTGTGAAAAGCTATGCAGTTCATGTTATGAGATCTAATTGATTCATGTCGTGAGATGTCAAAGAATCGTTCACGTCGTGCGATCTACTTGGTTCATGCCATAAACTAGATAGAGTTTTACATCGTGAATCATTCTCTGCTAGTTCACGGACTATAATTTTGTAGAACCCATTGTGTCAGAGATGTCAGGATAAGGTTATTTTTAGCAAGGTAATCCCGTGATTTACGGTGCTGATCAAGTCCCATCTCATAGAGTTATGGCGAACCATACCTTGCAATCTAATCTGGTAGGTTTAATTGTGCGTTCAAGGGCAGCAGATAAAGGTAGCAGAAGGGATCCTCTACAGACAATGAATCCAAACTTGGAGGACCCAACTTGTACTGCCATTAGGGATTATGAGAGACAAAGAAAGAGGAAACAACGAGAGAAGAAAAAACTGAAGCAGGTTCAGGTTCGAGAGCTTGCCTTTGAGGAGAAAAAGAAGAAGAAAATCTCGTCTGAGATTGTGGCACTGTTCAAGAGGAGGACTGAAGGAATTAGTACAGAAGACAAGCAAGAAATTTGGAATCTAGTATCTCATCATCCTGTCGTGCAAGCAGTGTGTCCAGAGGAGTCTACTATTCAAAGTGCAATCATGTGCAATGTTCGTAACACCTTGGTGCTTGTAAAGCAGCCAAGCTGTAATGAGGAGTTGTATTTGAAGCTGTAATGAGGAGTTGTATTTGAAGCATACAGCATTGTCCATGATGTTGAATTCAAAGGAGAACATGCAAATGTTAAAAGTCTCGAGACTCCTTAAAGTTCCGCGTCGATCCTTGTACAAGGCTAAATTGCGGGTGACATCGAATGTTGACGGTGGAATGTTTTCATTGGCTGCATGTCAAAAACATGCCCGTCGTAGCACAATCACAGATGAAATGAAAGAGCTGGTTTACACATTTTGGAGGGATGAGACACGTGTATCCCCTAACAAAAAAGATGTTTGTCGAAAGAGGATGGGGAGAAAAAAATACATAAAGCACCCTGTACACCTCCTTGATGAACCTCAGGTAATTGATCTAACCAAAGCGCCATTATTCGAGTACACTAAAAAGCATGTGAAACTTTACAGTTAGCATACTGGTTGTTATTTACACTGTGGTTGTTTATGGTTTATTCTAGCTAGAACATGCTATAATGTACATGCTAGTTCAAATCTTCAATATGTTGATCACCTTACAGAGTGTGTTATTTATCATATTAGTAATGCTAATTAGTATACAAGCCATACCTGGAGGCACATTGTAAATGCTAGTTATCAGACTGTGTATGCTAGTTAGCATACTCTATGTGCTAATTAGCACACTATACATGCTAGAACATGCTATACTGTGTATGCTAGTTCAAATCTTCAATATGTTGATCACCTTACAGAGTGCGTTATTTATCATATTAGTAATGCTAATTAGTATACAAGCCATACCTGGAGGCACACTGTAAATGCTAGGTAGTTAGCAGACTGTGTATGCTAGTTAGCACACTCTATGTGCTAATTAGCACACTCTACATGCTAGTTAGTATACAAGCCATACCTGGAGGCACACTGTAAATGCTAGTTAGCAGACTGTGTATGCTAGTTAGCATACTCTATGTGCTAATTAGCACACTATACATGCTAGAACATGCTATACTGTATATGCTAGTTCAAATCTTCAATATGTTGATCACCTTACAGAGTGCGTTATTTATCATATTAGTAATGCTAATTAGTATACAAGCCATACCTGGAGGCACACTGTAAATGCTAGTTAGCAGAATGTGTATGCTAGTTAGCATACTCTATGTGCTAATTAGCACACTCTACATGCTAGTTAGTATACAAGCCATACCTGGAGGCACACTGTAAATGCTAGTTTAGCAGACTGTGTATGCTAGTTAGCATACTCTATGTGCTGATTAGCACACTCTACATAACATGTAAATGCTAGTAAGCATGCTGTGAGTGCTAGTTTGCATATGGTAGGTGCTGATTAGCATACTGTAAGTGCTAGTTAGCATACTCTAAGTGCTAGTTAGCATATTCTAAGTGCTAGTAAGCATACTCAAGGTGCTAGTTAGCATAATGTAGGTGCATCTTAGCATACTGTAAGTGCTAGTTAGTATATGATTAGTGATAGTTAGCACTCTATATGTGCTTATTAGCATACTGTGAGTGCTAATTAGCATACTTTAAGTGCTGGTTAGCATACTTTGAGTGCTGGTTAGCATACTGTAAGTGCTACTTAGCATACTGAATGTGCTACTTAGCATAATGAATGTGCTTGTTAGCATACTGTTTGTGCTAGTTTAGCACTGTTTGTGCTAGTTAGCACACTGAATGTACCAATTAGCTAACTGAATGTGCTACTTAGCATACTGAATGTACCAATTAGCCTATTGAATGTGTTAGTTAGCATACTGTCAGTGCTAGTTAGCATTTTGCAAGTGCTAGTTAGCATTCTGCAAGTGCTAGTTAGCATACTGTGAGTGCTAGTTAACATACTGCACATGCATGGAAGCATACTGTAAGTGCTAGTTAGCATACTGTAAGTGCTGGTTACATACAGTATGCTTCCGTGCATGGCCTGTATACTAATTAGCATAACTAGCATAATAACGGCCTTCTAACTCTCATAACTGCAGGTTGAGCTCTTCTATAGATTCAAAGAAAAGCATCTAGATTGCAAAATAGGTATGAGAATGTTTGAGATGATGAAGCCATTTTTTGTACGGCGGCTAGATAGATACACATGCTGCTGCGAATATCATGTGTGCAGATGTCCTTTTTAAAGGACACACTTAACCATAATGCAGTCTCAGTCATTTGGGCTGCATGGAGCCCAATGCAGATGTACATGCAGCGTTTGCATCAGAGGTGATGAAACTAGCAGGGGTTGCATGGCTTTATGTCAAACTTTCAAAGGTGTCACACATCTATGGGAGTCAGTTCTCTGTCCAAAGCAGATAGATGCTGGTTACCACAATAGTGAGTGTTTGATGGGCGAATGTAAGAAATGTGGTGTGAAAAAGCTAGAAACATGCTGCTTAGAGACACAAAGCCCAGGTAAGAATATCTTTGTAAAATTGTTTGCATATGTGGAGGCAACAGATAAGCACGAAGACAAAAAAAAGAGAAAAGATCTTGTGACTAAAGAAATGCAGTGCTGGGAGTTTCTTCAACTCTTACAGACTAAGCTGAAGGTTTTTATCAAACATAACTATATCGCTCGATGGGCAAGCACAACAGTTCAAGGATTGTATTCTTAGATTTCCTGATGATGTGGTTGTGTGTCGGTTGCAGACTTTGCAGAAAACTATGCATTCAAGGAGCAAAATGAGATTCAATCCATGCATTGGCACAAGTCAAGTAACTATTTTTGTGCACATAACATACTACCGCAGGGAAGGGGAAGTAGTCAAGAAAATCCACTTCTTCATATCAGATGACAAAGTGCATGACACATTGTTTGTCCAACATTGTTTTATGCTGCATTGTGGCTGGTTACAGAGAGAAGGTGTCACTCCAAAACGTCACTAGGTCTGGTCAGATGGTGCTGCCTCACAGTTTAAGGCTGCTAGGCCTTTCTATTTTGTTGCAAGGTATGTTGGACTGATAGGAATGGAGATGAGCTGGTTCTTCTTTGGATCAGGACATGGCAAGGGAGAGCATGACGATGCAGGCGCAGTTGTTAAAAGATCGTTGACACATGAATAGCTGAAGCCTAATGGGGCCACTTTAAAGTGTGCTGCAGATGTGGTTGCCTATTGCCAAGCCAACCTATCAAAGGGAGCAGCTGCATCATATCCTCTAAAAGAAAGGGAATGTGCCCGTGTGTTTTGGGAGATCAAAGTAGGTGATGTAAACAGGGAGGTTAAATGGAATTGTGCCACGTTGAGAAGTCTTGCACCTTGCATGCTTTTCGCGGTCACAACCGGCAGGATGCAACTACCATTTCCACAAGACCATTGGCATGCTTTTGTGATGCATGCATGAACCATAGTTGGAATCGCTGCACTAACAAATCTCATGTGCAGCCTTGGGATTATCACATTCTGATGCCATTGTCTGATGAAGTTGAGGATGAAGAAGACACTTCGACTGATGATGCCCTTGAAGGACAGATCATTAGATATGAAAAATTCGTGTATGAAGGCCACCATGATGCATTAAGTAGTGCTTTGTGTGTTGGTGACACTTTTGCAGTGAATCCGGATGCTACAACCAATGATGAGAATGTAGACTTTTACTTGGTAAAGTGCATTGCAGTAAAAGAAAAGGCAAAACAGGGTTACATTGATGAGTGGAACAATGTAATTGACAAAGGCTCTTATGTCGTGCAAGGACTGTATTACAAGCAAGTGGATGAATACACCTTCAAACTAGACTACAATCAACCTGTTGTTCACATACTTTCAAATCTTGTACATTGTATCAAGATACCCATGAAACACATGCAAAAGAGAAGGCAAATGTACACAATCACCCCCGAAGATTATGAAGCAATCTATAACAACATGCCATTCGGTTTTTGACATGAGCGTCATGGTCTTTTATTCTATTTTGTATCTTGTGTATTCTTACTACTACCACAGTATATGCTAATTGTGTACTAACAAGCTTCTACAAAGTGTGTGCTAGCTAGCATAAAGCGTATGCTAACTAGCATACAGTGTATCCTAACTAGCATATAAAGTATGCTAACTAGTATATAGTATAGGCTAACTAGCATATACTGTATGCTAACTCGCATAGTATATGTTAATTGTATACTAACTACCTAATTTATATTGTGTGCTTACTAGCATATAGCATAACTAGCATACAGTATATGCCAACTAGCATATAGTGTATGCTAACTAGCATATAGTGTATGCTAACTAGCACAGTATATGCTAACTGTATGCACACTAGCTACTATATATGTGCTTACTAGCATACAGTATATGCTAACTAGCATATAGTGTATGCTAACTACCGCAGTATATGATAATTGTTTACTAACAAGCTTCTACATAGTGTGTGCTAACTAGCATAAAGCGTATGCTAACTAGCATACAGTATATGCTAGTTAGCATATACTATATGCTAACTAGCAAACAGTATATGCTGACTAACAAGCTTCTACAAAGTGTGTGCTAGCTAGCATAAAGCGTATGCTAACTAGCATACAGTGTATGCTAACTAGCATATATAGTATGCTAACTAGTATATAGTATAGGCTAACTAGCATATACTGTATGCTAACTCGCACAGTACATGTTAACTGTATACTAACTACCTGATTTATATTGTGTGCTTACTAGCATATAGCGTATCCTAACTAGCATACAATATATGCCAACTAGCATATAGTGTATGCTAACTACATATAGGGTATGCTAACTAGCACAGTTTATGCTAACTGTATACTCACTAGCTACTATATAGCGTGTGCTTACTAGCATACAGTATATGCTAACTAGCATATATTGTATGCTAACTACCACAGTATATGATAATTGTTTACTAACAAGCTTCTACATAGTGTGTGCTAACTAGCATAAAGCGTATGCTAACTAGCATACAGTATATGCTAGTTAGCATATACTATATGCTAACTAGCAAACAGCATATGCTGACTAGCATATACAGTATATGCTAACTTTAATATAGTGTATGCTAATAAGCACAGTATATGCTAACTGTATACTAACTAGCTGCTATATAGTGTGCTAACTAGCATAGAGGATTATGCTAACTAGCATATAGTGTATGCTAACTACCACAGTATATGCTAACTGTATACTTGCTACTTTATAGTGTGTGCTACCTAACAAAAAACCCAATACATAATTCTGTAACACATAAAAATGGAATAGTAGGAGGAAACTGTTGAAAAGATTATCTCATCATTAACTTCCAGCATCAAATAACATTACATAGGGTTTAATTTTACAATGAGTCACACCGGCCAAAAATCTTTAGGCCTCCTCAGGGGGCGTTTGTAGTGACCGGGCTTTTTTGCTCCCTCCTTTTTCTCTGCTTTCTCCTTTTCCTCCGCTTTTTCCTTTCTCTCTGCTTCTAGGTCGCCTCTCTACTGTTCCTTTTCTTTTCTTTCCCTCTCCAACCTAGCTTTCTCCTCTCTCTCTGCTTCTAGGTCATCTTCCTTTTGTTTACGTGACGAAGTTCTGCTTGTCTCTCAGCCTCTAGCAACTGTGATGACTGCATCAGAGAAGTTATCAGAGCCTGTATCAAAGAAATTGTCAGCCACATACGCTGCCCGATCATCCGCCGACTGTAGCTAAAGAAAAAGCCAGTCTTTCAAAGTTTCTATAAGAAACTGTTGTCTCTCCTCAGCACTCTGGTCCTCTAGCTTCGGAGTAACGAGCCAAGCTTGTGCTAGGTTTTGAAACACTTTGTAGAGGCTATCATCAATCAGAAGCGTGTTTTGGGCGTTGTACGCCGGATTGTATTTCCAAAACAAGGCTAAATCTTTCATAAACACAGGTTTATTCAAGATCTGCCAGGGTTGCGGACTGCAGTGCTCTTGCGCAAAAAAAACGGCAATCCTTGGCACCTGCAATTTAAAAACAGCCCTGCAAATATTCATGACTTTACGATGCATGCTTGTGCTCCAAATATACACACTGAAGAACTGAAGACACCAGTCCAAAAACATGTGGCTGTCCTTGCGACAGAACACCTGTTTATCCTCTACATTGTATTTTAACATTTCATCTGCATATGCAGGGGGCTTTTCGTCGAAGCGAGTCTCTACCACCCTCAGCAAAAGACCGTTGAGATCTAGTAAAAGAGCCCTTTTTTCATCACACAATCGCTTAGGCATCCATATTGGGTCTGGAAGAGGATACCATTCAGCATATATAACCTCCCCTGATGGGTGAACATAATTTAGGCGCTCAAAAATTCTATGGGCACGCTGTGTATATCGTTCGAGCTGCTTTTCAATCTCCAATTTTTGTCTCCTTATCTGCCTAACTTTGCGGACTCGCCATTTTCGTAATTTCTGCCATTACATGGCAGCATTTACATCAGGCAAGGCAATTAATGCTGCCATTGCATGGCAGCATTTACATCAGGCAAGGCAATTAATGCCAATTTCTCTTCCTCTCTGCAAAGAAACAGCGATACGAAGTGAAGAAGTTCATAGATTGGCAGAAAATTATAATGGACTGCTGCTCAACATTATATTACACAAAGACATTTTCACCGGGAAAATAAAAAAAATTACATGACAACCACAAGAGGCATTAGGTTTTCAAAATGGCATAGCCATAAGAGTGAAGGGCATAGGTATGGGAACACTAAGTAAAGGCTAAATAACTGAACAGTGACAGTTGCCTGCTTACAGTACAGAATCTGGGCGAAAAAGGAAAGGTCTTAACACAGTTTTTTGCAAGCTCTTGAGCGGGTGGCTTTCTTTTCACCTTTGGTGCTTTCAGCTTTGTCCTCCATCTTCTTTGGGGAACCATAGCCGTTGCTTGCAGTTTCTTCAGGTACCTCTTCCGGGCCCACTTTTCTCTTTGCCTTAGCCTTTCGCAAAAAACCCTCAAGAGGGCTGTTATCACCAACTTCTTGCAGGTCCTCTATGCTGTTAGTCTTCAATGTTTCCCCTGATGCATTGGCACTAGCCATTGTCTGTTGAGAAGTTTTTACTATGTCAGTTGCAACAGTCATGGCACGCGCATGAGGAACCATGACAAAAAAATCATCTTCATCTGATTTACTGCTCATGTCACCGCCTTCCTCTGTTGTTTTCATGCTTGCACTTTGCATTTGCTGAGATCCCACATCTACTCCTTCATTCATTGTATCTAGCTCACCACCCTTCTCAGTCGAAGGGTTCTCAGTTGTTGCAGCCTTTCCCTTACCTTTGGTGTCATGCACACTGCCCACATCATGTAGGGGCTTTGAGAGGCCTGCAACAAAAAAATCTTTGATTACACCCTTTATAAGCATGTCATGTATGCTACATAGTATGTTTCGTATGCTAACTATGTGTGCAGCTAGGCCAATATGCTCCCGTGTATGCTAGCTAGCATAATCATATATGCTAACTAGAATATCAAGTATGCTAACAAGCATACCAGGTATGCTAACTAGTAAACCTTATAATCTCTAAGCAATTCAAGTGTACCCAAAAGCTTCTATGTGCTTACTAGAGCACAGTATATGCTAATTAGCATATCCAACATGCTTAATAGCATATCAATATGCTAATTAGCATATCCAGTATGCTAGTTAGCATACAGGATATGCTAATTAGCATATCCAGTATACTAACCAACATATTGGATATGCTAATTAGTATATCCTGTATGCTAACTATCATTCCAGCTAGCATATCCGGTATGCTAATAAGCATATCCAATATGCTAACTAGCATACCTAGTATGCTAACTAGTAGACCTTTTAACCTCTAAGCTAATCCAATATGCTCCAAAATGCTTACTAGCATATAAAAATTGGTAATTAGCATATCCAACATGCATAATAGCATATCAAGTATGCTAACTAGCATATTCAGTATGCTAATTAGCATGACCAGTATGCTAGTTAGCATATAGGATATGCTAATTAGCATGACCAGTATGCTAGTTAGCATATAGGATATACTAATTAGCATTTCAGATAGCAATCCAATATGCTAACTAGCATATTGCATATGCTAATTAGCATTCAATATGCTAACTCCGGTATGCTAATAAGCATACCCAATATGCTTACTAGCATATTGGATATGCTAATTTTTAGCATTCACTCATCCAACTAGCATATCCACCAGTGTGCTAGTTAGCATACTGGTTACGCTAATTAGCGTATCTTGTATGCTAGTTAGCGTATCCAATATCCTAACTAGCATATCCGTTGTGTTTATTAGCATTCTGCATACGCTTTTTAGCATATCCGGTATGCTAGTTAGCATGCTAGTTAACATATCCCGTATGCTAGTTAGCATACTGGATATGCTAGTAGGCCTACTTGATATGCTAATTAGCATATCCGGTATGCTTGTTAGCGTATTGGGTATGCTAACTAGCATATATGCTATGCTAGTTAGTATACAGGGTATGCTTACTAGGATGCTAGTTAGCATACAGAGTATGCTAATGCTAACTAGCATATATGCTATGCTAGTTAGTATGCAGGGTATGCTAACTAGCATATACGGTATATGCTAGTTAGCATCCTACTAGCATATCAAGTATGCTAACTAGTATACTGGATATGTTAATTAGCATATGCAATATGCTAACTATCATACTGTATATGCTAACTAGCATATCTAGTATGATAACTAGCATACCTGGCATGCTAACTAGCATATTCATTATGCTAACTAGCACACCTTTTATTCCCAATATGATCAAGCTTGCAGACTGTATGTCCTGTATGCTAGCTAGCAAGCATACAGTCAAGTATGGTTTCTTACCAATCTCTGGTGTGGTTGGATGTCGTTGTGTTGCAAGGTTGCACAACCATGCAGTAGGTATGCTTTTTTTGCAGAAGGGAGCCCTACATACGGTCCCAAGGGAGCATGTAGCAGCAAAGCACAGAAGGTGATAATTATGCTCACAAGGGAGCTTGACCATTGCAAGGAATGGTTGGACCTCAAGGGGCAAACCACAGCCAGTACACAGGTTTGTTCCGTTGCTGTCTTGCACCTCTCTATCCTTCATAAAACTAGCAAGGACTAGATTAGTTAGGGTAGTTTGGAGAAATGAACCCTGCAGCTTGGACTGCATGTGCATCAGAAGTTCAAGTTGGCTTTCAGAGTTCTGCACCTTGGATTTTGCAATTTCCACCTCAACCTACAAAACCAAGACAAAAGAGCATGGTAAGTACATGAGTTACCTGAGCACATGTACCAAACATAAAGTGTAGAGATGAAACTTACGGACACTTACCAGGTTGTCTATGTCACTATCTATGGGGTCATCTTTACGAAGAGGAAACCCCATAGCCTCTATGGTGTCTTTGGTTGTCTCTATTTTGACTTCAAGCTCCATCTTTCGTCAGGCATCCACATCATTGCTTTGCAATAGAGCCTGCAACTCCATCTCAGCTGCTTTGCAACCTCTGTCTCATGGCCGTGACAATAGGAGTGACCTTCGTATTTTTTGCATTCAAAGCCCTAGCAAGTTCTAGGCCCTCTTGCACTTTGTTTAGATTCTGTTTCTCATAATGTAGGTGTGTTTTCATTTGAAGGACAGCTGCCTTCATGCAGTGCCATTCCTCCAACCCACAAAATGAAGAAGCTTCGTCGACTATCTTGATGAGGTTGAAGTGTGGCCTTGGTAGATTTGGCAGTACTCTTTCCTGCCAATGCCATGTTTTCGTTGCAGATGTCAGCAGACTCATCCTCAATTTTTGAAGCTGAAGATTGCGTAGTCTCCACTTGTTAACATGGCCCTCATAATAGCCCTTCTCTCGAATATCCTGCAAGTACTGCACTACAAACTCGGCCCAATTGAACCTAATGGTTGTCCCACTTGCAATCACGGCAGGACTGAATTCTTTCGCGAAACCCTTTGCAAATGCAGAGGAAATTTCCATGTTGGTTGGGGCCTTCTGGTATACATTGTAGTGCAGTTTCATCATCGACTCATACATTTCGGTGTGGATGGTGCTGCATTTGATGCGGTACTGGCTGGGATCCTTTGTATGTTTGAACACACTGAACCATTCAGCATCAGTGACCTGCTCCCACCTAACCATTTTGGGATCTAAACCCTCCATGGAAAGGCCATAAGCAGCATTGAACTCTACCAAAGTTGTACAGAATTTTTCCTGCATGGGGATCACGACCTTCGGAGCTTTCCATCGGCCTGCACACATCAAAGGGGAATGTGCTCAACTGTAAAGGGAAATGTGCTCAACTATATTGCATGGAAATGTGCTCAACTGTATTGCATGGAGCTTCTTGTGGTACTGAAGTCGAAAGTAGAAGAGAAAACACACAGAACCCGCACAAGAGAGAGAGAGAGAGAGAGAGAGAGAGAGAGTACCCGAGAGGGACATTGGGGAACCTTGAGATCGCTTTGCGCTTTTGCAGGGAGATGGAGAAGCAGAAGGGGCTCTGCGTTTTCTATGTATAGGAGAAGGCGGCGCGGCTCTGCGTTTTCTGTGTATAGGAGAACGCGAATGTGCCACCTTGCTTGCGGGCTCCATGGTGCACTGGCCTTTGCACTTCATCACCCCACCACTCCACTGTAACGCCCGTGCTAACTAGCTTCAAAGACTAGCTCGTAATTCAATAACTTTCATTGATTACTCTTTTTTTTTTGAAGTGCTCATTTGAGCTTTTTGTATCAGCCAGAAGTTATGACTACTAATATAGTGACTTACATGCCTAAACTTATGCTAACTAGGAATGCTTGTTCACACATGTGAACTAGCATAAAAGGCGTAGCACGTTAACATGCTTCTACCCATTTGAGTTTTACCTTAACATTGGAGCCACTTTTGTGGAGGCATGGTTGCTTCCTAATCTCGTTGAATGGCTCATTGGCTCTTTAGGAGCTTTTCCTCCCATTTCCTCTTACTATTGTGTAAACAATGTGTTTGGAGTTGTGGGTAAGGAGGGTGAAGGGGTGTTTTAGTCATGGATTTGACCTTCTTTTTGCTTTGATTTTGTGCTTGTGTGTTGATTTTTGTGTTGAAATCCCTCTAGGCATTTCTTGTATCTCCAACACTTGGGTGTGAGAGTCTAGCCTCTTCTAACCAATAAGAAACACCAAGCAGTATCAATGGTCAAGGCTCAATAAAAGCATTTTTTTAAACCGATAAAAATAAGGACATGCTTATAAACTAACCGGTTTTCTAGGCTAAATTTGCATTTTTTTGTTGGTATTTTAACTTAAAAATAGTATTTCTAACCGGTTTTTCGAATTTCAGTTGGTAAAAATACATTAAAATGCAATTTTGTTAGTTTATTGTAGTTGTGTACTTTAAATTATTTTATTTATTACCCACCCTACCTTTTTTCCCAAGAGTTTTCTCTCCTGCTTGTATTGTATCCTCTCTCTAGACTCCATTGCATACACATTGCACACACCTTCTTGCCAATGGGTCCTAGGATACCCATTTTGTTGATTCTGCTTAGGCAAATCCTCATAGATGGTGGATTTATAGGAGAGGTTCTGGAGGATTCCATGGCCTCTATAGAAAATGCCACTGTAAACTAGATTCTAGATATGATTGACTCTTTGTGCTAAATACTGATCACACCAGGCAGGGATAGGTTCCTGTTGTGATCCGAGAGCCATCCATTGGGATGTAGACACCTACTCTGATACCTTTTGGTCATCCCCAAAGGAGGTTGTGTAGGAGACAAGTAGATTGAAGAAGATGACATAAAGGCATGTTTAAGAAAAACCATTTGTTAAAGATTTTTCTTCTTTTCTGAGAGCCATCCATTGGGATGTAGACACCTACTCTGATACCTTTTGGTCATCCCGAAGGAGGTTGTGTAGGACATAAGTAGACTGAAGAAGATGACATAACGGCCTGTGTAAGAAAAACCATTTGTTAAAGTTTTTTCTTCTTTTATGAGAGAGAGAGAGAGAGAGAGAGAGAGAGAGAGAGAGAGAGAGAGATTAACAACTTTAAAAGTCCCAAAGAATCAATGAGACCTAAAAATAGTACAATGAATAGGTTAATACATTACTCTATTGCATGAGAAATGATATGTCTACATTCCAATGTATCATGCATAAGATCTCTATATGTTTCCATGTATAAGATCTCCATTTTACCGTTTGTCAATATGTCTTTTTGTTAAGCACAATTTTAATGCATGTGATAGATAAGACCAACTTTTACTTAAACTCTCTAGCTTGATGTTTACTATTTTCTTAGACATATCTCTTGTTTGCTATGCTTTTTTTAACTCAAAACATGTAGTTTTCCCATTCCCATTTCTCCCCAAGGGTACTTGCTCCTGTTTCTTCCACTAGCCGTGTTCACATTTTGAAATTCTTATTTCTAGCAACTATGCTTGCTTGGAAATCTCAACTTTGCAAGCTTCTTACCTTGAAAACTTATGAGTTTATAGGCTTGAAAAAGTGAATGCTTATATTAAATAAATCCTTGGTGAGTATATTCATGTAGAAGGAACAATGGTTTTAGATCCTAAGTCCAAGGATAGGCTTGAAGTACAGTATAACACATACAACCTCTTTGTGGACCTAAAGAACCTTTAAACGACATTTTCCGATTCTATAAGGTTTCACATCAAGGTTGGGTTTGAGCATTTATCATTTAACTTGCAAATTTACCTTATCAACAATGACATGAATTACATGTGTTGTTTGGCTTGGTTTATGTGATATGTAGAATCGAAGGGAGTCCTATCGCTTATACTGAAGATGGATGAGACTCAACTAGTAAAAGGGAAAAGATTGGAGCAAATGGGAGTCACATATATGAATGAAGCAATGGCATATGCAAAGGATAATGATACAATCCCTTCTTTCAGTGTTTAATCTGAGAAGGATAATTGGTGGCGCAGAGCCTTTGAGGCTCCAAAGGAGAACACTGAGGTGTTGAATTGGATGCTTCAACGATGCCCTCAAATTCTAGAAGTCATCAAACAACATATGAATGGGGAGGAGCTTGAAGTAGATGGTGTGGGCTCCTTTCGTGTGGATTGGCATCTAGGTGGTGATTTGAAGACCATAAAATGCATGTGTAATTGTGACAATAGTGCACAATGCCTCCATCCGTGTCCATTATGCATGAAGCTGTCAATTCTCAAGCCAAAGAGCGAGGATGAGCTCAAATGGGTGGAGGGAATCTTGTCTTCCGATTTAGATGCAACACCTAATAGAGACACAAAGGATCCAAATTGGGCACCAATTATTCCTTTCCTAATGAAAAGTATACACTTTTGCATATTGCATGCCAACAACTCAAGAAGAACAAAGTGTGTTCAAAATAGATGTGACAAAATTCATCAAGCTTGTTAGTGAGAGCTGGGGAGATACTCCATTACATATTACATGGTAAGATATTCTCATCTTAATTATCGCCGTCTAGTAATTACCATTGCAATTGCTTACTGAAATTCCATAAACATTTGTCTTCATAATTTCTTACTTGGACATTTTTTCATAGCACATTGTACATGCACATGGACCTTGTTTTCTACAAAAATATGGGTCTTTGGATATGTTTAGTACCCAAGGCATGGAAAAATCACATTACGCAGCCAAAGGAGTGTACTTCAAGAATACTCGACATGGTGGAGGGAAGACACGTAGCAATTATCTTGTGGAGATGTTTAATTGGTTCTATCGCCACAACGATCTTGCAAGAAATGTTACTAGGGAAAAGGCTCGAATGTCAGCAATTTCTAAAGCCGCACGACTGAAAAGGAAGAAGGTAAACATAGAGAAGTGGAATGGAAGTTCAAGAGCAGGCCATGTCGCATGGCATGCCACAATGGCAAGACATGGTGCCCAGACATTGGGTTAAATGTGTCTAATTTGGGGGTTTTGTAAATTTTGGCCGGTTTCAGACTATCGAAACACATTATAAATGATTTTATATAAAGGTGTAATAGTCTCATTCATTCTCATTTCTATATTTTGACTTCACTTTTTGCCATGGCTCGAAAAACACTGCACGTAAGCTTCCACCATCACCTCATCATCCTCCACTGCCACCTCCACCTCCCTCTCCCGCTCATCTGGACACCATTGACTCGGCCACCACCACTAACCCTGATCGAGAGACAAGAGTGATGTTGACCCTGATGGAGTGCCATGGGCTGATATTCCTATCCCCCCAATACATTCCACAACTGGGGGGAAGAGCTTGCACATCGAGGCATGGGTCCGCCGGTGCCAACACGAGAAGAGGTGACAGTAGCAGTAATGGAAGCAGTAGCAGCCAACAGAAGTAGTAGCAGCCGAAGGAGCTCCATCATCCTCTCGGTGTAAAAGTGCACAAGATTGGAGTGCTTATGCACGTCCTCCTCGACCACCCACAAGAAACCTTCCTCCTCGTGCCCCCAAGAGGAAACAACACAATGGCATGGCAGCTCTAAAGGAGATTTGGAGGTTCTAGAAGAGTGTCGACCTCCTCATCTCGAGAGCTCCTTTTGCACGTCTTGTTATAAAGAGATACTATATGATTTAGGGGGCCGAGATAAGAGGATGCAAAGCCTTGCCTTGGCTACAATCCAAGAAGCAGCGGAGGCATTTTTGGTCACCATGATTGAAGATTCTAACCTGTGTGTAATCCATGCAAAGCGGGTCACAATCATGTGTAAAGATATGAAGCTAGCACGCACCATTTGACGTGATAACCTGTGAATATTTTCCCTTATGATGTACATGATTGGACAATGTAAAACTTCACTTAATATATTCTCTTTTTAGTGCTTCTCAAGTTGTCCATCAAGGCCTTGATTGCATACATGTATATCTGTATCAAAAAAATTTAAATGTATTTGACTTGTATATTTCATTTACAAGGGTGATTTGTGTATTTCACTTAATAGCATGTATAGTTTGAAGGCTTAAAAAAGTTTTAAAAAAATCCCAACCTGAACAGGGCAACTTTTGCCCAAACAAGAAGCATGTCTCGGCAAAAGTCGCCCTGTTCAGGTTGGGGGTCTTTCTGCCTTTGCAAACCTTCCTCTCAACCATATGTATTAATATTTTTTTGTTTTAATATTATTTAGTTGTAAATTTCTTGGTGATAGCAAAACTTGCAATGTATGATAACTAGGTGATATCAGGCCTAGTGTGAAGGCACCACATCTTTTATGATCTTAATATTACTTTGTAAGGTAGTATATATCTTTAATTTTAAGTTCCTAATTTATAATAAGGTCTATATAAATGCTTATACATGACAATTGGAGACAATTGGAGGCTAAAAAATGCAAATAGAGCCCTAACCTAAATAGGGTGACTTTTGCCTAAATAGTAAGCCTGTTTGGGCAAAAGTCACCCTGTTCAGGCCAGGGCTATTTTTGTATTTGGTGGCCTCTAATTGTCATGTACAAACATTTATATGTATTTATATTCACATATACATAGGCCTTACTTCAATTAAAGTTGAGTGTTGGCTAAATTAAATAAAACTATACTCATGTAAGAACTCTCTCTTTCCATGTGTAAGAACTCTCTCATCATATAAAAAAGTATCTTTTATGATCTTAATATTACTTTATAAGGCACTATATATCTTTAATTTTTAGCACCTAATTTATAAAAAATCTTATATGAATGCTTATACATGACAACTTAAGGCTAAAAAACACAAAAAGAGCCCCAATCTGAATAGGGTGACTTTTGCCCAGATAGTAAGCCTGTCTGGGCAAAAATCACCCTGTTTAGGTTGGGGCTATTTTTATATTTGGTGGCCTCCAATTATCATGTATAAGCATTTACAAGTGGTCACATTCACATACACATAGGCCTTGCTCTATCAATTAGAGCTGGGTGTTGGCTAAATCAGACAGAACTACACGTTCATTGTGGTTAGAGAGGACAAGGGGAGACATCATGGGAAGTTGGCCCAAATTAATCATTATTGATACCACAAACTAAACATGCATGCAATCAAGTGTTATCCACAATTTCTCTCTCTCTCTCTCTCTCTCTCTCTCTCTCTCATATCATGAAAACTTACATTATTCAAACTTTATGTAGACATTATATATAAAAAAACCCACTTATATTAATAAAAAGGATTTACATTGATTATCGAACATAGTATCACGATAAATTTTCAAGCTAACTCATAATATTCTTGAGACGCCTAGCTACAGTCTTGCGCCTCTTCTTGCTAGGTGGAAGCATCCCTGAAAATATGGCATTGACGACACAATCTGGGTCCTTCTCACCAATACTCTCTTTTGTTGATGAGCACTATCATGCCAGCGTTTCTTGGAATCGTTGACAAGCATAGGATCTTGCTAAGTACTTTGAGGGCTAACATGTAGAAGCTTACCATGGGACTGAATGCATTGTGCACCACAACAAGTGTTGAGGTGCAATACAACCCATGTAATGGGCCAACGCAGCATCTCTTCCAAAACCCTCGCGTGTGCCACCTTTACGTTGAGATCAAGGAGCTACCTACTACAGAGACTATATGATGCACACAAGAAAGAGGATTAGTGGAATTCTAGTAGTATTATCAATTATATTTATTAGATTCATACATAATTTATCTTATCGTGTGTTTGAAATTAGAGCTAACCACCTCAGGCTTCCAAATGTCAATGGAGGACTTGTGTTCCTCCAATGACACTATTGTAGCATCCTCAAAATCTCTGGTCGGCGGTAATTTTGCCTGAGCTTTTCTAAACTCCTCCTCAGTCACAAGGCTTTGATCCTTTGATCAACCCTCTGCAATTGCTGATTTCAGGATCATCACCGACTCATGCACACCACCCTGCACCGGCACAAGCCCTTGTTGCAAAGCCTCCGATCCCTTGTTATCGATGGGAAATTCATCATTCACAGCTAACAAGGAGAGGCACTCGGCTTGGTTGAGCTTGTAGCCCTTTTCTAGGTCATGTAAAAAGAGGAATTCCTCCCCTTCAATCACTAGAGATGAGCTTACTAAGCTCAAGCTCTAACATCTCATGTGTAGCCTCCTTTCCCTTCAATACCACAGAGATGAGCTTACTAAGCTCAAGCTCCGACATCTCATGTGTAGCCTCCTTTTGCTTGCCCACATCTGGTACATCTAGGGTACCCTCTATAGGACCCTCCCCCACCTCTTCTCCACCCTCTGTTGTGTGGCTAAGGCACTTATCTCTCCAAAGTATTGCACCAATGCCTTTGACGAGGATGCTTCACCAGATTGACGTGCCTCAATTTGGAGGAGGAGATCATTGGCCATAACGGCCTCAACAAGCTGGTTGAGGACCTCAGGTTTAGAATCCCCCTTCTTGCCTTGTACCATGCCTCCAATTCAGACATCCTCCACCTCTACCTCTTCATCAGAGTCTTGCTCACCACACAAAGGTATATGAAGGTGGCAACCCAAGAGAGGAAATCAAGACCAATCTTCCCCCCTCTGCAGTGAAAGCATCTCCTCCTTGGTGATCTGCTTGTAGTGACCATCAAGGAGCACAATATCTTGGAATTTCTGCAACCTCCTGAGGGCATTCATGTCGTTCTTGTTGATATATCATAGGAGATCGCATGGGACCCAATCACTATCCTCATGTGGTAGCTTGACAGTCTAGGCCCTCATGTACTCCTCCATGTAGTTAAGAGTACCTCTGTAGTCCTCTTCAGCCAAGAAGGAACCATCATTTATAATAGGTTTGATACAAAACCATCGACTTAATTAAAAAAAAGACAAATAGCCCCTCAATGACTTGCGACACTAATTCTAAAGTTGAAATTTGCATCCCTCGTTACTCCTGTCTTTGTAAACCTTTAAGCTCTTCTCCAAACATCTTCCAATCTAAACAAGGAAATTCAAGTGTAATAAATAAAACAACATATTCAAAAAACACAAAGCAATGCAAATTTACAAATATCAAAGCTCACCTTTTATCAACCAATCTTGATGATTGCTTCTTGGACATATTGAAATCCCAGAATGAGCAAATGTTTCCGAACATCTCCTAAGCTCCATCCATTGCTTGCATTCCACCACCGCAATTGAACCATCAGGAAGAGTCACAGATAAATCTAAGGGTGTATCCACACCCTCACTTGATTTGCAAGGGAACCCACTCTCCATTCTTTTTCATCCATCATTCATAGAAAAATCGAATGGATAAGCTCTGATGAATCTTCAAGTATCGAAAGGTCACACTTGAAGGCACCACTTTACACGAGTAGATGTCCCCTTTGTGAAACCCCTCCACAATATTCTATCCAATTCCCAAGACTGTTAATTTATTCAATTTGTAATTTCTTGCAAATGAACATTGTTGGGGCGGGTTGTGGAGAAAGCTTAGAGAACATAAATACAAATAGATGGATTGGGGCAAACCATCCAAGGTCCAAATACTTAGAGGCCTTAGAGAATTTTAAGGAGGAGTGTATGTCAGAATACATCTTGTTTTTGAAAGCATTAACACTCCACCTATCTGTAATAACTGGCCACTCTAGCCATGACCACAGAATGTAAAGGCCCTGACCTTTGAGTCTTTGAGCATCGAAGTAGAACAACTTTTTCCAAACTTGATTTAGTCGGAATAAGTTTGAATGTAGCACCCTTTGTAAGTGCTTTAATCTTCAAAAAGTTCTCCGCATACCCCGGAGAGCAAGTCTTGTGGAAGACTATCACATCATTGGCAAGTTTACTAATGTACTCCTTGAGTGCAGAGTCCTAAACCCTTCCTTGGCCCCGAGATCTTCTACCCTGCCTCGATGCGAATTCATCAAGATACATAATTTCCTACAAACCAATAAAATTGATGTGAGCATCGATCATGCAATGCATGGGAGAGGATGATTTTTTTAAAGAATGGCTTGGGTTTTTTTTGTAGGTCTTGGCTCACAACCATCTACTTTGCTTCTTGTAAAGGTAAGCCCTTCTTATCTCTATTTAATATTTGTTTATTTGCTTAATTTTTTCATATCAAGCCCTCTTTACCTCTCCCTAATCATGCTTTATTTTCTTGATTTTGTCATGCAATGTTTTTGGGGGTTTTTTGGCAAGTCTTATCTCACAACCATCTACTTTGCTTCTTACAAAGTTAATCCCTTATTAGATCTCCCTAATCTTTATTTATTTGCTTAATTTTTTCATCTCAAGCCCCCTTTACCTCTCCCTAATCATGTTTTATTTTCTTGATTTTGTCATGCAAGTACTCTACAGCTTTCCCCATCTGCTATTAGAGGTAAGCCCTCTAATCTTATGCTGTTATAAATTATTTCTTTTTGAAAATATATAGACACATATATGGACACATGGCCTTGGGTGTTATGTTATAAGTACATGTACAAACCCTAATCCATGTCCATGCATGTATGTAGATCTCATGGACGAGGGATATAACCTGGCAATAACCCTTGGCATTACCCCCCAACCACCCGTCCCACCTACTTCACGTGTTATGAGCCCTGACTAATTTTTATCTTTCATTGCACATGACACTCTCGAGCAACAAGCCGATCCTACTTCACCCAAGATGAGCCGAAGACCCATCGCATTAAACCATGCATACGGTCACACCTGTGCCATCCCCTACTCAGACCCCACCCTCGGGTCGTTCCTCTAACCATAGTAGATGCTCACGTCTCAATAGTGGTGGTGGTTGTTGTAGCCATGGTTCTACAGATGCAATTACCCCTCCACGAAATCATCCACCCATAGATAGTGTGGGGGACTACCCCATCTCATCACGTCGCTCTAGTCGCATTTTGATAATAGCCCTCTCCCCAATGCAAATCAATACCTTTACACAGTATGGGAAGGGAGTGTAGTTGACAATGTAGGACAAGAGATGCGGAGTCACATTTGGCAACTATGTGGCACTGTTCGCCCATGACACTATGGCCACGTTCCCCCACCTCTCATCGGAGAAGAAAACTTGGATATGCAATCAAATAAAGAATGAGTTCAAGCCAGCCCCAAAAGTAGCGAACATGTACCAAATAGATGGATCTACAATCTCATGAGAGATTGTATGAAGCACAAGTAGTCCGATATCACCCAAGCAGTCCGATATCACCCAAGCAGTGAAAAGAGGGGGAGAAAAGCCTTAGCATGTGGACCAAGAGAAATTAGATGAGGAGGTGAGGAATCACGTCGATAACCTCCCTAACAGTACGTGCAATAAGAGAAAGCAGTGGTGAAGCGAATGGAGAGTGTGGGGAGCTCACATCTCAAGAGCGATGGATAGGACTCATTCTATGAGTATTTTGTAAGTATCCATGCTTCTAGTGGCCTCTCATGTGTATGTAAAGTGTATAGTGGTATGTTTTTATGTGTTCTTTGCATGCATGCAAGAGAGGGTGATTGGACGCCGACCTAGTGGGCTGGAGCAGTGCTATGCATTCAAGCATGGCACTTGCACCTTGCTTGAGCGAATGGAGCATGACGGCGAGAATGTGAATTGGGTAGTTGTGGTTTTGGTAAGTACTTCGTACCTTTTGAATATATGGTATGAGCTTGTAGATCACTTTAGTTTGCAGGGGCTGGTTTGTGGGCATTGCATTGTTTTTGCAGAGAGCAATACCTGACCTTCTAGAGGAGAATAGCTCGTGGATGGATACCACTTTTAGTGGCTCGCATCTACGAGCTACGTGCAACATAGTTTCATAAGAAGAACATGATTTCAGCGTGAGCCACATAGGATTGGGATTTTTCACTCAAATTGTGCAATTTAACCTTAAAAAGGGATAAATCACCTTGTATTATTTGTGTGAGGATAGGGATGGGGGGCACCTTGTAGGTTTTGGTGGGCATCTCCTTCCTAAGAGTTTTAGTGCCAAAAACTACACAATAGTTGCCCTAGTAATAGGTCCTTTTGAAGATCAGAGTGCAATGTAGAATTGCCTAAGTGGTCTAAACTAATCGGATGAAATCATGTTCATCTTGTCGAACTCTATTGTATGTACACTCCCCCTTCCTTGTCCTCCTTTAGGCTTCTTAATTTTTGAATATACTTGTTAACTTAAAGTGACATAAATTTGATCCTTGCAACACTATGATCAAATCCATGTAAAAGGAAATTTATTCATGTGATCATATATGTGCAAAAAATGAAATTTGAAGATCATTTCGACTATCACCAAAGGCATTAAAGGACATCACACTACTCGGGTTTTAATTGTGGGTAGGGGAAAAAAGTTCTTGGCCCTCTTCCTCTAGTTCTTACTTCTCCCGCCCATAGGTGTGTGAAGGCCCACTTCCTCTAGTTAGAAAGCATGTGTAAAGGCCCTAAAGGGATTTTGAACTACCTTTTCTCTAGGATAACTTATAGCTGGCCTGCTTTATAAAAAAATTGGGTTGAGATGGCCACATGAAGAAAAATAATCTTACAATATACAATATACAAGTCTAAATTAACAATCACGGAGATGAATCTTACAAGCTTTCATATACCTTTTTGGTTCTAAGCCTTTAAACTTTCATATACCTCTTTGGTTCTAAGAAGGCTTAGAGTAACAAAACAAAACAAAAAAAAAGGTAAGAAAAACTAGTTATTGAGCCTAATCTCGCCTCCGCCGACAAGTCCCAAAAGGCGGTTAAGGGAATTTTTCCTCTGCATGGTGAGGCTCCTCTTGAATCTGCAGATGAAGGTGTCCACTCTCTGGTTGAATTCCTGCCTGTTCAGCTCGTTGTCATCAATCAGATGAGCAGCAGAATCGGGGGGATTGTACTCAACCAGTTGCCGCGACTCAGTTTCCTCATCATGAGGGCGCCCGCAGGGCTGTTCCATACAGTCGAGCTGGTGCTCGTGTAGCATGGCCGCCCGGGTGGTGGTGCCCACACCTTGCGCAGAGGAACTGGGACTGCGTTGTGCACTGTGTTTGCACGAAGCATCTGGGCGCTCAAGCTGTCCGCCGCCCACCAGCTGGTGCGTTGGGCTGTTGTGCGGCTGATGATCTGTGATCATTTGAAGGGGCTCTATGGTGAAGAGACTGGCACGCTTTGGCTGCTGGATAATAGGGGAACTAGCAGCATTCTGCGCTGCCTTGGGTTCTATACAGATGCAGCTTGCAACAGCTTGCTCCATGGATTTCTCTTTCTTTTCGTGATCATGCTCCATGGATTTCTCTTTCTGTTCATGATCATGCTCCATGGCTTTCTCTTTCTTTTCATCATGCTGCGGGTCATGAAGCACAATATCCGAACTGGCAAAGAGAGCTGTGTCTTGAGAAACCACCGGCGAGTCCGACGCCAGGTTCACGGCCGCAGTTTCAGTGCAGGCTACTACTAGAGTACTAGAGGCGCTAGCCGTCGGACTTTCCGGTACAGCAGTAGCTGTAGCTGCCGGCAAACTTTCCAAATCAAGAAACTCCACGTCGGTAACATGAAACGTTGCCGCCCACTGCATTTCGGAAGCATTATGGTCATTGTCCGGCGCAGAATCCTCTGGTTTGGTGTCTCGGCCGAGCACGCCGGACTTCACCACTATCCGTAGTAAGATGAGATTTAGCAGGATATAAAGCACTGATCTATGCGTCAGAAGCTCGCAAAGCTCGAGCAGCTGCGGCAAGAGGTCGTAGAACAACAGCCCACAGCCAGCGAGTGAGCCCCAAAGCTGCAGCGACCCCGCTAAGATGATGAAATTTCCGGCAAGAGAGGCGGCGCTAACCGCGTAGTAGATGGCCCTCCTCCGGCTCCACACAGCATGGGCAGCGATTCTCACGACCCACTGCGGATCACACGCCCTCATCGTGCAAACAACTAGAAGCCTATGCAAGCGACCTACTCACGAACGGGATTAAGTGTTCATCGCGGACAAGATGAAGGGCTATTTATCAGAGAGCTACATGCAATTGAGGCGAGAGAAGATCAGGCAGCAAGCGGGGGGCTAAGATAGGAAGCCAATGCGTGGAAGCGAGCAGGACGCCTCGTCGTATTTAAAAGGAGGCCTCGCTAGGGCTTTCCGTAATGGGTTAGCTACGTGACGGATGTTTCACATTAGGAAGCCCGCCGCCCAGCACGACGGGCACGATACATGGAACAAACAAACAAATCAAAATTCAAAAGTTTGAAGCAACTTGCAAGAACTTCACCTCTTTTCTCCTTTCAATCCTCACCCCTTACTTTTTATCTACGTTGTACACTTTATGTCACACTTTTACTTGCTTGAATATATGCGCTTGTTGGCTTGATCAATTCATCATTTCCTAAGAGCATACCAAACAAGTGTAGTAAATCAAGTCCCCACCGATATATTCCTACTCCCCACTCACACTCTCACTCTACAAAGCAAGCCCACTCTTCCTGTAGTGTAGTAAATCAAGTCTAATGTGCCTGAGCCCCACCTATATATTCCTACTCCCCACTCACACTCTCACTCTACAAAGCAAGCCCACTCTCCATCTGGCTCATTGTTGGTATAGTCAATTATGCTTTGTAGAGCGCATGGAAGTGCTTTCAAACACATATATATTATAGCTATGGCTTTAAACAATAAGACTTTGTGACAGCACAAATAGTAGAGAGTAATCAATAATTCGAATATTGTAAAGTCTAAGAGGAGAGTAAGAGATAGAGAAAGCGATATTCATTGGACGCACATGCGATATTCATTGGACGCACATGCGATACAAGTTTCCAAACTAGAGAGCCCCTCACTAGTTTTTTCTCTTCAAAGCACTGGCATTGACAAAAAGGATTGAGAAGAACTTGAAACCATTAACAGAATCTAGCAACTTGCCCACTTGAAGTATGAACTTGGTACCATGCATTACGCATGTGCACCTTGGATTGATGTGTGAACAAGAACTTTTCTATTTCCATTCATTTCAAGAGAGCTTTCATGTGCATTCATTGTTAATCACATCAACAACATTGATATGCAGGCTACACATGAAATGTATACGAATGATTAGGTCAATGTTTATGATAAAACATAAAGCATTAAAGATAAAACTAAACATATAATCAACTCTCTATGATGTAACCTTAATTTGAAGTAATTTTAAGCAGTCAATGTTATCAAGTCTTAAACTTAGGGATACAATAACTCATATACCTAATGTGTGAAAGAGCTACAAAATGTTTAAGTAATTCCAATTAAGGATCTTCATAGAGCAATACCATGTCATTAACCAATGGCAACATGGTTGAAGAAACTAAAGTAAATATAATGGAAAAAGCCCCACCAAAAAGGCTAATCTCACTCACTATATTGATCATGAATTGGCCTTTTAGTCTCTTATGCATGTTATGTCATGTAATGGGATGTATTTTTGTTAACCCTTAATGGTTTCCCCTTGAGAGAGTCCACATAAAGCCTTAAAGATGGCCAAGCATGATTTTGAAACACCACAACCCATCATGATAGTCTCTCTAGTGTACTCACTAGTATCTACTTTAACTTGACCAATTAAAACATTACCAATGCCTAATGCTCAATTCACATGGTTTTAAGTGATGATATATATTGTTTCATTCATTTGTAAAACTATATCAAAACAAAGACCATGTTTTGGTATAAATAGTTGAGAATGCTTTCTCGAAATAATTTTAATTATACCAAATCAGAACATTATGTTACTTATTGTGGATCTTAAGGTGGGGGGGGGGTTAGATAGGTCATGTGTGTGCAATTATATATTTAGAATTCCTTATTTCTTAAATTGTTTACATTCTTTAACGAAATTGTTCACCCCTTTTGTAAACATACATTTTGGATTTTAAATCTAACCCTCTATAAATTTACATGCATAAATTACATTAGACAACTATTTGTTTAGTCCCCTCTTGGCATGTAAGTCCTCGAATTGCAAAAAATCCCTCTATGTGCACTAAGGTATGTTATATATGTATATATATATGTATAGACTAAACAACCTCCCTCTCACCCCCTCCAAGTAGTAGACATAGATGCGTGTGTGTGTGTGCACACGTGTCCGTGTGCATGTGTGTTTGTGTGTTTGTGTGTTTGGGTGCATGTGTGTGTGTGTGTGTGTGTGTGTGAGAGAGAGAGAGAGAGAGAGAGAGAGAGAGAGAGAGAGAGAAGAGGAAGGACATACTGCATGAAAGTAGTTAATCTAGCTCATGCAAAATACACAGTGTGCTGGATAATTTCAATCACTTAAAAAATTATTCCAATGTGACATTTTATGATTACAATGCAATATTGCACATATGTTCATGATCTTATCGGTTACACAAAAGTTATAATGGTTGTGGAGAAATTTTGAAAAGTCTTGATGGGCATTGACACATGCATGAAGATTTATACATGGTGACATAAACATTAATTAATAAGTGTTAATGTAGATTACTTTTCTTAGACTTTTAAAAATCCAACTATACCAATAAATTGAAACACAATAATTAAGGTCTTTTAAGATGCTATAAGCATTCTTTATGATGAGATCCTCTTGAGTAGCCTCCATCATGGACCCGAATAAGTACCCCATGCTAGATTGTGTAATAAGAGCAACCTTCCAAAAATTGAGCTCTTATTAATTGAAAATTTGAGGGTTTGAGGTGACAAGTTGGTCTAATCCACTAACAATCCCCATTTGGCACAACTCAGCTTCTTTTCTTTGCAAACATCATATTTTAAACTTTAGTTAAAATATGCATTTTGTCATCAATAGGAATCCATAGCTTTAGTTAATGTGGAGTTTGTAATCAATAGGAATCCATTACACGGAACCATGTAGCTACATGAAATGAAGTAACATGGGTCACTTTCCAACTATGGGAGTGGGTATATTCGAACCTTGTACGTTCCTTTTAGGAATCAAGTTGAGTGCTATTGTTGGGATAATCCCCAAGAGGCAAAAGGGTGTTTCGTACTCTTTGAAGTGTCGGTGAATTAAAGAAACCTTTTTTTTTGCCTCCAGCTTCAAAAATGGTGCGGTCGGATAGACATGTTCTATGAGTTTCCTATTTATGAGCAACTTTACAAGAGATAAGTAAATATAGAATCTTCTAAGCTCCATACCAAAAGCTTTTGGATCACAAAACTTACCTTTGCATTAGTGAGAAACAGAAATATCTATGAACTTTCTAATGGTAGTTGAATTGGAGAACAATTGTATGGCTTCATAAGTCAAATGATTAAGCATACACACCTTTACACATGGAAGACTATATATAAGGCCCACTGATTGATTGGCTGTTGGTTTAGGGGATCCCATTTATTTATTTGAGCCTAATTGTTGATTGTTGCTAATGTCTAGAGGAGCCATGTCCTTTTATTTTACTTTAATAAGATCAAGCGTGATTCTCCTGGCATCCCTCCTGTGGGCGACAAAGCGACATGATTCTTTTTTTCGCTCTCGGAAACCAAATTAACAAAAGCTTGAGAATTGTCACTCACCCCACACTCCTGGAACTAATTAATTAATCAATCGAAAGGTCCCCGTTTTAATACTCACAGAAACATTATCTGAATCCTTTACAATAGTTGTCCCCGTTTCAATGGTCAAGTAAATGATGTCTTTTATTTCAGGAAAAAATTGCCTTGCTCTAGCTATTAATTTGTTTTTTCTCTCAATTGATGCGTTCATTAAAAGGACTAGCTATTGGCCATGCTTGGATCACAAAATTATACAATTGTTCATTTCCTATTCTCAAATGGAAGCATAAAAAATTTGATATTAATAACATCTTCATGATGGAACGATTATTTATTTGATGTCCATTCATTGTTGTTCATGAGCTAGCTATTGAAAACATTTATTCAAAGAGCTACTCAAGTTCTTGATGACTTACTTTTCATATTGAAGGAGTGAACATAAAGACATTAGTGGGAATGACAATGTGTTCGTATTGTGTTAAAAAACATTAGTGGGAATGATAATGTGTTAGTATTGTGTTAAAAAACATACAAAGACCCATAGTGTAGTTCTACAAGCAATGTAGGCACCCAAAAAAACAATGTAGAGAAATTTCTCTTGAGTTATACAACACCCAAAAAGTACATAGATAATGAATTACTGTGTGCATGTGTGCGTGCGTGCGTGTGTGTGAAAGAGAGAGAGAGAGAGAGAGAGAGAGAGAGAGAGAGAGAGAGAGAGAGGAAGAACTTACGGCATGAAAGTAGTTGATCTAGATCATGTGATGTACACTAGTGGATTATTTGAATCCCTTAAAAACTTATCCCAATGTGGCATTTTGTGATTACGATGCAATATTGCAGATATGTTCATGAGCTTGTCAATTACACAAAAGTTACAATGATTGTGGATAAATTTTGAAAAGTTTTGAAGGGCAACAACCCATGTATGAAGATTTTGTTAATTAATGTAAATTACTTTTCTTAGATGTTTAAAAATCCAACTATGCCAATAAATTCAAACACAATAATTAAGGTCTTTTAAGATGTTATGAGCATTCTTTATGATGAGATCCTCTTGAGTAGCCTCCATCATGGATTTGAATAAGTACCCCATGCTAGATTGTGTAATTAGAGCAACATTTCAAAAATTGAGCTCTTATTAATTGAAAATTTGAGGGTTTGAGGTGACAAGTTGGTCTAATCCACTAACAATCCCCATTTGGCACAACTCAACTTCTTTTCTTTGCAAACATCATATTTTAAACTTTAGTTAAAATATGCACTTTATCATCAATGGGAATCCATAGCTTTAGTTAATGTGGACTTTATCATCAATAGGAATCCATAACATGGAACCACTAAACATGTTTCTTGGAAAGGACATGAAGTGAAGTAACATCGTGTCACTTTCCAACTATGGGAGTGGGTATATTTTGAACCTCTTTCAACTATGGTAAGTAAACATAGAATCTTCTAAGGTCCATACGGAAAGCTTTTGGATAACAAAAGCTTTTCTATAGATGAGTTACCTTTGCATCAATGAGAAATATCTATTAACTTTCTGGCGCTATCTAGTGGTAGTTGAGTTGTAGATGTATAGCTTCCCAAGTCAAATGATTAAGCATACATGCCTTTACACATGGAAGACCATATATAGGGCCCACTGATTGATTGATTGGCTGTTTTGCTAAGGGTTAAGGGGAGTCCATTTATTTTATTGTTATGCTAAGGGTTAAGGGGAGTCCATTTATTTTATTGGGCCTAGTGGTTGATTGTTGCTAAGGTTTCGGGGACCCATGGCCTTTTATTTTGTTGGGCCTAGTGGTTGATTTGTTGTTGCTAAGGTTTAGAGGACCCATGCCCTTGATGATTGCTAAGGTGTAGAGGACCCATGCCTTACTTTAATAAGAAGAGCGTGATTCTCCCGGCATCCCTGCTGATTCTTTTTTTGGCTAAGGTTTAGAGGACACATGTCCTTTTATTTTTCTTTGATAAGATGAGCGTGATCCCTCCTGTGGGAGACAAAGAGACATGATTCTTTTTAGCAAAAGCTTGAGAAGTGGGACTAATTAATTAATCAGTTGAAAGGTCCGAGGCCTTGCGGAGGAGATCATCTGCACAAAAAAATTCTCACAGAAAACCTTATCTGAATTCTGTCCAATAGTGGCTTTAAAAATGGTTTGAGTCAAGCTCGAATCCGAAATGATGTCTTTTATTTCAGAAAAAAATTGCCTCACTCTAGCTATTTAAATTGTTTTTTCTCCCAATTGATGAGTTCATTAAACGGTTTTCTCATTCCTGCTCTTCCACTCATTCTCCCCAATCACCTCTGGGCATTCATCTCTTCCCTCAACTATAGGGCAATCTTTAATTCTAGAATATCCTCTTTATTCATCATAAGATTCAAAAATGTCCAAGTATGGCCTAATGCCCAATTCACATGGTTTTAAATGATGATATATAAATTTTCATTAGTTTGTAAACCTATATTAAAACAAAAACCATGTTTTGGTATCAATACTCAAGAATGCTTTCTCAAAATAACTTCAAATATAGCAAATCAAAAATTATGTAAATTATTATGGATCTTGAGGGAGGGGGGGGGGGGAAGATAGGTCACTCTATACAAACCTACATATGCATGTGCAAGAATGTATTTAGAATATCCCTATTTCATCAAAAAATTACATTCTTTAACACAATTGTTCATGCCTTTCGTAACTATACATTTTAGATTTTAAATCTAACCCTATATATATTTTTATGCATAAATTACATTAGACAACTATCTGTTTGTTCCCTCTTGGCATGCAAGTCCTTCAATTGATAAAAATCCCTATGTTACGTACATATAGACTAAACAATCTCCCCATTCACCCCCCTCCAAGTAGTAGGCACAGATGCGTATGTGTGTGTCTGCACACATGTTCGTGTGCATGTGTGTGTTTAGGTCCGTATGTGTGTGTGTGTGTGTGTGTGTGTGTGTGAGAGAGAGAGAGAGAGAGAGAGAGAGAGAGAGAGAGAGGACTTACTACATGAAAGTAGTCAATCTAGCTCATGCAATATACACATTGTGTGTTGGATAATTTCAATCCCTTAAAAACTTATCCCATGTGGCATTTTGTGATTACAATGCAATATTACACATATGTTCATGATCTTATTAGTTACACAGAAGTTACAATGGCTATGGAGAAATTTTGAAAAGTCTTGATGGGTAGCAACACATGCATGATGAAGATTTATACATAGTGACATAAACATTAATTAATAGTGGTAATATAGATTACTTCCTACATTACTTTCTTAGTTTTTTTAAAATCCAATATACCAATAAATTCAAACACAATTTTTAAGGTCTTTTAAGATGTTACAAGAATTCTTTATGATGAGATCCTCTTGAGTAGCCTCCATCATGGACACGAATAAGTACCCCATGCTAGATTGTGTGATAAGAGAAACCTTCCAAAATTTGAGCTCTTATTAATTAAAAATTTGAGGGTTTGAGGTGACAAGTTAGTCTAATCCACTAGCAATCCCCATTTGGCATAACTCAGCTTCTTTTATTAGCAAACATCATATTTTAAACTTTAGTTAAAATATGCACTTTGTCATCAATAGGAATCCATAACACGGAACCACTAAACATATAGCTTGGAAAGGACATGAAGTGAAGTAACATGGCGTCACTTTCCAACTATGGGAGTGGGTATATTCAAATCTTGTATGTTCCTTTTAGGAGGCAAGCTAGGTGCTATCGTTGGGATAATCCCCAAAAGGCAAAGGGTGTTTCTTACTCTTTGAAGTGTTAGTGAATTGAAGAGACGTGTTTTACCTCCAGCTTGAATATGCTTCAAAAATGGCGTGGTTGAATAAACACATCCTATGAGTCTCCTATTTTCTACCAACTATGTGGAGTTTATTTATGAACAACTTTACAAGAGGTATGTAAACATAGAATCTTCTAAGCTCCATACGGAAAGCTTTTGGATCACCAAAACTTTTCTACAAAAATGATTTACCTTTGCATTAATAAGAAATAGAAATATCTATGAACTTTCTAGTGCTCTAGTGGTAGTTGAATTGCAACTAGCTGTGAACAACTATATATCTTCACAAGTCAAATGATTAAGCATGAACGCCTTTACACATGGAAGACTATATATAGGGCACACTGATTGACTGGCTATTGGTAAGGGTTTAGGGGACCCCATTTTTTAAATTGGGTCTAGTGGTGGTTGATTGTTGCTAAGGTTTGGAGGACCCATGTCCTTTAATTTTATTGGGCCTAATGGCTGAATGTTAGTAAGGTTTAGAGGAACCATATCCTTTTATTTTACTTTAAGAAGCGTGAATATGGCACCAAAATATGATGGATTTTCAAAAATTTATGCATAATATCTACTTTAAGAAGCGTGATTCTCCCGGCATCCTCCTGTAGAGGCGACAAAGAGACATGGTTCTTTTCTTGCCTCTCGAATTCTGTACAATAGTTGTCCCCGTCTTAATGGCTTAAAAAATGGTTACATGTATCCTTGTATGGGTTGAGTCAAGTTCTAACCCGAAATGATATGTCATTAAAAAATTACCTTAATTGATGAGTTCATTAAAAGGACTAGCTATTGGCTTGTCTATTTGGACATTCTTGAATCTTATAAATAAAGAGGATATTCAAGAATTAAAGATTGCCCTGCATCTTTTCTCAAGGGACATCAATTGTTATCACAAAACTATACAATTGTGCATTTCCTATTCTCAAATCATGAAAGCAAATTAATGGCATCCGTGAAATGGAAGCATAAAAAATTTGTTATTAATAACATCTTCATGATGGAATGACGATTTATTTGATGTGCATTATTGTTGTTCATGAGCTAATTATTGAAAACATTTATTCAAATAGCTATTCAAGTTGATGATGACTTACATTTCATATTGAAGGATTGATTATAAAGACATTAGATGCATTTTTTGGGTGGGAATGACTTTTGGTATTGTGTTAAAAACATACAAAGACGCATAGTGTAACTACAAGCGATGTAGAGACATAAACAAAAAATTAAGAAAAATTTATCTTGAGTTATGCAATACCCAAAAAACTACATAGATAATGAATTACTACAGCATGCAAATAGTGATATAACAAATACAAGACTATGGAGCTACTAGTAGCAACAACATGGTGGGACATCACGAAATAGGAGGAGGCAAAATAATAACCTTGAGAAGCAACTAGAAGGACACCATTAGAATGTAGAGCACCACCAACAACTCACGAACAGCTAGGAGACCACCTTTATTTGATCTAATTCCTCTCTAACTTCTAGATCTTCAAATAAGACAAATGACTAGTTTAAAACTCATTGGTTCGGGTAGAACATAACCTATATAGAATGTTTTCTTAAGTACATATGTATATAAGACCTTCACCATTATAATATTTTTTGTGTATTTTGATTAAGTACAAACCTATCGACAATGTTGAGGTAGAATGTGCATATCCCATCACTTTGCAAGAAGAAAACCCTTAGATTCTTCTTTATTATTGCTTGAGCACCTCTACATACCATCTTTAACTATTTAACATCAAAGATGAACATTTTCAATGCTTAAGATGTCTTTTAATAGTCCAACAATAGTCATGCTTTTTGGCATTAGTGTTAATATCCCTTCTACTAGCTCACTATCTTACTCAATAGTCCAATAATAGTCATGCTTTTTGGCAATAGTGTTAAGATCCCTTCTATTAGCTAAATATCTTGCTCAAACGTGTAATTTTCTCCACAACCCTTACCAATCTCTTGTGCTTCATGACTCAAAGTGCCCAAGGCTCTAGCTCCATGAAGTTTTGCTTTGATGTAGCTCAAAGCTCTTCATTTTAGGAGCTTCAACAGTTGATGATGGTGAGAGCGATTAATAAAGAAAAAATTAACATTAAATAAATCTTAACTAAATGAAGTTTTATAAAACATGAAAAGCTAAGCTAAAACACTAACTACGAAGAGCTAACCAAGCTTTGATACCATGTTAAAAGACATGGATCTAGAGCTCTCCATAGCCATGGAGGTGATAATGAAGAAGGTGAGCTAAGGTGGATAGAAGTGAAGGAAACTGAGTGTGTTTTTGTGCATTAATGAAGCTTTAGACTCAAGTTCAGTTAGGTTTCAAGATTGAGGCTTGTACTCATAGAAAGAATTTATATGAGGGAGGTACATATTGTCTTTGCTTGCTCATGTGGGATTATTCTTGCCTGCTCATGTGGCAGCATGCTAGGTTGACACTCACTCTCTACCAAGTCTTATGCTCCATGGCACCATATTTCTCAACACAAAGTACAAGAAGAAGAAGAAAGGAAAGCCAAGCTACATAAATCAGGCAGGAAGAAGATTGAACATAAGAAGGAAAAGAGAAGCATAAGGAAGTTAAGAAAACATAAGCAGAGGAGCATAAAATCAAGAAAGAAGCCCAGAGAAAATAGTTCGAAGAAAAAGAAAGGGCCAAGGAAGAAGCTGAGAAAAAGAGGGAAGAGGAGAGACAACACAACCACAAACAAGACTAGAACACGCAAGGAAAGAGCATAGAAAATTGCATCCAAGCACAAAGACTAGTTAGAAGCTAAGATCAATAGATCATCAAAGAGGCTAAGTCAAGCCATGAACAACAAAGGAAGGAAGCTAAGGTAAGATCCCAAGAACAAGCCAACAAAGAAGCTGAGCATATCTCTCAAGAACAAGTAAGGAGAGAGGCTAAGTAGAATGCTAAAAAACAATCAAAAGAAAAAGAGGAGCTGATAAGGTGTGAGAAGACCAAAAGGGACAAGGGGATGAGGAAGAGAGAGAAAAGGTCAAATCTAAAACAGAGAGAAAAGAACTCGAGGAGGAGATTAGAAAAAGGACCAAAGAAATCTTGGGTGGGGCAATGGTCCCAACAATATTGAGAGCCATCTCCACAACCAGAGCCAGGAGATATGAGAAGAGAGCATAGGAAAAATTACACCTAAGCACAAATTTACTAGTCAAAATCTTAGAGCGACAGATCATCAAAGAGGCCAAGGCAAGTCATGAAGGAAGAAAGCTGAAGTAAAATCCCAACAATAAGCCAACAAAGAAGCCAAACAAAGATCACTCAAGAACAAGCAAGGAGAGAAGCCGAATAGAACACTAAAAAATGAGAAAAGAAAAAGATGAGTAGAAGAAGGCACGGGAAGACCAAAATCACCAAGGGAAAGAGGAAGAGAGAGAAAAGGCCAAATCTAAAAAAGAGAGAAAAGAGGTTGATGAGGAGATCAAAAATAGGGCCAAAGAAAGCTCAGTGGGTCAGTAGTCCCAACAATCCCAAGAGCCATCTGCACGACTAGAGTTAGGTACAAAGATTAGAAATAATCTACAAAGTAACTAATGAACAATCCTTTAGTGAAGTAGGTATACATTTTCTAAGGGTAAGAATAGCACAACCAATGAGGTGCTTTATTACTCGAGGCGGCTAGTATTGGAGTCCAAACTTGAGCTTGGAGTATCACCTACTTAAGGGAAGCTTCATTGAGGGAAGGCCTCACAAGTATAAGCACACTTGCTCTAGACACTAAGTATTTTGAGCTTAAACAAAGAGAACTCTAGCGAGAGCTAGAGACTAAGAAATAAAGGACCAGAAGTTTAAAGGTCCAAAACTTTTTGCTTGAGAAGGAAGAAGAGAGCTAACACTACAACTGGAAGAGGAATAATGCTAAGCTCATGAAAACAAAGGTGAAATTTTTGGAATGGGAGTAGTGTGATACACTAGTAGAAAATAAAGGAAGTTAGGTAGTTGATGAGCCTGAGAAAATGGAAGTCAATACAAATCTCAACGCATCCCATGACACCCTCCAAAGGACATAGTGCAAACTATACAAACAAGTGGCCACGAATTCTCTCGAGCACATCTTGAGTGAGTTGGTCAAGTAAGGAGGGGACATAACCATAGATTTTCAAGCACTAGAAGAGATTGCATAAAGCTTGAAAGCCGAGTACTTAGAATGCATAGAAAGCATAGAAAGCATGGAAAGACCCTCATTCGCACAAGTGTTCCCTAAGCTACATCACCGGTTATGTGTGCATATACTAGGAGGCTAACCCACATTAGGCTTGTGAGCATGGGAGCATGGGAACAAGCTCTAGTGGAGCATGGGTTAGGACTAACCTTAAGGGTTAAGGTTAGGGTCATGCATCCAGGGGTCACACATGGGAAATGGAGAGTCAAGAGTCACTTGAGAGCCCTCCTATATAATAGGGACATGGGGCACACTCAAGGAAGGCTAAGGCTCTGTTATCTTGAGGCTAGGTTATGATATGATGTTCTCTTGTATATAGAGGATTATATGATGTTCTCTTGTATATAGAGGATTATATCTACTCACCTACCATTTCACACTATAGCTACATGCTATTAAATTGGAGTTATACCTCTTGATGGGATAGGACATCAAGGTAAAGATATGATGACTTCATTATAATTCATGTGTGCAACCCATGGGCTCGGGGGCTGGTCGGGTGGATGAGTTTATGCCTGATTTATGCATGTTTATGCAAAACAATTATCTAGAGAGATCTTAGGGTTTTAATAGTGGTATCAGAGCAATCTCTAGTTAATTATTGTTATTTTTTCTTTCTTATTGTAATTTTTGGTATTTTTTAAAGTAAATTTTAATATTTACTAAACAAAAATGTTATTTTGTTGATTTGTTTTGATGATTTTGCACGTGGATCATCGATATGGTGGTTGGAACGCGTGTTACTACTATTCAATGGACGAATCGACGTTGCGAGGGAATTCCGTGAGTTTAATACTATTTTTCTCTATTTTTTATGGTTTAAAATAAGCATTAATGGAAATTTTTACTAAAATACCATATATTTTATTGTGGATATTTTTGGTAGGATGGATTCCCTGAATTTTTATAATTTTTAAGAATTTTTTCCTAATTTTTTAGAAATATTTTGAGCATTTTTATGGTTAAAAATATATTTTTTATACACTTTTGCGGGTTTTTCTGCTGGTATGCTATCAAATTTCTACCGATTTTCTGCTGAAATGCAGTAGGGGGTAGCTTGTTGATGCATAGAATGCTCTCCCGTGTGCGTGGGACACTCTTCGCTCTCAATTCTAATTTTTCCTTCTTTTTTCCTCTCCCGCGTCGTGTGAACGCCTCTTAATAGGGATTTTTTAATTAAACATTAATCATATAATTAATATTTAATTATGATTAAGCAAAATTTATTTTTTGCTTAATCCTGCTCTCTGATTACAGAGGAGGGAGTAGACAGAGATTGGAATGGAGAAGAAGGAGAGGAGAGAGGGAGTCCTCTCTCCCTCTCTATTTGGCGCACGCGGGGGGGGCGGGGGGGGCTTTCACTGCAGGCAGGCAAAAAAGATTGCCAACCCCCCATTAATTTTTTTTTCCATAATCTTTGACATTAAAGTGTTAAAAAAAGGCTTTATTTAAAGATTTTGGATTTTTGTTAGGCTGCTATGTTATCTTGAGGCTAGGTTATGATATGATGTTCTCTTGTATAGAAGATTATATCTACTCACCTTCCATTTCACACTATAGCTGTATGCTATTGGATTGGAGTTATATCTCTTGATGGTATGGGACATCAAGGGAGAGGTATGATGTACTTCATTATAATTCATGTGTGCAACCCTTAGGCTCGGGGGTGGTCAGGTGGATGAGTTTATGCCTGATTTATGCATAACAATTATCTAGAGAGATCTTAGGGTTTTAACAAGGCCACTCTCTCTTAAAACAAAAAGAAGATTGAGTTTATGAACCCATACATGATGATGAGGAAGAAGCCGAGTATTCTAAAAAGGTAGCTCAAAAGTTGATGAAGGAATTAGAGGAAATGGAAGCCAATGAGGCCGAAGAATCCTCAAAGGATGAGGAAGGAAAAGATGATCTTGAACCTGAGGATACAGAAGAAGGGGATTCTCTTGGAGCCAACCCAAGGCAGTCAGGAGGTGGGGACTTAGGGGCAGACTCAGGGGTAGGTGACTCAGGATATCAAGAAGGTTTTAGTGCAAGGAATCAAAGTAGAGGCTCCAAGAAAGTTGAGGGTGAAATGAAATACAAAATGGTCAAGGGAACTTGGGAAATAGAGATCCACACGAGGACAATGAAAAGTCAAGCAAGGATGAGGGGACAAGAAAAGGGAAGGAAAATGTGGAACAGAAGGACATGGAAAAGGAAGAAAAAAAGCAGGGATGAAAAGTCAAGCAGGGATGAGGGGACAAGAAAAGGGAAGGAAAATGCGGAACACAAGGACATGGAAAAGGAAGAAAAAAAGCAAAAAGAGACCAAGACATCATAATTGTTTGAAGAAACGATAGAAGAAGAAAAGTTGTACTGTAGTTTCTAGAAATAAAGTAAGAATGGCCAATGTGACTAAGGTAGCATACTCGGTACCTTATCTACCATATAAATATCCTAGATGCTGAGATTTATTAGATAAAAAATGTGTGTACTAGTAGTTAGTTGAAGATGATAAAGATTCTTCACTAGCTAAAGCAACAACTATAGATTTCAAATCTATTAGAAGGAGTGTAGATTTACTACTTGGAGCTAGTTAAGAAACCGCATGAGTGATTGGCCAAGATACATCAGCAAATGGGCCATTTGGGTGAGAGAAGAAAAATAAAGGATCAGAAGGAAACAAACCCATGTAGTTTTTCTATCATCAATAAATGGGTCATTCGGGTGAGATCAGAAAAAGAAAGAGAAATTTAAAACATCAAGTTGGAAGGAAACACACCCGTGTAGTTTTTCTATTATGCACATCACATGATTGAGTGCTTGCTAGAGCTAAAATACTTAACCAACCTTAAAAAGAAAACGAGGCACTTGAAAGGGAGTTATATCATATACCACCTTCACAACAAGTACTCTATGTGCTTAGACCTCATGATGCTTTCCTACACTTTTATCCTATTCTATATCCTCAAAAGCATGAGCCTATAGATACTGAAGAATATTACTTAATTGTTCTATGTACCAAGTAATGGAGAAGGGGGGCCATAACAATGAAGAAGATTGTTGAACTGTACATCGAAGAATTTAGTTGAGGCATGCAGGAGGTAAGGAGCGTAAATAATGAATTTATAGATTTAACATACAAAATGACCCAAGATATTATGCAACAATGGGAAAAACAAAGCAAGAAACTACAGCAACAAACCAACAAGCTACTACAATTGGAGATTAAAGCATCCACAATTAGAGATCAAAGCATCCACAATTGCCTCTGAGGATGTGCCCTTGAGGACGATGTAATAAATGGAATCTCAAGAAAATGAAAGAATGACTAGGGAAGTAGAAGAGTTGTTCCAAACCTAAGTACAAATGCAAAGGGTGAATGAGAATAGCCAAAGCTAAGAAGATCTAGGCCAAGTGTACTCACATAACCTGCAAGTTGAAGTGGACTTGAGAATGTGAAGGTTGAGGCTAAGAAGAAACACATTTAACTAACATAGAAAACACACCGAGAAACACAAAAGAAGAGAAAACTTGGATGCAAGCAGTGAAAGAAGTAATCCGGGATGATAGGATCATGTGTTTAATAATTATAGCCAACTATAGGATGACACATGGGCCTACATGGTTTGCCAAGATCTTAAAAGGTATATAAACCTTGTAAACTTTATAAAGAGGGTTCTCAAAGTTTTGAAAAGTGGGATATTCATTGGTGGCAATTTAACTAGCAAGACTTTTAGTTGATTATAATATTATCATCATTGTAAGAATTTATCAATACACTGTACAGTGAATCCTTTAATGAATATGATGTCAATAATTTTTTATCGTATTAAACTGATTGCATATTGTGGGGAGAGAGAGAGAGAGAGAGAGAGAGAGAGAGAGAGAGAGAGAGAGATTATAATTATCAGTTCTCACGAGTGCCATCAATCCGCAACTCTTTTCTAGCGAGTGTTGTGCCTATAGAAGATCTATAGGTAAGAAAGGATGACCGATGACTAGGGTAGCCTACTCAATACCTCATGTACCAATATACATCTGTGTTGCATATAACTATTAGACATAGAACCTTGTTTACATGGTGGCTAAAAATGATAAATCTCCTTCACTATCTAGGGCAACAATGACAAATTTTAGATGTGTTAGAGGGAGTGTAGAGTTGCTACTCTCAAAGCTAGGGAACTCACAAATGAAGTGAGGGAAGTGCATGAGAAATTGGTTGGGATGCATGAGCAAGCCATTTGGGTGAGAGCAAAAAAAATAAAGGAAAATTTAGAAGATCAAGTTGGAAGGAAACATAGCCCCGTGAAGCTATTCCATTATGCACGTCAAATGATTGAGGCATTTGGTAGAGCTGAAAGACTTAATTCTACAAGAAAATGAGGTACTGTGGTAAGAGTGACAAATCATCTTCACCACCTCCACACACAAGTATTCTATGTGCTTGGACCTCGTGATGATGCTTTCCCACACTTCTACCCTATTATATATCTTTGAAAGCATGAACTTATCTTGAATATTGCTTAATTGTTCAAAGTTTCAAGGATTGGAGAAGAGGGACCACAACACTGAAGAAGAGTGACCACAATACTAAAGAAGAACATTGAACTATACATGTAAGGATTTAGGGCATGTTGAAGATGACGAACATAAAGGATAAAGAGTTTATAGATTCATAATAATATTGTGTTATAGTGAGAAAAGCAAAGGTAAAAGCTGATGTAACAAACCAACAGCTACTATAACTAGAGATCAAAGCATCCACAATTATCCTAAGGATGCTACAACAATGAATGAAATACCAGGAGAATGAAAGCCTAACTCAGGAAGCTCAAGAATTGTTCCAAACCTAAGTATAGAATAACGAGCTAGTGGAGCAAGTAGGGTGGATGGAAACAACCAAAGCATATCCCAAGAGGTCATAGTAAAAAGAAGATCAAGATCACGAGGCCGAGTAAACTTACACAATGTGCAAGCTAAAGTGGACCTAAGAATGTGAAGACTGAAAAGACTAGTGTGAAGGCTAAGAAGAAACACATTCAACTTACACAACAAACACACCGAAAAGCACAAATTTACTAGTGGAAGCAACTAAAGGAGTAATCTAGGATAGGATCTTGTGTTTATTAATGATTGTAACCAACCATAGGATGACACGTGGAAAGCCTGTAATGATTGTAGCCAACCACCATAGGATGACACGTGGAAAGCCTGTAATGGATGCCAATATCCTATAAGGGTATATTAACCTTGCAAAATTTGTAAAAAGGGTCTTGAAAGTTCTAAAAAATGAAATATTCATTGGTTAGTAAATTGACTAACGACTTTTGGCGGCTAATTGTAATATCGCCATCACTGTATGAATCTATCAAATCTGATATATGGTGACTCCTTTCATGATTATGATGTATGGTGACTCCTTTCATGATTATGATGTATGATGACTCTTTTCATGATTATGATGTCACATCTTGTTGATCCTATTCTCTGATTGCATCTCTGATTACATATTGTGGGCAAGAGAGAGAGAGAGAGAGAGAGAGAGAGAGAGAGAGAGAGAGAGTACAAATGTCAATTCTCACCAACGTCATCAATCTACTTACTTTCTAGCGATCAAGTAGATTAATAGGTGATAGCTATGGCTCTTCAGTCTAAGAGACAAGAGTAGACTATTAGGGAGCTGAAACTTAAGAGAACATAGCAAGCACTATAAGTAACAAGCATGTGTGCTAGCTGGTCTTCAGCAAAAGCGTTTCCATGGACCTCTATATTTTTCCTTGACTATTTTGTCCTCAGTAAGCACCCTAATCTTTCTAGAAACCTCCACTTAGATTCCTTGCATTGGAACCTTCTTGATATCTAGAGTCACCTACCCCTTAGTCCCCACCTCCTTAATGCCTTGGGTGGGCTCCATCCGAATCCCCTTTTTTTGTATCCTTAGGTTTGGGATCATCTTTTCACTCCTAATCCCTTAAAGGATTCTTTGGCCCCACTAACTTCTACTTCCTCTAATTCTATCATCACCTTTTCAAATTACCTTTTTAGAAGACTCAGCTTCTTCCTCATAATCCTAGATGCGTTCGTAAACCTGATCTTCCTTTTGCTTTAAGAGAGTGGCCTGCTAATGTACCTTAGGGAAATCCCACGATTGAGTATCTCTCCATGCTTACTCCAGTTCCCCTATGTACTCACCCTTTGTGCCTTCTACAATCTCTTATGGTGCTTAAAAAACAATGGTTATGCCCCCTCCTTGCTTGACCAGCTCGCTCAGGATGTGCTTGGGAAAATTTAGGGCCCCACTGGTAGGCCAAGTGTACTCACACAACCTACAACCTAAGGTTGAAGTGGACCTGAGAATGTGAAGGTTGAGGCTAAGAAGAAACACATTTAACTAACATAGCAAACACACCGAGAAACACAAAAGAAGAACAAACTTGGATGCAAGCGGTGAAAGAAGTAATTCGGGATATGAAAAAAGTGTTTAACATTAGTTTGATAATAGGGCAAAAAAGTGTCCATAGACATATTTATGTCTTGTTTACCGACCAACTTTGTGGAATTATTTAGAAGACATGGATAGTGAAAATCAAAACTTTCCATTTTTCATATCAGCAAGTATATAGTGAAGGAAATTTGGGAGTTTTTGGGATCACATTGGTTTCCTCTTCCTTTTCAATTTTGTAAGAATTCAAAGTCCAAATTATAGTCACAATATAGAGCTGTTTGGACTATATTTAGATCAAAGGCTTTAATTATTCATTTTCTTATTACTTTCCAAAGTTTTTGGATATGCATTACTTCACAAGCATATATATGGTGCAATGCAATCCATCTTAGGCTCAAAAATCAATTAGAACTCTAAAATTTAGGTCTTATTGAAAATTATAAGGTATTTGGCTATCTTAAAAAAATTTAACTGCGAGGATTTTTATAGCTAATCAAACAATCATAAACTAGGACCAAATCTTACACACATGTTTTGAACATGCTTTGTACATTTTGTGAGAGCCAATCAATATACACCTATCCTTTTAGGCACTTTGTTTTAGATGAAAGATTACTAAATTGTGAACCATATTTATAGAATAAGAGACTACTTCATGCATCTTTTAACATCTCATAAGGCTTTAAGTGGAATATCTAGTCATTTTATATGATAATAAATACTATTTTCATAAGTTTCTCACTAGATGATCCAAATATAAGCAAGGTTCATATATGTTATTTTGTTGTCAATGCAGTTCAAGGAAAAAACTAGGGACGAAATTTAGCCCCAAGACTAATTTTCAAGGGTCTTCCAAAAGTCTTGTGCTATTGTAGACCCCAAAAAAATGGTGATGTTTTTAATATATTTCCCCAAGGTAGCATTTTTTTGTAAATTTTAGAGGAGAAATAGCCAAATTTACACTAAAAGTGAGCATATATCCTGAAAATTTTCAAACATTCTCCAAAGTTTCCTAGAAAGATTCGCCAATCCATCTCTACTTTGACCACAGGATATGCTCCTTATTTTTTACCCTCATGCAATTTTAAAAGTTGAGACCATCACCTTGTCTTCTAACTAAATTGAAATATTTAGAGATGTATGATCGATTACTTTATTGATTTATTAGTATAACTAAAGTAAATCACTATATAAGCTCACACTACTGTCGTGTTTTGGTGTCAAAGACTTAATAACTAAAAGGAGATTCTAAGAAGTAGATTTAATAATTAATTGTGTTAATTATTAATGTAATATTTTTTTTGTCATGGAAAATCTCTCTCTCATCTCTTAAATACTATGGAAGGTCTAGGAGACATTTATAATGAGTCAAAATCATTCTTTTCTTGCATGTAGTAACCTACTTTGTGAATTCATAACCTATTTGGATTATACTATTGGATATACCTCTACTTATGGTGATTTATCAATTATATTCAAGGCTATTTTGTCATTTTAACAATTTTCTAAGGTTTGCCACATTCATGAAGACATGCCTTAGAAGAGAGAGCCTAAAATATCGCTCCCATTCGCAAGCTATGATTTTTTTAGCAAACCATTGAAAAGACATATTTATGTCCACTTGAGCTACCAAACTAGTGTTAATAATTATAGCCAACCATAGGATGACACATGGGCCTACATGGCTCTGCCAAGATCCTAGAAGGATATATAAACCTTGTAAACTTTGTAAAGAGGGTTCTCAAAGTTTTGAAAAGTGGAATATTCATTGGTTAGCAATTTAACTAGCAAGCCTTTTAATTGATTATAATATTATCATAATTGTAAGAACTTATCAATATGATGTCAAGTCCTCTTGATCATATTATCTGATTACATATTGTGGAGAGAGAGAGAGAGAGAGAGAGAGAGAGAGAGAGAGAGAGAGAGAGATAGTATGATTGTCAATCCTCAAGAGTGCCATCAACAATCTGTAACTCTTTTTGAGTGACATTCCTATAGAAGATCTATAGGTAAGCAAGGATGACCAATGACTACTCGTCGGTACCTTATGCACCAATATACATATTTGTTGCATACAACTATTAGACACACTGGCTAAAGATGATAAAGCTCCTTCACTAGCTAGAGCAACAACTACAAATTTTAGATGTGTTAGAGAGAGTGTAGAGTTGCTACTCGGAGCTAGGGAACTTACAAATGAAGTCAAGGAACTATATCAGAAATTGGTTGGGATACATGAGCTAGCTATTTGGGTGAGAGTGTAGAGTTTCTACTCAAAGCTAGGGAACTTACAAATGAAGTCAAGGAATTGTGGCTGGGATGCATGAGCTGGCCATTTGGGTGAGAGAAAAAAAGAAAGGAAATTTTAGAAGATCAAGTTGAAACGAAACACACACACATGAAACTTTTTTTTTCAATACCATTGTTTATCAATTGCAACATGCTCACATACTAATAAAACACATTCAAACAAGATTATTCATTATCAAACTGTGTTGATGAAAATAATTTTATACATGGTGACATAAATATATTAGCACTGATATACACATTTTGTCTTGATTGTGTCTTGTGAAGATGATTATCTCTATTTAATATACACATTAAACTTGTGCATAAACATTAAGCCTATAAGAAGGAGGGATATTTAGATGATATTTCATTGCACATTCTAGAGAGTGAACATAGATGCACACTCTAGCCATAGGTTCTTTTTTGTTGGGCTTAGTTTTGGGAGTTTAGGAGAGTTGTCAGTTTTGAGTAGCTTTCTTTGTGCTAGGTGTTCTTGGGCTTGGGTTTAGCTCTATAGCTTAGGCTCAAAAATATTTCCTGACAGGGCACGCCCGATGGGACCCTTTCCTTCACATTGTGGTCTAGTGGCACAAACCTACAATTTTTTTCATGGAGCCCATACTACATTCGTATCTTTGTTTTAGGTTGCTAGCTTTCCTTTTGGACTTGTGGTATAGTTCAAGATTTAAGACCCTAAAGCATAAGTGTTCTAGAAATTTTACAACGTGAATTGTTGAAAAAGTTGATAAAGAACACAAAAATTTCTCAGAGGATGATGAATCTAGTCTCCTAAGAATATGGGATGAGTTTCTTGATGACCTTGTTGATGACCAAGATTTAGAGGTCAAAAAGATTCTTGTGAGTAAATGCAAAGGTGAGTGTATGGGAGACGGGAGACAATGATGCAATCAAGACTCCTCTTAAACCTTGAAGGGTTGATATAAATCCTTATGATGGGGTTGGGAGTGATGAGAAAGCAGAAACTCATGTTAGATATTTCATTCTTCAGTGTATGATAGCTGGATATATGCACGCAAATGAGTAGAAAGCATGGTCTCCAGTACTTCAAGCGAAAAGCCAAAAACTGGTTCTATGACATGAAGAAGCATGAAGCATATGATTACTACCTAGGAGGGGTTAGTAACAGCCTTTTTTAAACAATTTTCACCTACCTTGAGTGCATTAAATGACCTTATTGCCTTGAGTGGTTTCTTTCAAAGGAGAAAATGAGGCACTGAGAAGCTATGTCGGTAGATTTGCCAAGTTTAAAAGAAAACATTGTGATCCCCTCATAGTTTTTATGCAAGAATATTGATGTCAAAGGTTTTTTGTGCTCATTGCAAATCCATGTGAGGTTAGTAAGGCCACTATCACTTTTGATGATGCATTCGTTAAAGCTTATGAAGTAGAAAGAACCATTTTGGATACAAATTTAGCACACGATTTAGAGCTATGCAAGAGCCAAAGAGAAATGAAATTCAATATAAGCTTGGAAGTCCTAGAGATGAGACAAATTGTAGCCTTGGTGAAAGAAACCAAAATGAGCAAGCAAACACACACAATGTACCATTTCAAGGTGATGTTCTAGGGAATCACAAGTGTGAGAATCAAATTCCACAAAAGGCTAGAGGGCCAAAGAAGAAGATGGTTTATGTTTGGAGAAGAAAAGAAGATGGGATAGCCAAAAACACTTGATAGAAGCACAATGGATAAAGTACGGATCTAACAAAAAATTTGGGTTCACACTAAGAGGCTAGTTTCCCTGCAGGATGCCACTGTTACATTTTTTTGGAGCCTCGAGAGCATGTTATTGTGTGAGAATTGCATGCATGTATGTGTTTTGTGTCCACTCATGTCCATTTACTACTGTTATGAGCATCTTGCATAATATTTATCTCACATATTGATGATGATCTCACTTGGTCAACCTTGAGGAGCTATTTTAACTCGTTTGTGGATCAGCAATGCAACAAGATCACAAGATTTAGGCCTTCAATGCCCAATGTGAGACATTAGCGTGTGTCCGATCAAAAAAGAGCCAAGAAGAAGAGAAGGCCATCTATGATAAGCAGCCATGCAACTACTGAAAAAGATTCTCTATAAGAGAGAGAGAGAGAGAGAGAGAGAGAGAGAGAGAGTTATCTACTAGAGAAAGAAGTAAAAGTGATCAAAATGAGGTTTCTTAGAGAGGCACACTCATAAAACAAAGGGACACCAGTTAGAAGAAAATGACACATTCAAGGCATGTCCACCAGAGGGCCATTATCATCCCTCCTCCACCAAATTTTGTGGCTTGGAAGGGATTAGAGCGGTGGAGGTTAAGCGCACAATGGCATGAACACTACTGGGATGGGTTACCTCCTACAAAGTGGTCCCCAATTTCCAACATGGTATCAGAGCCAGGGAGGGCATGTTGGGATGTTGTTAGCAGAGCTAGTCAACTTGCCACTTCCTCTCGGTGGAGATGAACGAAGGCCAAATGCATGTATAACTAAGAAGGCTACGTCATGCCTAGTATGCCCGGAGTAATCAGGCGAGCATATGCTGGAATAGCCAGATGACATCTCTGTGAGAGCAAGGAGAGCTCTAAGACAAGTGTCGTTAGAGCCTTTGGGTACTCTATGGTCTTTCTACATCGAGGGAAGGCACTGGAAGGTCATGGCCTGACCATCTACATACCACATTTATAGTGCCAAGGATAATGAGATCATACATAAATAATAGAAGACTAGGGCCATTATCGTCCCTACTCCACCAATTGTTGTGGCTTGGAAGGGATTAGAGTGGTGGAGGTTAAGCGCATAGTGACATGAACACTACGAGTATGGGTGACCTTCTAGGAAGTGGCCCCCAATTTCCAACATGTGCACCCATCCAAGTTTGAGATTTGGACATCATTGCTTTAGGTGAGCAGCTTCTTTGCTATCTCTTAGCCTTAACATTTTTGGCTCCCCACTTTTGGGAAACAATCCCTTGACTTTATCATCTGTTTTTCTTTAATCTATAGTTTACCTATTTCTCACACTCTTGAATAGTGGAGTGCCACAAATGAGAGTGGGACTTGATGGAGATTGGTGTGGAAATGGCGTGGTTTTTTCTTTCTTTTTGCTCTCTTTCATGTGTTAACATATAGATTAGATGCTTAATTTTTACATGTTATAACTAGTTTTTTTTTGTATTCACATGTTAGCATTCATACTAGCTAGATATTTTTTTAATGAAAAACAAAACAAAACTCTTTATTTTTGCTAATTTTTACTAATACACTAGCTTTTTTATTAGTGAAGTCAAAAGATAAAAAACATAAAAAATTGGAGTTTAGAGGGTAGATTGGGCTCCATTGAACACATATACATGATTTTCGTGCTTAGGAGACCCATACTCAATGATTGGGACACAAGAAAAATCGACCAAAACATCCCAAAATTTGAATTTCAAATTTTCTAAAAAATCATGTTTTTGGGTAAAACTTGCATAATTATGACCATGATTATTATCGTCCCAAGATTGCCATCGCAATTTCCACGATTACGAGGCCAAAAATGATAAACCTTATCTTAATTGGCGTGATTCTGCAGTCACCATTCACACAGTACCACATCACTAATCACATAAAAAGAGAAAAAACACATGATTGCCACATCACCATTCTTGGTGCCACATCACCAATCACATAAAAAGGAAAAAAAATCACGGCGCTATGTCACCCAATCACATTTATGGATCATGGTGCCACATCACCAATCACGTTCATATATCATGGTGCCACATCATCAATCACGTTCACGGATCACGGTGCCATGTCATTATTCACGATGCCATTGTCGGTGGTCAATCCGACTAGCAAGACAGAATCAGTTCGGCTGAAGATCCGTCAATGCCTTAGTGCCCACGGGTTCTTCCTAAGCCTCACATTGTTGTTCTACACAGAAGATGCTGCGCTCAACACTCTCTTGTGCTCTCACTCTCTCACTCTCTCACTCTCTCACTCTCTCACTCCGACAGCATAAGTGATGCACAGAAGGAGACAATGTACTTCTCTTCTAATTCAGATACAAAAAGATACACAGTTGCCTCCCATGTTGCCTCTTCCTTCCTCCTACTTCTACTCTCTTGAGTCTATGGTTACAAGATACCTCTCGGCTATCATGCTCGGCTATTTACAACTGTATTACAAGATTGTACAGTTACAACAACTCATATGATTTCATGGTAGGGTGAGCATTCCGTCGGACGTGTTCTATGCCTTCATGGCCGTTGAGGATCATCCAACGGCCATTGACGTATGTCCCACCAATCAGGCGGATGGCCAACACTTGGCACGTGCGGTGGCTCTACGACAGTAGCTTCTGCAGCTCTGAAGCTCTGATACAATGGGGGCGGGGGTACAGGATTAGCAGGGGGCTTCCATGCAGCTCTTTTGGTCTTCCGTTCCTGCTCTTGGTGGTATCTCTCTGCTAATCCTGGATCACAGCCAAGTCCCCATTAATGTTCATTGTGTGCTAAACATGATCAAAAACTCTGAGAGTATTAGTACGCTTGATTGTATAATTCATGCTTTGTAAAAATAAGGCAGCGGACAACTGGATGCTGTCTGATTGAGTCAGCTCTATAGAGGCTGATCATCTTCTTTGCATGGTTCTGCAGAGAGCAGCTCTGCTAACCGTCATTGTGGAGTAGCCCCAGAAGGCTGGGGGGATGGCCTAGCAGACGTGCCATCGGTAGGAAGGTAATCATGAAAAAAATCTTTTAGCTTTTCCTGATAAACAGGCATAGCTACATCATGCTACTCATATTCATCCATAACCTTCTGCAAAGCAATGACAGCGTACTCCAAGTTGTGCTGCCTAACGTCGTGCGGCCTCTCCTCCAGTTTTCTTTTCTCAGCAAGGTGGTTCGCTTCCATGTTTCTCAACTGCTATAATGTAGCCACCTACTGATTGGGGGAGATTGGGGGTGCCCTCTGCTTCATCTGATGCTTCAAGTCCAGGAGTTCTCTATAGATGGACTGGCATTTGCTTTGTTCCTGCATGAGCGTTGTCTGCAAATGTTGGCGGTCGGCCACAAACTGTTCGGCCTTCAGGAGCAGCTGATTATCGTTGTCCTATATTTTCTGATGTAGTTCGATCAACTGCTTCCGTAGAGCGGTTGAGAGATTTGGATGGGGCCTTCCTGTGTCACAGGCTGCTTGTTTGACTATGTTTTGAGCTCAGCAGCCTCCTTCTGTGCCTGTGCTACAGCTTGTCTTTTAGGTCTGCATTCTTTGCTGGCCAATGGCCTTCTTCTTTTGTGCCCGTGTTCTTGGTGTGGGTTCTTCTCCATACTGATCCTTCAGCTCAATGTACTTGGCCTCCTTCAAGGTATCCAACTTAGCATAGCTCCTTCCCTATGGCCTCATACTCCTTCCTTAGTTCTTCTGCTATATTTTGATGGGCTGTAGTCTCATTTTTCTGAATTGTTAGTTGCTGCTCCAGAATGAGGATCTTCTCCTTTAGCTAATTGGGGGTCATTGAATCCATGGGCAGAGCTGATCTCAGAATGAGCTATTTCTCTAGTTCATCTTGTTCACCAGCTTCTTTCCTGCTATACTAGTGCTTGTTTTGTCATGTTCTCTTTAGCCTGAAGTTGTTGCTTAAGTTGTTGGATATCAAATTGTTGGTTTGCCAGTTTTGCTGCTAAGTGTCTGAGCTGCTGCCTGGCTCTAGCACAATGGTTTTCAGCGTCTCTTTTAGTTTCTCAAGTTTAGCCTCTAAGGTCTGCTTGAGCTTCAGTTGTAATTCCATGTCTGCCAGTTGCCTTTCTAGGGCTTTTTTGTCTCACTGAGCTGCTGCCTCAAGTTTCCTACTTGGGTCTACATTTCCTGCAGCTACTGCTGGTGCTATGTGTCAGTTGTGGTGGTTATGGTTGTGGTTATGCGACTAGTCTGACCCTGCTGCTGCTGTTATTGTTAGCTAGATCTGCCTGGGGTGGGGCCTCCTTGTTCTGATCCATCGGCACCATCCTTGTCTTTTGGAGGAATAGGGGGAAGTGGCAGGTGGCAAGTGGGGGGGTGGCAGGACCATTTAATTTTTTAGCAGCTCAAGGTTGCTTTGCTAGTATGCCCTCTGCATGTCTGCCATTTCTTTGATAGACCCAATGAGGACATTACCTTTGCGTGTTCATGATAGACCCAATGAGGACATTACTTTTGCGTGTTCATGACAGACCCAATGAGGACATTACTTTTGCGTGTTCATGCCTTCTTTGTGCATCAACATGTTGAGGTGATCCCCCAAGGTAGCAAAACTTGCCTGGCTAGTTGGTCCCTCTGCCTCTATTACTATTTCTAACATGTGGGCTTTGAGAGGGGTCGACGGAGGGGACTTTCCCTTCAACTCGGTGGCTGGTTTGATGGGGGAGGCCCCCAGGGCTGCCAAGAGCTTACCGATGTCGAAGAGTTGCTGCTTTTCCTATTGGTTAGCTGTAGCAGCAGCTGCTCCCTTTGCCTTCTTAGTTTGCAGAGTTGTGGGATAGGCCGACTAGTTGATTTGTCTCTTGGTGGACTTCAAGCCAGCTTCTTTTTCTGTCTGCTGCTCTAGTATGGCTTCCTCTTGAGCTATTGCCTCTGCTTGCTTCTTCCTCTAGCCTTCTTGTCTCTTCAGCTTTTGTTGCCTTCTTGGTAGTTTCCTCCTCCCTGGCTTTTCAAGCCACTGCTTCTTTGGCGTTTTTCTTTGCTACCTCTTCTGTAGCCCTTCTTCTTTCATCCTCCTGTGATTTCTGAGTGGTTTCCTTTTCAGACTATTATTGCTCTTCCAAGCTATGCTCTGGCAATGTCCCAAACTGTGCTAAAGCTTTGAGGTGGCCAGCCATCTTGGAATGTCCTCCTGATATCACCAGTTTTTGTGCTTCTTGCTAAAGATTCTGGGTAACCACACAATGGTCACATGCATGGATGGGTCTGGCATCTCCAGCCTGCACCCTGTTGTGCGTGGCTAGGTCAGCAACCTAGACCTTTGCTTCCAGATTCTATTGTAGGCCCTCCCAACAATGAGCAAAACAAACTCATAGAGGCTATCTTCTCCAGCCATTTTGCATGATGGAGAGTGTCAATCAGTGATGTGCAAGCATCGAATTCAATAGACTTGCTGTGCTTCCTGCCATGGTGGATGTCGTCTGCGCAACTAATTGCTGGAGAGGGCGAAGGGGGTAGCAAAGAGGTTTGAGCGAGCGCGAAAGAAAAAGTGAGGCAAGATTGAGCGGGGGAGTATGCGATCTCTGTCAGGGGTGAAGAGGTTTGAGCGAGCGCAAAAGCAAAAGTGAGGCAAGATTGAGCGGGGGAGTATATGATCTCTGCCTACCGGGGTGGCGGTTGTGGCCATTATGATGTGACGCCCATGCCATAATTCTTCTTGGAGTGGGTGTGTCATGCCTCTTCATATAGCAACTCCTTCAATTGGATATAGCAGGTTCAAGGTGACTGTTGCACTTCTTCATGATTGTTCTAAATACGAGGCATCTTCCTAAGAAGGTCATTATTCCCACGTGTCACTGCTTGATTTTTCTTGCTGCCTTTTCCAAAATTAGCTAGTATTACATGCTCTTGTGCATGGGTGCCTCAGCTAGATCAGTAGATGCAGTTTGCCACATGTCTTCCTCCCATCTGGACATTGAAAATTGAAATTGTAAGCATGGCACCTGCTTTCGCATCCTCGTCCTGGTTTGCCATTACTGCCTGATGTCTGGTGTCATCACCCTCGTAGTACGGGCAGAGTTTGAATCCATTTACTACTTTCAGGATGCTCATCCCATCTAATGTTCTTATTCTAAATGTTCCTGATCCCAATTTCTCTTCAATCTAGTAGGGTCCGATCCATCTAATCTTGAGCTTCCCTGGGTGCGGACCACGCTTTGAGTTGAAGAGCAGCACTTTGTCACCGTTTTCAAAAATCTTGTACTTGGTGTTTATGTCAACCCAAAGCTTCCTCCTTCTTTGGGCTACCTCAGCAATCCATGCGCTACACAGAGCCTATCTTCCTCCAATTGAAGGAGTTGCTATATCCGGTGGTTAACTGATTCTTCAGGGTTAAGCTTTTCCACACGGCAATCCTAAGGCTAGGCACTACAAACTCCATAGGGACCACAGCTTCTAGCCCATACACCAGTGAGAGAAAGGTGTGAAGCCAGTGCTTACCTTGAAGGTTATCTGGAATGCCCACAATGCTGAATGAAGTTTTTTATCCCAGTCTGTTTTGTTTTGATTGATAATCTTCTTCAGTATCCGCTGGAGTACATGATTGGTTGTTGATTATGCCCCTGACCATTTGCTTTGCGGGTAGTACACAGTGGACTTCTTGTGCATGATCATGTGGTGCTGAGTCAGCTGTCGTACCACATCATTGATGAAGTGTCTGCCCTGATCGCTAACTAGCTCCACTAGGTATCCAAACCTAGTCACGATGTTTTCATACACAAGAATTTGGCTACTACTGATTATGTTGAATTGTCCCTTAAAGCTTTGGCCTCTACCTATTTTGTGCAATAGTATTTTGCCACCAGGATGATGTACTTGTTCTCGGTCTTCCTGGCAGGGGCTTTGAATGGTCCGACGAAGTCTAACCCTCACTTTTGGAAAGGTTCTAGTGGGATTATGGGTTGGTGAGGCATTATTTCTACAGTAGTGGGTTGACCCAGCCTCTAACACACATCACATTGTTTGGCATGATTCCATGCATCCTTCATCACTGTCGACCACCATAGGCCCACCTGCATGACCTTCCTTCCCGTTGTGTCTCCAAAATAATGTCCGCCTGACACTACCTAATGTGCTTCTGTCAGCAGAGCCAGTTGTTCATGATCAGGCACACATCTTCTGATTACCTAGTCTATTCCCACTTTGTATAGGGCTCCTGCTATTTCCAAGAAGCTCTTGCTCCTGAGGGCAAGCTTCTTCCGCTGATCTCTGATCATGCCAGTTTTTGGGAAGGTGCCTTCTAAAACAAATTGCAGCATGTCAAAGTACCAATTCCTTCCGATGTCGATGGTCTGTACCCCCCCAAACAGGTCTGCATCTAGGAACTGGTCAAGTACTCCTGTTGCTTATTCTCCTGTATCTATTCGGCTAAGAAAGTCAGCAACTACATTCTGATTGCATGGTGAGTGCATGATTATGAAATTAAACTCTTGCAACAGTAGCATCCACCTAGCCAGCTTTCCAGTGAGGTCTGTCTTCTTATTACAAGGTACAGTAGGGTCTGATGATCAACATGAAATGCAAACTGCAATTTGTTCTCCTGTATCTATCCAGCTGAGAAAGTCAACAACTGCATTCTGATTGCCTGGTGTGTGCATGATTGTGAAATCAAACTCTTGCAGCAGTACCATCCACCGAGCTAGCTTTCTAGTGAGGTTTGGCTTCTTTATAAGGTACAGTAGGGCTTGATGATCAACATGAAATGCAAATTGGTTGCCCAACAACTAATGTTTGAACTTGCTGATAGAGTAAATTAGTCCTAGGGCTTCTCTTTCTGTTGTGCTGTAATTCTTCTCTACCCGAGATAGCCTCCTGCTAGCATAGTAGATGGGTCTGTACCACCCCTCCTCTGTCTACTGCATCAACACACTTCCTATTGCAGTGTCGGATACATCCATAAACCAGTGGAAGGCCTTATCCCACTCTGGTGGTTAGATTACTAGAGCGCTTGCAAGAATTCTCCTTAGGTACTGGAATGCCTTTTGGTGTTCTTTAGTCCATCTGTATTCTGCCCCCTTCTTGGTGAGAGCATAGAGTGGGTGTGCAATGTCTGCAAGGTAGTGAAGGAACCTGTTGCGCCATTTGATTTGACCCAAAAATCTATTGAGCTCTTTCAGATTGTGAGGTGGCTACAACTTCTGCATCATGCTGACCTTGGAGGGATCCATAGCAATGCCATCTTTGGACACGATGTGTCCTAGTAGGACTGACTGCAAGCACACTTGGCAAGATTCAGTTTCAGCGTGTCTGCCAGCACCTTTCCAAACATAATAGCAAGTGGTGCAAATGCTCCATCTTTTTTCCAAAAACACTAAAGTCATTCACAAATACATGCATGAAGTCAGTGAGGTAATCACATAAAAGATTTCTTGGACCATGCGCTGAAAGGTTGCAGGTGCATTGCTGTGCGAAGTCCGAATGTCATCACATTTGAAGTGAAGGCTCCCCATTCTGTGATGAATGATGTTTTTTCATTGTCCTCTAGTGCCATTCTGATGTGGTTATACCCACTGAAGCCATCTAAGAAGCAATACATTTCATGTTCGGCCACTGCATCTAACATTGAGTCTATGAAGGGCAACAAAAATGGGTCCGGTATAGTTGCAACATTCAGTTTCCTATAATCTACACAAACTCTTAGCTTCCCATTTTTCTTGGGCATGATTACAATTGGACTTAGCCAGTGAGCCCTCTCAATAAGATATATGAATCTCACTGCCAATAGCTTATCTGTCTCTTCCTTTACCTGCTTGGCATAGTTGGGGTTCATTCTGTACCTCTGTTGTCTAATCGGGAACGGCATCCTCCCTCATGTTTATATTGTGATGATAGAAGCTTGGGTCTATGCCTGGCATATCTGTGTAGCTCCATGCAAAGACATCCTTGTATCTACATAACAACTCTTGGAGCTCGATCTTCATCTATCCTTCCAGCTTAGCACTGACCTTGAAAATTTTGGGTTGCTCTGCATTACCCAGGTTAAGCTCTGTCAGTTCATCTTCCTGCACTCTAATGCATTTTTGTTGTTCCCTGTCCTTACATCTTAAGTCTTCCTGAAAGATCCATGTCCCCACCCCGCAACGAATTCAGGGGTGCTAGTAACGGAAGTAGCACTTCTTGCGTGGGGTAGGGTCCCTCACTCGGGGCCTCGCCCCCATGGATATCCGGACAAGAGACTAATCCCTCGGTTCTTCCAAAACCGAACCCGAAAAATCTTCCCTCGCCCGAAAAGCACGGGCGATTCCTCCCCCAAGATAATTTTTACTCTAACATAGTCAAAAGCCTTAACTAACTGAACTGATCTGACCGAACCCGTAAGTATCAAAGTCAGATCAAGGAAAAGATTGCACTTGGATCATAGAGACCAACACTTTTTTCCTCATTGAGAGGCACAGCCGTTGATTCTTTTCTTGATTCTTTTCAATAGAAAAATTTTTATCCGGGATTTCCTTCATCTATCGTACCATAACAGAATTGAGTCTCATTTTAGGGATCCATCAGTCCAGCCTAATCCCATCCAGTCCCATGGGTTAGCCAACCGCCCACTGTAGTGATGGGATCCAATTAGGAATTTGGTTAGGTTTTGTCCCGGGTACCAGGGAAAAGAGTTCCCAGGCCCCCTAGCCGGATATTCATGCAAACTTAAAACTAGTCACACCACTTACAGACCCAATATGAAATTGCCTTTTTCACAGATTTAGCTATCTTTAAAACAATCATTTAATGAAATCATAGTAAGTGATCATAATCCTCCAAAATCTCTGGTTGAATTCTAATTTCCAATCATTCCTTCATCGGTGTACCTATGGCATCATTGGCAACCAGAACGCTCACCACCTATCCACTCAGGGGCCTTTTCGATAGTTCCTAGCTCATAGTAACCAGCAATATATTCACATAACAAAGTGGAATCTCCGTTGAAGATCAGCAAGATCAACTAACGGATCCATATCAAAGAGCCATGGACTCATCCGTTGAGGACCAACAAGGTCAATCAACCAGATCCATAGCCGAATTCAGAAAACAACTCTTACTCTCCTTGTTCCAATATCTTCCTTGACGCACACGTGGGTATCGTCGGTGACCGAGAGCCTGAGCACCGTATGGTCAGCACCCTCTAGGATCCTTCGTAGGTGACCTAGCACTTCACTCATAGACCGCTTCCTTGGTCCCTCATCCACTGTACTAGAAGCTCACCATTTTAATCGAACCGAGGCTAGTCAAGACCTCGGCCGGACCTTGCTACGTGAGACGTCCTCCATTGACTCTCGGTCAGCTGTTACAACTTTATCAGACTAGGTCTCCACGACCTCATTCACAAGACGGTCAAAATGCTTCCCTAGCATTCTTGACATAAAACAGTCATTTAAAAACAGGTCATAAATACAGTTTCTATAATGAACCCTCGTCTTTCCACATTGTTCCACATCAATTCTCATTTATTTCATATGTAATCCCATTCTCATCACATCTTTTCTCATTTATTCACATCAGATCTCATCCACTCGCATCTACCCATATCCACATCTCATCACATCACCTTCATTCACATCTCATCCATTCAGACACATCACATTCACTAACATCACATCTCATTCATTTTACCTCACATCTCATTCATTTACATCTATCCCAATTCACATCACATTCATTCATATCCATCACATTCACATTCATTCATATCCGTCACATTCACATTCATTCATATCCGTCACATTCACATTCATTTATATCCATGACATTCACATTCATTCATATCCCATCACATTCACATCCACATATATTTATGACACATCACATCACATTCTTTCACATACACATCTGATATCCATTCTTTCACATACTCATTCACATCAATTCTTTCATATATACATTTACATCCATTCTTCACTTATACATTTACATCCATTTTCATCACATATCATCCACTCATATCCCATATCATTCATTTACATCCTGATTCACATGACATTACATCACATCTATTCATTCCCATCGATCAGATTCACATCACATCTTATCACATCTACTCATCTCACATCTCATCACCTCTATTCACATCACAACCACCCATCCATTCATTTCACACTTATCTGATTCTCATCACATCTCGTTACATCTATTCACCTCACATCTCATCACCTCTGTTCATATCACATCCATCCATCCATTCACATCTATCTGATTCACATCACATCTATTCACCTCACATCTCATCACCTCTATTCACATCACATACATCCGTTCATTCACATCTATTCACATCACATACATCCATCCATTCACATCTATCTGATTCACATCTATTCACATCACATACATCCATCCATTCACATCTATCTGATTCACATCACAAACATCCATCCATCCATTCATATCACATCTCATCACATCTATTCACCTCACATCTCATCACCTCTATTCACATCACATACATCCATCCATTCACATCTATCTGATTCACATCACATCTCATCACATCTATTCACCTCACATCTCATCACCTCTATTCACATCACATCCATCCATCCATTCACATCTATTTGATTCACATCACATCTCATCACATCTATTCATAGAATTTAAGAGAATTTTAATTTTTGATATAAAGATTCTTTACGCATCTATTTATGCATAAAAATCAACTTCAAAGGAAATAACAGTTTTATAAAAATCCTTTTATGCATCTATTTATGCATAAATTTAATTTTAAGAAAAATAACACTTTTGAAATAAAGTTAAATCCTTTATGCATCTTTCTAGGCATAAAATCAATTTTAATGAAAATAACACTTTTGAAATAAAATATAAATCCTTTATGCATCTTTCTATGCATAAAATCAATTTTAATGAGAATAACACTTTTGAAATAAAAATAAATCTTTTATAAAATCAATTTTAATGAGAATAACACTTTTGAAAGAAAAATAAATCCTTTATGCATCTTTTTATGCAAAAAATCAATTTTAATGAGAATAACACTTTGGAAAGAAAAATAAATCCTTTATGCATCTTTCTATGCATAAAATCAATTTTAATCTAGACATTCCCATGTAGCACTTCAATAAACTTGTCCTTCTTCAGAAAGTCAAGAGGAACCTAGTCCTCCCCCAAATTCTTGAGCATCTTCCTCCATGTAGCTTCAAGCCTACCCACAAAACATGACACTTCATTTTCTCCTTGGTTCAATCTACCCAGTTCTCTCCACAAGTCCTTAGGACTAGCTGCCTTTCCTTGGTTCAAGCTACACAACTCTCTCCACAAGTCCTTAGGACTAGATGCCTTTCTATACCTTACCTTTAGGGCTTCTCTCAACCCATCCCAGCTTCCTCTTTGAGCATTTGTGGCTTCATACTCAAACCACTCCCTGGCTGCATCTTCTAACAACAGACTCACCATCTTCAACTTGTAGGATTCTTCATTTGTATTGTTCCTCAAATCTTCCAACTCAACTCTCCTCATTAGGACCTCAATGGAGTCTTCTTGGGCCCTTTTATTTGGCAGTTTAAGGGAGTCAAACCTTTTCTCTTAAGAAGAAACGTTTTCTAATTTGAAGCTTCAAAACGGCTACTTTATTCGAATTTGAATTTTGGGGGGAAAATGGAATTTAAAATCTAGCGGATAAAACCATATCATGTAGCATATCTATGGAAAGCTCTTGATGCGTAGATCACGGATCTGTAATCTCCGCTCAGATCGGAGCTTGTATGTAGAAGTTATGGAGGTCCAAAAATTGTAAAATTGCCCCCCCTTTTTGGGGAGAAAAGTGCACCCTTTGACCACTCTTACACCTCTCTTAATCACCAATGGTTTTTGCTTACATGGCGGGCTCCTATTTGTCAAAAAGTTAAATGTTTCCATAACCTCATGGCAAATTAAAGGGCCCAAAAAGACTCCATTGAGTTCCTAATGAAGGAATAGAGTGACATCCTCTCCCTTCTCACCATCTTCAACTTGTAGGATTCTTCATTTGTATTGTTCCTCAAATCTTCCAACTCAACTCTCCTAAGGAATAGAGTGACATCCTCTCCCTTCTCACCTCTGAGCACATCATATCCAAATCCAGCCATTAGTCCTATGTTGATCTGCAAGTGGGTTCCAACCTACAAATCAAAGCCTTCAACAATAGCTTTCCAATCCTCAGTGGGGGCACCAAAACATGTGAGGATGCTAGATGATAGCCTCTATAACACCACCAACTCACACATGAGAAGAATATGTAAAGGGATCAGAACTATGGGAGCCTAAAATCCTAGCTCCAATGGCACATATCAACTCTGCACCTATCCTCACCTCTTCAACTGACACCTTCGGACACCTATATACACCCCAATCTAACCCAATTGATTCCTCCATCTCTCCTCCCAAGTCATATCTAACTTCCAACACCTTTGATTTTCAACCTATACACTCCAAGTGACTTTTTTTGACAATCAGCTGACCTATATCCTTCCCAGGTGACAAACGGTTGACTGTAAAGTGATTCAAAAGACTGACACTGACCCCAATCCAATATGAGTCCTCTTGGCTCTTTTATTATCCTCCATCAGTTAACTTTAAACCTACAACCCCATAATCTTACTAAACACTCTGTTGACCTTCTACTGACACCTGTCAGACTGAATTTGACTGAAATGAACTCAGCTATGTGAAATAGACTCGGTCGATTTCAGTAGCCTCAATAAAAAATTTTCACTTATGTGTCCTCTGACACTCCCTAACTCTCAGGCTACTCTTATTTCATCAAGATATAACATTATAGACTCTCAACTGATTGTAGCACACTCAAATTTGACTGTACTGATTGAATTGTCTCAGTTGATTCAGATGAATCAAACTTCCTCTCCTCTGCATCCTCCTCTGACACTTTTAGATCCTCAAAATACTCAAACCACGCAAGGATCCAACACTATAGACTCTCAATTGATTACAAACTGACTCATAGCGGACTCTGAATCATCATTTCACCCACTAACTAGACTATTTGACTATTAAGACAATCCCCTAATTGTTAGACCTGACTCAAAACCACTTTCCTTCAACCCAGATAAACCAATCCTAGTTCTCTACACCTTTAATAGAGCTGATTACATTTGATGCTCAATTAACCTTATCTGACACTGTATCTTCTCATCTGATGTTGACTGAGTTAACTTTGACTCAGAATCAACTCCCCACACATCAGGCTGACACACACAGGTGTTTTATCTCCATAAACTCAATCAAAGGAGCACATTCACCACAACTAAACCATCAAATCCAAAAACTTTGCATCCATTCAAAGTAGATACAATCCAAACTCTCCAACTTCTTCAAATAGACAAAAAAACATCAGTGTCTCAAAATCCCTGAGACATGGGCCAAGACATATGAGAAGAAAACACTAAACACCTTTGGCATCCTCTACAGATAGACTCCAACAACAATTCTCCACTAAACCATCTTCTCATTCATGACCTCAAACCTCACCAAAACCCACTACCACAAACAATTTGCCTTTCTAAAACACACACAAACCAACCTTCATGTGACAGACAGTAGCTACAGTTAAGCTAGTTTTAGACTGATCCAAGTCTCCTAAAACAGAGATTCTAGCGCAACAACTTCCTAGCTGATTTTGTGGTCCTCAGCACATCCCTCTCTCAAACTCAACCAGTACAGTCCCTCTATGCTGATCTTCACTCTGCAACCTTCAAAATCTCTAAAACCTCCCGTCCATTAGGTAACCTTGTCTCTGTAGTCCCTCTATTGACTCCTCCTTCAAAAAATTCTAAAACTCTCTCCTCTCTTAAGTGATGTTGCTGCACAGGCAGCCAAGGGCCTAAGATTACTCCTCCTCTCTCCACACTCCTCCCTCTTTTTAAATCCCCTTGTCGTCTCTTTTATCACCTTCCCTATGTCTTTAAGCAGCGATTTTCCTAGCGGTGCTGTGAATTTGGCTCACCACCTCGGGCATGCAATTCACTTTCATTGCAACCTTTGCACTTGCTTTAACAAGCCTTTGACCAAATCATTACATCCTCTCACTAAAGGTTTAGGGAGTCTCCAAACAAACTCACCATGAGTGAGTATATTCAAATTATATGGCCTCATGTATACGGCATTTATCGAGAAACATAGCTTTAATAATTTCCAATGCATCATCAAAAAGTTCTAGAAGTTGTTCACTTCCTTGGTCCCTCATCCACCATACCGGAAGCTCACCATTTAAATCGAACCTAGGCTGGTCAAGACCTCGGCCGACCTTGTTATACGAGACGTCCTCCATTGACTCTCCGTCAGCTGTTGCAACCTTATCAGTGAGGTCTCCACGACCTCATTCACAAGACGGTCAAAATGCTTCCCCAACATTTTTGACATAAAACAGTCATTTAAAAACAGTTCATAAATATAGTTTCTATAACGAATTCTCGTCTTTTCACATTGTTCCATATCAATCCACATTATTTAATCCACATCCATTTCATATGTATTCCCTTTCTCATCCAATCACATCATTTTCATCTCATCACATCTTTCCTCATTTATCCTCATCAGATCTCATCCACTCGCATCTACCCATATCTGTTGAAATATACAAGTGAATAGGGTGTGTGCGGGAACAAGCCCTTGGTTAGAGGTTGTAAAAGCGAATGTGTAAATGTGAAAGAACCTGCTGTGAAAAGGTGAGAAGAATCTACTTATAGGGAATAAAGGGTAGCATGAGATTCAGATTTAGGAAGTGTGGAGATATTCTGGGAAAAGTGAAGAGGTGGAGAGAATCATGGAAAAGAGGTGGAGTGAATCATGGAGAAATCAGTGGGATTAGATGCTTGATGTAAACTCTATAAATTGAGGCATTGCCCTAATGAGAATCTGCTGGTTTTTTATTATCCATGCCTACATTAATCTATTTGTTAATTATCCACTAATTACATCCTAATTATCCATGTCTACATTAATCTATTTGTTAATTACCCACCACTAATTATATCTTAATTATTTGCTAATCAATTTATTAATGATGTTGATTCTAGTATTTGATCCACCATAGCTCATCACAATGCTCGAATTTCAACATGGTATCAGAGCCATGCCTAGAATCCATCAGGTTTATGAGCCCATTAATCAAGATTAGTAGATAATTAGAAAATAATCCAATTTTTAGTTATTTTTCAACTAGCTTCTATACCCCTAGCCAGTGGAGGAGTTCATTCTCCTTGCACACTTCAAATTAGGCCAAGCCCTTTTAGGTACTTAAACTACACTCAAAGGGCTACAATCTACTCGAAGGAATTGAAGCGAATCAGCGCAAATCATCGGCGGCGGCAGCCCGAATTGCAGGTGCATTTTTTTCTGAGGAAAATTGACATTGCAGCTTCCACAAATCAAAGTTCTCTAATTCCTCTTATCCCAAGGTGTTTTCAAGCATTCTCTACAAGTTGGTGAAGACAGAATTCAATTTCATCAAGTCTACAGTGAGATCCAACCTCTTCATCAAATCTGCAGGTGACTTTGGTAAAACAGAGATTAAGCTTTCAATATTTGGTCAAATCTTGTGTTTCCCAATTGCTATTGATGCCTTTGAAAGCATTTGAGCTCATTTGAAGTCTAAGGCACCAGATGTGGACTCCTCGCATACTCTATTTTTTGCACACAAAACAGTGGATTAATTTACTAATCAATAATTAATCAGTGCTAATCACTGTATTTTGGTACAATTGAGGGTTCAAATTAACCATTAGGTATCTGATACAGATCCCTATAACTTCAGATTGCAAATCTGAGTTGGTTTGATACTCCAACCATTCCGTACAAATTGGTTACCCTTGATTTAATGTAATTTCTGGTAAAATTGTGCTGATAAATTTGTGATAATCATCATTTTGCATTTAACCCTTGGTTAATGCCTGTAAATCTCACTCAAAATCAAGATTATTTATAGCCAAAGGTTGCATTTGGGAATGTGCATAAGAATGAATGCTATATGCATTATGTATTGGGCACATTACATCAGTGTAAATATGGGATCAGACACTGTCCTTGTCCTGAATAAGGCAAGAGGTAAGACCTCTCGCATAAATTTGGGTTTGCATTACATAATGATACAAGATAAACATCAAAATCCCAAAGGAACTGTCAGCAAAACATTTAAACATGTTGCTCACATGGAGCAAAAAGACCTGACGGACAAGCTCATGGCCCCAGCCATGAAAGAAGAAGAATATCTCTTTCCAAGAAAAGGATCCACACCAAGAAGATCTAAAGGAAGAATTGAAGGAAGACATGGACACGAGAAGAGAAGCTGCCACAAGAAGAGAAGCTGCCACAAGAAGACTGAAAGAAGAGATAGACGCGTGGAGAGAAGCTGCCACGATAAGAAGACTGAAGACAAGAGAAGATGTGAGGCTCCAAAGAGTGACAAGCCATGTGAAAATCTCAGAGAGAGAGAGAGAGAGAGAGAGAGAGAGAGAGACCCCACAGCAACCTGCCCCAACAAAGTAAAACCACCTCTGAGCCACCGATGATGTAGGCCACGTGGTAGATAGTAGATGTATGTGTGAGCACTTTAGTCAAGGTCGCGGGCACTTATAGTAGCCTTGGACACATAGAGAGAGAGAGAGTGTCAAGGACTATGGAGTTTAGGGACTTGAGGCACTCGCGGGCTATCAAGTAAGAGAGAAACTTGGTACAGGGTCCAGGTGTGCTAAGATAACTTGAGGGGAGGTGTGCTAGACACTAGTTGCGGAATATCAAGTAAGGGAAGGCAAACTTGGTATAGGGTCTAGGTGTACTAGGAGTATTCACTTGAGGGGAGGTGTTGAAATATACAAGTGAATAGGGTGTGTGCGAGAACAAGCCCTTGGTTAGAGGCTGTAAAAGAGAATGTGTAAATGTGAAAGAACCTGTGAAAAGGTGAGAAGAATCTATTGGGAGAGAATAAAGGGTAGCATGAGAAGATTTAGGAAGTGTGGAGATATTCTGGGAGATATTCTTGGAAAAGTGAAGAGGTGGAGAGAATCATGGAAAAGAGGTGGAGTGAATCGTGGAGAAATCAGTGGGATTAGATGCTTGATGTAAACTCTATAAATTGAGGCATTGCCCTAATGAGAATTTGTTGGTTTTTGATTATCTATGCTTACATTAATCTATTTGTTAATTACGTCTTAATTATTTGCTAATAACTTTGTTAATGATGTTGATTCTAGTATTTGATCCACCATAGCTCATCACAATGCCCGAATTTCAACAATATCCACATCTCATTATCATATTCATTCACATCACATATCATCCATTCACATCTATCCCAATTTACATCACATCCATTTCACACCACATCTCATTCACTCACATCCCGATTCACATGACATCACATCTCATTCATTCACATCCCGATTCACATCACATCACATCTATTCTCGTCCATCACATTCATTTACATCACTTCCATTTACATCCATCACATCACATTCATTCATATCCATCACATTCATTCTCCATCACCATCCCATCACATACATTCTATCCACAATATATCACATCACTTCTATCCACATAATATCTCATTCATACACATCTCATCTCATTCATCCACATCCATCTCATTCATCCACATCCATCTCATTCATACACATCTCATCTCATCTCATCCACATCCATCCAATCGTTCACATGTATGACTACACACATCTATTTATACATTCATATCTATCACTTCACATCCACACATATTCATGTCACATCACATCTCTTTACATCACATCACATTCTTTCACATACACATCCACATCCATTCTTTCACATCCATCCACATCCATTCTTTCACATCCATCCACATCCATTCTTCACATACACATTTACATCCATTCTTCACATACACATTCACATCCATTCACGTCCCATATCATTCATTTACATCCCGATTCCCATGACATCACATCTCATTCATTCACATCTATCTGATTCACATATCATCACATCTCATTCATTCACATCACATCTCATCACATCTATTCACATCACATCTCATCACATCTATTCATATCACATCTATTCACTCAGGGACCGCTTCGTCGGCCTCACCCACCATCGTACCGGAAGTGCACCATTTTTCAACCATACCAAGGCTGGTCAAGACTTGCAAAGTGAATTGGTGGCCACTATTGCTTCAAACAATAGTAGAACCCTCAATCCCTCAAGCCAAAGGAGAGCTTACAAGCTCCCTGTAAGCTAATTTTCTTACTTTGTTTATAAATTTGAATGAAAAATCTATGGTTTTCTTGATTTTTATGAATTGCAGATGATTGAATTAAATTCAAATGCTATGCCTTTGATGAAAAGGCCACCCCTTCTCTTCTTTACATTTCAACCTTTCTTAATCCTAGAAAGATTTGTTGGAATTAGGGTTGCAGGAATGCACACACAACTTCAAGAAGATGAGGAAGTTTGAGCACAACACAGTAGTGTATTATGAGTGCCAAAAAATGAAAGATCACTAGCCCTAGAAGATAATGGGCGTATATACAATGCACGGGGGAAAAAACCTCCTAGTGAGGGAAAAAGTGCCCCGGTGGTCCTAAGTGTGTTCACACACATCACTACTATAATATGGTAACAAATCCCCCCTGGAGTGATGCGGTGAACAAGAGCTAGCACTCATGTATAGGGAAGTGTCTAGCTATGTGGACGAATCCACAAAAGGGAGTAAGCCCAAAGCTTTGCGAAAAGCTTCGAACTTCTCACGAGGCAGAGCCTTTGTGAAAAGGTCTGCAAGGTTATCCTGTGTTGGCACATAAGCCAAACTGATCTCTCCTGCAGAGAGTCTCTCCCTGACATAATGGTAGTGCACCTCAATGTGCTTCGTACGAGCATGGAACACTGGGTTCCGCGCAACTGCCAATGCGCTCTGACTGTCAGTGAAGATGGTGGTGGCAGATGGCTGCCCAACACCCAAATCAGCCATAAGGCGTCTGAGCCACACACACTCAACCGTAGCTGTGAAAGCTGCCCTGTACTCAGCTTCACAACTAGAAGTGGCCACAGTAGGCTGCTTCTTGCTCAACCATGATATGCATGAGCTTCCAAGCATGAAGCAAAAACCACTCGTGGACACGCGTGTGTCATAACAACCAGCCCAGTCAGAATCTGAAAAAACATGTAAATCTGGCGACAATGATCCCCCCTTGGGATAAAACAACCCAAGATGCCGAGTACCACTCAAATAGCGAAAGATACGCTTCACTGCCTGCCAATGCTTAATGCCTGGGCTATGCATAAATCTGCTCACCTGTGAGACTGCAAACTGAATGTCTGGCCTCGTAATGCATACATAAATGAGGCAACCAACAGCTGTCTGATAGAGTGTGACATCAAAGTGATCTCCAGCATCATGAAGACTCAACTTCAAACCTGTCTCCATTGGAGTAGCAATAGGCTTGCAGTCTTCAAGGCCAAATCTCCGCAACAATGTTTCAATATACTTTGTCTGACACAAAGCAATACCTCCATCACACTGCTTAAATTGTATCCCCAAATAATGATGCAAATGCCCCAAATCTGACATCTCAAAAGAGGCATTCAAATCAGCCTTAAAATCAGCAATATGACTCTCATTTGGTCCTGTGAGCAGCATGTCATCGACATAGAGAGCAATGATTAGATGTACACCATCCACACGTTTAACATACAAAGTGCTTTCTGTTGGACTATTCTGAAACCCATGTGCAGTCAAATATGCATGTATTTTTTCATACCAAGCTCGTGGAGCTTGCTTTAAACCATATAAAGCCTTTTTTAACCTGCACACTTTGTTTTCCTGCCCTCTTTGAACAAAACCACGAGGCTGCGATACATACACCTCCTCATGCAAATCTCCATTTAAGAACGCAGTCTTTATGTCCAGCTGATGTACATTCCAACCATTATGAGCTGCTAATGCACAGATGCTACGAACAGTGGTCATACGACATGTGGGAGCAAAAGTCTCATCAAAATCAATGCCCTTCTCTTGAGCATAACCTTTTGCAACAAGCCTAGCCTTATGGCGATCCACTGTGCCATCAGGCTTACGCTTCAATTTGTATACCCACTTAGTGCCAATGGCCTTCTTGCTAGGGGGCAAGTCACATAAAGACCATGTACTATTCTTCATAATAGCATCGTATTCTGCTTGCATAGCAGCCATCCAATTTTCTGAACTTTGTGCCTCATCAAATGAAACAGGCTCACTTTCATCGCACATACTAGAAACAGCCAATGCATAACAATCTGACGCATAAGAGGCACCATGAGAGCCAGAACGAGTGCGACTAGACAAAGGGGCATCCAACTTGCTGTCACGCAAAGTCTGCACCAGCCATCTAGGCATATTCCTAGAGCCCTCAATCTCTTGTCTCTCATCCTCAAGTGCATCATGCACATCTGCATCAGATATAGGCTGATCTGTGCCATCATTTAAAACCTGCATAGGCTGAAAAACTGCCTCATGAGGTATTGCACTTGACTGTGCACCACTGAAAAGAGGCAACAATGTATCATAGACATCACGTGAGCTGATATCTGTCTCCTTAGTACATGAAACCAAGGGCTGAACTGCATCTTCCACAAATACAACATCACGGCTAACCAAAATGCGCTTTGTCTGTGGATGATACAAACGATAGCCTTTGCTCTCAGCACTATATCCAACAAAAATACATTTGACAGCTTTGTCATCCAATTTTCTGCGATGTTGCACAGGCACTAATGCATATGCCAGGCAACCAAAAACACGTAAATGGCCAACAGATGGCTTGCGGCTATGCCAAGCCTCATATGGAGTGACAACCTGTAATGCTTTGGTGGGACACCTGTTTAGTACATAAGTGGCACACATGACAGCCTCAAGCCAAAAACCATGTGGTAGACTTTGACTCTTAACCATACATCTTGCCATTTCCATGAGAGACCTGTTTTTTCTCTCAGCCACACCATTTTGCTGTGGTGTATACGGCACTGTACATTGGTGTTTTATCCCACGCTCAGCCAGAAATGCATTAAATTCTGAAGACATATACTCCCCCCCTCGATCTGAACGGAGGGTGCCCATCTTACTTTCTGACACATTTTCAGCCATAACCAAAAACTGTTTGAAGCACAAAAACACTTCGGACTTTGCCTTCAAAGGATATACCCATGCATGCCTGGTAAAATCATCAATGAAAGTCACGAAGTAAAGGTAGTTTCCAAATGATGGAGTTTGCATGGGACCACAAACATCACTGTGAACAAGCTGCAATCTGCGTTCAGCTCTCACTGATCCATCTTTGGGAAAGGAAGCACGCTGCATTTTACCCAATATGCAGCCCTCACAAACATGCTTGACAGGTGCCTCAAGCTTAGGCAAAGAAGACACCATTTCAGATTTCTGCAGGCGCAGCAAACTTGCAAAATTCAGATGACCAAAACGTGCATGCCACAGTTTTGCATCTGAAATAGCCTGCGTATCCATAATAGCACATGCTGAATCCTCTACACATTTGCCATCCATATTGAGCTTATACAGCCCTCGACATAGTGAACCAGATACTACAATGATGTCACCACAAGAGAGATCATGAACAGTACATCTGTCATCCACAAATTTTACAACCAAACCTGTTTTGGCAAATGCAGAGACTGACAGCAGATTCTTTTTGATCCCTGGCACATACAATGCATCAAAAAGTGTAAAGGTGTTGCAATTTGCAACATTCAGCACAATCTGTCCAACTCCTTTAACGGGATAAGAGGAGTTATTGGCACAAGTGACAGTATTCCCTATGGGAGCAGACTCAAGGAAAGTGAATAAACTGCGCTGCGAGGTGATATGCTTAGTGGCACCACTGTCAAAGTACCATACATCTGAATCTACTGCAGACATACATGTGTCATGCAAAGATGGGTCATAACTGCACTGCGCATTGAATGCCCATTCTGTATCTAGCACAACATTAGCAGATTCATTGTTAGAAGGAGAGGCATCTGCAACAGCCATACCAGCCTCTTTCTTCTTAGCCTCTTTCACAGCCAGCTCAGGACACGCTTTGATGACATGATCATTTCCCTTACAGTACTTGCAAAATGTCTTCTGTTTGTCACCCTTCTTCTCATCTTTGTCTTCCTTCTTTGGTTGCGCAGCATTTGCAGATTTCTGCTTACTAGAAGAAAAGCCAGCTTTACCTTTCTCGCTTCTCTGACTAGCAACGAAAGCTTGATCTGCGACACGCATAATATTCCTGTTTTGCCTTGACTGGTCTTCTTGCAGCAAAACAGAAACTAACTCCTCAAATGATAAGGCATTGGGATTGCCTTTCATCATCAAGCGAAGAGTGGAAGCAAAACCCTGATAAGAATCTGGTAGACCATTCAAAACAGTCTGCACAAGTGAACTGTCTGACAGGATTTCATCTGCAGAAATGAGCTGCTCTTTGAAATCCTTGATCTTTGTCAAAAAGCTATCCATAGAATCACCTTCGTTCATATGCTCACTCTCCAACTGTTTTCGGAGATAAGCAACACGAGCCTCATTTCTTGCCTGATACAATGTGGCAAGTACATCCCAAGCATCCTTAGAAGTCCTGCAGGAGCGAATATGTGGGATAATGGTACGTTTGACAGACAGCGCAATCAAGGCATGAGCCTGCGCATCTCTACCATCCCAACGAATCTGCTCTGCTGAAAGTGGTGGTTCTCGAACAGCTGCTACAGCACTTGTGCCTGCACCATCATCAACAGTACCTGTTTCTGATGTATTTGCAGCATTCCCAGCCACAATAGGACGTGCATCAATACCCTGCACAATGTTCCATAACCCCTTTGCTACCAATACATGTCGCATCATATATGCCCACAATGGATAGTTGGTGCCATCCAACTTATCCTCAGCAGCCAACATGCGGAATACATCATTGTTGTCAGCCATGGCCAATGACTGTACTACTAGATGTAAATGCTGTCTGTAAGAGGTAAACCTGTATAAAATCGACCTGTGCTATGTAGCACAGCCCAAAACAGACGAATGGGCACCTGTCCTGCAGATTTTAATCTTGACAGAAAATCTGCACAGTAGGACGATTTTGCCTGCGCAGTACTTGGAATGCAAAAACGGAGGGCGAAATGACTTCAGATCAAAATTCTGAAACGAACAAGCCCTACGGGCTTTCCCACGGCATATACTAACCTGCAGACGCTCATGAAACCTCGTCGCAATCGGAGGAGATGAAGCGGCAGGTGCCGGTGATGCTGCCCGGGAGGAGGAAGCCTGCTCTGATACCAATTGTTGGAATTAGGGTTGCAGGAATGCACACACAACTTCAAGAAGATGAGGAAGTTTGAGCACAACACAGTAGTGTATTATGAGTGCCAAAAAATGAAAGATCACTAGCCCTAGAAGATAATGGGCGTATATACAATGCACGGGGGAAAAAACCTCCTAGTGAGGGAAAAAGTGCCCCGGCGGTCCTAAGTGTGTTCACACACATCACTACTATAATATGGTAACAAGATTAACTAAGTGATTAATTAAACTCTTCTTATTGTTCACTCTCTTGAATTAGAAAATTGTATAGATTAGAGTTCTATAATTCTAAATTGGGTTAATTAAGTTAATTGTAGAAAGAAAAAAAATGAGAAATGGTCAGCCATACAAAGGAGGTTATAGCAAAATTTTCCAAAATTTTGTGAAAAAGAAAGTTTGTTTTTATGTTATCCCAAAAGAGTAATTCCCACCATTTTTGCATCTAAAAGAAATATTCTAATTACTCCATGTACATATTCACCTATAATTATGCATGGATATCACTGATATTAATTATTAAGTTTGATTTCTATGCATAGAAAGATGCATAATGGAATTGTTTTTATTACAAAAGTGTTATCCTTATTAAATTTGATTCTATGCATAGAAAGATACATAAAGGAATTTTATTTTATTATAAAAGTGTTATTCTTATTAAATTTGATTTCTATGCATAGAAAGATGCATAAAGGATTTTTTTAATTACAAAAGTGTTATTCTTATTAAATTTAAATTTTATGCATAGAAAGATGCATAAAGGAATTTTTTTATTATAAAAGTGTTATTCTTATTGAATTTGATTTCTATGCATAGAAAGATGCATAATGGAAATTTTTTATTACAAAAGTGTTATTCTTATTAAATTTGATTCTATGCATAGAAAGATGCATAAAGGAAATTTTTTTATTATAAAAGTGTTATTCTTATTAAATTCGATTTTTATGCATAGAAAGATGCATAAAGGAATTTTTTTATTACAAAAATGTTATTCTTATTAAATTTGATTTCTATGCATAAAAAGATGCATAAAGGAATTTTTTTAATTACAAAAGTGTTATTCTTATTAAATTTGATTCTATGCATAGAAAGATGCATAAATGAATTTTTTTATTACAAAAGTGTTATTCATATTAAATTTGATTTTTATGCATAGAAAGATGCATAAAGGATTTTTTTATTATAAAGTGTTATTCTTATTAAATTTGATTTTTATGCATAAAGAAATTTTTTTATTACAAAAGTGCTATTCTTTTTAAAATTGATTTTTATGGATAGAAAGATGCATAAAGGATTTTTTTATTATAAAAATATTTTTTTATAAAAATTGATCTTTATGCATAAAGAAATTCTTTTTATTTTAAAAGTGTTATTCGCATTGAAGTTGATTTTTATGCATAAATAGATTGTTGGAATTAGAGTTGCAGGAAAGCACACAAAGCTTGGAGAAGAAGAAGCAAGAATGCACACAACACAAAGTGTATTAGATTGTGTCAATGTACAAAAGATAAGTTAGCCCTAGAGTGATGGGCGTATATACAAGCTGGGGGGAAAAACCTCCTAAAGAGGGAAAAAGTACCCCGGCGGTCCTAAGTGTGTTCACACACATCACTGCCTATATATATGGCAACAAATCCCCCCTGGGAGTGATGGTGTGAACGAGAGCTGGCACTCATGTATAGGGGAGTGCCATGCCCGAAGTAGATCAATCCACAAAGGGGAGCAAGCCCAAAGCTTTGCGGAAAGCTTCGAACTTCTCACACGAGGAAGCGCCTTTGTGAAAAGATCGGCGAGGTTGTCCTGTGTTGGCACATAGGCCAAGCTGATCTCTCCTGCTGAGAGTCTCTCCCTGACATAGTGATAATGCACCTCAATGTGCTTTGTGCGAGCATGAAAAACTGGGTTTCTCGCAACTGCCAATGCGCTCTGACTGTCAGTGAAGATAGAGGTGGCAGACTACTGTCCAACACCTAAGTCAGCCACCATAAGCCGTCTAAGCCACACACACTCAACCGTAGCCGTGAAAGCTGCCCTGTACTCAGCTTCACAACAAGAAGTGGCCACAGTAGGTTGCTTCTTGCTCAACCAAGATATGCATGAGCTACCGAGCATGAAACAAAAACCACTTGTGGACACTCTTGTGTCATAGCAACCAGCCCAATCTAAGTCCGAAAAAGCATGTAAATCTGGCAGCGGCAACGATCCCCCCTTGGGATAAAACAACCCAAGATGTATGGTGCCACTCAAGTAGCGAAAGATGCGTTTAACTGCCTTCCAATACTGAGACCCTGGGCTATGCATAAACCTGCTCACTTGTGAGACTGCAAACTGAATGTCCGGCCTCGTAATGCATACATAAATGAGGCAACCAACAGCTGTCTGATAGAGTGTGACATCAAAGTGATCTCCAGCATCATGAAGACTCAACTTCAAACCTGTCTCCATTGGAGTAGCAATAGGCTTGCAGTCTTCAAGGCCAAATCTCCGCAACAGTGTCTCAATATACTTTGTCTGACACAAAGCAATACCTCCATCACACTGCTTAAATTGTATCCCCAAATAATGATGCAAATGCCCCAAATCTGACATCTCAAAAGAGGCATTCAAGTCAGCCTTAAAATCAGCAATATGACTCTCATTTGGTCCTGTGAGCAGCATGTCATCGACATAGAGAGCAATGATTAGATGTACATCATCCACATGTTTAACATACAAAGTGCTTTCTGTTGGACTATTCTGAAAACCATGTGCAGTCAAATATGCATGTATCTTTTCATACCAAGCTCGTGGAGCTTGCTTTAAACCATATAAAGCCTTTTTCAACCTGCACACTTTGTTTTCCTGCCCTCTTTGAACAAAACCACGAGGCTGTGATACATACACCTCCTCATGCAAATCTCCATTCAAGAACGCAGTCTTTATGTCCAACTGATGTACATTCCAACCATTATGAGCTGCCAATGCACAAATGCTACGAATGGTAGTCATACGACAAGTGGGAGCAAAGGTCTCATCAAAATCAATGCCCTTTTCTTGAGCATAACCCTTTGCAACAAATCTAGCCTTATAGTGATCAACACTGCCATCTGGCTTTTGTTTCAACTTAAAAACCCACTTACATCCAATGGCCTTTTTACCAATAGGCAAATCACACAAAGACCATGTACCATTCTTCATTATAGCATCATATTCACTTTGCATTGCAGCCAACCAATTTTCTGAATTTTGTGCCTCATCAAATGAAAGAGGTTCTTCCTCTTCACACATACTAGACACAGCCAAAGCATAACAATCTGATGTATAAGAGGCATACTGAAAACCTGAATGAGTACGACTAGTCATAGGTGCATCAATCTTACTATCACGCAAGGTTTGCACCAGCCATTTTGGCATACCTCTAGCCTGCTCATTTTCAGCCCTATCCTCATGAATTACATCCTGTAAATCTGCATCAGAAATAGGCTGATCTATGATGTCGTTTGAAATCTGCATAGGCTGAATATTTACCTCATTAGGACTTACATTTGAATTCCCACCTGTAAAGAGAGTCAACAACGTATCAAATACATCCCGTGAGCTCACACCTGTCTCTTTGGTACATGATAACAAGGGCTGAATAGCATCTTCCACAAAAACAACATCTCGACTAATCAAGATACGCTTTGACTGCGGATGATACAATCTGTAACCCTTGCTTTCAGCACTGTAACTAACAAAAATGCATTTGACAGCCTTATCATCCAATTTTCTGCGTTGTTGCACAAGCACTAAAGCATAGGCCAAGCAACCAAAGACACGCAAGTGACCAATAGAAGGCTTCCTGCCATGCCAAGCTTCGTATGGAGTAATAGACTGCAAGGCCTTAGTGGGACACCTGTTGAGTACATATGCAGCACACATGACAGCCTCAAGCCAAAACGCATGTGGCAAAGCTTGGCTCTTGACCATACATCGTGCCATCTCCATAAGTGACCTGTTCTTCCTCTCAGCAACACCATTTTGCTGAGGGGTATACGGCACTGTACATTGGTGTTTTATCCCACGACTAGCCAGAAATGCATCAAACTCTTTAGACATGTACTCCCCCCCTCGATCAGAATGGAGGGTGCCCACAGTACAATTGGATACATTTTCAACCATAAGCATAAACTGTTTGAAGCACAAAAACACTTTGGACTTTGCCTTCAGTGGATATACCCATGCATGCCTTGAGTAATCATTAATGAAATTCACGAAGTACAAGTGTTTACCAAATGACGGAGTTTGCATAGGCCCACATACATCACTATGTACAAGCTGCAATTGTACAAGCTGCAATTTGCGAGTGGCCCGCACAGAACCATCCTTTGGAAACGTAGAACGCTGCATTTTGCCCAAAATACAGCCTTCACAAACATGTTTCAATGGTGCTTCAAGAGGGGGCAATGAAGCAACCATATCAAATTTCTGCAAACGCAGCAAACTAGCAAAGTTCAGATGACCAAAACGAGCATGCCATAGTTTTACATCTGAAACTGCCATTTCATCAGAAACTGCATTTGCTGAATCTTCCACACACTTGTCATAAGAATTGAGCCTATACAGCCCACGAAACAAGGTGCCAGATGCAATAATCGTATCACCAAAGTCAAATCATGAACAGTACATCTGTCATCCATAAATTTGACTACAAATCCAAGTCTAGCAAGTGCAGAGACAGACAATAGATTCTTCTTTATCCCTGGCACATACAAAGCATCTGAAAGTGTGAAAGCACCGCCATTTGCAGCAGTAAGCATAATTTTACCAACGCCCTTCATTGGGTAAGAAGCATTATTGGCACATGTGACAGTATTCCCATTAGGGACAGCCTCAAGAGAAGTGAACATATCACGATGCGAGATAATGTGCTTTGTAGCACCACTGTCAAAATACCAAACATGAGAGTCAACAAAAACTGCCAAGCATGCATCATGTACAGATGGGTCATACTGGCAATACACGCTAAACGCCCATTCTGTATCCTGCACAACATTTGCAGAATTTGCATTTGTAGAAGCATCCGCTATTGTGGCTGCATTTGAATCTTTCTTCTTTGCCTCTTTAGTCTTTAGCTTAGGACAATTCTTAATGACATGATCATTTGCCTTACAATAGTTGCACCTGGTCTTTTTCTTGCCTTTATCAAGAGCCTTCTCAGACTTATTGTTGTTACCTATGGAAGGAGAAGAAGTTGCAGACCTACTAATAGGAGAAGAAACAGTGGAAGGGGCTGCCTTATCACTTCTTCTCTGCTGCTGGGCAGCAATAAATGCTTGATCAACTGCACGCTGCCTGGCCCTATTTTGCCTGGACTGCGCTTCTTACAAGAGCTTGTTGATTAAAGTATCATACTTGACAGGATTAGGTTTGTCCTCATTAAGAAGTCTCCACGTGGAAGCAAAAGTCTGATATGTCTCAGGTAAAGCATCAAGAACAGTATGCATAAGAGAATGATCAGGAATAATCTCACCTACAGAAATCAACTACTCTTTGAGATCTTTAATCTCAGCAAGAAAAACATTCATGTCATCATCTTCTTGCATAATCTTCAATTCTAGCTCTTTACGCAGGTAAGCGATTTTCACCTCGTTAAATTACGACCTACATACAAACTAGCTAGAATATCCCAAGCATGTTTTGCTGTTTTAGCTGAACAAATATATGGGGAGATGTTACATTTGATAGAAAGTGCAATCAAGGCATGAGCCTGCGCATCTTTACCATCCCAACGAGCTTGTTCAGCAGTGGGTAAAACAGCAGACAGTAGAGCTGTTAGAACCTGCAATATCCTCAACAGATCCTACATCCACAGAACCTGGACGTACATCCATACCTACACAATGTTCCACACTCCTTTTGCAACCAAAACATGCTGCATCATGTATGCCCAAAGTGGGTAGTTGCTGTCTCCATCCAATTTGTCATCAGCAGATAACATGTGAAATACATCATTGTTGTTATCAGCCATGGCCACTGACTGAAACTGATGCAAAAGCTACCTGTAATGAAGCAAACACTGAACAAAAAACAACTCGTGCTATGTAGCACGATCCAAAATAGAGTACGTATGCCTGGTTTGCTGAAAACTGCACTGTTGAAATTTCTGCAGAAAATAACGAAAACACCTGTGCAGAACTTGAAATGCAAAAACGGAGCCCGAAACGACCTCAGATGCAAATTCTGAGAATAGCCCTATAGGCTTATTTGCAGAGTATAGAGACCTGTAAGCGCTCGTGAAAACTCGCCTCAATCGGAGAACGTGAGTCGGAGGGTACTGGCGGCATAGCCCTAGGAGCCGATGCCTGCTCTGATACCAATTGTTGGAATTAGGGTTGCAGGAAAGCACACAAAGCTTGGAGAAGAAGAAGCAAGAATGCACACAACACAAAGTGTATTAGATTGTGTCAATGTACAAAAGATAAGTTAGCCCTAGAGTGATGGGCGTATATACAAGCCGGGGGAAAAAACCTCCTAAAGAGGGAAAAAGTACCCCGGCGGTCCTAAGTGTGTTCATACACATCACTGCCTATATATATGGCAACATAGATGCATAAAGAATTTTTACATCAAAATTAGAAATCTCTTAAATTCTATGTTTTAATTCTATGAGTATTTATTAAATGAATAATTAAATACTCTAAGAGAGAAATTTCTATCGTTTTATATTCACACGGATTGTAAAAAGAAAATTCAAGAAATCTATCGAGATCGAAATATTCAGATACATGATTAATTTATTCCTCATTGGAATTCGTAACTAATTTATTCCTCATTGGAATTCGTAACTAATTTAGAAATCAGTTAAGTGAATATTCAAAGAAAGAAATTCAATAAAATAGTAATTGAAGTATCAAACCTTTTCAAGAAAGATAGTTGAGAAAAGATCTTATCCGACTAGAACCTTGAATCAGACTATGACCAAGACCAAACTCTTTCGTCAGTTTCAAGGAAAGTAGGTGTGACCAATTTAGAAAAATACACATTTAAAACTCCCGCCAAATCTAAAACTAAGTTTTAGACCCTTCGAATTGATCTGTGGATCAAGGTTATAGAATTCGAGGAATTCTTGTATGAAATTCAGAAATCCGATCAAGAAGTTTTGGGGATACTGATTCAAGAAATACTCTTGTATTCAAAAGAAAATCAAACTGAAAACTTGCATAGAAACCCTGTTTTCTTAAAGGACTGTCTTACACCAAAATGCTGGAGGGAGCATTTGGTATATGTTTTTCCAAGGGAAGTTCGGTTGCAATCAGCTGACGGGGAGTGTTCAAAGGATGGCTCATGCGGCGAAGCCTGCAAGAGGATTAGGCCAAAAACAATTGAATTATTAAAAAATTCAATGTAGATGTCTCAGGACAGGAGAGTAGAGTAACAGTGTATAAACACCATTAAGCTTTCACAAAGAGGGAGGCTTCTATTTATAGGAAAAAGTGAGCCTCTAACCAAGCAAACTGATTCTAGAATTTTCCAGATTAGTTTGGTCAATTTTTGACCATTTTTGGATCAGTTCAGCTTACTTTTTGGACCTAGTTTTGAAACAGAAGAGAGGAGAGATGAAAATATCTCATTTTATTGATTAAAAATTAGGGGTAATGATGACAAAAAGGCACCTACTTCATGAGGGGAGATCCCCACACTAAGGTATCAAAATTCAATTTTTTAACTTTTTTCTTTGGTCCTTAGTCCACTCTTCATCTTATGTGAGCATTTACTCATTTTTGGGGGGTTTTTCTTTTATTCTTCAGTTTATCTCCTCCCTACATTTGGATTAATCTTATTGGTTCATAGGAACCTTAATTAGACCATAATCTAATTTTTTTTGAAAATCTCGACCCTTAGGCTCTAAGGTCCTTTATACCTATTTTCAATTAATTCCAATTGCACATTGGAAAGTTCTTTTTAAATTTTTGTTTTAGGAAAAACTATTTTAGACACTAGGAGGATTATCCAAAAATATCTCAATTTTAAATTATCTCTCTCTAGATATTTTCTCTCTCCAGGCCAAAACAGGGTAAAATAGGATCTTTCTTTTATTTTAGAGGGGAATAATTATAAGATCAAAAGGGGAACTTCTTACACCTGCACACTTCAAAAGCTGGAGAGAGGAATCTTACACCCTACTCCACTTAAAAAACACGAGATGTCCTCATCTCGCAAACTAGAGGATAACTCTTTCCCTTGAGATCCAACTGATTCTGGGGCTCCTTATAGTCTGGTGAACCCAACAGAATCTTGGGATAAAAATCCCTTATATAGAACTCATCATCAGATAACAATTCATTCAGATCATATCATTCATATCTTTAACACAATAATGGTCCATTAGATTGAAATTTCCATCTGAACAATCCTCCATGGAAATTTCAATTATATAGATTTTTAATTTGTCATCTCTTTGCTTGATCCACTGGGTCAAGTGTTAACAGTAGCAATATGTCAGCACAATCCACTAATCTCATAGTGATTTGGTGAAGTCATTATTGTCATTCCAGTTACAAACATCATCACAGGTACTCGTCTCATTCATCCTCATTGTGGTTTTGCTCAGCTCATCGCTTTTCAACCAAAATTTAGGAATCATCATTTTTCAATCATAATCCAAATCAACTCATCAATTCTCAACCAAAATTTTAAAATCATATCAACCACATTTGAATTCATCATCTGGATAGCATTTTTGCTTATAGTTTCAAGGTCTTAGATTCACTCGTATATATACTGCCAGTAAAGAGCTACAGTTATACCCTCAGTATATATGGGTAGTCACAGTCCTTGGAATTTTAAGGTAAATATCATCATGTCTAGGCCACAAGCAAGTCAGGGATTCCATACAAGAGTGGTATTTCCATTTGAAGACCCAAATTCCTATTTATGAATCTTCATTCTGAATATCACCTTGTATGAATTTCATCACACAATTACAACCTTTTACTGCTACATAAATTCTTGACATTTCTGGTTTCTCGGTTGATCCACTTTAGCCCATTTGCTCTGATACCAACTGAAAGATCCCTATCTCCTCCGTGCAACGAATTTTGGGGTGCTAGTTGCGGAAGTAGCTCTTCTTGCGTGGGGCAGGGTCTGTCACTTGGGGCCTCGCCCACGTATATCCGGACAAGAGACTAATCCCTCAGTTTTTCCAAAAATGAACCCGAAAAAACTTCCCTCGCCCGGAGAGTACGGGCGATTCCTCCAGGATAGTTTTACTCTAACGTAGTCAAGAGCCTTAACTAACTGAACTGATCTGACCGAACCCGTAAGTCCCATAGTAAGATCAAGGAAAAGACTTACACTTGGATCATAGAGACCAACGCTTTTTTCCTCATTGAAAGGCACATCCATTGATTTTTTTCCATAGAACAATTTTTATCTGGGATTTACTTCATCTATCGTACCATAACAGAATTGAGTTTCATTTTAGGGATCCATCAGTCCAACCTAACCGCATCCAATCCCGTGGGTTAGCCAACCGCCCAACCACTGAAGTGATGGGATCCATTTAAGAATTTGGTTAGGTTTTGTCCTGGGTACCAAGGAAAAGAGTTCCCAGGCCCCCTACCCGGATAATAATGTAAACTTAAAACTAGTCACACCACTTACACACCCCCAATATGAAATTTCCTTATTCACAGATTTAGCTGACTTTAAAACAATCTTTTCATAAAACTACAGTATTACTGATCATAATCCTCCAAAATATCCGGTTGAATCCTAATTTCCAATTTTTCCTTTCATCGATGTACCTATGGCATCATTGGCAACTAGAACGCTCACCACCTGTCCACTTAGGGGCCTTTTCGATAGTTCCTAGCTCATAGTACCCGGCGACAATATATTCACTTATAAAAATCAAAATGGAATCTCTATTGAAGATCAGCAAGATCAACCAACGGATCCATATAAAAGAGCCATGGACTCAACCGTTGAGGACCAGCAAGGTCAATCAACTAGATCCATGGCCGAATTCAGAAAACAACTCTTACTCCTTGCTCCAATATCTTCCCCGACGCACGTGGGTATCTTTGGCAACCCAGAGCCCGAGCACTGTATGGTCAACAACCTTTAGGATCCTTCACAGGTCACCTAGCGCTTCACTCATAGGCCGCTTCCTTGGTCCCCCAGAAGCTCACCATTTAAATCAAACCGAGGCTAGTCAAGACCTCAGTCGACCTGGCTACGCGAGATGTCCTCCATTGACTCTCCGTCAGCTATTGCAACTTTATCAGTTAGGTCTCCACGACCTCATTCACAAGACAGTTAAAATGCTACCCCAGCATTTTTGACATAAAACAGTCATTTTTGACATAAAACAGTCATTTGAAAACAATTCATAAATACAGTTTCTATAACGAACTCTCGTCTTTCCACATTGTTCCACATGAACCCACATTATTTAATCCACATCCATTTCATATGGATTCCCATTCTCATCAAATCACATCATTTTCATCTCATCACATCTTTCCTCATTTATCCTCATCAGATCTCATCCACTCGCATCTACCCATATCCACATCTCATCATCATATTCATTCACATCACATATCAACCATTCACATCTATCCCATCCATTTCACACCACATCTCATTCACTCACATCCCGTTTCACATGACATCACATCTCATTCATTCACATCCCGATTCACATCACATCACATCTATTCTCGTCCATCACATTCATTTACATCACATCCATCAGATCACATTTATTCATATCCATCACATTCATTCGCATCACCATCCCATCACATACATTCTATCCACATTATATCACATCACTTCTATCCACATCATTTCTCATTCATACACATCTCATCTCATTCATCCACATCCACCCAATCGTTCACATGTACGACTACCCACATCTATCCATACATTCATATCTATCACTTCACATCCACATATATTCATGTCACATCACATCACATTCTTTCACATACACATCCACATCCATTCTTTTACATACATCCACATCCATTCTTCACATACACATCCACATCCATTCTTCACATACACATTCACATCCATTCTTCACATACACATCCACATCCATTCTTCACATACACATCCACATCCATTCTTCACATACACATTCACATCCATTCACATCCCAGGAAAAATCTTATCCGACTAGAACCTTGAATCAGACTATGACCAAGACCAAACTCTTTTGTCAGTTTCGCGGAAAGAAGGTGTGACCAGTTTCGAAAAATACACTCAAAACTCCTGCCAAATTTGAAACTAAGTTTTAGACCCTTCAAATTGATCTGTGGGGATCAAGGTTATATAATTCGAGGAATTCTTGTATGAAATTCAGAATTTCGATCAAAAAGTTTTGGGAATACTGATTCAAGAAATACTCTTGTATTCAAAAGAAAATCAAACTGAAAACTTGCATAGAAACCCTGTTTTCTTAAAGAACTATCTTATGCCAGAATGCTGGAGGGAGCATTTGGTATATGTTTTTCTAAGGAAAGTTCGATTGCCAATCAGCTGACGGGGAGTGTTCAAAGGACGGCTCACGTAGCAATGGTGCGCTTCCGGTAAGTACGACGGGCGAGGGCTGACGAAGCGGTCCCTGAGTGAATAGATGTGATGTGAATAGATGATGTGAATAGATGTGATGTGAATAGATGTGATGAGATGTGATGTGAATGAATGAGATGTGATGACATGTGAATCAGATAGATGTGCATGAATGAGATGTGATGTCATGGGAATCGAGATGTAAATATTTAATAAGAATAACACTTTTGCAATAAAAAAATTTTCTTTATACATCTTTGTATGCATAAATTTGATTTTTATGCATCTTTCTATGCATAAAAATCAAATTTAATAAGAATAACACTTTTGCAATAAAAAAAATCCTTTATGTATCTTTCTATGCATAGAAATCAAATTTAATAAGAATGACACTTTTATAATAAAATAAAATTCCTTTATGCATCTTTCTATGCATAGAATCAAATTTAATAAGAATAACACTTTTGTAATAAAAAATTTTCATTATGCATCTTTCTATGCATAGAAATCAAATTTAATAAATAATATCAATGATATCCATGCATATTCATAGGTGAATATGTACATGGAGTAATTAGAATATTTCTTTTAGCCATAACCTCCTTTGTATGGCTGACCATTTCTCATTTTTATCTTTCTATAATTAACTTAATTAACCCAATTTAGAATTATAGAACTCTAATCTATACAATTTTCTAAATTCAAGAGAGTAAACAATAAGAAGAGTTTAATTAATCACTTAGTTAATCTTTCTAGGATTAAGAAAGTTTAGAACGTAAAGAAGAGAAGAGGGTGGCCTTTTCATCAAAGGCATAGCATTTGAATTTAATTCAATCATCTGCAATTCATAAAAATAAAAAAAACCATAGATTTTTCATTAAAATTTATAAACAAAGTAAGAGAATTAGCTTACATGGAGCTTGTAATCTCTCCTTTGGCTTGAGGGATTGAGGGTTCTACTATTTTTTGAAGCAATAGTGGCCACCAATTCACTTTGGAGAGGATTAGGCCAAAAACAATTGAATTATTAAAAAATTCAATGTAGATGGCTCAGGACAGGAGTAGAGTAACAGTGCATAAACACCATTAAGCTTTTACAAAGGGGGAGGCTTCTATTTATAGGAAAAAGTGAGCCTCTAACCAAGCAAACTGATTCTAGAATTTTTAGATCAGTTTGGTCAATTTTTGACCATTTTTGGGTCAGTTTAGCTTACTTTTTGGACCTAGTTTTGAAATAGGAGAGAGGAGAGATAAAAATATCTCATTTTATTGATTAAAAATTGGGGGTAATGATGAGAAAAAGGCACCTACTTCATGAGGGGAGATCCCCACACTGAGGTGTCAAAATTCAATTTTTTAATTCTTTTCTTTGGTCCTTAGTCCACTCTTCATCTTATGCGAGCATTTACTCATTTTTGGAGGATTTTTCTTTTATTCTTTAATTTATTTCCTCCCTACATTTGGATTAATCTTATTGGTCCATCGAAACCTTAATTGGACCATAATCTAAAAGTTTCTGAAAATCTGGACCCTTAGGCTAAGGTCCTTTATACCTATTTCCAATTAATTCCAATTGCATATTGGAAAGTTCTTTTTGAATTTCTCTTTCAAGGGAAACCATTTTAGACAGTAGGAGGATTTTTATATCCAAAAATATCTTAATTTTGAATTATCTCCCTCTAGACATTTTCTCTCTCCAGGCCAAAACAGGGTGAAATAGGATCTTTCTTTTATTTCAGAGAGGGGAATAATTATAAGATCAGAAGGGGAAGTTCTTACACCCGCACACACTTCAAAAGCTGGAGGGAGGAATCTTACATCCTACCCCACTTAAAAAATGCGAGATGTCCTCATCTTGTAAACTAGAGGACAACTCTTTCCCTTAAGATCCAACTGATTCTGGGGTTCCTTATAGTCAGGTGAACCCAACAGAATCCTGGGATAAAGATCCCTTATATACAACTCATCATCAGATAACAATTCATTCAGATCATATCATTCATATCTTTAACACAATAATGGTCCATTAGACCGAAATTTCCATCTAAACAGTCCTTCATGGAAATTTCAATTATACAGATTTTTAATTTGTCATCCCTTAGCTTGATCCACTAGGTCAAGTGTTAATAGTAGCAATCTGTGAGCACAATCCACCAGTAATCTCATAGTGATTTGCTAAAGTCATTATCGTCATTCCAGTTTACGAATATCATCATAGGGACTCATCCCATTCATCCTCATTGTGGTTTTGTTCAGCTCATCGCTTTTCAATCAGAATCCAAATCAACTCATCAGTTCTCAACCAGAATTTTAAAATCATATCAACCACATTCGAATTGATGATCTGGATAGCATTTTTGCTTATAATTTCAAGGTCTTAGATTTACTCGTATATCCTGCCAGTAAAGAACTACAGTTATACCCTCGGTATATACGGGTAGTCACGATCCTTGGAATTTTAAGGTAAATATCATCATGTCTAGGCCTCAAGCAAGTCAAGGATTCCATACAATTACGGTACTGCCATTTGAAGACCCAAATTCCTATTTATGAATCTTCATTCTGAATATCAATTTGTATGAATTTCATGTCACAATTACAATGTTTTACTGCTACTTCATAAATTTTTGACATTTTTGGTATCTCGGTTGATCCACTTTAGCCAATTTGTTCTGATATACCAGCTCAAAGATCCCTGTCCCCTCTGTGCCAACGAATTCTAGGGTGCTAGAGCGAAAGTAGCACTTCTTACACGGGGCAAGGTCCCTCACTCGAGGCCTCGCCCACATATATCTAGACAAGAGACTAATCCCTCGATTTTTCCAAAACTGAACTCGGAAAAACTTCCCTTGCCCAAAAAGCACGGGAGATTCCTTCAAGATATTTTTACTCTAACGTAGTCAAGAGCCTTAACTAACTAAACTGATCTGACCCAACCCGTAAGTCTAATAGTCAAATCAAGAAAAAGACTTGCACTTGGATCATAGAGACCAATGATTTTTTCCTCATTGAGAGGCAGAGTTGTTGATTCTTTTCCATAGAACAATTTTTACCCGAGATTTACTTCATCTAATGATACCATAACTGAATTGAGTCTCATTTTAGGGATCCATCAGTCCAGCCTAACCCCATCCAGTCCCGTGCATTAGCCAACTGCCCAACCACTATAGTGATGGGATCCATTTAAGAATTTGGTTAGGTTTTATCTCAGGTACCAGGGAAAAGAGTTCCCAGGCCCCCTAGCCGGATATTCATGCAAACTTAAAACTAGTCACACCACTTACACACCCAATATGAAATTGCCCTTTTCACAGATTCAGCTGACTTTAAAACAATATTTTAATGAAACTATAATATCACTGATCATAATCCTCCAAAATATCCGGTTGAATCCTAATTTCTAATTTTTCCTTCATCGGTGTACCTATGGCATCATTGGCACAACGCTCACCACCTGTCCACTCAGGGGCCTTTTCGATAGTTCCTAGCTCATAGTATCGGGCACTATATTCACTTATAAAAATCAAAATGGAATCTCTGTTGAAGATCAGCAAAGTCAACTAACAGATCCATATAAAAGATCCATGGACTCATCCGTTGAGGACCAGCAAGGTCAATCAACCAGATCCATGCCCGAATTCAGAAATCAACTCTTACTCCTTGCTCCAATATCTTCCTCCCCGATGCAGGTGTGGGTATCTTCGGTGACCCAGAGCCCGAGCACCGTATGGTCAGCACCCTCTAGGATCCTTCGCAGGTCACCTAGCGCTTCACTCATAGGTCGCTTCCTTGGTCCCTCATCCACTGTATCGGAAGCTCACCATTTAAATCGAACCTAGGCTGTAAGACCTCGGTCGACCTTGCTACGCGAGATGTCCTCCATTGACTCTCCGTCAGCTATTGCAACTTTATTAGTTAGGTCTCCACGACCTCATTCACAAGATGGTCAAAATGCTTTCCCAGCATTTTTGACATAAAACAGTCATTTAAAAATAGTTCATAAATACAGTTTCTATAACGAACTCTCGTCTTTCCACATTATTTCACATCAATCCACATTAATTAATCCAATCCACTTAGTATGTATTCCCATTCTCATCCAATCACATCATTTTCATCTCATCACATCTTTCCTCATTTATCCTCATCAGATCTCATCCACTCGCATCTACCCATATCCACATCTCATCATCATATTCATTCACATCACATATCATCCATTCACATCTATCCCAATTTAAATCACATCCATTTCACACCACATCTCATTCACTCAATACTCTAAGAGAGAAATTTCTATCGTTTTATATTCACATGGATTATAAAAAGAAAATTTAGGAAATCTATCGAGATCGAAATATTCAAATAAATGATTAATTTATTCCTCATTGGAATTTGTAACTAATTTATAAATCAGTTAAGTGAATATTCAAAGAAAGAAATTCAATAAAATAGTAACTGAATTATCAAACCTTTTCGAGAAAGATAGTTCAGGAAAAATCTTATCCGACTCAAACCCCTTGAATCAGACTATGACCAAGACCAAACTCTTTCGTCAGTTTCCAAGAAAGAAGGTGTGACCAGTTTAGAAAAATACACTCAAAACTCCCGCCAAATTTGAAACTAAGTTTGAGACCCTTCGAATTGATATGTGGATCAAGGTTATAGAATTCAAGGAATTCTGGTATGAAATTGAGAATTTCGATCAAGAAGTTTTAAGGATACTTATTCAAGAAATACTCTTGTATTCAAAAGAAAATCAAACTGAAAACTTGCATAGAAACCCTGTTTTCTTAAAGGATTGTCTTACGCAAGAATGCTGGAGGGAGCATTTGGTATATGTTTTTCTAAGGGAAGTCAGTTGACGGGGAGTGTTCAAAGGATGGCTCACGTGGCAAAGCCTACCCAGGTCTTGACGAGCCTTAGTATGGTTGAAAAATGGTGCGCTTCCGGTATGATGGGCGAGGGCCGACGAAGGGGTAGTGAATAGATGTGATGAGATGTGACGTGAATAGATGTGATATGAATAGATGTGATGAGATGTGATGTGCATAGATGTGATGAGATGTGATGTGAATAGATGTGATGTGAATGAATGAGATGTGATGACATGTGAATGACATGTGAATCAGATAGATGTGAATGAATGAGATGTGATGTCATGGGAATTATGATGTAAATGAATGATATGGGATGTGAATGGATGTGAATGGATGTGAATGTGTATGTAAAGAATGGATGTGGATGTATCTGAAAGAATGGATGTGGATGTGTATGTGAAAGAATGTGATGTGATGTAAAGAGATGTGATGTGACATGAATATATGTGGATGTAAAGTGATAGATATGAATATATGGATAGATGTGGGTAGTCGTACATGTGAACAATTGGATGGATGTGGATGAATGAGATAAGATGTGTACAAATGAGTTATGATGTGGATAGAAGTGATGTGTTATAATGTGGATAGAATGTATGTGATGGGATGGTGATGAGAATGAATGTGATGGATATGAATAAATGTGATGTGATGGATGTAAATGGATGTGATGTAAATGAATATGATGTGATGTGAATCGGGATGTGAATGAATGAGATGTGATGTCATGTGAATCAGGATTCATTTATCAAATACTCATAGAATTTAAACTTATAATTTAAGAGAATTCTAATATTGATATAAAAATTCTTTATGCATAAAAATCAACTTCAATGGGAATAACACTTTTATTAAAAAATCTTTTTTATGTATCTATTTATGCATAAAATCAAATTTAATAGGAATAACACTTTTAAAATAAAAAGAATTTCTTTATGCATAAAAATCAATTTTTATAAGAAAAACGCTTTTAAAAAATTCCTTTATGCATCTTTCTATGCATAAAAATCAATTTTAACAAGAATAACACTTTTGTAATAAAAAATTCCTTTATGCATCTTTCTATGTATAACAATCAAATTTAATAAGAATAACACTTTTATAATTAAAAAAATCCTTTATGCATCTTTCTAAGCATAAAAATTAAATTTAATAAGAATAACACTTTTGTAATAAAAAAATTTCCTTTATGCATCTTTCAATGCATAGAACCAAATTTAATAAGAATAACACTTTTATAATAAAAAAATTCCTTTATGCATCTTTCTATGCATAGAAATCAAATTTAATAAGAATAACACTTTTGTAAAAATAAAACAAATTCCTTTATGCATCTTTCTATGCATAAAAATCAAATTTAATAAGAATAACACTTTTATAATAAAAAAAATTTCCTTTACGCTTCTTTCTATGCATAGATTTAAATTTAATAAGAATAACACTTTTGTAATAATTTTTTTTTCATTATGCATCTTTCTATGCATAGAAATCAAACTTAATAAGAATAACACTTTTATAATAAAATAAAATTCCTTTATGCATCTTTCTATGCATAGAATCAAATTTAATAAGAATAACAGTTTTGCATCTTTCTATGCATTGAAATCAAATTTAATAATTAATATCAGTGATATGGAGTAATTAGAATATTTCTTTTAGATGCAAAAATGGTGGGAATTACTCTTTTGGGATAACATAAAAAATAAACTTTCTTTTTCACAAAATTTTGTAAAATTTTGCTATAACCTCCTTTGTATGGCTGACCATTTCTCATTTTTATCTTTCTACAATCAACTTAATTAACCCAATTTATAATTATAGAACTCTAATCTATATAATTTTCTAAATTCAAGAGAGTAAACAATAAGAAGAGTTTAATTTATCAACTAATCTTCTACGAAGATTGGTTCAATCAAACCCTCTAGAGAGTGAGCCTGATTCCCATTCTCTTTTCTGGACTTCCCATTTCTGATTATCTTATAATTTCCCATAATATGGTTTTGATCAGAATTCATTCACGAGTTTAGGTAATGGTACACATGATCTATTATGACCAGAGAGAAGGTACCTGGGCAAACTTTAGCCAAAATACGGTAGGTACCTACCCATCGTACTTTTAATTTCCTAGGGTGTGGGCTCATTTGAGAGTGAAAGAGTAATACCGGGTTTCCTACTTCAAAAATTGTAAATTTTGTGTTGCGGTCCACATAGAGTTTGCGTAGGGACTCCATAGGAAGGCGAGTAGAAACAACTACTCTGAGACTCAACATAATGAACTCCATGGGTAGCAGTGCTTCCATGTTATACGCAAGAGAAAAAGGCGTGGTAGCTACTTTGTAAGCCATTCAAAAACGAGCTTGAAAAGCTGATAATTCTTAGTAAATATTTTGATTCCAAACCGTCCGAATACTTTCTTTAAAATCTTTTGGAGGATTTTATTGATGGATTCCATTTGCCTACAAATAATAAATCGTGGAATTCTTATGAATAATCATATGGTGCTCTGTCAATGTGTAGATTATAGCATTAAGAAAATGTCCACATTGATCACTTTACTAATTCAATTGGGCACCCATAACTTGGGTCATAATCATTGTATATAAGACTTTTTTTACTGGTCCCACCCAGTTATCCTTCGAGCTTCCACCCACCATTTAGTGCAGTAGTCATCAGTAGCCACCAAGATACATTTATTACTAGTATTCTTGGCTAGAGGTTTAAAGGGACCAATAAAATCAAGCCCCCATTTTTGGAAAGACTTCAAAGGTGAGACTAAGTTGTGAGACGTCCTATCTGCTGTGGATGTAGGTTGGCCCAAGCCGTTGGCATAATACATCATACTCTCGCATCTTTAAGGATTGTTGGCCACCAAAGGCCTGCTTGAAACACCTTCCGCCCTATGATATCATTGTATAAGTGTCCACTTGTAATTCCCTAATGGGCTTTCGCCAAGATAGCTTGCTGCTCATGTGTGGGTATAAATCTCTCGAGTACTTGATCTTTACCCATCTTATATAATTGGATGGCAATAAGTATGAAATTTTTACTTCTTAATTCCAATCATTTCCATTGGTACCATGTCATGGTAGGCAAAAAATTCCCTTGTGTTAAGAACATTAGCATTTCTTCATATCAATCCATCGAAGCTGAAATTACTTCCATCAAAAAGATATTAGCATCACAAGGAATAAATTGGGAACACCAATGGGAGCTTCAGTTGTTTCAATTCATGATGATAAGAAAACAGCTACCACATGCTCCAGGGGTGTGGCAAATTTGAAAGGTAAACTCTTGAAGAAGTAGCATCCAACCACCAGGCTAACTTGCCTCTCAAAATTGGTTTATTGATTAAATACAGAAGAGCTTGATGATCCATATGTAAAGTGAATTCATTACCCAGCAAAGAAGTGTCTGAATTTGTTGACAGAATATGTCATCATGAGGGCTTCTCTCTCCATAGTGGAGTGATTCTTTTTTTCCTGTGAGAGAGTAACCAACTAGCATAGTAAATGGGTCGAAACCATCCATCTTTGGATTCTTGCATAGTAAATGGGTTGAAACCATCCATCTTTGGATTCTTGCATCAATGTCATGCGTCCAAAAACACATAGAAAGTTCTGGAACAATCTGGCACATACAAGATGGGAGCTACTGTCAACATCATTTTAAGCCATTTTGAAAGGCTTTCTTATCCTCTGTCCACTCATAAACTGTATCTTGCTTTGCCAAGTCATGTACCACATCAGCCAAGTATCAAAGAGAGTGACTATGCCAACAAATTTCACCAAGAAATCTATTGAGTTGTTTTATATTACCAAGATTACTGAGGGTCTGAATGACCTCCACCTTCTGCAAATCCACCCACAAGGCCATCCTTGGAGACAATGTGCCTAAGAAGAATTCAAACATTTATTGTAAAAGCACATTCCATTGGATTAAGGCTTAATGAGGCTTTTTTGAATTTCTCCAAACATAATTTGAGATGTAGCAGGTGAGCAGATTCTTTCCCAAAAACACTCAAAGCATACAAGAACACCTGCATAAAACTAGTTAGGTATTCATTAAATATCTCTTGGACCATCCTTTGTTGGAAGATTACTGGGGCATGAAGGGAAATTTCTCCTACATAGTGTGAGAAAGTAGTGTTTGCCATGTGATTAGGCTATTTTTTCTTTGGTCTCCACACCATTCTTTTGAGTACCCTGTGTTGATGAAGTTGATGATGAAACTTCATTAATCTTGATAGCTTTAAGCACCCATATGAGGGTATTGCCCTCATAGTATCCCTGATCCTGAACTAGGTTTGTAGTAGGTACCCATCTTTGGTGGATTCTTGGGCATTGAGCATGGTACATTGGTTGATGTGGATTTTTCTTATTTTGGGAGCATGGTTAGAATTTTTGGGATCCAAACTTTGGTTGCACCTTCATGATATCCTTAGGCTTGCAATAATACTCTTGGAATCCATAGTTTCTTTATTGGCATTATCTTGTGTGATTGTATTGAATGCCATGGGGTTGAGGCTGCCTTATTTTCTTTATCTTGTCAGGCCTTTGAATTTCTCTATGTGAATGTAGCTTAGTTTGACTAGGCAGCTAAACAAGATTGATACCCTCATTGAATCCTTGTTCTTGAAGTAGTTGCTTTTCCACCCACCTTGTGATGCTTTGAAAATATCTTGATGGTCTTCTTAGTGGTGGCATGATGTGAGTTGAAAGTTACCTATTTTTATATGAGTTGGCGAGGCTTTAGTAATGGGTTTTGGTAGCATTGATGATGAGGCTGGGTCTTCAATAAAGGAGGGGCTGCCGATGTCAAGGCTATGTCTTGGATTTTACTAGATCCAATTGGAACTTGGATCTCTTTTGTTATTGTAGACTTAGGGACTTTAGTACTAAGGGGTTGTCCTTGTTGTGATGAGGTCACCCCATGATAGCTTTTTCTTTGTCTGTTGCTATAGTGATATGCTTGGTTATTATGGTCAACAATTATGGAGGTGGTAATAGAAGGGCTATATGAGATTCCCTTGGTGTGAGGCTTTTCCTTTGTTGGTGATGTTGATTAAGGATTTTTCCTTGTAGTAGAATTTTTATCCTTGGGTTCTTTATTAGACATGGGTTTGACCATTGATGCCACTGTTGGTGGTTGGGAATTGTTTCTAGGTGTGGCTATTGTAGATGAGCTTTTGTGGTTGAGATCTTGTTGCTTCGAGGTGGTGACACTTGTAGATGATGTTCTTGAGACACAATGGCTTTATTTTGGGCGACTCCTCCTTTGAAAGATGTGGCTCTTACTCAAAATTTTGGATAAATGGAATGGTCACCTTCATGGATATTTGTAGTTTGAGGACCATGACTATGTAGATTTGGGATTGATTCCTTCCTTTGGGAGTATGGTGGATTTTGAGAGTTCATCACAAAGGACCTTCGATGAAGAAGGTGGGTCTTCATTAAGTGTAGTTTTTGATGTAGAGACTAATTGCCCCTTTTGAACATAAAGAGCATTGAATGTTAATGATATATTTATGGCACGCATTTGGCTGATGAAGTTTGTTATACCTTGCACTAAGGTAGCCCAATCCCTACCTAGGATAAAATCCGCTTCCAACACATATTCTAGCACACAAATCTTACATTTCAAGGGATTAGATTCCTCATGGGGGGGGGTCACTTATAAGTATGTAATTCTATCACGTGGGTTCAATAGAAGGGGTTTTTTAAATCCCTTTTTTACATAAAGAAGGGTACCATTTAAAGGGGGTATTTACAGATTGAATAGGAAAAGGGTGTGTTTTATTCATGAAAAAATTACACATAAGGGGTTTTTTAATTAGGCCTTGAACACACGTGATATAGAGGGTTTATATATAGTGACACCCCCCCAAGTTAGATTCCACATAAATGGTGCATTCAAAAGATCCTAGACATGGCATGCCTTGAGTATCAGTCCATAGAATCCATTCATGATCTTGCATGCTTGGTTTACCTATATAACGATATAGCTCATATGTCTCATGAGATTATTTTGCATGTAAGGATAGATTTGAGATTGGATGGTTTGGAATCCCAAGATCATTTCAAAGATAATTTCTAATCTAGGAGTCCACTTTTGGAGTCTTGGGTTCTAATGCTTGAATGTGTTGAGCTTCTAGCTATTGTGACTCTAGTAAGATGAGTTTAGACTCTACATTTTCCCTTTTAAGTAAGGGCTCATTTGGTCATGTAGGAGCAATGTGAAGGATGTTTTAGGGGTCTCCACCAAGAAGATGGTTTGCTTTGTTTCATCAATAGAGTACTAGGTATTGACCAACTAATCACCACCAAGGACAACCCCTTCTAGTTTCAGAGGGGTAACTTAAAATTCACATTTGATGCTATCATCCTAAGTAACAATTGTGTGAGAGAAATAACCCCAAACTTTGAGGTCTTGACCTTTAGCATCTAACAGATTGATTCTTGAGTGAACAGCAAGTGCAGGAACACCCGTAGTGAGTGTGGGTTGGCCTAAAGATGCCCAAATTCTTCCTGAAATAGTATTGTGAGTAGTGTTTAGGCTAATCATTGCTTGTTTTTGTTGAATATTTTTACCCACTAGAAAATCTAGCCAAAGTAACATAGGCGTTTCAGTGAATGATACCCATTCACTTCCAGATTCATTCATCTGATCCTTAGCTCTCTGCTCATATTCTCCTAGAGCACTTTCAGGTCTACATTGCATGGAGGGTTGATCAGGGGTTTGAAGGTAAGTGCCAGGGTCCAAAACACTAAATGTGTACAAAGATGCAATCAGTTGTTTATCCCATCCAATTGGTGATGTTGAAATTTGTGTCTCATACACTATCAGTTTCATTTAGTTTTAGATTATCGTTGCATTGCAATAAGCCAATGACATTGTTCCACCTCCATACAACACATTAAGTTCTTCTTCCCAATTAGCTTGTCTCAGAGGTTGAGCTTCATTTAGCAATTCTGGCTCGTTTTAATGCTCTATTTTGTTGAAAGAACGGTAGAGGGGGAGGAGACACACACACATGAGCAAACCCTAATGTATATTGCAAACCCTAACCATTGAGGGAAGCCATCTCCCTTCTCACACAAAGCATAATGCCATAATCCATAATCCACACAACACACTATGAGTTGTGTCCACACGAGGTCCACACTCTACTAACCCTAGCTAATGTCCACACACTATGACCAGCTGGACACGCGGTCATTTATGTCTCACACATGTTCCTACCTAATCTGCCAGCACATAGCATAGCTGGCTCACACTGACATCGAGCTTGAATCTCAACAGCCCCTCTCAAGCTCATGATGTACTGCCAATGAAGATGTAGATGAGCTTGGGATATCAAGACTCTCAACACTCCCCCTCAAGCTCATCCCATGTACTCCCAACATAGTACGGAAGTACTTAAACTTCTCCCTGCTAAGTGGCTTTGTAAAGATGTCTGCCACCTGCTCATCAGTCTTCACATACTGTAGATCACTGTAGATCAACTGTACCATCCAGCACCTTCTCTCTGACAAAGTGATAATGGACCTCTATGTGTTTGGTCCTCGCATGAAATACTGGATTCTTTGCCAACTGTATACTGCTCATGTTGTCACAACAATGAATGACAACTTTGCCATCAATAGGCTCATACAAATCTGCCAAGAGACTCTTTAACCATATAGCCTCACAAGTAGCAATGGCTGCACCCCTGTATTCAGCCTCTGTACTGGATAAAGCAACTATAGGTTGCTTCTTGCTACTCCAACTCACCATGGCACTTCCAAGTGTAAAAGCATAACCACTAGTAGACCTCCTGTCATCATATGAGCTACCTGCCCAATCAGCATTTGTGTAGCCATGTATGTCCAAGCTTTTACCACTCTCATAAAGTAGACCATAATGTGCAGTGGTCTTCACATATCTCATAATACGTCTCACTGCATCCAAATGTGGTTTTCTGGGGCTCTGCATAAATTGGCTTACTAGCCCCACAGCATAACTCAAATCCAAGCGTGTGATAGTCATGTAAATGAGACTACCAACAACCATCTTTCTGTACATAGATGGATCATCTAATTCCTCGCCATAATCAGCCCGCAACTTCACATTTTGCTCCAAAGGTGTACTCATAGGCTTACACCCTATCATGCCATACTTTGCCAACATATCCAATGCATATTGGCACTGTACTAACCATGTACCTGCATGATCTTTTACCACTTCAATTCCAAGGAAGTATCTCAACTCACCAAGATCTTTCATGTCAAATTGCCCACTCAAAGCTTTCTTGGCATGCATCACATCTGCACCATGATCACCTGTGATAATCAAGTCATCCACATAGATGACAAGTAAAACAATCCCATGCTCTATCTTCTTCACATAGAGTGAAGAATCTGCTGTAGAAATCTGAAAACCAAGTGAGATAAGATATCTGCTCATCTTATCACTCCAAGCACGAGGTGCTTGCTTCAGACCATACAATGCCTTTTTCAATCTACATACGTGAGTGGGATATCTTGCCCTTCTGGCTGTGCCATATACACTTCCTCTTGTAAATCTCCATTTAGAAATGCATTCTTGACATCCATTTGATGCATTTCCTAGCCATTAGCTATAGTCATAGCAATGACTGCTCTCACTGTGCCCATCTTAGCCACTGGACTAAAGGTTTCATCATAGTCCAAACCTTGGGTCTGTGCATAACCCTTTGCTACCAATCTTGCTTTATGTCTCTCAATAGAACCATCAGATTTGCACTTCACTTTGTAAACCCATTTACATCCAATAACATTCTTGTCCTTTGGTAATGCAACCAAATCCCATGTATCATTATGAACCAATGCATCCATCTCAACATCCATTGCTTTCTCCCATACATGCTCTCCAATAGCCTCTGTGTAGCATGCAGGTTCCACATGCTTCACCATAGATGTCATATATACATAGTGCATAGCAAAATCTCGATATGTCAATTTGTCCAACTGGATATCTGACTCTCTGGGATCTCCGCAATGCATGCGGGTCACTCTGTACACCTGTAATTCTAGCATGTGGTGGCACATATCTATCCTGTCTAGCACCAGGTGTGCATAAAACAGGTATGCCAAGCTCCTCATCCAAACTCTCCGAACTAGATGACTCATAACCTGTGATTCCAATTCCTTCGACCTTCTTCTTTCCTTTATCCCGGTAGCACTACTCCCTGTGCTCACACTCTCATGCCCCAAACGTCCTGACCATGGACGTACAGTGCTACTCTCAGCCTCTGCTCTGCTGCTGTTGCTGGCCCAGACATAGAAGTAGAACTAGAACTTGCTTGTGGCAAGTTTATAGGCACATCAGCCTCAAGTGACTCAATGACTCCCTCATCTTTTGCTTTGTACCAACTAGCAAGCTCATCAAACACCACATCTCGTGAGATGACCACTTGTCTAGTTTGTGGATTATAACATTTGTATGCCTTTTGATCCTGTGCATATCCAACAAATACACATTTCTCTGCCTTAGGATCCAACTTCCTTCTTCTTTCATCAGGCACATGTACATAAGCTATGCATCCAAAAACTTTGAGATGTCCAATATCTGGCCTATAACCTGTAAGCCGCATCTCTGGTGTGCTTCCATGAATAGCTGCTGTAGGTGTTTTGTTCAGTATATACACTGCAGTAGCACATGCTTCTGCCCAATAGTAATCTGGCATGCTCTTTTCATTGAGCATCGCCCTAGCCACTTCACATATGACTCTATTCTTTCTCTCAGCCACACCATTCTGCTGAGGTGTATACCTGCAAGTCAACTGTCTTCTTATTCCATGCTTCCTCAAGAAATGCTCAAAAGCCTTTGAGGTGTATTCACCACCTCCATCTGTTCTCAAACATTTAATCCAACAGCCATATTGCTTTTCTGTAAAAGCTTTGAAATCCATGAACTTTTCCAACACTTCACACTTCTCTCTCAGAAAGTATATCCATGTCATCCTGCTGAAGTCATCAATGAATGTCACATAGTATAAACTACCTTTGATAGATGGGTTTTGTGCAGGACCCCATACATCACTGTGTACTATCTCAAGTGACCTGCAACTCATATTTCCTTCTCTAGGAAACCTTAACCTTGCCTGCTTCCCAAATTGACAGGCTTCACAAACATGCATATTTCCATCATATTTGAATCTAGGCAATCCATTGACAATGCCTCTTGTTTGCATGTTCTTTAATCTCGGTATATTGATATGTCCAATCCTCTTATGCCACATATCAATGTCCTGTAGTACCACATTTTTACTTTTGGAGAACATGGCTGATTTTAACTCAGGAATTCCAGCATCCAGCTTAAACAATCTACCTTCTTTCTTGCCTTTAGCAATGACTCTACATCCATGTTTGAAATCTTCAACGAAGCATCCATGCTCGTTGAAACGCACTTGTAATCCCTGTTCCACCATTTGACCAACTGAGGCCAAGCTCTTTGTGATAGAAGGCACGTACAATACATCTGACATAGACTTTGTCTGACCATTGTGCATAACCAATGGTACACTTCCAACATGTGTAATGGCATGCTGAGTATCATCTCCTATTTCCACATAGCCTTTCACTTCCATAGGCTTCATATGCTCAAACCATTCACCATGACATGTCATATGGTTTGATGCTCCAGAGTCCATATACCATGTGTCATCATTCTCAGCATTTGTCATCATCGATCCAACAACATGTTTCATGGCGAACAAATGATTTGCAGTGCCATCATTACTGCTTGATGCATAATTTCCACCACCATGTTGTGCATAATTTCCACCATAATGACCACCACATTGTGCTCTACCCCCTCTCAAATCATTCTGTCTGCGGAAATAATCTCTCACCATATGACCATATTTGCTACAGTAATGGCATTCCACATCTTGCATAGAATTTTGTTGGCCTTGCCAATGTCCTCTACCATGGGGGTTACCTCTTCCTCTCTGAGGTGTATATCCACGACCACCTCTAGCACCATATTGTTGCCATATACATAGGCAGTGATGTGTGTGAACACACTTAGGACCGCCGGGGCACTTTTTCCCTCTTTAGGAGGTTTTTTCCCCCGGCTTGTATATACGCCCATCCTTCTAGGGCTAACTTATCTTTTGTACATTGACACAATCTAATACTTTTCTGCACAGGTGTTTTCGTCATTTTCTGCAGAAATTTCGACAGTGCAGTTTTCTGCAAAACAGGCATACGTGTTCTATTGTGGACCGTGCTACATAGCACAAGTTGTCTTCTGTTCAGTCTTTGCTTCATTACAGGTAGCTTTTGCATCAGTTTTAGTCAGTGGCCATGGCTGATAATAGCAATGATGTATTTCGCATGTTGTCTGCTGAAGACAAACTGGATGGAGACAGCAACTACCCACTTTGGGCATACATGATGCAGCATGTTTTGGTTGCAGAAGGAGTGTGGAACATTGTGCAGGGTATGGATGTACGTCCAGGTTCTATGGATGTAGGATCTATTGAGGATGTTGCAGGTTCTAGAAGCTCTACTATTGCTGCTGTTTTACCCACTGCTGAACAAGCTCGTTGGGATGGTAAAAATGCGCAGGCTCATGCCTTGATTGCACTTTCTGTCAAACGTAACATTACCCCACATATTCGTTCAGCTAAAACAGCAAAACAGGCTTGGGATATTCTAGCTGGTTTGTATGCAGGTCGTAACGAGGCAAAAATCGCTTACCTGCGTAAAGAGCTAGAATTGAAGATTATGCAGGAAGATGATGACATGAATGTTTTTCTTACTGAGATTAAAGATCTCAAAGAACAGTTGGTTTCTGCAGGTGAGATTATTCCTGATCATTCTCTTGTGCAGACTGTTCTTGATGCTTTACCTGAGACATATCAGACTTTTGCTTCCACGTGGAGACTTCTTAATGAGGACAGACCTGATGCTGTCAAGTATGATAGTTTAGTCAACAAGCTCTTGCAAGAAGCGCAGTCCAGGCAAAACAGGGCCAGGCAGCGTGCAGTTGATCAAGCATTTATTGCTGCCCAGCAGCAGAGAAGAAGTGGTAAGGCAGCCCCTTCCACTGTTTCTTCTCCTATTAGTAGGTCTGCAACTTCTTCTCCTTCCACAGGTAGCAACAATAAGTCTGAGAAGGCTCTTGATAAAAGCAAGAAAAAGACCAGGTGCAACTATTGTAAGGCAAATGATCATGTCATTAAGAATTTCCCTAAGCTAAAGACTAAAGAGGCAAAGAAGAAAGAGTCAAATGCAGCCACAATAGCGGATGCTTCTACAAATGCAGATTCTGCAAATGTTGTGCAGGATACAGAATGGGCGTTTAGCGTGTATTGCCAGTATGACCTATCTATACATGATGCATGTTTGGCAGTTTCTGTTGACTCTCATGTATGGTATTTTGACAGTGGTGCTACAAAGCACATTACCTCGCATCGTGATATGTTCACTTGTCTTGAGGCTGTCCCTAATGGGAATACTGTCACATGTGCCAATAATGCTTCTTACCTAGTGAAGGGTGTTGGTAAAATTATACTTACGGCTGCAAATGGCAGCGCTTTCACACTTTCAGATGCTTTGTATGTGCTAGGGATAAAGAAGAATCTATTGTCTGTCTCTGCACTTGCTAGACTTGGACTTGTAGTCAAATTTGTGGATGACAGATGTACTGTTCATGATTTGACTTCTGGTGATACGATTATTATATCTTGCACCTTGTTTCATGGGCTATATAGGCTCAATTCTTATGACAAGTGTGTGGAAGATTCAGCAAATGCAGTTTCTGATGAAAAGGCAGTTTCAGATGCAAAACTATGGCATGCTCGTTTTGGTCATCTGAACTTTGCTAGTTTGCTGCGTTTGCAGAAATTTGATATGGTTGCTTCATTGCCCCCTCTTGAGGCACCATTAAAACATGTTTGTGAAGGCTGTATTTTGGGCAAAATGCAGCATTCTGCGTTTCCAAAGGATGGTTCTGTGCGGGCCAATTGCAAATTGCAACTTGTACATAGTGATGTATGTGGGCCTATGCAAACTCCGTCATTTGGTAAACACTTGTACTTCATGACTTTCATTGATGATTACTCAAGGCATGCATGGGTATATCCACTAAAGGCAAAGTCCGAAGTGTTTTTGTGCTTCAAACAGTTTTTGCTTATGGTTGAAAATGTATCTAATTGTAATGTGGGCACCCTCCGTTCTGATCGAGGGGGGGAGTACATGTCTAAAGAGTTTGATGCATTTCTGGCTAGTCGTGGGATAAAACACTAATGTACAGTGCCGTATACCCCTCAGCAAAATGGTGTTGCTGAGAGAAAAAACAGGTCACTTATGGAGATGGCACGATGTATGGTCAAGAGCCAAGCTTTGCCACATGCATTTTGGCTTGAGGCTGTCATGTGTGCTGCATATGTACTCAACAGGTGTCCCAATAAGGCCTTGCAGTCTATTACTCCATACAAAGCTTGGCATGGCAGGAAGCCTTCTATTGGTCACTTGCGCGTGTCTTTGGTTTCTTGGCCTATGCTTTAGTGCCTTTGCAACAACGCAAAAAATTGGATGATAAGGCTGTCAAATGCATTTTTGTTGGTTACAGTGCTGAGAGCAAGGGTTAGAGATTGTATCATCCATAGTCAAAGCGTATCTTGATTAGTCGAGATGTTGTTTTTATGGAAGATGCTGTGCAACCTTTGTTATCATGTACCAAAGCGACAGGTGTGAGCTCACGGGATGTATTTGATACGTTGTTGCCTCTCTTTACAGGTGGGAATTCAAATGTAAGTCCTAATGAGGCAAATATTCAGCCTATGTAGATTTCAAATGACATCATAGATCAGCCTATTTCTGATGCAGATTTACAGGATGTAATTCATGAGGATAGGGCTGAAAATGAGCAGGCTAGAGGTATGCCAAAATGGCTGGTGCAAACCTTACGTGATAGTAAGATTGATGCACCTATGACTAGTCGTACTCGTTCAGGTTTTCAGCATGCCTCTTATACATCAGATTGCTATGCTTTGGCTGTGTCTAATATGTGTGAAGAGGAAGAACCTCTTTCATTTGATGAGGCGCATAAAATTCAGAAAATTGGTTGGCTACAATGCAAAGTGAATATGATGCTATAATGAAGAATGATACATGGTCTTTGTGTGATTTGCCTATTGGTAAAAAGGCCATTGGATGTAAGTGGGTTTTTAAGTTGAAACGAAAGCCATATGGCAGTGTTGATCGCTAACTATAAGGCTAGACTTGTTGCAAAGGGTTATGCTCAAGAAAAGGATTAAACGTGTGGATGCTGTACATCTAATCATTGCTCTCTATGTCGATGACATGCTACTTACAAGACCAAATGAGAGTCATATTGCTGATTTTAAGGCTGATTTGAATGCCTCTTTTGAGATGTCAGATTTGGGGCATTTGCATCATTATTTGGGGATACAATTTAAGCAGTGTGATGGAGGTATTACTTTGTGTCAGACAAAGTATATTGAGACATTGTTGCAGAGATTTGGCCTTGAAGACTGCAAGCCTATTGCTACTCTAATGGAGACAGGTTTGAAGTTGAGTCTTCATGATGCTGGAGATCACTTTGATGTCACACTCTATCAGACAGCTGTTGGTTGCCTCATTTATGTATGCATTACGAGGCCGGACATTCAGTTTGCAGTCTCACAGGTGAGAAGGTTTATGAATAGCCCAGGGTCTCAGCATTGGAAGGCAATTAAACGCATCTTTCGCTACTTGAGTGGCACCATACATCTTGGGTTGTTTTATCCCAAGGGGGGATCGTTGCCGCTGCCAGATTTGCATGCTTTTTCGGACTCAGATTGGGCTGGTTGCTATGACACAAGAGTGTCCACAAGTGGTTTTTGTTTCATGCTCGATAGCTCATGCATATCTTGGTTGAGCAAGAAGCAACCTACTGTGGCCACTTCGAGTTGTGAAGCTGAGTACAGGGCAGCTTTCACAGCTACGGTTGAGTGTGTGTGGCTCAGACGGCTTATGGCTGATTTGGGTGTTGGACAGGAGTCTGCCACCTCTATCTACACACTGACAGTCAGAGCGCATTGGCAATTGCGAGAAACCCAGTTTTTCATGCTCACACAAAGCACATTGAGGTGCATTATCACTATGTCAGGGAGAGACTCTCAGCAAGAGAGATCAGCTTGGCCTATGTGCCAACACAGGACAACCTCGCCGATCTTTTCACAAAGGCGCTTCCTCGTGAGAAGTTCGAAGCTTTCCGCAAAGCTTTGGGCTTTCTCCCCTTTGTGGATTGATCTACTTCGGGCATGGCACTCCCCTATACATGAGTGCCAGCTCTCGTTCACACCATCACTCCCAGGGGGGATTTGTTGCCATATACATATGCAGTGATGTGTGTGAACACACTTAGGACCGCCGGGGCACTTTTTTCCTCTTTAGGAGGTTTTTTTCCCCGGCTTGTATATATGCCCATCCTTCTAGGGCTAACTTATCTTTTGTACATTGACACAATCTAATACTTTTTGTGTTGTGTGCATTCTTGCTTCTTCTCCTCCAAGCTTTGTGTGCTTTCCTGCAACTCTAATTCCAACACATATGTGGGCTGAAAATTCTGCTGTAATGATCTATCCTGCCATCCACGACCATTACCACCACGTCCACGTGATGTGAATCTCCCCCTGCCTCTAAAGCCTCTCTGCGATTAGAAAGCCTGATTTCTGCCATTATCATCATGGCTAGTAGATGCATCCAGAAATGAATCACTGAGCTTGATTTCCTCAACAAGTAAGAGTGAAACCAACTCATCGAAGTCTGGTAAACCTATACTCCTCACTGAGATAGATGTATCAAAAGATTTGTATTCCTTGCCAAGACCACGCAAGGTAATATCCACCAAATCATCATCAGGCATGGGGCATTTATTGTGGCCAATCCATCTGCAAACTTCTTGATTTCTTGCACATAATCATGTATGCTCCTTTTATTCCTTTTCACATTGTGTATTTGCTGTCGCAACAACTGAGACTTGCGAGCACTCGTATCTATATCAAACATCTTAACCAAATTATCCCATGCATCTTTGGGATTCTCAGCATCCTGTATGTGTATGAGCATAGCATCAGAAATACATATAGACAGATAATGCAGCACTTTTTGAATGCTCTCTCTGACCATTGCTTATGAGCAATAAGCTGCTGCTGTGTAGGTTGTTGAGGTAGCTCAGGCTCTGGCTCAGCACATGTAATGAGATTCCAAAATCCTTTTCCTTTCAAGAAACTTTTTATCCTGTACTTCCATGCCTCGAAGTTCTTCCTATCCAGCTTTTCACCAACAATCTGTACTGGATTATCCGACATGTTTGCTCAATGCGTACACCTTCCGCACACTTCAAATCTGTAAATGAGCCTTCCTTAGCTCAACCACACTCCAATGAATATTCTAGATAATCCAAAGTAGCCAACAATCTTCAAATTTGATGTAGAAAATCAACCTGTAATCATCCAAGATGAACTGACTCACGCAGTCCGAGATACCCTGAATTGACACGCCTTCCAAGGCTCCAAATCACAATGTAGTGGTGCAATCAGGTATGGACACCTAAAAAACCTCAATGTAGAGTATCAACACCATCTGACATGTGTACATATCAATTTTTGAAAACCCCTTGAGTCTATTTTGGGAAAACCAGAAAAACCAGTAGAAAAATGGCTCTAATTTCTTCAATATTTGTCCAAATTGAGCAACCAGGCATTCATTAGCTTAGCAATAGTGTCCATCAACTCCATGTAAGAGGAATTTGTCCAATTGTATAAGACCAAAGATTAATTGCTCAATTAAAATTGCTATGTTTCTCTGCAACCCCAGTGGTGGGTGGACAGCCTGTTTAATCAGCTCATTCCCAGCTCAATTAAGCATAATTGATCAATCAAATCACATAGCCCTCTTCTCCAAAGTGTAAAGCAACCAATTGCTAAAGCAATTGGGAAATATAACAAGCAACCAATGAGTAATTGATCTCCTCGCTTCAAAATTGTCAAAGTTCTACCCTGTTTCCCTGTGCTGGCTGCGCCGCCTGCTGTAGAGGCCTTTGGGAAGGTTTGAAGTGCTATTTGATGATGTCTACAAGTGCCCAAGACACCTAGGTATGTGTGCAACCAGTCAATGGTTTGATTTTAGCCAAAAATATGCTTCAAATGCATCAAATCTTCACCTCCTTTTCTCTGTTTTGTGAGAGCTCAAAAAACCAGTACTTTCACTCATTCAAATGCATGTAACTTGCTCCAAAATCACAGTAGGGCTTGCATAGGAGTTGCCAATACATCTCTCATTGTCAGATACATGTTTGTTTTGCTAGATTTGCATGTATTTCCACCATACATCAATGCTTTCAAGCTTTAATGGAAAGCTTCCAAAAACCAGAAATTTGCTTTGCTTTGATTTGCTCCATTAGGAACTCAATGGAGTCTTCTTGGGCCCTTTTATTTGGCAGTTTAAGGGAGTCAAACCTTTTCTCTTAAGAAGAAACGTTTTCTAATTTGAAGCTTCAAAACGGCTACTTTATTCGAATTTGAATTTAGGGGGAAAAATGGAATTTAAAATCTAGCGGATAAAACCATATCATGTAACATATCTATGGAAAGCTCTTGATGCATAGATCACCGATCTGTAATCTCCGCTCAGATCGGAGCTTGTATGTAGAAGTTATGGAGGTCCGAAAATTGTAAAATTGCCCCCCCTCCCCTTTTTGGGGGAAAAAGTGCACCCTTTGACCACTCTTACACCTCTCTTACAAACCAATGGTTTTTGCTTACATGGCGGGCTCCTATTTGTCAAAAAGTTAAACGTTTCCATAACCTCATGGAAAATTAAAGGGCCCAAGAAGACTCCATTGAGTTCCTAATGTAACTTGCTTTGTTTTTGCCTGTATCACCTGCAATCAAGGATGTTTAGAAGACCTTACCCGGTAGGCCAAGCTCTCAGATCTGATAGTAATCAGTGTGCTCCAAGCTTCACAGCTTCAATGGCAAGCTTCACAGCTTCTCTTCACAGCTTCTTCTCCCTCTTCTCTCACTCACTCATAAACCCTAATAAACAGCACAAGGCTCTGATACCATGTTGAAAGAACGGTAGAGGGGGAGGAGACACACACACATGAGCAAACCCTAATGTATATTGCAAACCCTAACCATTGAGGGAAGCCATCTCCCTTCTCACACAAAGCATAATGCCATAATCCATAATCCACACAACACACTATGAGTTGTGTCCGCACTCTACTAACCCTAGCTAATGTCCACACACTATGACCAGCTGGACACGCGGTCATTTATGTCTCACACATGTTCCTACCTAATCTGCCAACACATAGCATAGCTGGCTCACACTGACATGGAGCTTGAATCTCAACATATTTGGTCTTGTTTCTCGTGTCACTATTTTGGGAGTCAATGGCAGGGAGGAGTTAATGGGTGACTCGTTCCACCATTCAACCACTCTCACCAACCATTCTCTCCCACATTTCATTTATGGAATTGTCAATTGTGATTGATTCTTCTTCATTTGGTTGGGAGGGTGTACGTGCGCTTTTAATCTCTTTTTTCCCATGTTGTGGCACATGAAAATGTTTCGCTTTTTGTTTTTGTTTGTGTCCCTACATGTAGCACTTACATCCCCATCTCTTTGTTTGTCTGCTAGAAAACTTGTTTTTTGCTATCATCATCTATAGTTTCACATGTAGGTTTTGATGTTTCTTGTGCAGTGGATGTTTCTACATTCTGAGTTGACTTAAGTTTTTTGGTGAGATTGTTTTGATTGTCCTATTGTCATTTGAGCTCATTTTGACCTCTAACTTTGGTTTATGGTTTCTGAGGTTCTAGATTCCTTTTCTTTGGTTGAGATTTTGGTTTGGTCGAGGATTGTTTGTCTCGATTTAGTTTTTGTTTTGATTTTTGGGATTTATCTTTCAGCTTTGGATATTTGTTTGGTCTGATGTGTCACGACACTTTTCTCCACCCATTTTGAACTTTTAGCATTGGCAGATTTTATTCTTGTTCTCACCTTAGCTTATAGCCTTGTTAACACATTTAATGGTACGGTGGCTACTTTCCATTATGCACACTAACAATGTTGAGTGGTGTCTTGTTGGGGGTCACTTAAAAATATGTAAGATAGCACATGAGTTTAACAGAAGCGATTTTTTTTTCTCTTGTGGAGTTACATGAAATTTACATACATAAGGGGATTTTTAATTGAAATTGTGAAAATTTTGCTACATAAGGGGTAGTTTATTGTAAAATGTGTTACATAAGGGGTGTTTTTAAAATTCAAAAATCCATAAGTAGGGGTGTTTTAAATACTCCTTAAATGCATGTGCTACATAGGAGGTTGACAAAGTGACCCCCCCACCCCCCGAGAGTGGTGTAGCTTCTATTATGTTTGGTTTTACTATGTTTAGTCTTGGGATAGTCTTTGAATAAGTGGTGTGATGCACATTGCTCACATAGGGATTTCAAAAAGTTGCGAGGGATGACTTAGAGATGGGGTGTTCTAGATAGGACCATCTACTATCTTGTGGGGTTCATGACAATAAAACCCTTGGAGTGACAATCTTGTTACATCCTTAACAATTTCTACCTCTTTTTTGGTCTCATTATGGACCAAAGGCACCATAACTTTTTTAATGTGACTTCTTGGATTTGTAGGGTTTGAAGGTTTTGTGTCTCGAGCTGATTCATTTGTGCCATATTTTGTTGAGTTAAAGATGATGTACCAATCCAACAAGGTTGGTTCACAATGTGTGTTTGTGATTTAGTTGGTTCAATTGCACAAACCTTAGAATAAAGTGCAGTTTCATGACCGTGTTTTGCAAAATGATTGCAATATAAAAGCATTGGCTTTATGCCCCCAAGTGGAAGAGGTTTTTTTTTTCATGTTTAGATCCTTTTCACACTAGATTTCTCTTCCCATCAAAGTAGTGCAAAGATGTTGAGTGGTGAGGTCTGAAATCAATTTGTTTATAACCCTTTGTTTGGTTAAGGGATTCTCCAAATCTAGGTCCTCATCTAGCATGTTGTCATCTAATCGGGTAATCCAATCATCAGGTATAGCATCTTTGCAACATTGGTCAAAGGTCTCAAGGTTTGATATAAGGATCACATTGTGCAAGCCATTTTTATCCTAGGATTCTGTTGGGTTCACCAGACTATAAGGAACCTGAGAATCAGTTGGATCTTAATCGAAAGAGTTGTCCTCTAGTTTGAGAGATGAGAACATCTCGCATTTTTTAAGTGGGGTAGGATGTAAGATTCCTCCCTCCAGCTTTTGAAGTGTGCAGGTGTAAGAACTTTCCCTTCTAATCTTATAATTATTCCCCTCTCTGAAATAAAAGAAAGATCCTATTTTACTCTATTTTAGCCTGGAGAGAGAAAATATCTAGAGGGAGGTAATTCAAAAATGAGATATTTTTGGATATAAAAATCCTCCTAGTGTCTAAAATGGTTTCCTCTAAAACAAAAATGCAAAAAGAACTTTCCAATGTGCAATTGGAATTAATTGAAAATAGGTATAAAGGACCTTAGCCTAAGAGTCCAGATTTTCAAAAACATTTGGATTATGGTCCAATTAAGGTTCCTATTGACCAATAAGATTAATCGAAATGTAAGGACGAGATAAATTGAAGAATAAAAGAAAAACCCCCCAAAAATGAGTAAATGCTCACATAAGATGAAGAGTGGACTAAGGACCAAAGAAAAGAATTAAAAAACTGAATTTTGACACCTCAATGTGGGGATCTCCCCTCATGAAGTAGGTGCCTTTTTCTCATCATTACCCCCAATTTTTAATCAATAAAATGAGATATTTTCATCTCTTCTCTTTCTTGTTTCAAAACTAGGTCCAAAAAGTAAGCTGAACTGACCCAAAAATGGTCAAAAATTGACCAAACTGATCTGGAAAATTCTAGAATCAGTTTGCTTGGTTAGAGGCTCACTTTTTCCTATAAATAGAAGCCTCTCCCTTTTTAAAAGCTTAATGGTGTTTATGCACTATTACTCTACTCCTGTCTTGAGCCATCTACATTGAATTTTTTAATAATTTAATTATTTTTTACCTAATCCTCTTCAAAGTGAATTGGTGGCCACTATTGCTTCAAACAATAGTAGAACCCTCAATCCCTCAAGCCAAAGGAGAGCTTACAAGCTCCATGTAAGCTAATTTTCTTACCTTGTTTATAAATTTTAATGAAAAATCTATGGTTTTCTTGATTTTTATGAATTGCAAATGATTGAATTAAATTCAAATGCTATGCCTTTGATGAAAAGGCCACCCCTTCTCTTCTTTACATTCCAACCTTTCTTAATCCTAGAAAGATTAACTAAGTGATCAATTAAACTCTTCTTACTATTTACTCTCTTGAATTTAGAAAATTGTATAGATTATAGTTCTATAATTCTAAATTGGGTTAATTAAGTTAATTATAGAAAGATAAAAATGAGAAATGGTCAGCCATACAAAGGAGGTTATGGCAAAATTTTCCAGAATTTTTGTGAAAAAGAAAGTTTGTTTTTAATGTTATTCCAAAAGAGTAATTCCCACCATTTTTGCATCTAAAAGAAATATTCTAATTACTCCATGTACATATTCACCTATGAATATGCATGGATATCACTGATATTAATTATTAAATTTGATTTTTATGCATAGAAAGATGCATAATGGAATTTTTTTATTACAAAAGTTTTAGACCCTTCGAATTGATCTGTGGATCAAGGTTATAGAATTCGAGGAATTCTTGTATCAAATTCAGAATTCCGATCAAGAAGTTTTGGGGATACTGATTCAAGAAATACTCTTGTATTCAAAAGAAAATCAAACTGAAAACTTGCATAGAAACTTTGTTTTCTAAGGACTATCTTATGCCAGAATGCTGGGTGGAGGGAGCATTTGGTATATGTTTTGTGTTCAAAGGGCGGCTCATGCGGTGAAGCATGCCCAGGTCTTGACCAGCCTTGGTATGGTTAAAAAATGGTGTGCTTTTGGTACGATGGGTGAGGGCCGACGAAGCAGTCCCTGAGTGAATAGATGTGATGTGAATAGATGTGATGAGATGTGATATGAATAGATGTGTTATGAATAGATGTGTTGAGATGTGATGTGAATAGATGTGATGAGATGTGATGTGATGAGATGAGATGTGAATGAATGAGATGTGATGACATGTGAATCAGATAGATGTGAATGAATGAGATGTGATGTCATGGGAATCAAAATGTAAATGAATGATATGGGATGTGAATGAATGTGAATGTGTATGTGAAGAATGGATGTGAATGTGTATCTGAAGAATGGATGTGGATGTATATGTGAAGAATGGATGTGGATGGATGTAAAAGAATGGATGTGGATGTGTATGTGAAAGAATGTGATGTGATGTAAAGAGATGTGATGTGACATGAATATATGTGGATGTGAAGTGATAGATATGAATGTATGGATAGATGTGGGTAGTCGTACATGTGAATGATTGGATGGATGTGGATGAATGAGATGAGATGTGTATGAATAAGATATGATGTGGATAGAAGTGATGTAATAATGTGGATAGAATTTATGTGATGGGATGGTGATGAGAATGAATGTGATGTGATGGATGTAAATGGATGTGATGTAAATGAATGTGATGGACTAGAATAGATGTGATGTGATGTGAATCAGGATGTGAATGAATGAGATGTGATGTCATGTGAAACGGGATGTGAGTGAACGAGATGTGGTGTGAAATGGATGTGATGTAAATTGGGATAGATGTGAATGGATGATATGTGATGTGAATGAATATGATGATGAGATGTGGATATGGGTAGATGCGAGTGGATGAGATCTGATGAGGATAAATGAGGAAAGATATGATGAGATGAAAATGATGTGATTTGATGAGAATGGAAATACATATGAAATGGATGTGGATTTAATAATGTGGATTGATATGGAACAATGTGGAAAGACGAGAGTTCGTTATAGAAACTGTATTTATGAACTGTTTTTAAATGACTGTTTTATGTCAAAAATGCTGGGGAAGCATTTTGACCGTCTTGTGAATGAGGTCGTGGAGACCTAACTCATAAAGTTGCAACAGCTAACGGAGAGTCAATGGAGGACGTCTCATGTAGTAAGGTCGGCCGAGGTCTTGACCAACCTCGGTTTTATTTAAATGGTGAGCTTCCGGTACGGTGGATGAGGGACCAAGGAAGGGGCCTATGAGTGAAGCGCTAGGTAACCTGCGAAGGATCCTAAAGGGTGCTGCCATACGGTGCTCGGGCTTTGGGTCACCAAAGATACCCACACGTGCATCGGGGAAGATATTGGAGCAAGGAGTAAGAGTTGTTTTCTGAATTCGAGCATGGATCTGGTTGATTGACCTTGCTGGTCCTCTAGATGAGTCCATGGCTCTTTTATATGGATCTATTGGTTGATCTTGCTGATCTTCAACAGAGATTCCATTTTGATTTTTATAAGTGAATACACCGATGAAGGAAAAATTGGAAATTAGGATTCAATTTGATATTTTGGAGGATTATGATCAATGATACTATAGTTTCATTAAAAGATTGTTTTAAAGTCAGTTGAATCTGTGAAAAAGGCAATTTCATATTGGGTGTGCAAGTGGTGTGACTAGTTTTCAATTTGCATGAATATTTGACTAGGGGGCCTGGGAACTCTTTTCCCTGGTACCCGGGACAAAACCTAAGCAAATTCTTAAATGGATCCCATCACTACAATGGTTGGGCGGTTGGCTAAACCACAGGACTGGATGGGGTTAGGTTGGACTGATGAATCCCTAAAATGAGACTCAATTTTGTTATGGTACGATAGATGAAGTAAATCCCAGATAAAAATTGTTCTATGGAAAAGAATCAACGGTTGTGCCTCTCAATGAGGAAAAAAGCATTGGTCTCTATGATCCAAGTGCAAGTCTTTTCCTTGATCTGACTATGGGACTTATGGGTTTGGTCAGATCAGTTTAGTTAGGTAAGGCTCTTGACTACGTTAGGGTAAAAATATCCTGGAGGAATCACCCGTGCTTTCTGGGCAAGGGAAGTTTTTCCGGGTTCAGTTTTGGAAAAACCGAGGGATTAGTCTCTTGTTCGGATATATGTGGGCGAGGCCCCGAGTGAGGGACCCTACCCCGCGCAGTAAGAAGTGCTACTTCTACTGTGTTAGCATCCCACAATTCATTGTGCGGAGGGGACAGGGATCTTTTAGCTGGTATGAAAGCAAATTGGCTAAAGTGGATCAACCAAGAAACCAAAAATGTCAAAAAATTATGAAGTAGCAGTAAAAGGTTGTAATTGTGTGATGAAACTCACACAATTTGATATTCAAAATGAAGATTCATAAATAGGAATTTGGGTCTTGAAATGGAAGTACCGCAATTGTATGGAATCCTTGACTTGCTTGAGGCCTAGACATGATGATATTTACCTTAAAATTCCAAGGACCGTGACTACCCGTATATACCGAGGATATAATTATAGCTCTTTATTACTGGTAGTATATACGAGTAAATCTAAGACCTTGAAATTATAAGCAAAAATACTATCTTGATGATAGATTCGAATGTGGTTTATATGATTTTAAAATTCTGGTTGAGAACTGATGAGTTGATTTGGATTCTGATTGAAAAATGATGATTCCTGAATTTTGGTTGAAAACGATGAGCTAAGCAAAACCACAATGAGGATGAATGGGACGTTCGTAAACTAGAATGACGATAATGACTTCTGCAAATCACTATGAGATTGGTGGATTATGCTGATAGATTGCTACTATTAACACTTGATCCAGTGGATCAAGCTAAGGGATGACAAATTAAAAATTTGTATAATTGAAATTCCCATGGAGGACTGTTCAGATGGAAATTTCAGTCTAATGGACCATTATTGTGTTAAAGATATGAATGATATGATCTGAATGAATTGTTATCTGATGATGAGTTCTATATAAGGGATCTTTATCCCAGGATTTTGTTGGGTTCACCAGACTATAAGGAACCCCAGAATCAGTTGGATCTTGAGGGAAAGAGTTGTCCTCTAGTTTGCGAGATGAGGACATCTCGCGTTTTTTAAGTGGGGTAGGATGTAAGATTCCTCCCTCTAGCTTTTGAAGTGTGTAGGTGTAAGAACTTCCCCTTCTAATCTTATAATTATTCCCCTCTCTGAAGTAAAAGAAAGATCCTATTTTACCCTGTTTTGGCCTGGAGAGAGAAAATGTCTAGAGAGAGGTAATTCAAAATTGAGATATTTTTGTATATAAAAATCATCCTAGCTAGTGTCTAAAATGGTTTCCCCTAAAACAGAAATTCAAAAAGAACTTTCCAATGTGCAATTGGAATTAATTGAAAATAAGTATAAAAGACCTTGGCCTAAGGGTCCAGATTTTTAAAAAAATTTGAATTATGGTCCAATTAAGGTTCCTATGGACCAATAAGATGAATCCAAATGTAGGGAGGAGATAAATTGAAGAATAATAGAAGAACCCCCCAAAAATGAGTACATACTCACATAAGATGAAGAGTGGAGTAAGGACCAAAGAAAAGAATTGAAAAACTGAATTTTGACACCTCAGTGTGGGGATCTCCCCTCATGAAGTAGGTGCCTTTTTCTCATCATTACCCCCAATTTTTAATCAATAAAATGAGATATTTTCATCTCTCCTCTCTTCTATTTCAAAACTAGGTCCAAAAAGTAAGCTGAACTGACCCAAAAATGGTCAAAAATTGACCAAACTGATGTGGAAAATTCTAGAATCAGTTTGCTTGATTAGAGGCTCACTTTTTTCCTATAAATAGAAGCCTCTCCCCTTTGTAAAAGCTTAATGGTATTTATGTACTGTTACTCTACTCCTCTCCTGAGCCATCTACATTGAATTTTTCAAAAATTCAATTGTTTTTGGCCTAATCCTCTCCAAAGTGAATTGGTGGCCACTATTGCTTCAAACAATAGTAGAACCCTCAATCCCTCAAGCCAAAGGAGAGCTTACAAACTCCATGTAAGCTAACTTTCTAACTTTGTTTATGAATTTTAATGAAAAATCTATGGTTTTCTTGATTTTTATGAATTGCAAATGATTGAACTAAATTCAAACTCTATGCATTTGATTGAAAAGGCCACCCCTTCTCTTCTTTACATTCCAACCTTTCTTAATCCTAGAAAGATTAACTAAGTGATTAATTAAACTCTTCTTATTGTTTACTCTCTTGAATTTAGAAAATTGTATAGATTAGAGTTTTATAATTCTAAATTGGTTTAATTAAGTTAATTATAGAAAGATAAAAATGAGAAATGGTCAGCCATACAAAGGAGGTTATGGTAAAATTTTCTAGAATTTTGTGAAAAAAGAAAGTTTATTTTTTATGTTATCCCAAAAGAGTAATTCCCACCATTTTTACATCTAAAAGAAATATTCTAATTACTCTATGTACATATTCACCTATGAATATGCATGGATATCACTGATATTAATTATTAAATTTGATTTCTATGCATAAAAAGATGCATAATGAAATTTTTTTTATTACAAAAGTGTTATTTTTATTAAATTTGATTCTATGCATAGAAAGATGCATAAAGGAATTTTATTTTATTATAAAAGTGTTATTCTTATTAAATTTTATTTCTATGCATAGAAAGATGCATAAAGGAATTTTTTATTACAAAAGTATTATTCTTATTAAATTTGATTTTTATGCATAGAAAGATGCATAAAGGAATTTTTTTTATTATAAAAGTGTTATTCTTATTAAATTTGATTTCTATGCATAGAAAGATGCATAATGGAAATATTTTAATTACAAAAGTGTTACTCTTATAACATTTGATTCTATGCATAGAAAGATACGTAAAGGATATTTTTTATTATAAAAGTGTTATTCTTATTAAATTGGATTTCTATGCATTAAAAGATGCATAAAGGAATGTTTTTTTATTACAAAAGTGTTATTCTTATTAAATTTGATTTCTATGAATAGAAAGATGCATAAAGGTATTTTTTTATTATAAAATTGTTATTCTTATTAAATTTGATTCTATGCATAGAAAGATGCATAAATGAATTCTTTTATTACAAAAGTGTTATTCTTATTAAATTTGATTTTTATGCATAGAAAGATGCACCTATGAATATGCATGGATATCACTGATATTAATTATTAAATTTGATTTCTATGCATAGAAAGATGCATAATGGAATTTTTTTTATTACAAAAGTGTTATTCTTATTAAATTTGATTATATGCATAGAAAGATGCATAAAGGAATTTTATTTTATTTTAAAAGTGTTATTTTATTAAATTTGATTTCTATGCATAGAAAGATGCATAAAGGAATTTTTTTATTACAAAAGTGTTATTCTTATTAAATTAGATTTTTATGCATAGAAAGGTGCATGAAGGAATTTTTTTATTATAAAAGTATTACTGAAAATGCTGGAGGGAGCATCTGGTATATGTTTTTCTAAGGGAAGTTTGGTTGCAATCAGCTGACGGGGAGTGTTCGGCTCACGCAGCAATGGTACGCTTCCGCCGGTACGATGGGCGAGGGCCGACGAAGCGGTCCCTGAGTGAATAGATGTGATGTGAATAGATGTGATGAGATGTGATGTGAATAGATGTGATGAGATGTGATGTGATGAGACGTGAATGTGATGAGATGTGATGTGATGAGATGTGATGAGATGTGATGTGATGAGATGTGATGTGAATGAATGAGATGTGATGACATGTGAATCAAATAGATGTGAATGAATGAGATGTGATGTCATGGGAATCGGGATGTAAATGAATGATATGGGATGTGAATGGATGTGGATGTGTATGTGAAGAATGGATTGAATGTGTATGTAAAGAATGGATGTGGATGTGTATGTGAAGAATGGATGTGGATGTATGTGAAAGAATGGATGTGGATGTATATGTGAAAGAATGGATGTGGATGTGTATGTGAAAGAATGTGATGTGATGTAAAGAGATGTGATGTGACATGAATATATGTGGATGTGAAGTGATAGATATGAATGTATGGATAGATGTGGGTAGTCGTACATGTGAACGATTGGATGGATGTGGGTGAATGAGATGAGATGTGTATGAATGAGATATGATGTGGATAGAAGTGGTGATATAATGTGGATAGACTGTATGTGATGGGATGTTGATGAGAATGAATGTGATGTGATGGATGTGATGTAAATGAATGTGATGGACGAGAATAGATGTGATGTGATGTGAATCGGGATGTGAATGAATGAGATGTCATATTATGTGAATCGGGATATGAGTGAATGAGATGTGGTGTGAAATGGATGTGATATAAGTTGGGATAGATGTGACTGGATGATATGTGATGTGAATGAATATGATGATGAGATGTGGATATGGGTAGATGCGAGTGGATGAGATCTGATGAGGATAAATGAGGAAATATGTGATGAGATGAAAATGATGTGATTTGATGAGAATGGGAATACATATGAAATGGATGTGGATTAAATAATGTGGGTTGATGTGGAACAATGTGGAAAGATGAGAGTTCGTTATAGAAACTGTATTTATGAACTGTTTCAAATGACTGTTTTATGTCAAAAATGCTGGGGAAGCATTTTGACCATCTTGTGAATAAGGTCATGGAGACCTAACTGATAAAGTTGCAACAGCTGAGACGGAGAGTCAAGGGAGGACGTCTCGCGTAGGAAGGTCGGCCGAGGTCTTGACCAACCTCGGCTCGATTTAAATGGTGAGCTTCTGGTACAGTGGATGAGGGACCAAGGAAGCGGCCTATGAGTGAAGCGCTAGGTGACCTGCGAAGGATCCTAGAGGGTGTTGACCATACGGTGCTCGGGCTCTAGGTCACCAAAGATACCCACACGTGCGTCGGGGAAGATATTGGACAAGGAGTAAGAGTTGTTTTCGGAATTCGGGCATGGATTTGGTTGATTGACCTTGCTGGTCCTCAACGGATACGTCTATGGCTCTTTTATATGGATGCGTTGGTTGATCTTGCTAATCTTCAACAGAGATTCCATTTTTATTTTTGTAAGTGAATATATTACCGGATACCATGACAACGCTCCACAAAGTGGTTTTACCATGATTTTTTGGTCCTTAAGTGACCTAAGTAATATAATGGTTGCAGAATGACCCATATCTAATGTGGATATGGGAATTACTTTGGGCATGTTCATTACGAGCTACCTAAAAGAAATTCATTTGTGAAAAAATATGCATCCAACTTATGTTATAAATTGGATCCTTGGAGAGAGAGAGAGAGAGAGAGAGAGACAGAGACAGAGACAGAGAGAGAGACAGAGACAGAGAGTAGGTGGGTGTGTAGGTATGTATTGTACTAAATACAGAAGGAAACACACCTCAATAGAGGAAGGTCAAAAACTCTAGTAAAATGACGTCAAGGATGGAGGCAAAATTATGAAAGTCTCCTTAATTCTAGCTATTGTTCTTTACTAGTTATTGATGTAGCCTATTGCTATTATTCTTTGCTAGTTATTGTCACCGAAAAGGCCCCTGAGCGGACAGGTGGTGAGTGTTCTAGTTATCAATGATGCCATAGGTACACCGATGAAGGAAAAATTGAAAATTAGGATTCAACTGGATATTTTGATCAGTGATACTATAGTGTTAAAAGATTGTGATTAGTGATACTATAGTTTCATTTTGGAGGATTATGATCAGTGATACTATAGTTTCATTTTGGAGGATTATGATCAGTGATACTATAGTTTCATTTAAAGTCAGCTGAATATGTGAAAAAGGCAATTTCATATTAGGTGTGTAAGTGGTGTGACTAGTTTTAAGTTTGCATGAATATCCGACTAGGGGGCCTGGGAACTCTTTTCCCTAGTACTCGGGACAAAACCTAACCGAATTCTTATATGGATCCCATAACTATAGTGGTTGGGTGGTCGTCTAACCCATGGGACTGGATGGGGTTAGGTTGGACTGATGGATACCTAAAATGAGACTCAATTCTGTTATGGTACGATAGATGAAGTAAATCTCGGATAAAAATTATTTTATGGAAAAGAATCAACGGTTGTGCCTCTCAATGAGGAAAAAAGCGTTGGTCTCTATGATCCAAGTGTAAGTCTTTTCCTTGATCTCACTATGGGACTTACGGGTTTGGTCAGATCAGTTCAGTTAGTTAAGGCTCTTGACTACATTAAAGTAAAAATATCCTGGAGGAATCACCCGTGCTTTCTGGATGGGGGAAGTTTTTCCAGGTTCATTTTTGGAAAAACCGAGGGATTAGTCTCTTGTCCGGATATACGTGGGCGAGGCCCCGAGTGAGGGACCCTGCCCCATGCAAGAAGTGCTACTTCCACAACTAGCACCCCAGAATTCTTTGCGCGGAGGAGACAGGGATCTTTCAGCTGGTATCAGAGCAAATTGGCTAAAGTGGATCAACCAAGAAACTAGAAATGTCAAAAATTTATGAAGTAGCAGTAAAAGGTTGTAATTGTGTGATGAATTTCATACAAATTGATATTCAGAATGAAGATTCATAAATAGGAATTTGGGTCTTCAAATGGAAGTACCGCAATTGTATGGAATCCCTGACTTGCTTCAGGCCTGGACATGATGATATTTACCTTAAAATTCCAAGGACCGACTACCCGTATATACCGAGGGTATAACCCTAGCTCTTTATTGGCAGTATATACGAGTAAATCTAAGACCTTGAAATTATAAGCAAAAATGCTATCCAGATGATGAATTCAAATGTGGTTGATATGATTTTAAAATTTTGGTTGAGAACTAATGAGTTGATTTGGATTATGATTGAAAAATGATGATTCCTGAATTTTGGTTAAAAAGCGATGAGCTGAGCAAAACCACAATGAGGATGAATGGGATGAGTCCCTATGATGATGTTTGTAACTGGAATGACGATAATGACTTCAGCAAATTATTATGAGATTAGTGGATTGTGCTGACAGATTGCTACTGTTAACACTTGACCCAGTGGATCAAGGTAAGGGATGACAAATTAAAATTTTGTATAATTGAAATTCCCATGGAGGACTGTTCAGATGGAAATTTCAGTCTAATGGACCATTATTGTGTTAAAGATATGAATGATATGATCTGAATCAATTGTTATCTGATGATGAGTTCTATATAAGAGATCTTTATCCCAGGATTCTGTTGGGTTCACCAGACTATAAGGAACCCTAGAATCAATTGGATCTTAAGGGAAAGAGTTCTCCTCTAGTTTGCGAGATGAGGACATCTCACATTTTTAAGTGGGGTAGGATGTAAGATTCCTCTCTCCAGCGTTTGAAGTGTGCAGGTGTAAGAACTTCTTCTTTTGATCTTATAATTATTCCCCTCTCCGAAATAAAAGAAAGATCCTATTTTACCCTGTTTTGGATTGGAGAGAGAAAATGTCTAGAGAGAGGTAATTCGAAATTGAGATATTTTTGGATATAAAAATCCTCCTAATAGAAATTCAAAAAGAACTTTCCAATGTGCAATTGGAATTAATTGAAAATAGGTATAAAGGACCTTAGCCTAAGGGTCCAAATTTTCAAAAAAAAATAGATTATGGTCCAATTAAGATTTCTATGGACCAATAAGATTAATCTAAATTTAGGGAGGAGATAAATTGAAGAATAAAAGAAAAACCTTCCAAAAATGAGTAAATGCTCACATAAGATGAAGAGTGGCTAAGGACCAAAGAAAAGAATTAAAAAACTGAATTTTGACACCTCAATGTGGGGATCTCCCCTCATGAAGTAGGTGCCTTTTTCTCATCATTACTCCCAATTTTTAATCAATAAAATGAGATATTTTCATCTCTCCTCTCTCATGTTTCAAAACTAGGTCCAAAAAAAAGTAAACTGAACTGACCCAAAAATGGTCAAAAATTGACCAAACTGATCTAGAAAATTCTAGAATCAGTTTGCTTGGTTAGTGGCTCACTTTTTCTATAAATAGAAGCCTCCTCCTTTGTGAAAGCTTAATGGTGTTTATGCACTGTTACTCTACTTCTGTCCTAAGACATCTACATTGAATTTTTTAATAATTCAATTGATTTTGGCCTAATACTCTCCAAAGTGAATTGGTGGCCACTATTGCTTCAAACAATAGTAGAACCCTCAATCCCTCAAGCCAAAGGAGAGCTTATAAGCTCCATGTAAGCTAATTTTCTTACTTTGTTTATAAATTTTAATGAAAAATCTATGGTTTTCTTGATTTTTAAGAATTGCAGATGATTGAATTAAATTCAAATGCTATGCCTTTGATGAAAAGGCCACCCCTTCTCTTCTTTACATTCCAACCTTTCTTAATCCTAGAAAGATTAACTAAGTGATTAACTCTTCTTATTGTTTACTCTCTTGAATTAGAAAACTATATAGATTAGAGTTCTATAATTCTAAATTGGGTTAATTAAGTTAATTGTAGAAAGATAAAAATGAGAAATGGTCAGCCATACAAAGGAGGTTACGGCAAAATTTTCCAGAATTTTGTGAAAAAGAAAGTTTATTTTTTATGCTATCCCAAAAGAGTAATTCCCACCATTTTTGCATCTAAAAGAAATATTCTCATTATTCCATGTACATATTCACCTATGAATATACATGAATATCACTGATATCAATTATTAAGTTTGATTTCTATGCATAGAAAGATGCATCATGGAATTGTTTTTATTACACAAGTGTTATCCTTATTAAATTTAATTCTATGCATAGAAAGATGCATAAAGGAATTTTATTTTATTATAAAAGTGTTATTCTTATTAAATTTGATTTCTATGCATAAAAAGATGCATAAAGGAATTTTTTTATTACAAAAGTGTTATTCTTATTAAATTTGATTTTTATGCATAGAAAGATGCATAAAGGAATTTTTTTAACTATAAAAGTGTTATTCTTATTAAATTTGATTTCTATGCATAGAAAGATGCATAATGGAATTTTTTTATTACAAAAGTGTTATTCTTATTAAATTTGATTCTATGCATAGAAAGATGCACAAAGAAATTTTTTTATTATAAAAGTGTTATTCTCGTGGGGTGGGGTTGTATGGTTTCCAATGCTACTTATGCTACATTGGCCTAGCTTGATGGCTATAGGGACTTGCTTTGTGACTAAGGACACTTTATGTGATTGCTCATGTGGATCCCTTGGTAGTCCAAGACATTGGCTCTTTACCCTTCTCCATGTTCCATGTTCCTCATCTAAGTGAAAAGGATCTAGAACTTGAATCTGTTATGAAGAAGCTTACATAATGGGCTCATGTAAAAGAGGGGACTTCTTCTTGTAGTGTATATACATGTTGTTAGGTATTTTGTGGAGTGCCCATCTTGCTAAAAAGAGACATATATCATGTCCTTTGAGAGAACTCTAGCAACTGACCTATCCATCTCATCATTATCTGTTGGCAGGTAGGTGTTTGATGTTCTTACAAGCCTTGATTCATCACTTGCATTTTCCACCTCCAATGACCAACTTGTCCATTTGGTTTTAGCTCACTCAGACATGCTCTTGGCCCAAATGTAGTGTTCTCCAACATTCTTTCTTATTCTCTTTCTCAAAAGAACATGTACCCTCTCACTTATTCGGTCATTCTGCACTTCCATAGTATGCATTGCACCTCATAAATTTTCACATTCCTTCTCTTTCTCAATCAGTGGATTTGAGAGTTATGTTATCATTACTTCCTTACTCGTCAACATACTTTAGACTGACGTGTAAATATAATGTGATTAGTTGGCAAGCCTTCTTGTATAACCTAAGAAACCTACATGACCATTATATACATACTTGATAAATGAGGTTAATCCTGAAAACAAAGGGGGCTATAGGATCAATTAGACATATCAATCCCTCTACCCATAAATCTACATGTTTTTCCCATGTATATAATATTTCAATTTACATAGTCTCTTTTCTCTCTTTCTCTTTCTAAATTTACACAGTATCTTCTCTTTCACTTTCTTTTTTAATTGTGCACAAAATATAAAAACATACACTTGAATACTTATGTTTATAACCATGCCATATTATGAAAAACCACATGAAACCATTTTAGAAAGGAGTGCAACCATTTTACAAAGGAGTGAAATTGATTTTCTCCATATTAATTTATCCTACAGTGAGAGAAGAAAACTATTATATAGTAAATATATTTATTAAAATTTATGTTATTTTATTAATTATGAGAGAGAGCGAGAGAGAGAGAGAGAGAGAGAGAGAGAGAGAGAGAGAGAGAGAGAGAGAGAGAGAGAGAGAGAGAGACAGAGAGAGAGAGAGAGAGAGATTCATTTACAAAAGACCAAAAGGATCTATAAGAAAAAAAAAATTTGGCAATAAATCCATGAAGATCCATGAAGTGGCTAAGTCATGGAAAATAAATAAGTAAACTAGCTACATATACCAAAAGATCATGGGATGATATAGTTTTGAGCTAGACCAATATAGATGATTTGATAATTCTACCTACATCCCAAATATAAATATCCATGGAGACATAAAGAGAGTAATTACTTTGAAAAGGACCTCATATGTGCCATTGCTTATGAAGGTAAAGACATCCCTATGTCTTTAGGGAATCTCTCAAATGTGATGATCAAAACCACATCATCTTGGAGGGCCTGAAATGTTGTGTATGCTAATTCTATTGCTCCACCCTCCTCATTGTTATTATATGGGTAATGGGTTTCTTTATTTTGTAAGTCCCCATTAGGAGTATGTCTTGAGCATGCTAGAATGCTCAATAACTCATACTTTAGACACTATGGTTAGCTAAAGGTGGCTAGATGGTTAGTAGATAACTTATGTTAACTTATCACCATGCCAACAATCAGGATGCATGAGAGTGCATGCGTAAGGGTGAAAGCTAATAGACCACACTCAAGGGTAGAATCATCATATAATATCCGAGTCTTATGATTAGGTTTTAAGGCCTAAACCAATCTCATATAGGCCAAAAATTTGTTTCAAGAACTTTGTTATTATCTTTAGTCTAATATTATCACATTGGGTGATGTAGTTAGTTCAGTCCATCTAGACATGTCATAAGGGGGCTATCATATATGGATCTTAAGTATGACCAACCCTTGAGTACTATATATACAAGCTTAGCATCCTTCTCTGTCATATTGAGATTATCAATTGAGATCTATATTCATTGCATTGTGCACCCTTGCTAGTGCACCTCAAATGCTATCTAAATCACTATTAAAGCTCCTTGCTATGGAAAATATGAGTGCATAGATGCTCAATTTAAGATTCGATTTGCAATAGTAATGTTTTTCATCCCTTGTTCATTAAGCTATTTACCTTGTGGTGGAAAATATTTTTTGTGTGAATGCACAAGTTATATTTGTTATACAACTGGCTCTTTGGTAGTAGATTTGGAGAAATGGATGAACCTGCAAATTATGTAGCCAAAAGGACTTGGCCACCTACCATGTTTAGCAATGGTAAGCTAGATTGAACCAACTAGATACTTTGGAAGTTCAAGTTGAGGTTAATTTTATCCTATCATGGAGTTATGGGATACGACTAAAGCCGAATTTGGATACTACGGTTCCAACATAAATATTTTGCTAGATCTAGCTCTTGTCTGGCATATAGGTGAAGGAAGGAAAATACTATGTGTGCTCATCAACATCACTAATTTTGTTATAACTCTAATTTTGGCATATAGGTGAAGGAATGAAAATAGTGAGTTCACCAACATCATTGATTTTGTTTATAACTCTGATTCAACGTATAACCTCACTAACCAAATTGTGGCTAGTTCTCTAGAACTAATATGAGTTGAAAAGTTTGAACTAATATGAGTTTAAAAATCATGGTTGGTTCTATGGAACTAATATGAGTTGGAAAATTAAACATAATAATATAAAATCTTGAGAAGTAGCTACAATTGGTGAAGATCTATGATGAGCAAATAGTAGAGCAACTCATAAAAAATACAAAGAATATGAAGCTAATTAATATGGTGGGGCTATTTGGATCAACAAGTCAAATAAAGATCTAATAGTAGATAGGTGCATCAAGATCTTACCCCAAAATATGATGGTCAAGTCATTTCTTTGAACACTTAGGTGAGGAATCTTTCTTTATCTTTTTAGGAGGATGAGATGCATTAGAAGTCTATTTCTTGGCAAACACAAAGAAACATAAGGGGAAGAACTCTCAAACCCCTATTCTTGCAATGGAAAGAAAAAGAACAAGAAGACATTGAGAAGATGGTGAGATGCATATACTAAATCAATTAAGAAGAATGAGACATTGAGGCCATCTAAAAAGGAATTAAGCAATAGTGTTACAATGGACTTGGAGCTGTTTTCAAAGCAATCAAAGGGATTTATAAAAAAGAAAAATATTCTTCAGACCCTGATGGTTCGCGGCTTATTGATAGTGGAGTTTCCTCACACATGACCTATCAGAAGAATTAGTATTTGTCTCTACAACCCGAGTAGATGATGACATCTTGATAGCAATAGAGAATGGTGCCAAACTCCCAAACAAGGGGAATAATACTATTTCTTTTGAAAAACAATAATGGTTCTAAAAGTTTTTGAATGTCTTCTATGTACTAGATTATTAACAAAATCTTCTCTCTATTACAACCATTCTGGATATTTTGCAGACTAGGATGTGAAGGCTCACTTTAATTGAGCCTCTATTATTAACAAATTTTCCCTCTATTACAACCATTCTGTCTATTTTATAGACTAGGACGTGAAGGCTCACTTTAATTGAGCTCGAGCATTGATCTTGAATGCAAGTGGTAATGTTAGGAGCCAACATGGTACTTTGTATATGAAATGTCAGCCTTTTTCTTCCTTGGATACATTGGGAGAGGAGCCAAGATAATAATTTATATGAATTGTCATCCTTTTTCTATCTTGGATGCTAGTGGTAATTTTAGCCTTTATAACCGAGCTGATGTGGGCACTAGTAGGCTATGGTATGAGAATTTAGGCACTTGAGCCATGTGATCTTAAAAGAGATGCAAAAGTCTAGGATTATAGAGCATCTACTAGCATTTTAGCGATATTAAATGTATACACAAAGCTTGTACGGTGGGCAAGCAATAGTAACTACCTTTCATACAAGAGAGTAGCAATATGGTTAAGTCGCACATGTAGCCTGAGCTTGTTAAAGTTACTCTTTGTGGTAAGATGCCTACCATTGTGTTTGGTGGTCCTTCCTATTTTATCTTTTTGATAAATGACTTTGGTAGGAAGGTTTGGGTTTATTTTTGTTAGGATGAGGTAGGTGCTTTTAGAAAGTTTAAAGTATGGCATAAATGGTAAAAATTGAGACAGCAAAGAAGCTAAAGAATTTGGATGGATCAAAGTGGAGAAGTTCACATTAGGTGAATTCAATGCCTATTACAAGAAGCATGTGATTAAAATACATTTGACCATGGGAGACCACCATTGGGCTATTTTCTTTGGACTGTATAATATTTTTGTTGTTCCATAAAGCTAGTTTCTTTCCAAAAACTTGTAAGATCTTACACGCCAAGTTATGGTGGGGCTAACTATGTTTGGTGATGCCATGGAATTTGTCAAACATTGTGAAGAATGCCAACGTTTTAACATTCCTCATGGACAAGATAGGATACCTTTATCATTATGTAACAACCTTTTAAAAAATGGAGAATAGACTTTGTTAGACCCATTAGCCTAGTTGCATGTCACAAACATAAGCCCAATATATAATTGTTTCCACAGATTATTTCACTAAAGTGGGTTTGTAAGATTCCTCCCTCCAGCTTTTGAGGTGTGCAGGTGTAAGAACCTCCCCTTTTGATCTTATAATTATTCCCCTCTCTGAAATAAAAGAAAGATCCTATTTTAACCTAGTTTGGCTTGGAGAGAGAAAATGTCTAGAGAGAGGTAATTCAAAATTGAGATATTTTTTGATATAAAAATCCTCCTAGTTTCTAAAACGGTTTCCCCTGAAACAAAAATTTAAAAAGAACTTTCCAATGTGCAATTGGAATTAATTGAAAATAGGTATAAAGGACCTTAGCCTAAGGGTCCAGATTTTCAGAAATTTTTAGATTATGGTCCAATTAAGGTTCCTATGGGCCAATAGGATCAATCCAAGTGTAGGGAGGAGATAAATTGAAGAATAAAAGGAAACCCCCCCAAAAATGAGTAAATGCTCACATAAGATGAAGAGTGGACTAAGGACCAAGGAAAAGAATTAAAAACTGAATTTTGACACCTCTCAGTGTGGGGATCTTCCCTCATGAAGTAGGCACCTTTTTCTCATCATTACCTCCAATTTTTAATCAATAAAATGAGATATTTTCATCTCTTCTCTCTCCTATTTCAAAACTAGATCCAAAAAGTAAGCTGAACTGACCCAAAAATGGTCAAAAATTGACCAAACTGATCTGAAATATTCTAGAATCAGTTTGCTTGGCTAGAGGCTCACTTTTTCCTATAAATAGAAGCCTCCCCCTTTGTAAAAGCTTAATGGTGTTTATGCACTATTACTATACTCCTGTCCTGAGCCATCTACATTGAATTTTTTTAATAATTCAATTATTTTTGGCCTAATCCTCTCCAAAGTGAATTGGTGGCCACTATTGCTTCAAACAATAGTAGAACCCTCAATCCCTCAAGCCAAAGGAGAGCTTACAAGCTCCATGTAAGCTAATTTTCTTACTTTGTTTACAAATTTTAATGAAAAATCTATGGTTTTCTTGATTTTTATGAATTGTAGATGATTGAATTAAATTCAAATGCTATGCCTTTGATGAAAAAGCCACCCCCTTCTCTTCTTTACATTCCAACCTTGGTTAATCCTAGAAAGATTAACTAAGTGATTAATTAAACTCTTCTTATTATTTACTCTTTTGAATTTAGAATTTGTGTAGATTAGAGTTCTATAATTATAAATTGGGTTAATTAAGTTAAGATAAAAATGAGAAATGGTCAGCCATACAAAGGAGGTTATGGAAAAATTTTCCAAAATTTTGTGAAAAAGAAAGTTTATTTTTATGTTATTCCAAAAGAGTAATTCCCACCATTTTTGCATCTTAAACAAATATTCTAATTACTCCATGTACATATTCACCTATGAATATGCATGGATATCACTGATATTAATTATTAAATTTGATTTCTATGCATAGCAAGATGCATAATGGATATTTTTTTATAAAAGTGTTATTCTTTTTAAATTTGATTTCTATGCATAGAAAGATGCATAATAAAATTTTTATTATTATAAAAGTGTTATTCTTATTAAATTTGATGTTTATGCATAGAAAGATGCATAAAAATCAAGATGCATAAAGGAAAGTGTTATTCTTATTAAATTTGATTTTTATGCATAGAAAGATGCATAAAGGAAATTTTTTAATTACAAAAGTGTTATTCTTATTAAATTTGATTCTATGCATAGAAAGATGCATAAAGAAATTTTTTTATTATAAAAGTGTTATTCTTAATAAATTTGATTCTATGCATAGAAAGATGCATAAAGGAATTTTTTTATTATAAAAGTGTTATTCTTATTAAATTTGATTTTTATGCATAGAAAGATGCATAAAGGAATTTTTTTATTATAAAAGTGTTATTCTTATTAAATTTGATTCTATGCATAGAAAGATGCATAAAGGAATTTTTTTTATTACAAAAGTGTTATTCTTATTAAATTTGATTTTTATGCATAGAAAGATGCATAAATATTTTTTTTTATAAAAGTGTTATTCTTATTAAATTAGATTCTATATATAGAAAGATGCATAAAAGAATTTCTTTAATTACAAAAGTGTTATTCTTATTAAATTTGATTTTTATGAATAGAAAGATGCATAAAAGGAAATTTTTTATTACAAAAGTGTTATTCTTATTAAATTTGATTTTTATGCATAGAAAGATGCATAAAGGAATTTGTTTAATTACAAAAGTGTTATTCTTATTAAATTTTATTTTTATGCATAGAAAGATGCATAAAGAAATTTGTTAAAATAAAAGTGTTATTCTTATTAAATTTGATTCTATGCATAGAAAGATGCATAAAGGAATTTTTTTATTACAAAAGTGTTATTCTTATTAAATTTGATTTTTATGCATAGAAAGATGCATAAAGGAATTTTTTTATTACCAAAGTGTTACTCTTATTAAATTTAATTTTTATGCATAGAAAGATGCATAAAGGAATTTTTTTAATTATAAAAGCGTTATTCTTATAAAAATTGATGTTTATGCATAAATAGATGCATAAAGAAATTCTTTTTATTTTAAAAGTGTTATTCCTATTAAATTTAATTTTATGCATAAATAGATGCATAAATAGATTTTTTTAGAAAAGTGTTATTCCCATTGAAGTTGATTTTTATGCATAAATAGATGCATAAAGAATTTTTATATTAAAATTAGAATTCTCTTAAATTCTATGTTTAAATTCTATGAGTATTTGATAAATGAATAATTAAATACTCCAAGAGAAAAAAAATTATCGTTTTATATCCACACGGATTGTAAAAAGAAAATTTAGGAAGTCTATTGAGATCGAAATATTCAGATAAATGATTCATTTATTCCTCATTGGAATTCGTAACTAATTCAGAAATCAGTTAAGTGAATATTTAAAGAAAGAAATTCAGTAAAATAGTAACTGAATTATCAAACCTTTTCGAGAAAGATAGTTCAGGAAAAATCTTATCCGACTCCAACCTTGAATCAAACTATGACCATGACCAAACTCTTTGGTCAGTTTCGAGGAAAGAAGGTGTGACCAGTTTAGAAAATTACACTCAAAACTCCCGCCAAATCTAAAACTAAGTTTGAGACCCTTCGAATTGATCTGTGGATCAAGGTTATAGAATTCGAGGAATTCAGGTATGAAATTAAGAATTCTCATCAAGAAGTTTTGGGAATACTGATTCAAGAAATACTCCTTGTATTCAAAAGAAAAGCAAACTGAAAACTTGCATTGAAACCTTGTTTTCTTAAAGGATTGTCTTACGCCAGAATACTGGAGGGAGCATTTGGTATATGTTTTTCTAAGGAAAGTTTGGTTGCAATCAGCTGGCGGGGAGTGGTCAAAGAACGGCTCACGCGGCAAAGCCTGCCGAGGTCTTGACCAACCTCGGTATGGTTGGAAAATGGTGCGCTTCCAATACGATGGGCGAGGGACAACGAAGCGGTCCCTGAGTGAATAGATGTGATGACATAAGAATCAGATAGATGTGAATATATGGATGGGATGTGATGTCATGTGAATCGGGATGTAAATGAATGATATGGGATGTGAATGGATGATATGTGATGAAAATGGATAAGGATATGTATGTGAAAGAATGGATGTGAATGTATGTGAAAGAATGGATGTGGATGTGTATGTGAAAGAATGGATGTGGATGTGTATATGTATGTGAAAGAATGTGATGTGATGTAAAAAGATGTGATGTGACATGAATATATGTGGATGTGAAGTGATAGATATGAATGTATGGATAGATGCGGGTAGTCGTACATGTGAACGATTGGATGGATGTGGATGAATGAGATGAGATGTGTATGAATGAGATATGATGTGGATAGATGTGATGTAAATCGGGATAGATGTGAATGAATGAGATGAGATGTGTATGAATGAGATATGATGTGGATAGATGTGATGATGTAAATCAGGATAGATGTGAATGAATGAGATGTGATGTGAATGGATGAGATGTGAATCGGGATAGATGTGAATGAATGAGATGTGAGGTGAAACGGATGTGATGTGATGTGATGCGGATCGGGGTAGATATGAATGGATGAGATGTGAATGAGGATGTGATGAGATGTGAGGTGAAACGGATGTGATGTGGATTGGGGTAGATATGAATGGATGAGATGTGAAGTGATGTGATGAGATGTGGATATGGGTAGATGGAAAGATGTGATGAGATCTGATGAGGATAAATGAGGAAAGATGTGAGGAGATGAAAATGATGTGATTGGATGAGATGAAAATGATGTGATTGGATGAGAATGGGAATACATATGGAATGGATGTGGATTAAATAATGTGGATTAATGTGGAAAGACGAGAGTTCGTTATAGAAACTGTATTTATGACCTGTTTTATGTCAAGAATGCTGGGGAAGCATTTTGACCGTCTTATGAATGAGGTCGTGGTGGAGACCTAACCTGATAAAGTTGCAACAGCTGACGGAGAGTCAATGGAGGACGTCTCGCGTAGCAAGGCCGAGGTCTTGACCAGCCTCAGTTCGATTTAAATGGTGAGCTTCCCCGGTACGATGGATGAGGGACTAAAGAAGCGGCCTATGAGTGAAGTGCTAGGTGACCTATGAAGGATCCTAGAGGGTGCTGACTATATGGTGCTTGGGCTCTAGGTCACCGAAGATACCCACACGTGCATCGGGGAAGATATTGGATCAAGGAGTAAGAGTTGTTTTCTGAATTCGGGCATGGATCTGGTTGATTGACCTTGCTGGTCTTCAATGGATTAGTCCATGGCTCTTTTATGTGGATCTATTGGTTGATCTTGCTGATCTTCAACGGAGATTCCATTTTGATTTTTATAAGTGAATATATTGCTGGGTACTATGAGCTAGGAACTATTGAAGAGGCCCCTGAGTAGACAGGTGGTGAGCGTTCTAGTTGCCAATGATGCCATAGGTACACCGCGATGAAGAAAAAATTGGAAATTAGGATTCAACCGGATATTTTGGAGGATTATGATCAGTGATACTATAGTTTCATTAAAAGATTGTTTTAAAGATAGCTGAATTTGTGAAAAAGGAAATTTCATATTGGGTGTGTAAGTGGTGTGACTACTTTTAAGTTTGCATGAATATCTGGCTAGGGGGCCTGGGAACTCCCTAGTACCTGGGACAAAACCTAACCAAATTCTTAAATGGATCCCATCATCACTACAGTGGTTGGGCGGTTGGCTAACCCACGGGACTGGATGGGGTTAGGCTGGACTAATGGATCCCTAAAAAGAGACTCAATTCTGTTATGGTATGATAGATGAAGTAAATCCCGGATAAATATTGTTCTATGGAAAAGAATCAATGGCTGTGCCTCTCTCAATGAGGAAAAAAGCGTTGGTCTCTGTGCTCCAAGTGCAAGTCTTTTCCTTGATCTGACTATGGGACTTAGGGTTCGATCAAATCAGTTCACTTAGTTAAGGTTCTTGACTACGTTGTAGTAAAAATATCCTGGAGGAATTGCCTGTGCTTTCCGGGCGAGGGAAGTGTTTTCGGGTTCGGTTTTGGAAAAACCGAGGGATGAGTCTCTTGTTCGGATATACGTGGGTGAGGCCCCGAGTCAGGGACCCTGCCCCGCGCAAGAAGTGATACTTTCGCTGCTAGTACCCCAGAATTTGTTGCATGGAGGGGACAAGGATCTTTCAGCTAGTGTCAGAGTGAATTGGCTAAAGTGTATCAACCGAGAAACCAGAAATGTCAAAAATTTATGAAGAAGTAGTAAAAGGTTATAATTGTGTGATGATAAATAGGTAATTGGGTCTTCAAATGGAAGTACTGCAATTGTATGGAATCCCTGACTTGCTTGTGGCCTAGACATGATGATATTTATCTTAAAAGTCCAAGGATCGTGACTACCCGTATATATCGAGGGTATAACTGCAGCTCTTTATTGGCAGTATATACGAGTAAATCTAAGACTTTGAAATTATAAGCAAAAATGCTATCCAAACGATGAATTCGAATGCGGTTGATATGATTTTAAAACTTTGGTTGAGAATTGATGAGTTGATTTGGATTCTAATTGAAAAAATGATGCTTCTTGAAATTTGGTTGAAAAGCGATCAGTTGAGCAAAACCACAATGAGGATGAATGGGACGAGTCCCTGTGATGATGTTCGTAACTGGAATGACGATAATGACTTCAGCAAATCACTATGAGATTAGTGGATTGTGCTGACAGATTGCTATTGTTAACACTTGACCCAGTGGATCAAGTTAAGGGATGACAAATTAAAAATTTGTATAATTAAAATTCCCATGGAGGACTGTTCAGATGGAAATTTCAATCTAATGAACCATTATTGTTAAAGATATGAATAATATGATCTGAATGAATTGTTATGTGATGATAAGTTCTATATAAGGGATCTTTATCCCAGGATTTTGTTGGGTTGACCAGACTATAAGGAACCCCAGAATCAGTTGGATCTTAAGGAAAAGAGTTGTCCTCTAGTTTGTGAGATGAAGACATCTCGCGTCTTATAGGTGGGGGAGGATGTAAGATTCCTCCCTCCAGCTTTTGAGGTGTGCACGTGTAAGAACCTCCCCTTCTGATCTTATAATTATTCCCCTCTCTGAAATAAAAGAAAGATCCTGTTTTACCCTGTTTTGGCCTGGAGAGAGAAAATGTCTAGAGGGAGGTAATTCAAAATTGAGATATTCTTGGATATAAAAATCCTCCTAGTGTCTAAAATGGTTTCCCCTAAAAGAGAAATTCAAAAAGAGCTTTTCAATGTGCAATTGGAATTAATTGAAATAGGTATAAAGGACCTTAGCCTAAGGGTCCAGATTTTTAGGGATTTTTGGATTATGGTCCAATTAAGGTTCCTATGGGCCAATAGGATCAATCCAAGTGTAGGGAGGAGATAAATTGAAGAATAAAAGGAAACCCCCCCAAAAAATGAGTAAATACTCACATAAGATGAAGAGTGGACTAAGGACCAAGGAAAAGAATTATAAACTGAATTTTGATACCTCAGTGTGGGGATCTTCCCTCATGAAGTAGGCACCTTTTTCTCATCATTACCCCCAATTTTTAACCAATAAAATGAGATATTTTCATCTCTTCTCTCTCCTATTTCAAAACTAGATCCAAAAAGTAAGCTGAACTGACCCAAAAATGGTAAAAAAAAATTGACCAAATTGATCTGGAAAATTCTAGAATCAATTTGCTTGGTTAGAGGCTCACTTTTTCCTATAAATAGAAGCCTCCCCCTTTGTAAAAGCTTAATGGTGTTTATGCGCTGTTACTCTACTCCTGTCGTCCTGAGCCATCTACATTGAATTTTTTTAATAATTCAATTATTTTTGGCCTAATCCTCTCCAAAGTGGATTGGTGGCCACTATTGCTTCAAACAATAGTAGAACCCTCAATCCCTCAAGCCAAAGATGAGCTTACAAGCTCCATGTAAGCCAATCTTCTTACTTTGTTTACAAATTGTAATGAAAAATCTATGGTTTTCTTGATTTTTATGAATTGCAGATGATTGAATTAAATTCAAATGCTATGCCTTTGATGAAAAGGCCACCCCCTTCTCTTCTTTACATTCCAACCTTTCTCAATCCTAGAAATATTAACTAAGTGATTAATTAAACTCTTCTTATTGTTTATTCTCTTGAATTTAGAAATTGTGTAGATTAGAGTTCTATAATTCTAAATTGGGTTAATTAAGTTAAGATAAAAATTAGAAATGGTCAGTCATACAAAGGGGTTATGGTAAAATTTTCCAGAATTTTGTGAAAAAGAAAGTTTGTTTTTATGTTATTCCCAAAGAGTAATTCCCACCATTTTTGCATCTTAAAGAAATATTCTAATTACTCCATGTATATATTCACCTATGAATATACATGAATAATTATTAAATTTTTCTATGCATAGAAAGATGCATAATGGAAATTTTTTATTATAAATGTGTTATTCTTATAAAATGTGATTTCTATGCATAATATAATTTTTTTAATTATAAAAGAGTTATTCTTATTAAATTTGATTTCTATGCATAGAAAGATGCATAAAGGAATTTTTTTTATTACAAAAGTGTTATTCTTATTAAATTTGATTTTTATGCATAGAAAGATGCATAAAGGAATTTTTTTATTGTACAAGTGTTATTCTTATTAAATTTGATTCTATGCATAGAAAGATGCATAAAGGAATGTTTTTAATTACAAAAATGTTATTCTTATTAAATTTGATTTTTTGCATAGAAAGATGCATAAAGAAATTTTTTTATTATAAAAGTGTTATTCTTATTAAATTTGATTCTATGCATAGAAAGACGCATAAAGAAAGTTTTTTAATTACAAAAGTGTTATTCTTATTAAATTTGATTTTTATGCATAGTAAGATGCATAAAGGATTTTTTTAAATAAAAGTGTTATTCTTACTAAATTTGATTCTATGCATAGAAAGATGCATAAAGGAATTTTTTTATTATAAAAGTGTTATTCTTATTAAATTTGATTCTATGCATAGAAAGATGCATAAAGGAATTTTTTTAATTACAAAAGTGTTATTCTTATTAAATTTTATTTTTATGCATAGAAAGATGCATAATATAATTTTTTTATTATAAAAGTGTTATTCTTATTAAATTTGATTCTATGCATAGAAAGACGCATAAAGGAAATTTTTTTATTACAAAAGTGTTATTCTTATTAAATTTGATTTTTATGCATAGTAAGATGCATAAAGGATTTTTTTTAATATAAAAAAGTTATTCTTATTAGAAAGATACATCAAGGAAATTTTTTGAATTACAAAAGTGTTATTCTTATTAAATTTGATTTTTATGCATAGAAAGATGCATAAAGGAATTTGTTCATTACAAAAGTGTTATTGTTATTAAATTTGATTTTTATGCATAGAAAGACACATAAAGGAATTTTTTAATTATAAAAGTATTATTCTTATTAAATTTGATTTTTAGGCATAGAAAGATGCAGAAAGATTTTTTTTAATAAAAGTGTTATTCTTATTAAATTTGATTCTATGCATAGAAAGGTGCATAAAGGAATTTTTTTAATTACAAAAGTCTTATCCTTATTAAATTTGATTTTTATGCATAGAAAGATGCATAAAGGAATTTTTTTATTACCAAAGTGTTATTCTTATTAAATTTGATTTTTTTACATTTAAAGATGCATAAAGGAACTTTTTTATTTCAAAAGTATTATTCTTATTAATTTGATTTTTATGCATAGAAAGATGCATAAAGGAACTCTTTTATTATAAAAGTGTTATTCTTATTAAATTTGATTCTATGCATAGAAAGATCCATAAAGGAATTTTGTTTTATTACAAAAGTGTTATTCTTATTAAATTTGATTTTTATGCATAGAAAGATGCATAAAGGAATTTTGTTTTATTACAAAAGTGTTATTCTTATTAAATTTGATTTTAATGCATAGAAAGATGCATAAAAGAATTTTTATTATTATAAAAGTGTTATTCTTATAAAAAATAATTTTTATGCATAAAAGGATTTTTTTTATAAAAGTGTTATTCCCATTGAAGTTGATTTTTATGCATAAATAGATGCATAAAGAATTTTCATATTAAAATTAGAATTGTCTTAAATTCTATGTTTAAATTCTATGAGTATTTGATAAATGAATTTTTAAATACTCTAAGAGAGAAATTTCTATCGTTTTATATTCACATAGATTGTAAAAAGAAAATTCAGGAAGTCTGTCGAGATCGAAATATTCAGATAAATGATTCATTTATTCCTCATTAGAATTTATAACTAATTCAGAAATCAGTTAAGTGAATATTCAAAGAAAGAAATTCAGTAAAATAGTAACTGAATTATCAAACCTTTTCGAGAAAGATAGTTCAGGAAAAAATCTTATCCGACTCCAACCTTGAATCAGACTATGACCATGACCAAACTCTTTCATTAGTTTTGAGGAAAGAAGGTGTGACCAGTTTAGAAAAATTACACTTAAAACTCCCGCGCCAAATCTAAAACTAAGTTTGAGACCCTTCAAATTGATCTGTGGATCAAGGTTATAGAATTCGAGGAATTCAGGTATGAAATTCAGAATTCTCATCAAGAAGTTTTGGGGATACTGATTCAAGAAATACTCCTTGTATTCAAAAGAAAATCAAATTGAAAACTTGCATTGAAACCCTGTTTCCCTAAAGGACTGTCTTACACCAGAATGCTGGAGGGAGCATTTGGTATATATTTTTCTAAGGGAAGTTCGGTTGTTATCAGCTGGCGCGGGGAGTGTTCAAAGGACGGCTCACACGGCAAAGCCTGCCTAGGTCTTGACCAACCTCGGGTATGGTTGAAAAATGGTGCGCAAGGGCTAGGTCCATTTAGGATTGCAAAGCTTGCCTCATAAATTGTAGCTCGCATCGAAACCATTGATAGAGTAGATATGTAAGGCTACATAAATGGTAGAAAACAAAAAAAGTATTATGGACCTTTAACCCAAGATATGTTGGAACAGTCGAAAAAAAGAAATAAGAAAAGTTGAAATAAGAACGGCTTAAGAAAGAGGCATAAAAGGAGGCTAAGGCAAGGGTTTCCAAAGCTAAGGTAAAACGGGCTAACACTAAGGATGAACATGGTTACTCTAACCCCAATTGAAGAAGATGAACCTGATGAGATACAACCTGCTCATCTCAAAATTGGATTCTCTATTGAGGGAACAACCATAAAGCTTATTGCTATGATTGATTCGAGAGCAAGTTATAACTTACTCTTGTATGAGATGTGGGTGAAACTAAACAAACCAAAACTAGAATTGGCTATAGCCAAAGTTAAGGGGGTACATGCATGAACAATAAGCATCTTGGAAAGTTCAAAAGAATATTTTCACCAGAAATAACCCTTGGCTGTATTAGGCTTTTGTAATGCCCGCACAGTAGCAGGTGCCTTGGAAGAAGAAATGCCACAAGGAAGGAGTTGGATTTTAGCAATTGGCTATGAGGTGGATTGGGAAGAAAGGATGACATGCTCATCATCCAAAGGATCCAAATAGACATTGCCATTATGGTGTTATCCAGACTTAAGCACCAATCTAAAGACTGAAGAGACAAATCCACCAAGGGCCGCTCCAGAAACACCAGCTACCCCAAAGAAAGGAAGCGAGTGTGTCAAACAAAGGCAAGACTTCCACTACACAGCATGGCCATCTACATGTGATGGGCACCTTAGGGTTAACTAGTATATAAGCAATCTCATTCACCAATTTTCTCATTTGTACTTTTTCTTTGTACTTTATAGAGAGCTTCATCTCTCTCCTTTGAGCTTGCTTATCTCTCTCACACTCTACACCCTTGTGTTCTCTTGGGGGGTGTACTTTAAGGAAGATCTATATATAACATGTATTCAAAGGGTATTAAAAAATACCATTTTTCTGTGAAATTTGACTTAATAAAATGACCCCCTTTTTCTTTATAAGCTTACGGGTTTTTTTAATTTAAAAAAATACAATTTTAAAGCCCCTTATGTAAGTAGATTATTGTAAATGTTTCTCAAAATATTGGTTCAAAAAACCGTTCCTAAAATGATCGCATATAGTAGACTTACATATTTTAAGTGACCTCCTCCCCTGTGAGTGTGTTCTTGTCTTTGAGCATTGTGTGTGTGTGGGTCAAGCTCCTCATTCTATGTGAGCTAATAGTAGTATCAGAGAAAAGCTTTTCCATAGCTCGTGTTGAGGTATTTTAGAGCTTATTATACTTGGTTTTTATCATGTGGTTGCACCTCAGGTTGAACCTCTTCATTAGTGGTGGTGCAGCTTTCCATTAAAGCTTCCATTAAAGCTCTCTTTGTCTATGAATAGTCGAAGGAGGCTTCCTTTTCTTGAATTGACTCTTCTACTTCAAGTAAAAACTCCAATACAATCATTTCTAATTAAGGGATTAAACATTCACTAAGTGAATTCAGCTAATAGCAGCAGCAAAAGTTGAATCGATTTTTCTTCAGGTGGATTGTTTCACTCACATTTGGAGCATTTTATCCAAACAATTCGATTCAACTTTTCCACCTACTTCACACTGTATCAATTTGTGGTGGATAGAGTCACCCATTTCTTGGATCGTTTTTATCTTGGATCATTTTCGGATAGAATCGAACAATTCTGTGTGATCATTTTTAGGTTCAATCTAACTAGTCGAATCGATTGATTCTACTTTTTTAATGATTCTACGTTGTCTAATCCCGATTCTAAAATGCAGATCGTTCATTAGCAATCCTACTTCAATGGTCCTACTCTAGCAATCCTTCCTCACCACCACCAGTGATCCTATCTTGGGCAATTTCACTTTTTGTGATCGTTTGATTTAACTTTCTTGGATCGATCGATTCCACTTTTTGGATTGATGGATTCTACATTTTGGGATCATTCAATTCCACTTCCATGTGGATCGTCTAATTCTAATTTTTTGGGATCGTTTAATTCTACTTCTTAGATTGACCGATTCAACTGTCTTTAATTGTTTGACTCTACTTTCAATGATCATCTGATTCTACTTTCTGAAATTTTGTGATTCTATTGCTTGCTCATTTCCAACAGTTTCATTAGGGGAAATTTGTGCTCCAAATGGGCCCTTTAAGGGCTTTCTCTCTCCCTAGAATCTCAAAAAAGTACAAAAATAATATTATTATATTGGCTTTGTCTCTCTTCTTTTTGAATCTAAATTCACCTTTTCCATATTTTCTAAAGAGATTCAATGCTTATTTTATTCTAATGTGCTTAAATTCTATGTAACTTCAACAATTGCGAGTGAAAATTCATAAATGTGAAAAGCTAGTATTCTATAAAGTAAGAAAACAAGTACGAGGATATTTTTAACATATGTAACTATGCAACTATATTTTTGCCATAAGTACAACATGGAATTAGAAGATGTTGATTGGAAATAGTGGCATTTTCAAAAAGAACTTGAATATATCTTGAAGCAAACTTAGTATTTTGAAAAGTTCTTTTTTTCAATGCAATTAAATACGCTTGAGTTCTATTCTAATACATTTTCACGAAGTTATGGTGGTTATCATTGGGCAAGTTTTCTTCATTCAATAGTCACTCTTCTTCATTTGAATTTCCCTCCATTAAAATCTTCAATCTCTTAAAGAAGCCTCTAAGCTTTTACCTGAATCTCCTCTTTCCTCACATACTATTTATGCATGGACAACAATGAAGAGAGATTTGGCTTTTTGTTGCCTTCAAGTGGAACTAAAGGTTATATTTTCCTTCATTGATTTTCTATACTTGATTATTTTTCTACCAGGAAGTGTTATTTCATTAAGAAGGGAATCAAGGAGTGTTGCTATTGTGCTCAATGGAGGTATGGACATGTTTAGAGGGCATTAATTTTTATGTTATTTGAAACACAAGTGTCTGAAATTAATGATAATGTTTTACTACACCATATATTTTTGCAAAGAAAGGAGTTAATTACAATTTTAGTATTGTTTTGTGGTCTGTAAAACATCAGAGATAATTCTAAGAAGTGGTTTATACATGTGGACTTGGATGGATGAGTACACTCCTCTCTATAATAGAAAAAGAGGGTTCTAAGGTCAACCCTTCTATACTGAAACAAGCCAGAATTAGGGAGAAAGCATGTTGATATATGGGTGGAAGGATCAATTTACCCACGTGATCCCTTAACCCAACAACCACCTAAATTTTTCAGGCCTAACTTCTTTGATCAAATATGTTTGTGAGGGCAATGCTGGATTGGTTGATTACACAACAAGGCTTGCTAGTAAGGTGCAAAGTGTTTGAATATCATCACAAAGAATACTGATGATGAAAGAAGCTCAGATCTAGTAGTTAAATGCTTGACTGTCTAACAAGGAGAATGAATACAATGAGTTGGTAGAAGTTGTTCATGCTCATCAGCATTTGTAGAACCATGAATTAGAACAAAAAGCAAAGGATCTAGAGGCCAAGAATAAAAAATTAGAAGGAGTATTAGAGAAGACAGTCAAACATCCACCTCTAATTTGGATGCATGTGAACGAATAAGAGAACAAAGACCACTTACTGCATTGTGAAAAAATAGTGGAAACTATAAACGCCGTATACATGCTGAGACTGATAAGTTGAATAACCTTAAATAAGACAATGGAGAACTCTCAGAAGTCGTGTCAAGACAGATGGTGAAGTCTACACTTTCTCATTCAAACTTTAAAACAATTAGTGATGATCTCATGCATGTACGATTGCAAGATGTGAAGAATGCATTTACTGCAGCTGAAGCTCAAGGTATTTGTGAGACAAAGTTGGTTTAAGTAGAGAATCCTATGAAATGATCTATAGATAAATGGATGCAAGTTTTAAGTCCATATTGCAAAACAAAAGGGTAACTCCGCTTGCCGTTCCCTTTTCATTAAGAATGGATGCAAGTTTTAAGTCCATGTTGCAAAACAAAAGGGTAACCCCGCTTGCCGTTCCCTTTCCATTAAGAATTTTTTGGACCCAAAAAGGGCCTCCTAATTTTAAGGGATTAGAGCTTAAAAGATGGGCTTAAGGGAGACAAAGGCTATGATGACCCCTATTTTTTGCCTTGCCACATCAGCCATACTCCCCTAGTTTCACTTTTTAAAGGGAATATTCTCATACTCTCTCTCTCTTACTTTTTGACTTTTCTCATACTTTCTCTCTTACTTTTTGAATTTTTTTTATCTTCACTCTCTACAAATTGAATCTTTCTTGTTAGTTTGAAATCTCCTTTCTCTCATTAACTCCCACCATATCTCCCTTCCACATTAGCAAAATATTCTCGTATTTAGGTGGGCCTCAAAAAGTGAAAGTTTTTAATTTTTAATTTTTTTTTCATTTTGAGGTGGAAAAAACACCACCCAACCAATATGTATGAATTTTTTATCGTCACTCTCTACAAACTGAATCTTTCTTGTTGTCAGTTTGAAATCTCCTTTCTCATTAACTCCCACCATATCTGCCTTCCACATCAGCAAAACATTCTCGTATTTAGGTGGGCCCCAAAAAGTGAAATTTTTTTATTTTTGTATTTTTTAACATTTTGAGGTGAAAAAAACACCACCTAACCAATATGTATGATGAAAATAAAATTTTTCCTCCAAAAAGCTTGTAATTCAAGGGTCACGTCAGAAGCCTGTCAGGAGCTGTAAGATTCCTCCCTCCAGCTTTTGAGGTGTTTAGGTGTAAGAACCTCCCCTTCTGATCTTATAATTATTCCCCTCTCAGAAATAAAAGAAAGATCCTGTTTTACCTTGTTTTGGCCTGGAGAGCGAAAATGTCCAGAGGGAGGTAATTTAAAATTGAGATATTTTTGGATATAAAAATCCTCCTAATGTCTAAAATGATTTCCCCTAAAACAAAAATTCAAAAAGAACTTTCCAATGTGCAATTGGAATTAATTAAAAATAGGTATAAAGGACCTTAGCCTAAGGGTCCAGATTTTCAGAAAATTTTAGATTATTAAGGTTCCTATGGACCAATAAGATTAATCCAAATGTAGGGAGGAGATAAATTGAAGAATAAAAGAAAAACCCCCAAAAATGAGTAAATGCTCACATAAGATGAAGAGTTGACTGAGTACGAGAAGGTTTATTAGAACACCATATTAGTGAATTTGGGAATTTCCCAATTCCCATTTTTGAATAAATATAACACTACTCACATTACTAACATAGAACATGTAAATCCCAAAGAAGCCCAAAAAATAAAATAATATTAACTACTAACACAAAAGACATGTGAATGGGAATGCATTTAGTGCAATATTACCTTATGGCTTGGATTCTCTTCTTTAGGCCTCCAGAACCAAGCCTCAAGTTCTCGACGTTTTTGAGCTTTCTTTTCCGTATGCGTCGTCCAATGATTGTGTCTTTTTCTCTATATTTGTGGAGGTCACTTCTTAGTTTATTGATTTGACATTCTTGTTCTTCCAATCTAACTTTTTTCTTGATTTTTATGTTTTGCAATAAATTGAATTAAATTCAAATGCTTTGCCTTGATGAAAAGGCCACCCCTTCTCTTCTTTACATTCTAGCCTTTCTTAATCCTAGAAAGATTAACTAAAGGATTAATTAAACTCTTCTTATTGTTCTCTTTTGAATTTAAAAAATTATGTAGATTAGAGTTCTATGAATCTAATTTGGGTTAATTTAAGTCAATTAAAGAATGATAAAAATAAGAAATGGTCAGCCATACAAAGGAGGTTATGGAAAAATTTTCCCCTCAGTTGAGCCTTAGAACCACTTTCCCTCAACTCAAACAAGCTACATCAAGGTCCCTACACCACTTGCTAATAATTCGGATATACAACTGACGATGGTTGATCGCTACACAGGTTAACTGACCCAAAACAAACTAAACTAAGGTCAGCTCTTCATTCACAGCCTTCAGTAGATTTCCATCTAAACAACACTGATTGAACCAAAACAAAAAAAGAACTCTTCATTCCACACAACTTGACCTTCTGTGAATTTTAAGAAAACTATGAAACAACAACAGACCTGAGAATTGAGCAATTGAGAGAAACCAACAACAGATCAAAAGAGCTCTCACACAAATAATATTAAAAGAAACCAGACATATATCCTCAACTCCAACAAGATCAGCAAAATTATAAGATCTTTAGCAAATAGCTTGCAGATGTAATACAACTAGGAAATATTTTTGAGCAATCCTTAAATGTAATCCAAGTTCCAACAGTGATGCAACCTGAGAGGTTATGGGATACCACTCTCGACACAGAACCCTCAACCATCTTTACAATCCCTACTTTGGATAGATCTAAGTCTCCTCCTCTACAATCCCTCATCACCTTCTTCTCAGAATAAGCCAACTAATATCCAACAAGCTTCACAGCAAACTTTCCAACAAGAACCAACTCTCTTGCCACACTCTTCTTCAACACCCGATCCTCTCTCACATACCAGATTTTTCTCTTGCACCTCTTCACAACATTGCACATTCTCCATGCATACCCTCAACTACTCTACCCAATCTTCTCGGCTATGCACCATGCAATAGTCCTAATAGTAGCTAATAACAACTAGTGAGACAAACGCACAAATATCCATGCAAGAACCCCTATTTCCTAAGGTTCCTAACCATACCTAATTTGTTATTTTCCCTCTTGGGGTTGGGGTGAGCATCTCCATTGAGCATATCCCCTTGGCCACAAAAAAGCCTATCATATTTCACCAAACCCCCTATGGTTAGAGCATTTATGCTCAAAAAGATGATATGGCCTCCTTGAAACAATGCTCAGCAAAACATGCATCCAAGTCCCAATAAGCTTGTTCATGTTCTTCTGTAGCAGCAGTGGCATCAACAGGCAAGCTTACATCTCCTGTTTCTAAATCTTTTTGAACTATCATGATTCTCCACCAATATAGCTTTAATGTGTAGCCATTAATTCTCTTTGAATGGAGCTAATCATCCAAATCTACAAGCTGATAAGTACCATTCTCTCATAAATGTGAATAACCTTGAAGAGACCTTCCCATTTAATTTGGAACTTAGTTTTGAAAGTGTTATCCAATTTTCTATTGTACCTAAGCACTAGATCTCCCTCTTTGATGCCTTTATCCTTAACTGTCTTATTGAAAAGATTAGCTCTTCTATTTCTTAACTGAATGTAGTGGACCAAAGCTTCTTCTCTAGCCAACTGCAGCTCCAGAATATCCAATAACCTTTCTTCATACTCATCTACGCCCCTTGTCTGATGTTTTAGAAGAAATTGCAAACTAGGAATTTTAACTTCAATGGGCATCAGGGCTTCCTTCCCAAAAACCAAGTGGTAAGGTGAAAACTCTGTAGCTGTCCTGTAAGCCCACAAAGCTGAGGCTACATGTAAGTCCCATTGCTTGGGATGCTCGTCCAGGACGTACACAACTCTCCATTAAATCTATCAATCGGCCCATTACATTGTGGATAATAAGGAGTTGAAAATCTGTGTGTGATATGTAACTTCTACATAGCTCCTGTATAATCTGGCCTTTGAAACCAGGTCCTTGATCTGTCAGTATAGTGAAAGGCTTTGGAAGTAAATAAGATCTAAATTTTCTTAGAGTAAATACCACACACACCATCACTAGCTCTGCTTCAGAATAAGTCCTTTCTCCTAATGTCTTTGTTCTGATAACAAAATATACTGGCCTCATATAGGAATGATCCCTTCCCCATTGTAACAGTACTGCACCTATGGCATCTTCTCCCACACTAGGATGGGCATTTCCTCAACCTATAGAAAGGCCTCTTCTTGCCACACAAAGGGATCCCTTTGGGATGCTTGTTGCAATGGATATAAAGCTTGAGATAGAAGATAAATGAATGGTATCTTACCTTATGTGTAAATGTCGCTTCACATTTTGAGGTGACTTGAATAAGAGCAAAGCTTCTACTTTTGTAGGATTTGCCTCAATCCCATTCTCAAAAACCACATTTCCAAGTAGAGTTACCTTGGCCTGAGCCTAACGACATTGTCAGGGTTCAGTTTGACAAATGTCATTTGTTAGGGTTCAACTGACCACCCAGATCATCCAGCCTCTTCAGAGCCATCCTTAGATTCTCACAATGGACCCATCTTCCACTGTAGATACAAAAATCATCAATCAACACTCTGATAAAGGACCCCAAATAGGGCTCAAACACTCTGATAAAGGACCCCAAATAGGGCTCAAACACTAGATTCATAAACCTTTGGAAAGTAGCAGGGGTATTTGTAAGGCCAAAGAGCATAATCTTGTATGCAAAACACCCCCATGGGGTAATGAAAGTGGTTTTCTTCTAATCTTCTAGGGAAATTGAAATTTGGAAGTAACTTGAATATCCATCATAGACACTATCTCTTGTGCAGCTACACTATCTACAATCTCATCTTAGAAAAGGTAGTGGATAGTGATCTCTCTTGGTTACATTTAGAGGCTTAAAGTCTACACAAAGTCTCCACTTCCCATTCTTCTTGGGAGTGATCACTACTAGAGAAACCCGCTCAGAATTGTCAACTGGGAAGATGAACCGTGCTTTCAATAGTTTGTTTACCTCCTCTCTCAATACCTGTTTTGCTGCACAACTCCCAATATTCTCAATATTTGCACAATTGGTTTGCCCTCTGGCAATTTCATGTTGCATAGCTGACACTCCCTAACTAAGAGGAAACGAATAGATATGGAAACTACTACAACATAGTTAGATACTCTTTCCTCTCAACCACTGATAGATCCTTGGCAAGAATTTTTTGTAAGACTTTTGCCTTATTTGATGTATTTCATCCTCAGCTTTCACCTTCTCCCCTTCCTCTGCACACAGTTATAGGGACATGCACATGAGGTTAGAATTTGTGTCCAATAGTTGAACTTCCCCCTCATCATCCTCTGAGCTGTCCTCCTCTGTGTGGAACTGGTTTCATCATCTTCATCTTATGAGGTACCCTCTGGAATTAGTTCCTTGCCCTTGGCCATGTCATATTTGACTTGTTTTCTGGCAGGCTGATCCAGCCCTAAGATAAGGTGTCCTCTCCACCAATCTTGTCCTGCTCTCATTGCTATCAGCCATGGTCTCCCCAAAATTAATAGATAAGCTTCTATCCTTGTTGGCATGACATGAACATCCACCAACTCAGCTTCCTGCCCAAGAATAGTCACCTCTTGCAGCCTTTGTACCACTCTGTTATATGTACATTATGTGTGCTATGTTATATACACATTATGTGTGCATATACTAGGAGGCTAACCCACATTAGGCTTGTGAGCATGGGAGCATGGAAACAAGCTCTAGTGGAGCATGGGTTAGGACTAACCTTAAGGTTTAAGGTTAGGGTCAGGCATCCAAGGGTCACACATGAGGAATGGAAAGTCAAGAGTCACTTGAGGGCCCTCCTATATAATAGGGGCATGGGGCACACTCAAGGGGGCTTGGAAGCTTTGGGAGCTTGGGCTTATGCTATGGTCTCTTGTGTAGAGGTCCATGTCCACTCATCTACCATTTCACACTTTAGCTACATGCTATTGGTTTGGAGTTATACCTCTTGATGGTATGGGACATCAAGGTAGAGGTATGATGTATTTCATTTATTATTCATGTGTGCATCCCTTGGGCTCGGGGGTGGTTGGGTGGTTGAGTTTATGCCTGATTTATGCATGTTTTATGCATAACAATTATCTAGAGAGATCTTAGGCTTTTAACAGTGGTATCAGAGCAATCTCTATTTAATTGTTGATTTTTTTAGTAAATTTTAATATTTACTAATAAAATGTTATCTTTTGTTGATTTGTGTTTATGAATTGCACGTGGATCATCGATATGGTGATTGGAACGTGTGTAACTACAATTCAATGGACGAATCGACGTTGCGGGGGAATACCGTGAGTTAATGCTATTTTTTCCTATTTTTTATGGTTAAAATCAAGCATTAATGGAATTTTTTACAAAAATACCATATGGTTTATGGTGGATATTTTTGTAGGATGGATTCCCTGAATTTATAGAATTTTTAGAATTTTTTTTCTAATTTTTTAGGAATTTTTTGAGCATTTTTATGATTAAAAATGTATTTTTATACATTTTTGCGGGTTTTTTCCGCGGGAATGCGATCAAATTTCTGTCAATTTGCTACTGAAATTCAGTAGGGGACATCGTGTTGATGCATAAATTGCTCTCCCGTGTGCGTGGGGTCCTCTCCGCCTCTCAAATCTGATTTTTCTTTCTCTTTTCCGGGTGAAAATTCTCTTAAAAATGAATTTTTTTTTACATTAATCATAATTAATGCTAATTATGATTAAGAATTTAATTGAAAAAGCTTAATTAAAGATTAAGCTAATCTCTGATTAACAGAGAGAAGGGTGGAGAAAGAGAATGGAAAGGAGGTGAAGGAGAGGAAAGAGGGGAGAAGATGGTTGTGAGTCTTTCCATCTCTCTCTCTCTCTCTCAGGCGCAGGCGACGACGGGAGGGGGGGGCTGCGCTGCTGCCGGGCGGAAAAAAACGCCCCCCCCTAAGAAAAATCAAATTGGCTATAAGCCAATAAAGCCATTTTTTTTTCATTTTTTTTTAAAAATGAGTTTTTTAAAAAAAAGCTTTTTGAATATATTTCAGAAAAAAGCTTGGAAAAGTCTGAAAAATTCAGAAAAATTAGAATTTGAGGTTAAAAAATCTCTGAAAAATTCATGGAAATTTCTTATTGAAAAATTTTGGCTTTTCATCTTCCGGAAAACCTTTGGCTTTCCGTTTTCCCGAAACCTTTTGGCTTTCCGAATTTCGGAAAAACTTTTGACCTTCCGTATTCCGGAAACCTTTGACCTTTCACATTCCGAATTTTTTTTTTGTCTTTTCATTTTCCCAAAACTTTTGGCTTTCCGTATTCCGGGAAAACCGTTGGAATTCCGAAATTTTTTGACCGTTCGTATTCTAAATGCGTTCGGGTTTGATTAAAAATTTCAAAAAATTCCTGAAAATTAGTGGAAAATTAGACAAAGGTTATTTTAAATTTTGGAAAAATGTGGGGTTGGTGTTTGGCATGTGGTGTGTCCATTCGGGCGCCCGTGACCATTCAAATTCCTTTAAAATTATATTTTTTGACCAAGAAAATTAGAAAAATCCATTAAAATTGAAAATTTTCATTGGATTTGAGAATTGTCGGGCGGAATTGGAAATTTCGTGAACGATGGGATTCTCAGGGAAAATTAGGAATATTTTAGATATTATATTTGGAAATCCTAAAAATTGGTATTTTTAAAATATCAATGGTATTTTGGCAAATTAAATTGCTAAAAATTTTCTGGAAAAATATAGGTTTGGAATGCCATGAGATAGGTTTGGTGGAATTCAAAATTATTATATTTTGAGGTCCTATAAAATTTGGAAAAATTTGAAAAAATTCATGATAATTCTTTTTCTCGAGAATTTAATATTTTCGAGGGTTGTTTAATGTTGAAGTACGTTTCCTCGTGCTGACATTAGATAGATGCAGGTTATTCGCATATTATTAATACGATTATACCTCGTATTAATGGATAATTATGTTTGGATTAATTCTAAACGATGTATTCATGATTTTTTACCATTGTTTAGCCATTCTTTTTGGACATGTTCCTTAATTTCTTTTGATGGCTATAATTTACGTTCAAAGTGTGTTCCACCTTTGACACTTTTCCATGATAATTTATTTTGCACTTATTAAAGTGTGGTTTGTGCTTAATTTCTTAAGCCTCTATCATGGGTCAGTTGATCGATTTATTTTGGTGGATTTTTATTGGATGTTTTCCAAGTTTTATGGACTCATCAGGTTCTGCCTAGATCACTTGTGTCTAGGGTTTTCTTATTGAGTGCTACACACATGTGTTTCACTTTTTTACTTTGGAGTTTTATTTGAACAAACACAATGTTCATATACTCCGGATTGATGAGTTGGCCACCACCAATTTTAATGCTTCTTTTGGCATGATTAAATGTCCATTAGATGGTATGCATTGTTTTTTATGATCAACTATGTTATTTATGGATTGAAGGAGCTTCTATGCTTTTATCCATGGTTTTATAAGGATCTTTTGATCTTTTGAATAATTGCATGTGCTTTGAAGGTAGCATTTGCCTTCGTTTTTTGCACATATTTTTGGAGTATATTTCTTGTACTCTTGTGCATATTCCAACTCAGATACCTAGTTACTTACATATCTAGGTGAGTTATTTTTCTACCCTAACTTTATTGTGTTTTGGGTAGTTATCATTAGAAAGGCGCCAATAATTCAATTTCTTTTCTAATGATGTACTCAGAAGGATTTATTCCTTGATGTACTCTGAAGGATTTATTCCTTGATGTAGTCTCAGGTATATAGAGACAGGTTTAGTATGTGAAAGTCTGGATAAGGCCATCTTATTCCTTTTATACAGGATTTTATTCCTAGACGGCATACTAGGGAGTTTCAAATTGTTAAGGTATGTATGGGTGATATCATGGTGGTATGGGACGCTAGGGATCCCTCACATATATTATCTTATGGGATAATTTGGACTCAAGATTACATCACTTAGCATGTTGACCTCAACATTCAAAGACAATCTTATTTTCTAAATTCACTAGAAGTTATAGTGTGGGCATTCTCTAGATAAACTTCTTTTATCTATAGCCTGCATGTTGTGATGAGGGTAATCTCATCGGCATTTTCACTTATTGAAATCTCTTTCTTTAGAGTTCAAACAAGTTTATCTTGTTGTGTTCGGATAAGGAAATTTGGATTCTTCCTTTGTTGGCATTTCTTTCTCTAGTTCCGTACTATAGGTGATTTACACAATCAACCTGATAGGTTTACGGATGGACATATGTGACTCATCGAGACGTTGATGATTCTCTATGTTGATATGGGTAACTCGAGAGGTCGATTATTCCATATGCAGATGTGGATATGTCGGGGCGCCGATGAATCCCTGGTTTCTGCTGTTATAATGCCATGTTTTCCTACTTTATTCCGAATGGTTTACAACGAGGAAGTTACTTTGAATGTGAATTGTTCTGATCATCCGCAATAGTCTGATGGGCAAACAGAGTGTATGAATCAGATTATAGTGTATATGCTTCGTGCATATGTCTCTAGAAAATCATCATATTGGAAAAAATATCTTCTAATGATGGAATTTGCCTATAACAGTTCTAAATTTACGGCTATCATTTTTTAGTCCGTGCATACTTATGTATGGGTATTAACCCAGGGCACCTATTGATGTCAGTCTTAAGGACATCGAGCTTGATGCATCGAGGGATTTCTTGCGAGATATGCAGGAAATTCTGACCGAAGCTCGGGATTCTATCAGGAGTGCTCATGATAGGGCACGGTTTTATGCTGATAGAGAACGCTCATCTCGGTCTTTTGAACCAGGAGCGTTGGTTTATTTTAATGTTCCTAAAGATTTTCAGACTTTGTCAATGGGAAAATGCTCGAATTTATCTCCTAGATATTGTGGTCCATTTCGAGTTATATATCGGATTGGCACGGTTGCGTATGAACTAAAACTATCTCCAATTGTTAGAGTTCATCCAGTCTTTCATATTGATAGATTGAAAGGGAAACTGGGAGGTGAGGATGACACAGTTACTCCTCAAGAACTCGTTGAAGTCGATGAATTATCCTATGTTCCACAAGAACCTGATAAGGTACTTGAATTCAGGGAAAGGAAACTTTGTAGTTGACTAATCCCTGAGGTTAAAATAAAGGTGGAAAGATAGGGAAATTAAGAATTCGATTTGGGAGTCGGTTGAGTTTGTTCAGCGCAGTTCTCCTTCTTTTCATTGCAAGAGTGCAATGTTTTGAGAGAGGGGAAGTATGTTATATGTACATTATGTGTGCTATGTTATATACACATTATGTGTGCATATACTAGGAGGCTAACCCACATTAGGCTTGTGAGCATGGGAGCATGGAAACAAGCTCTAGTGGAGCATGGGTTAGGACTAACCTTAAGGTTTAAGGTTAGGGTCAGGCATCCAAGGGTCACACATGAGGAATGGAAAGTCAAGAGTCACTTGAGGGCCCTCCTATATAATAGGGGCATGGGGCACACTCAAGGGGGCTTGGAAGCTTTGGGAGCTTGGGCTTATGCTATGGTCTCTTGTGTAGAGGTCCATGTCCACTCATCTACCATTTCACACTTTAGCTACATGCTATTGGTTTGGAGTTATACCTCTTGATGGTATGGGACATCAAAGTAGAGGTATGATGTATTTCATTTATTATTCATGTGTGCATCCCTTGGGCTCGGGGGTGGTTGGGTGGTTGAGTTTATGCCTGATTTATGCATGTTTTATGCATAACAATTATCTAGAGAGATCTTAGGCTTTTAACACACTCCCAAACATCTGACTTTTGCATTATTTGCCATTCTAACTCTAAACTCAAAAGGTGCAGTCACCTTTAGCCCCCTCCATAGTCTATTGGGTCATTACTTAAACTTGGGCACCACCATCAATGTACACACCCTGGGAACTTTAAACTTGTTTACCACCTAGGCATCCATAATAGGTAGATAATCCTTCTCTCTTTTGACACACACTACATTCAGCTAACCTCCTTTCTTCTCTTTTTTGAAAACCCTTGTGCTAACAAGTTTTCTCCATGTTCTTCGGAGTTTAGAGCATAACTACACAACTAGGGCGGCCAAGTTAGAGTGGGTCCCTTCTGCTAGAGATCCCTCTTTATATCATACTCTTCCTCCTAATCCCCTTAAGGGAAAATCTTGCATTCCAATATGCCTTCTGGGTCTGCTCTTCCTCTTACCTTCTTTAAACTGGTCCTCTACTTGCTTTTCTTTCTTCCGTCTGGACGGTCTCGCTTCATATTCACCCTCTGCACCCCTAGTTCTTTTGTTAGCTAACATGACATCTTTTTCATTCATACCAATCAGATTCACTGCACTTGCTCCATTGGTTGAGGTCCTTGTGGATTTGGAATCTCCTCTTCCCTTCTGACATCTTGCCTTTCCTCTCTCATAGGTGCTAGAGGATATACATCTCCTCCCATTGTCCTAGGGTGAAAGATCCCGATTCGGGGGTGCTAGCAACAGAAGTAGCACTTCTTGCACGGGGCAGGATCCCCCACTTGGGGCCTCGCCCACCACGGATATCAGGACAAGAGACTAATCCGTTGGTTCTTCAAAAACCAAACCCAAAAAAACTTCCCCCTACTGAAAAGCACGGGTGATTCCTCTAGGAAATTTGTACTCTAACGTAGTCAGGGTCATTACTGACTAAACTGATCCGACCAAACCTGTGAGTCACTTGGTCAGATCAAGGAAGAAACTTGCACTTGGATCATAGAAACCAATGCTTTTTTCCCCATCGAGAGGCACAACCGTTGATTCTTTTTCCATAGAACAATTACTATCCAAGATTTACTTCATCTATCGTACTATAATAGAATTGAGTCTCATTTTACGGATCCATCAGTCCCTACCCCATCCAGTCCCATGGGTTAGCCAACCGCCCAACCACTGTAGTGATGGGATCCATTTGTCCTGGGTACCAGGAAAAGTGTTCCCAGTCCCCTAGCCGGATATTCATGCTTGGATGTAAACTCTATAAATTGAGGCATTGGCCTAATGAGAATTTGCTGGTTTTTTATTATCCATGCCTACATTAAGCTATCAATTAATTGCTCACTAATCACATCTTAATTATCATCTAATCTCTTTGTTAATGATGTTGATTCTACCATTTCATCCACCATAGCTCATCACATTGCTGTAATTCTCACACGATCCACATCACATCACATCACATCACATCTCATCCATTCACATTTCATCCATTCACATCTCATATCATTCATTCACATCCTGATTCACATGACATCACATCTCATCCATTCACATCACATATCATTCATTCATACTTGTCCGACTCACATCACATCACATCACATTCATCCATTCACATCCATCACATAACATCCATCCATTCACATTCATCACATTCATTCTCATCACCATACCATCACATACATTCTATCCACATTACATCACATCACATCTACCCACATCATATCATTCATCCCATCCACGTTACATCACATCCACATCATGTCTCATTCATACACATCTCATCTCATTCATCCACATCCCTCGTCTTGTTCACATGTACGACTACCCACATCTATCCATACATTCACATCTATTACTTCACATCCACATATATTTCACATCACATCACATCTCTTTACATCACACCACATCTTATCCACATCTACATCACTTTTACATCACATCACATCTTATCCACATCTACATCACATTCACATCACATCACATGCTTTACATCACACCACATCTACATCACATTCACATCCACATCCCCTTACATCACATCACATTTCATTCTCATCCACATCCATTCTTTCACAAACACATCCACATCCATATTCATGTACTCCCCATCTCACCCTTTTCACATTTCCTCTGATCTCATTCTCATCTCATCATTCACATCCACATCCATTTCTGTTACATCACATCTTATCACATCCATTCACATGCTATTCCCATTTAATAGCTTTTTCTAGTTTGATACCGATAATGGGACTTTTTCTAAATTTCTACCAATTGCTTGGCCTAATTAAAGGTTCCTTTTCTCGAACGACTATTTCTATATTCCTTCTCAATTCCTCAAGTGAATTATATTCAATATTCCTCTTTTGAATAAACGAATTCATGGGATTTGTAGAAATCAATTCTATCCATATTTCCACTTTTAGTAAATAATCATAAATTGAATTATACTAAAAATTCCTCTTCTTCCCATTGAATTTCTTGGATCTCAATTACCATGGGAATTCCTCTTTTTGCATTTAATTATTTGCATTCCAATGTCATGGAAATTTCTCTTTTATCATCAAATATTTCTCATAAAATCAATTCATTTAAAATAAAATATCCATTATTTCAATATGCTAGGAATTTCTCTTTTCCCATCTAAATGATGGAATTCCAAATGTCATAGGAATTCCTCTTTTAGCATTTAAATATTTCTCATAGATAAACGAAATGTATCTAAAATTCATCTTTGAATTTAAATAAAAGGCCCATTAATTCCAATATGCTAGGAATTTCTCTTTTCCCATCTAAATGATGGAATTCCAAATGCCATAGGAATTCCTCTTTTAACATTTAAATATTTCTCATTGATAAAATAAATTTATCTAAAATTCATCTTTTAATTTAAATAAAATACTCATTAATTCCAATATGCTAGGAATTTCTCTTTTCCCATCTAAATGATGGAATTCCAAATGTCATAGAAATTTCTCTTTTACCATTTAAATATTTCTAATAGATAAAATAAATGTATCTAAAATTCATCTTTGAATTTAAATAAAATACCCATTAATTTCAATATGCTAAAAATTACACTTTTCTCATTTAAATATGTGAATTCCAATATGGTGGGAATTCCTCTTTCATCATTTAAATTTATCTATGCAAAAAGATAAATTTAACTAAAATCCTTCTTTAATTTTTTAAAAAAATATACATTATTTTAGCATCCCAAGTTTTCTCTTACTTCATTGGAATATATGGGTTTCCATTGTCATGGGGATTACTCTTTTAACATAAATATGAATTACTAGAAATTTCTCTTTTTTCTAATTAACTATTTATGCATAAACATAAAATCAAATTTTCCATGATTATAATGAGAATCATCCAATTAATCTAGGATGATTAATCCTAGAATATGGTAGGAAGTCCTCTTTTCATATTATGAATGAAAATGATTTATGTGTTAATTTTTTAAAAATTTTACCATAGCTTCACTACTACTATTACTGATAATTCTCAATAATTTTGAAAACATAAAATTTAGTAATAACATATAATAGAATAACCATTAATTGGAACAATATCCAATTATGGACTTGTTTCCTAATTTTTCCATGAATTAAATAGCATAAAAGCATTAAAAAGCCACTTATTTGGCCTCACTTTGACAAGCATAGAAATTACTTTTAGATTAGAGAATTGCTTCATGAGAAGCTTCATTTGAATATAGAATAGGTCATAGGAATGACCATTCTTTGGGGGAGAGCTAGATACATGCTTTAAAAAATATTTAATTTAAACATAAATGGGAATTTATGTGTTTTATCACTTATTAAAAAGCCATTCAATTGAATGCTTCTCAAGCTTGAGAGGGGTTGAGAAGAGAGAAACATTTGGAGATTTTTAAAAAAAAGACCATAAACCACACTTTACCTTCTAGATTGCTTGATTCTTTAATCAATGTAGAGGCCCCCAACCAATCAATTGGTTTGGTATGTCGATGAAGACTCTAAGGAAGATTGAAGAGAGAGAGAAGCTCCAATCTCTTTAATTTGTAGAGGATAATAGAAAATATCATTATAATACCGGAATGGTATAGTTCTCATTTTTTTTACAAAGAGGTAAGGATCTATTCATAGGTGAGGGAGGTCTCTAACCAAGTCCAACTAGCTTCTAGAATTTTCTAGGTTCAGTTTGGCTGAATTTGGACAAGATTTGGACCTAGTTTTGATTTGGTTTGATCCAGGAGAGAGGAGAGATAAAAATATCACACTATTTTTGAGTTTAAAAGTCCACCACACATGTGAAATAGGTGTCTCCTTGAAGAGCCCCTTTCTCCTTACCAAGGTGTCAAAATTGAATCATTATACCAAAAATATCTCATTTTTTTTAGTAATATTCATAGTTTCTTACTAACAAACCTTGTACTCAGTCAACTCTTCATCTTATGTGGGCACTTACTCATTTTTGGGTATTTGTCTTTTATAAATTATATTTATCTCCTCCCCACACTTGGATTAATCCTATTGGCCCCATAGGAACCTTAATTGGACCATAATCTAAAAATTTCTGAAAATCTAGACCCTTAGGCTAAGATCCTTTATACTTATTTTCAATTAATTCCAAATGCACATTGGAAAATTCTTTTTGAATTTGTGTTTCAGGGGAAACCATTTTAGACACTAGGAGGATTTTTATATCAAAAAATATCTCAATTTTGGATTATCTCTCTCTAGATATTTTCTCTCTCCAAGTCAAAACAGGCTAAAACAAAATCTTTCTTTTATTTCAAGGAGGGGAATAATTACAAGATCATAAGGGGAGGTTTTTACACCTGTACACCTTAAAAGCTGGAGGGAGGAATCTTACATCCTACCCCACTTAAAAAACACGAGATGTCCTCATCTCATAGGTGGAGTATGATCTCTTTCATCTTCTTCTCCTTCTTCAATCACTTCCAGCGTTACTGCCTTGGAAGTGGATGGCCAATTTGGAAACATCTCTCTTTGACTTCCCCTATTCTGGGGGGGTGGACATCTTGCATTACTTTGGATTAAAACTGCGGGTTGGTTAGAGGGTCTACCTCTGGGATTTCTCTGATTTTGGCGGAAAGAAACCTAATTACTTTGGAAGGAAGGAGCTGGAGTCTGGAATCTTGATCCCTCATTTTCCCACCCTGAAAACCTTGTTCCAAAAGGAGTTGGGCAATCCATACACTGCGATGTCCAAATCCTTGACAGTTATAGCATTTCGCTCCCTTGTTCAAGGGTGGAACTTCTGAAGTTGAATTCTAAGGGATTGAGTTCCAGGAAAAGGACATTTCTTCCATTCTGAAACTTCCCATATCCTGGGCTTGACCCTTATATCTCTTAGACGGTGGAAGGCTGGAATCACCTTCTGGAGCTAAAAACCTTTTGAAAGGTGATGGTGCTGGCTTCGGCGGGACCTTGACATCAAAGGCCTTGGTGGCGAAATCCTTCGCCATCCGCACTGCGTCGGCCATGGAAACTGGCTTGGCATTCTTCATTAGGATATTCAAAGGTTCGTTCAGTCCCCTAATAAACCTGGCCATCAGCTGTTCTACATCCGAGCAATGGTGAGTATTTGAGGAGGAGAGCGAATGCTTAGTGATATACTTCAATAGTTCTACTCCCCTGGGTCAACTCTAAGAATTGGTTCATCTTTGTTTCCAAAAAGCCGAGAGGACAGAATCTCTTCCTTAGGTAAATTTTGAGATCATTCCATGTCGGAGTGTTTCGATCCACACAGTTTGTCTCGTAGTGGTTTCTCCATGCTACTTTGGTTGTTTCTACTATCTTCAGCCTTGCAAGAGCCATTTTGCTCTTCTCATTGTACCCAGTGACATCGAAGTATTCTTCCATTACTTCGATCCACTTCTCCATAGTCTCGCCCAAGTTTTCTCCTTCACCCTTGAAAGGTCCAGGCTACGATCTATGAAGAGTTTTACGAACATCCAAGTCGAGCTCTTCCTTATTATCGAGTTGGGGGTTATCATTCCTACCATGACGACCTCGATCCATGATCCTATTAATACAAAAATTCTTGTTCAGTCCTTTTATTTACAATTCAAATCTGACTTTAGATCCAACTAATTCTAGGGTTCTGTAGATTGGTCAGCTCTCCACAGAATCATGGGATAAAGATCCCTTATATAGAACTCATTATCAGATAACAATTCATTCAGAACATATCATTCATATTCTTAACACAATAATGGTCCATCAAACCAAAAATTCCATCTGAACATTCCTCCATGGAAGTTTCGGTTATGTAGGTTTTTAATTTGTCATCCCTTAACTCGATCCACTAGGTCAAGCGTTAACAGTAGCAATCTGTTAGCACAATCCACTAATCTCGTAGTGATTTGCTGAAGTCATTTTCGTCATTCCAGTACGAACATCATCACAGGGACTCATCCCATTCATCCTCATTGTGGCTTTGTTCCACTTATCTTCTTTCAACTAGAATTCAGGAATAATCATTTTTCAATAAGAATCCAAATCAACTCATCAAGTCTCAACCACAATTCTAAAATCATATCAACCAGCATTATTCGAATTCATCATCTGGATAGTGTCTTTGCTTATAATTTTAGGTTCTTAGATTTACTTGTATATAATGCCAGTAAAGAGCTACAGCTATACCCTCGGTATATACGAGTAGTCACGGTCCTTGGAATTATAAGGTAAATACCATCATGTCTAGGCCTCAATCAAGTCAGGGATTCCATACAATTGCGGTACTTCCATGTGAAGACCTAATTACCAATTTATGAATTTCTATCTGAATATCAGTTTGTATGAATTTTATCACACAATTCTAACCTTTTTCTGTTACTTCACAAATTTTTGACATCTTTTGGCTTTTCAGTTGATCCACTTTAGTCAATTGGCTCTGATACAACCTAAAAGATCCCTGCCCCCTCCGCAGCGCGACGGATTCGGGGTTGCTAGCAACAGCAGAAGTAGCACTTCTTGTGTGGGGGGCAGGATCCCTCACTTGGGGCCTCGCCATATTAGGACAAGAGACTAATCCCTTGGTTCTTTAAAAATCGAACCCAGAAAAACTTTCCTCTACCGGAAAGCACGGGTGATTCCTCCAGGAAATTTGTACTCTAACGTAGTCGGGGTCATTACTGACCAAACTGATCCAACCAAACCTATGAGTCACTTGGTCAGATCAAGGAAGAAACTTGCACTTGGATCATAGAAACTAACGCTTTTTTCCCCCATCGAGAGGCACAACCGTTGATTCTTTTTCCATAGAACAATTACTATCCGGGATTTACTTCATCTATTGTACTATAACAGAATTGAGTCTCATTTTACGGATCCATCAGTCTAGCCCATGGGATAGCCAACCGCCCAACCACTGTAGTGATGGGATCCAATTAGGAATTTGGTTAGGTTTTGTCCCGGGTACCAGGGAAAAGTGTTCCCAAGCCCCCTAGCCGCGGATATTCATGCAAATTTAACGCCAGTCACACCACTTACACACCCAATATGAAATTGCCTTTTTCACAGATTCAGCTATCTTTAAAACAATCATTTAATGAAACCATAGTGTCACTGATCATAATCCTCCAAAATATCTGGTTGAATCCTAATTTCTAATCATTCCTTCATTGGTGTACCTATGGCATCATTGGCAACCAGAACGCTCACCACCTGTCCCCTGAGGGGCCTTTTCGATAGTTCCTAGCTCATAGTACTCGACAATATATTCACTTATAAAAATCAAGATGGAATCTCCATTGAAGATCAGCAAGATCAACCAACAGATCCATATAAAAGAGCCATGAACTCATCCCCGCCGTTGAGGACCAGTAAGGTCAATCAACCAGATCCATGCCCGATTTCAGAAAACAACTCTTACTCTTTGTTCCAATATCTTCCCCGATGCACGTGTGGGTATCTTCGATGACCTAGAGCCCAAGCACCATATGGTCAGCACCCTCTAGGATCCTTCGCAGGTCACCTAGTGCTTCACTCATAGGCCGCTTCCTTGGTCCCTCATCCACCGTACCGAAAGCTCACCATTTAAATCGAACCGAGGTTGGTCAAGACCTCCGCCAGCCTTGCTACGCGAGACGTCCTCCATTGACTCTCTGTCAGCTGTTGCAACTTTATCATTTAGGTCTCCACGACCTCATTCACAAGACGGTCAAAATGCTTCCCCAACATTATTGACATAAAACAATCATTTTAAAGCAGGTCATAAATACAGTTTCTAAAACGAACTCTCGTCTTTCCACATTGTTCCACATCAATCCACATTACTTAATCCACGTCCAATTCATATGTATACCCATTCTCATCCAATCTCATCATTTTCCATCTCATCACATCATTCCTCATTTACCCTCATCACATCTCATCCACTCGTATCTACCCATCTCCACATCTCATCATATCACACTCATTCACATCTTATCCATTCATATCTACCCCGATCTGTTGAAATATACAAGTGAATAGGGTGTGTGCGGGAGGCTGTAAAAGAGAATTTGTAAATGTGAGAGAACCTATGAAAAGGTGAGAAGAATCTACTGGGAGAGAATAAAGGGTAGCATGAGGAGATTTAGGAGGTGTGGAGATATTCTGGGAGAGGTGGAGAGAATCAAGCAAAAGAGGTGGAGTGAATTAAGGAGAAATCAGTGGGATTGGATGCTTAGATGTAAACTCTATAAATTGAGGCATTGGCCTAATGAGACTTTGCTGGTTTTTGATTATCCATGCCTACATTAAGCTATCAGTTAATGGCTCACTAATCACATCTTAATTATTATCTAATCTCTTTGTTAATGATGTTAATTCTAGCATTTGATCCACCATAGCTCATCACATTGCTGTAATTTTAACATGGTATCAGAGCCTAGCCTAGAATCCATTAAGTTTATGAGCCCATTATCTAACTAATTAAGATTAGTAGATGATTAAGAAATAATCATTTTTTAAGTTATTTTCAAGTAGCCCACTGTACCCCCAGCCAGTGGAGGGGCTTGATCTATCTCCAAGAGCAACATTAGCTCAAGCCCTTCTAGGCATGCATAGCTATCTCACCTGTGCTCCAGCCAAGCAAATTGGCATAGCAAACCACCTTCTACAGCTAAGGAAAATCGCGATTCTATAGGTGCATTCTTTTTTAAGAAAATTTGATATTTCTACTGCTCTAGATCAAATTGCTCTAATTTGTCTTGGCCCTAGAGGTTTTCAAGGTGCTCTAAGCTGGTGAAGACGAAATTTGATTTGATCAAGTCTATAGTGAGATCCAAGATCTTCATCAAATCTGTAGGTGACTTTGGTAAAACAGAGATTAAGCATTCAATGTTTGGTCAAATCTTGTGTTTCTTGGCTTAATCCTCTACTAGACTAATTGCTATTGATGGCCTTAAAAGAATTTGAGCTCATTTGAACTCTAAGACCTCAGATCTGGACTCCCTGCATACTCTGTTTTCTGCACACAAAACAAAGGATTAATTTGCTAATCAATGCTAAATCACTGTATTTTGGTGCAATTGAGGGTTCAAATTAACCATTAGATCCCTATAACTTCATATTGCAATTCGGAGATGGGTTGATACCCCAACCATTCCGTACAAATTGGTCCTTGATTTAATGTAATTTTTTGGTAAAATTTGATAAATTTGTGGTAATCATCATTTTGCATTTAACCCTTAGTTAATGCCTACAAATCACACTCAAATTCAAGATTATTGACAGCCAGAGTTGCATTTGGGAATTTGCATAAGAATGAATGCTATATGCATTATGTATTGTGCACATTACATCAGTGTAAAAATGGGATCAGACACTGCCCTTATCCAGAATAAGCCAAGAGGTAAGACCTCCCGCATAGATTTGGGTTTGCATTGCATAATGACACAAGATAAGCATCAAAAGCCCAAAAGAACTATGAACAATACATTAAAATATGTTGCTCACATGGAGCAAGAACTGACGGTCAAGCTCATGGCCCCAGCCATGAAAGAAGAAGAACATCTCTTTCCAAGAGGAAGATCCACACCAAGAAGAAAAGCTAGAGGAAGCATTGAAGAAAGACATGGATGCGTGAAGAGAAGCTGCCACAACAAGAAGACTGAAAAAAGAGGAAGACATGGACGCGTGAAGGGAAGCTGCCAACGACAAGAAGACTAAAGACAAGAGAAGATGTGAGGCTCCAAGAAGTGAGGAGCCATGTGAAAATCTCTAAGAGAGAGAGAGAGAGAGAGAGAGAGAGAGAGAGAGAGAGAGAAATCCCACAACCCAATGTAACCTGCCCCAACAAAGAAAAACCACCTCTGAGCTGTCGATGATGTAGGCCATGTGGTAGATGTATGTGTGAGCACTTTAGTCAAGGTCACGGGCACTTGTAGTAGCCTTGGACACATAGAGAGAGAGAGTGTCAAGGACTATGAGTTTAGGGACTTGAGGCACTGGTCGCGAACTATTAAGTAAGAGGAAAACTTGGTATAGGGTCCACGTGTGCTAGGATTATTCACTTGAGGGGAGGTGTTGAAATATATAAGTGAATAGAGTGTGTGCGGGAACAAGCCCTTGGCTAGAGGCTGTAAAAGAGAATCTATAAATGTGAGAGAACCTGTGAAAAGGTGAGAAGAATCTACTGGGAGAGAATAAAGGGTAGCATGAAGGAGATTTAGGAGATGCGAAGATATTCTGGGAGAGGTGGAGAGAATCAAGAAAAAGAGGTGGAGTGAATCAAGGAGAAATCAGTGGGATTGGATGCTTGGATGTAAACTCTATAAATTGAGGCATTGGCCTAATTAGAATTTGCTGGTTTTTGATTATCCATGCCTACATTAAGCTATCAATTATTAATTGCTCACTAATCACGTCTTATTTATTATCTAATCTCTTTGATAATGATGTTGATTCTACCATTTGATCCACCATAGCTCATCACATTGCTGTAATTTTAACACGATCCACATCACATCACATCACATTACATTCATTCACATCACATCTCATTCATTCACATCCCGATTCACATCACATCTCATATCATTCATTCACATCATGATTCACATGACATCACATCATCACATATCATTCATTCATACTTGTTCGACTCACATCACATGACATCACATTCATCCATTCACATCCATCACATCACATCCATCACATTCATTCTCATCACCATCCCATCACATACATTCTATCCACATTACATCACATCACATCTACCCACATCATATCTCATTCATCCCATCCACATCATGTCTCATTCATACACATCCCATCTCATTCATCCACATCCCTCCAATCGCTCACATGTACAACTACCCACATCTATCCATACATTCACATCTATTACTTCACATCCACATATATTTCACATCACATCACATCTCTTTACATCACACCACATATTATCCACATCTACATCACATTCACATCCAAATCCCCTTACATCACAAAAGGAATTTTTTTATTACAAAAGTGTTATTCTTATTAAAATTTATTTTTATGCATAGAAAGATGCCTAAAGGAATTTTTTTATTATAAAAGCATTTTTCTTATAAAAATTAATTTTTATGCATAAATAGATGCATAAAGAAATTCTTTTTATTTTAAAAGTGTTATTCCTATTGAATTTGATTTTTTGCACAAATAGATGCATAAAAGGATTTTTTTAATAAAAGTGTTATTCCCATTGAAGTTGATTTTTATGCATAAATAGATGCATAAAGAATTTTTATATCAAAATTAGAATTCTCTTAAATTCTATGAGTATTTGATAAATGAATAATAAATATTCTAAGATAGAAATTTCTATCGTTTTATATTCACACGGATTATAAAAAGAAAATTTAAAAAATCTATCGAGATTGAAATATTCAGATAAATGATTAATTTATTCCTCATTGGAATTCATAACTAATTTAGAAATCAGTTAAGTGAATATTCAAAGAAAGAAATTCAATAAAATAGTAACTGAATTATCAAACCTTTTCGAGAAAGATAGTTCCCATGAAAAATCTTATCCGACTCGAACCTTGAATCAGACTATGACCAAGACCAAACTCTTTCATCAGTTTCGAGGAAAGGTGTGACCAGTTTAGAAAAATACACTCAAAACTCCCGCCAAATCTGAAACTAAGTTTGAGACCCTTTGAATTGATATGTGGATCAAGAATATAGAATTCGAGGAATTATGGTATGAAATTGAGAAGTCCGATCAAGAAGTTTTGGGGATACTGATTTAAGAAATACTCTTGTATTCAAAAGAAAATCAAACTGAAAACTTGCATAGAAACTCTATTTTCTTAAAGGACTGTCTTACGCCAGAATGCTCGAGGGAGCATTTGGTATATGTTTTTCTAAGGGAAGTTCGGTTGCAATCAACTGACGAGGAGTGTTCAAAGGATAGCTCACGCGGCAAAGCCTACCCAGGTCTTGACCAGCCTTGGTATGGTTGAAAAATGGTGCACTTCTAGTACGATGGGCGAGGGCAGACGAAGCGGTCCCTAAGTGAATAGATGTAATGTGAATAGATGTGATATGAATAGATGTGATGAGATGTGATGTGAACAGATGTGATGAGATGTGATGTGAATAGATGTGATGCGATGTGATGTGAATGAATGACATGTGATGACATGTGAATCAGATGACAGATGTGAATGAATGAGATGTGATGTCATGGAATCGGGATGTAAATGAATGATATGGGATGTGAATGTGTATGTGAAGAATGGATGTGAATATGTGAAGAATGGATGTGGATGTGTATGTGAGAATGGATGTGGATGAGTATATGAAGGAATGGATGTGGATGTATGTGAAAGAATTGATGTGGATGTGTATGTGAAAGAATGTGATGTGATGTGACACGAATATATGTGGATGTAAAGTGATAGCTATGAATGTATGGATAGATGTGGGTAGTCGTACATGTGAACGATTGGATGGATGTGGATGAATGAGATGAGATCTGTATGAATGAGATATGATGTGGATAGAAGTGATGTGATATAATGTGGATAGAATGTATGTGATGGGATGGTGATGAGAATAAATGTGTGGATATGAATGAATGTGATGTGATGGATGTAAATGGATGTGATGTAAATGAATGTGATGGACAAGAATAGATGTGATGTGATGTGAATCGGGATGTGAATGAATGAGATGTCATGTCATGTGAATCGGGATGTGAGTGAATGAGATGTGGTGTGAAATGGATGTGATGAGATGTGATGTAAATTGGGATAGATGTGAATGGATGATATGTGATGTGAATGAATATGATGATGAGATGTGGATATGGGTAGATGCGAGTGGATGAAATCTGATGAGGATAAATGAGGAAAGATGTGATGAGATGAAAATGATGTGATTGGATGAGAATGGAAATACATATGAAATGGATGTGGATTAAATAATGTGGATTGATGTGGAACAAGGTGGAAGGACAAGAGTTCGTTATAGAAACTGTATTTATGAACTGTTTTTAAATAACTATTTTATGTCAAAAATATCGGGGAAGCATTTTGACCGTCTTGTGAATGAGGTCGTGGAGACCTAACTGATAAAGTTGCAATAGCTGATGGAGAGTCAATGGAGGACGTCTCGCATAGCAAGGTCAGCCGAGGTCTTGACCTCAGTTCGGTTTAAATGGTGAGCTTCCCGTACAGTGGATGAGGGACCAAGGAAGCGACCTATGAGTGAAGTGCTAGGTGACCTGCGAAGGATCCTAAAGGGTGCTGACCATACGGTGCTCGAGCTTTGGTTCACCGAAGATACCCACAAGTGCATCGGGGAAGATATTGGAGCAAGGAGTAAGAGTTGTTTTCTGAATTTGGGCATGGATCAGGTTGATTGACCTTGCTGTTCCTCAATGGATGAGTTCATGGCTCTTTTATATGGATCTGTTGGTTGATCTTGCTGATCTTCAACAGGGATTCCATTTTGATTTTTATAAGTGAATATATTGCCAGGTACTATGAGCTAGGAACTATCGAAAAGGCCCCTGAGTGGACAGGTGGTGAGCGTTCTGGTTGCCAATGATACCATAGGTACACCGATGAAGAAAAAATTAGAAATTAGGATTCAACTGGATATTTTGGAGGATTGTGATCAGTGATACTATAGTTTCATTAAAAGATTGTTTTAAAGTCAGCTGAATCTGTGAAAAAGGCAATTTCATATTGGGTGTGTAAGTGGTGTGACTAGTATCCGGCTAGGGGACTTGGGAACTCTTTTCCCTGGTACCCGGGACAAAACCTAACCAAATTCTTAAATGGATCCCATCACTATAGTGGTTGGGCAGTTGGCTAACCCATGGGACTGGATGGGGTTAGGCTGGACTAATGGATCCCTAAAATGAGACTCAATTCTGTTATGGTACGATAGATGAAGTAAATCCCGGATAAAAATTATTCTATGGAAAAGAATCAACGACTGTGCCTCTCAATGAGGAAAAAAGCGTTTGTCTCTATGATCCAAGTGCAAGTCTTTTCCTTTATCTGACTATGGGACTTACAGGTTTGGTCAAATCAATTCAGTTAGTTAAGGCTCTTGACTACGTTAGAGTAAAAATATCCTGGAGGAATTGCCCGTGCTTTCCGGGCGAGGGAAGTTTTTCTAGGTTAGGTTTTGGAAAAACCGAGGGATTAGTCTCTTGTCTGGATATACGTGGGTGAGGCCCCGAGTGAGGGACCTTGCTCCATGCAAGAAGTGCTACTTCCGCTGCTAGCACCCCAAAATTCGTTGCGCGGAGGGGCCAGGGATCTTTCAAATTAACACCCAGTGTGGATTTTTCAAATTCCTTGGTACTCGAGAGACCATGGAGAATCCCCCTCTTCTCCATGACATCGTACCCAATTATGCTCCAATGGTGACCAAAGTTTGCGAGCATGTGAGCAAGATCCTTCCCCGCATGCTCGCAAAGTCTGGTCTCCATTAAAGCATGTTTGGATTAGCAATTAGCGCCCAGTGTGTGGACTTTTCAAGTCTTTTAGTGCTTGAGAGGCCATGGAAAATCTCGCTCTACTCCATGCCATTGTACCCAAAAATGCTTCGATGGTGCCCGCCCCCACATGATCATAAAGTTTGGTCACCATTGGAGTATGTTTCGATAATTAGCGCCCAATGTGGATTTTTCAAGTCTCTTGGTGCTTGAGAGGCCATGGAAAATCCCGCTCTTGTCCATACTATCCTACCCAAACGTGCTCCAAATGGTGACCAAAATTTGTGAGCATGTGGGGGGGACCCTCCCCCACATGCTCAAAAAATTTGGTTCCCATTGGAGCAAGTTTTGATTAGCAATTAACGCCCAGTGTGAATTTTTCAAGTCTCTTGGTGCTTGAGAGGGCATGTAAAATCCCACTCTTCTCCCTGCCACCATCGTACCCAAACATGCTCTGACCATGACCAAACATTGCGAGCATGTGGGGGGACCTGCGCCAATATAGTCGCAAAGTTTGGTCACCATCGGAGCATGTTTGGATTAACAATTAGCATCCAGTGTGGATTTCTCATGTCTCTTGGTGCTTGAGAGGCAATGGAAAATCCCACTCTTCTCCACACCATCGTACCTAGGCATACCCCAATGGCAACCAAACTTTGTGAGCATGTGGGGGGGGGACCCACTCCCACATGCTCGCAAAGTCTGGTCACCATCGGAGTATGTTTGGATTAGAAATTAACACCCAATGTGAATTTTTCAAGTCTCTTAGTGCTTGAGAGGCCATGCAAAATCCCACTCTTCTCCATGCCATCGTACCCAAACCTACTCCAACGGTGACCAAACTTTGCGAGCATGTGGGGGGACCCTCTCCCACATGCTAGCAAAGTTTGGTCACCATCAGAGCGTGTTTGGATTAGCAATTAGCGCCCAGTGCAGATTCTTCAAGTCTCTTGGGGCTTGAGAGGCCATGGAAAATCCCGCTCTTCTCCATGCCATGGTACCCAAACATTCTCCGATGGTGACCAAACTTTGCGAGCATGTGGGGGGGGACCAGCCCCCACATGCTCGCAAAGTTTGGTCACCCCATCAGAGTATGTTTGAATAATAAATTAGCTCCCAGTGCGGATTTTTCAAGTCTCTTGGTTGTTGAGAGGCCATGGAAAATCCCGCTCTTCTCCATGCTATCGTACCCGGGTATGCTCCAATGGTGACCAAAATTTGCGAGCACGTGGGGGGGGACCCGTCCCTACATGTTCGCAAAGGTTGGTCTCCATCAGAGCATGTTTGGATTAGCAATTAACGACCCAACGTGGATTTTTCAAGTCTCTTGGTGTTTGAGAGGCTAGGAAAAATCCCGCTCTTCCCTATGCCAACGTACCTAAGCATGCTTCAATGGTGACCAAACTTTATGAGCATGTGGAGGGGACCCGCACCCACATGCTCGCAAAGTTTGGTCACCATCGGAGCATTTTTCGATTAGAAATTAATTCCCAATGCGGATTTTTCAAGTCTCTTGGTGCTTGAGAGGCCATTCAAAATCCCGCTCTTCTCCATGTCATCGTATGCAAACATGCTCCAATGGTGACCAAACTTTGCGAGCATGTGGGAGGGATCCCGCTCTGCTCCATGCCATTGTACCCAAACATGCTCCAATTGTGACCAAACTTCGCGAGCATGTGGGGGAGACCCACCTCCACAAGTTCACAAAGAGTTGTCACCATTGGAGCATGTTTGGATTGGCAATTAGCACCGAGTGAGGCCATGGAAAATCCCACTCTTCTCCTTATCAACCTACCCAAACGTGCTCCAATTGGTGACCAAAATTTACGAGCATGTGGGGAGGACCCTCCCCCACATGCTCAAAAAATTTGGTCCTCATCGAAGCATGTTTGGATTAGAACTCGGCACGGATTTTTCAAGTCTCTTGGTGCTTGAGAGGCCATGGAAAACCCAAACATGCTCCGATAGTGACCAAAACTTGCGAGCATGTGGGGGGGACCTGCTCTTACATGCTCGGAAAGTTTGGTCTCCATTCGAGCATGTTTAGATTAGCAATTAGCGCCCAGTGTGTATTCTTCAAGTCTCTTGGTGCTTGAGAGCCCATGGAAAACCCCGCTCTTGCATATGCCATCATACCCAAACATGCTTCGATGGTGACCAAACTAAGCGAGCATGTGGGGGGACCCTCCCCCACATGCTCGCAAATTTTGGTCTCAATCAGATCATGTTTGGATTAGCAGTTAGCACTTACTGTCAAGTATCTTGGTGCTTGAGAGGCCATGGAAAATCCCACTCTTCTCCGTGCCATCGTACCCAAACGTGCTCCAATGGTGACCAAACTTTGCGAGCATGTGGGGGGGGACCCGTCCCCACATGGTCGCAAAGTTTGGTCACCATCGGAGCATGTTTAGATTAGCAATTAGCATCCAGTGCGGATTTTTCAAGTCCCTTGTGCTTGAGAGACGAAAATCCCTCTCTTCACCACACCATCGTACCCAGGCATGCTCTGATGGTGACAAAAATGGCTTTATTCCACTTATCTTCTTTCAACCAAAATTTAGAAATTATCATCTTTCAATCAGAATCCAATCAATTCATCAATTCTCAACCAGAATTCTAAAATCATATCAACCAGCATCCAAAATCATCATCTAGGATAGCATTTTTTCTTATAACTTCAAGGTCTTAGATTCACTCGTATATATTGTCAGTAAAGAGCTATAGTTATACTCACGGTATATACGAGTAGTCATGGTTCTTGGAGCTATAGGGTAAATACCATCATATCTAGGCCTCAAGCAAGTCAGGGATTCCACACAATTGCGGTACTTCCATCTGAACACCCAATTCCCAATTTATGAATCTTTATTCTGAATATCAATTCGTATGAATTTCAACACGGTTTCAATCTTTTACTGGTAACTCATAAATTTTTGACATTTCTTGCTTCTTGGTTTATCAACTTTAGACAATTCGCTTTGATACTAGCCGAAAGATCCCTGCCCCCTCTGCGCATCGATTTAGGGGTGCTAGCAGCGCAAGTAGAAACTTCATGCGCAGGGCAAAGACTCCCACTGGAGGCCTCGCCCATGGATGTCTGGACAAAAGACTAATCCCTCGATTCTCCCAAAAACCAGACCCGGAAAAAACTTCCCTTGCCCAAAAAGCATAGGCGACTCCTCTGGGAAAAATTTATTCTAACGTAGTCAAGAGCCTTAATTTACCCTTTTTCATTCTGACCAAACCCGCAGGTCACATGGCCGGATCTGTTGAAATTACAGCAATGTGATGAGCTGTGGTGGATCAAATACTAGAATCAACATCATTAACAAAGTGATTAGACAATAATTAAGACGTAATTAGTGAGCAATTAAGATATAATTAGTGAGCAATTAAGATATAATTAGTGAGAAATTAAGATGTAATTAGTGAGCAATTAACTAATAGCTTAATGTAGGCATGGATAATAAAAAACCAGCAAATTCTCATTAGGCCAATGCCTCAATTTATAGAGTTTACATCCAAGCATCTAATCCCACTGATTTCTCCTTGATTCACTCCACCTCTTTTGCTTGATTCTCTCCACCTCTTCACTTTTCCCAGAATATCTCCCAAAATATCTCCACACTTCCTAAATCTTCTCATGCTACCCTTTATTCTCTCCCAGTAGATTCTTCTCACCTTTTCACAGGTTCTCTCACATTTACACATTCTCTTTTACAGCCGCTAACGAAGGGCTTGTTCCCACACACACCCTATTCACTTGTATATTTCAACACCTCCCCTCAAGTGAATACTCCTAGCACACCTGGACCCTATACCAAGTTTCTCTCTTACTTGATAGCCCGCGACCAGTGCCTCAAGTCCCTAAACTCATAGTCCTTGACACACTCTCTCTCTCTCTATGTGTCCAAGGCTTACTACAAGTGCCCGCGACCTTGACTAAAGTGCTCACACATACATCTACCACGTGGCCTACATCATCGGTGGCTCAAAGGTGGTTTTACTTTGTTGGGGCAGGTTACATTGGGTTGTGGGGTCTCTCTCTCTCTCAGAGATTTTCACATGGCTCCTCACTCTTTGGAACCTCACATCTTCTCTTGTCTTCAGTCTTCTTGTCGTGGTAGCTTCTCTTCACGCGTCCATGTCTTCCTCTTCTTTCAGTCTTCTTGTGGCAGCTTCTCTTCACGCATCCATGTCTTCCTTCAATGCTTCCTCTAGATCTTCTTGGTGTGGATCTTCTTCTTGGAAAGAGATCTTCTTCTTTCATGGCTGGGGCCATGAGCTTGTCCGGCAGGTCTTCTTGCTCCATGTGAGCAACATGTTTAAATGTTTGTTTGAAAACTCTTTTGGGCTTTTGATGTTTATCTTGTATCATTATGCAATGCAAACCCAACTCTATGCGGGAGGTCTTACCTCTTGCCTTATTCTGGACAAGGGCAGTGTCTGATCCCATTTTTACACTGATGCAATGTGCCCAATACATAATGCGTATAGCATTCATTGTTATGCACATTCCCAAATGCAACTCTGGCTGTGAATAATCTTTAATTTGAGTGAGATTTATAGGCATTAACCAAGGGTTAAATGCAAAATGATGATTATCACAAATTTATCAGCATAATTTTACTAGAAATTACATTAAATCAAGGGTAACCAATTTGTACGGAATGGTTGGAGTATCAAACCAACTCCGAATTGCAATCTGAAGTTATAGAGATCAGTATCAAATACCTAATGGTTAATTTAAACCCTCAATTGCACCAAAATATATTGATTAGTACTGATTAATCATCACTGATTAGCAAATTAATCCTCTGTTTTGTGTGCAAAAAACAGAGTATGCGGGGAGCCCAGATCTGGGGCCTTAGACTTCAAATAAGTTCAAATGCTTTCAAGGCCATCAATAGCAATGAGTCTAGTAGAGGATTAAGCCAAGAAACACAAGATTTTACCAAATATTGAATGCTTAATCTCTGTTTTACCAAAGTCACCTGCAGATTTGATGAAGAGCTTGGATCTCACTGTAGATTGATCAAATTGAATTCTGACTTCACCAGCTTGTAGAGCATGCTTGAAAACCCCTGGAGCTATGAGGAATTAGAGCAATTTGATTGGATGAAGACAAGATCTGCAAATTTATTTTAAAAAAACTGCGCTAGCTAAAATCGTGATTTCTCCTTCGTTCGGCGGCGGTTTGCTACGTTGTTTCGACTGTCTGGAGCACAAGGATGTTGGATATCTATGGCTAGAAGCAATGGGCCTAATTTTAAGTGTGCAAGGAGAGGGAGCTCCTCCACTGGCTGGGGGTGCAGAGACTAGTTGAAAAAAGAGGAAAAATTTATAATTTTCTACTAATCCTAGTTATAGCAAAATGATTAGCAAGATAATGGGCTCACAAAATGATGGATTCTTGGCATGGCTCTGATACCATGTTGAAATTACAGCAATGTGATGAGCTATGGTGGATCAAATACTAGAATCAACATCATTAACAAAGTGATTAGATAATAATAATTAAGATGTAATTAGTGAGCAATTAATAAAGTGATTAGATAATAATTAAGATGTAATTAGTGAGCAATTAACTAATAGCTTAATGTAGGCATGGATAATCAAAAACCAGCAAATTCTCATTAGGCCAATGCCTCAATTTATAGAGTTTACATCCAAGCATCTAATCCCACTGATTTCTCCTTGATTCACTCCAACTCGTTTGCTTGATTCACTCCAACTCGTTTGCTTGATTCTCTCCACCTCTTCACTTTTCCCAGAATATCTCCACACTTCCTAAATCTTCTCATGCTACCCTTTATTCTTTCCTAGTAGATTCTTCTCACCTTTTCACACGTTCTCTCACATTTACACATTCTCTTTTACAGCCGCTAACCAAGGGCTTGTTCCTGCACACACCCTATTCACTTGTATATTTCAACAGGATCAAGGGAGGAACTTGCACTTAGATCATAGAGACCAATGCTTTTTTCCCTGTCAAGAGGCACAGCCGTTGATTCTTTTCCATAGAACAAGGATTATCCGTGATTTACTTCAACTATCGTAACTTAAACAGAATTGAATTTTATTTTAGGAGTCCATCAGTTAGCCAACCACCCAACCACTATATTGATAGGATCCATTATGAAAATTTGGTTATGTTTTGTCTCGAGTACCAAGGAAAAGAGTTCCCAGGGCCCCTAGCCGGCACTCATGCAAAATACAATTTAGACACACCACTTACGCACCTAATATGAAATTGCCTTTTACAGATTCAACTGTCTTTAAAGCTGACTTGAAATGAAACCATAGTATTTCGAATCATAATCCTCCAAAATATCCAGATCCAATTTTCAACTTTTCCACTTTCCAACCATAAAATCCAATTTCAGACATTCCGTCCTCAGTGTACCTATGGCATCATCGGCAACCAGAATGCTCACCACCTGCTCACTCTCAGGGTCCTTTTCAATAGTTCCTAGCTCATTTAATCGAACAGAGGCTGGTCAAGACCTCGACCGACCTTGCCACGCGAGACGTCCTTCATTGATTTTCCAATGTTGCAACTTTTCACTTAGGTCTGCACAACCTCATTCACAAGATGGTCAAGATGCTTCCCCAGCATTCTTGACATAAAACAATCTTTAAAAAAATAGGTTTCATCTACAAATACAGTTCCAAACAGAATTCCCATCTTTTCTCATCATCCACATCCTTTCACATGATTCCTCATCATCTCTCATCATTCCACATCATTTCTCATCGTCCCATTCCACGTTATTTCTCATTATTCCGCGTCATTTGTTATTATCCCATTCCATGTCATTTCTCATTATTCCACGTCATTTCTCATTTTCCATATTTTCTACATTAAGTCACATCTAATCACATCATTCCTATATCAACTCACATCCATTCACACCATTCCTACATCCATTCACATCATTCCTATATCCATTCACATCCATTCACATCATTCATATATCCATTCACATCATTCCTACATTTATTCACATCCATTCACATCATTCATATATCCATTCACATTCATTCACTCATTCCTATATTTATTCACATCCATTCACATCATTCCTACATCCATTCACATCATTCCTATATCCATTCACATCATTCATATATCCATTCACATCCATTCACATCATTCCTACATTTATTCACATCCATTCACATCATTCATATATCCATTCACATTCATTCACTCATTCCTACATTTATTCACATCCATTCACATCATTCCTATATCCATTCACATCATTCATATATCCATTCACATCCATTCACATCATTCCTACATTTATTCACATCCATTCACATCATTCATATATCCATTCACATTCATTCACTCATTACTACATCCATTCACATCATATCACATCCATTCACATCATCCTACATCCGTTCACATCCATTCACATCATTCCTACATCCATTCACATCCATACACATCTATTCACATCCAATCACATCATATCACATCTATTCACATCATCCTACGTCTACTCACATCCATTCACATCATTCCTACATCCATTCTCGTCATTCCCACATTCATTCACATCTATTTACATCCATTCTCATCATTCCTACATTCATTCACATCCATTCTCATCATTCCTACATTTATTCACATCCGTTCTCATCATTCCTACATTCATTCCTACATTCATTCACATCCATTCTCATCATTCCTACATCCATTCACATCCATTCTCATCATTCCTACATTCATTCACATCCATTCTCATCATTCCTACATTCATTCACATCCATTCTCATCATTCCTACATTCATTCACATCCGTTCACATCCATTGACTGATTCTATAAAAAATTTACATACCATAAAAATATATATGCCTAGAATATGATAAGAATTCCTCTTTTTGCTTTATTAAAATTATGTATAAAAATAAGATTTATCTCTCTTTTGGAAAATTTTGCCAGAGCTTCACTGTAATTACTGAAAATGTTTAATTTTCTAATTTGAAATGAAAACTTGTAATGAAAATATGATAGGAATTCTTCTTTCAAAGTAAAATTAAATTATGCATACATAGCATAATTATAATCATAATTATAAGCATAATTATAATCATAATTATAAGCATAATTATGAATAAATCTCTTGATTATTCTAAAATAACCATTCCTCATTTCTAAAAATATCAGCATAATCCTCTTTCAATTTAGAATGAGTTAATATGATTTGTCTTACTCATAATCAAGCTAAAAAGAATTAACCATCATTTTTACTAGATTTAAAATCATAAAAATATATAATCTCTTTCTCTAGCTTATCAAGCCTAGAGTTTTGATGAGGATAAAGAGATTATCATTGAGAATCATCCTTCTACCAAGGATCTAGCCATAAAGATGGTTAATCTTGCCAAAAGAGAGATTTATTAACAAACATACTATAATTAAGCATAAAAATTAGCAATAATCTAATTAAACATTATGAATCATTAGAGAGCTTGACTTCAAGAGAAAACCATTCCATTGAAAGCTTCTCAAGCTTTACAGGGGTTGAGAAGAAGAAAATCATTGAGAGAATTGAAAAAAAACCATCAAATTAGGTTTACCTTTGAATTTGGCTTGATTCTTTGGCTAGAAGTGAAGCCCACAAGCAAGTCCTTGGCCACGAAGAGGGGGAGGGTAATCTCCAAGAGAGGATGGAGAATAGAGAATCTCCAAAGCTCCCAAGAGAAGAGGCAAATAGAGGGATAATAGAAATTACACTAAAATAAAGATAATAATGGCATGTAAATTCACAAAGATGAAAATACAAAGGAATGAGGGTCTATTTATAGGTGAGGGAGGCCACTAACCAAGTCCAACTAGGTTCTAGAGCCTTTCAGCTTCAGTTTGATGTAATTCGGACAAGATTTGGATCAGTTTGGTCCCCTTTTTTATCTAGTTGCATCAGGAGAGAGTAGAGATGAAATATCTTGATTTTTTTGAATTAAAAATGTCAAGCGATGATGATAAAAAAGGAACCTACCTCAAGTGGCTTTCCCTCCTTTTTGAGGTGTCAAAATGCATCATTTTATCAAAATATTCTTTTTTTTACTAATATACCTTAATTTTTAACTAATAAACCCTGTACTACTCAGTCAAGTTTTCATCTTATGTGAGCATTTACTTATTTTTGGGATATTTTCTTTTATTCTTTGTATTTTTGTCATTTCAACACTTGGATTAATCCTATTGGCCCTTTGGAACCTTATTTGGACCTTAATCCAAAAATTTCTGAAAATGTGGACCCTTAGGCTAAGGTCTCTTATACACATATTCAATTGATTCCTAATGCACATTGGAAAGTTCATTTTGAACTTCTATTTCAGGGAAATTAATTTTAGATATTAGGAAAATTTTTGTATCCAAAGATATCTCAATTTGGAATTACCTCTCTCTAGATATTTTCTCTTTCTAGGCCGAAACAGGGTAAAACAAGATCTTTTTCCATTTCTGAGGGGGGATGATTACAAGAGACTGAAGGGGTGGTTCTTACACCTGTACATCTCAAAAGCTGGGGGGAGGAATCTTACATATGCGGAGAGTGGTATCCCAGAACCTCTCAAGTTACATCACTGTTGGAACTTGGATTAGATTTAAGGATTGCTCAAAAATATTTTCCAGTTGTATTGTATAGTTGAAGCTTGCAAGATGTTTGCTAAAGATCTTATAGTTGTTTTTTATCTTGTTGGAGTTGAGAATATATGTTTGGTTTCTTTTGAGGTTATTTATGTGAGATATCTTTTGATCTGTTAATTGGTTTCTCTCATCTGCTCAATTCTCAGGGTCTATTGTGAGTTGTGCAGTTTTCTTAAAATTCATAGAAGGTCAAGTTGTGTGGAAGGGAAGAGTTCTTTTTTTGTTTTGGTTCAATCAGTGTTTTTTGGATGGAAATCTATTGAAGGTAAGGCTGGAATGAAGAGCTGATCTTGGTTGAGTCTGTTTTGGGTCAGTTAACCTGTGTAGCGGCGGCGATCGACCATCGTCAGCTGTACATCCAAATTATCAGCACAAGTGGTGTAGGGACCTTGATGTAACCTATTTGAGTTGAGGGGAAGTGGTTCTAAGGCTCAGCTGATGATTGTAGATTTTTTGGAGGAAAGATGTTAGCAATCAGAAGACTTTGTAGTTTAACAGGGTTTCTGTTGCAGCAATGAGACACCTGTTGTCAGCTGAGAGATTCTAAGGTTGGGTTCTAGTTGGTTTTAAGTGTTTTGAGTCTCTAGAGGTTCTAGATGACATAGAGGGGATACCTACATTCGCTAGATCAGTTTTGTTAGTTGGTTGGGGACAGTCACTTCAGCTGGGTGCTAGTTGTAGTCCAGCAAAGAGTTAATTGTGTGATATCCCTTCAAGTTGAGAGATACTTGAGGGTTTGTGGGTGTCTGAGGAAATTTTGGGAAGATTCTAATTTACTATAGGCTTCTAAGGCAAACGGTTCTGTGGCAGATTTGTAAAGCAGAAATCAACACATGGAAGTTCAAAGAAAGGTTAGAAGAGGAGGGCTTTCAAAGGCACCCTCCAGGCTATTGGCAGAAGCTGAGAAGTGTCAACCGTTGAGATGGCTACATGATGTCCTATCCCCTATTCCATGGTCGTGCTAATGAGGATACGGAGGACTTTTTGTTTAGGATGGAGCTGGGAGCTTTTACATTTGGGAAGGAAAGATAAGAGGACAAATTGACACATGTCCATTTTGTTCAAGGGGGAGGCCAAAAGATGGTTCCAGACTTGGAGAGGTTAGCCACATCAGGGGTAGGCATACAAGGATGTCAAAGGAGGTTTGGTGCAGCATTACAACAAGGGTGAATCCTCGGATGCTATATGGTAGGACATTCATAAATTGAAGCATAGTCTATCTGATGTGTTTGATAGATTTTTAGATCATTTTAAGGATTTGTGGGAAAGATGGGATGCTTCATTGGGAGAAGAGCACCCGCTTCTTCTCCTTAAAAAGGATATGTTCATTCAATCCCTTCATGCTGATCTAAAAGAGAAGGCGGAGTTAAAAATACCAGGAACCTTTGATGAAGCCTTAAGGATTGCAAGAGAGAAGGGATGGAAGCTTCAGAGGTTGTCTCAGAAGCAAAGGGAGGCTCGAGCTGAGGGAAAACTTGTTATGACTGGGGAGAGAAGGACATAGGAAGGGAGGACTGCTCTAGTTCTAGTGGGGCTACTAACCAATTGATGCAAGGTATAGCTGACTTAGTAAATGGATAATTTGAATCTGAGTTTGTTGCAAGGAGGTAGAAATGCCCCCCCAAGGTAGGAGATAGAGAAGGGATGAGAGGCAGAGGCACAGGAGGACCCAACTTAAATGTCCAATGTTTCAATTGTATGGAGAGGGGTCATATCTCTCCTCAGTGTCCTTAACCCATGTAAGATTCCTCCCTCCAGCTTTTAAGGTGTACAGGTGTAAGAACCTCCCCTTTTGATCTTGTAATTATTTCCCTCCTTGAAAGATTATGTTTTACCCTGTTTTGACTTGGAGAGAGAAAATGTCTAAAGAGAGGTAATCCAAAATTGAGATATTTTTGGATATAAAAATCCTCCTGGTGTCTAAAATGGTTTCCCCTGAAACAAAAATTCAAAAAGAATTTTCCAATGTGCATTTGGAATTAATTGAAAATAAGTATAAGGGACTTTAGCCTAAGGGTCTAGATTTTCAAAAATTTTTGGATTATGGTCCAGGATTATGGTCCAATTAAGGTTCCTATGGGCCAATAGGATCAATCCAAGTGTGGGGAGGAGATAAATCCAATTTATAAAAGAAAAATACCCAAAAATGAGTAAATGCCCACATAAGATGAAGAGTTGACTGAATACAAGGTTTATTAGTAAAAAACTATGAATATTACTAAAAAAATGAGATATTTTGGGTATAATGATTCAATTTTGACACCTTGGTAAGGAAAAGGGGGCTCTTCATGGAGGCACCTATTTCACATGTGTGGTGGAGTTTTAAACTCAAAAATATTGTGATATTTTTATCTCTCCTCTCTCCTGGATCAAACCAAATCAAAAGGGAGCCAAACTAGGTCCAAATCTTGTCCAAATTCAGCTAAACTCGACCTAGAAAATTCTAGAAACTAGTTGGACTTGGTTAGAGGCCTCCTTCACCTATAAATAGATCCTTAGCGCTTTGTAAAACGGAGCCCAAAACGACCTCAGATGCAAATTCTGAGAACGCAAAGCCCTATGGGCCTATTTACAAAATATAGGGACCTGCAAGCGCTCGTGAAAGCTCACCTCAATCGAAGAACGTGAGTCGGAGGGTGCTGGCGGCGTAGCCCTGGGAGTCGATGCCTGCTCTGATACCAATTGTTGGAATTAGAGATGCAGGAAAGCACACAAAGCTTGGAGAAGAAGAAGCAAGAATGCACAATATGAGAAATATACCATGCCAGTATCATACTGAAATAATGATATTTTCTATTATCCTCTACAAATTAAAGAGATTGGAGCTTCTCTCTCTCTTCAATCTTCCTTAGAGTCTTCATCAACATACCAAACCAATTGATTGGTTGGGGGCCTCTACATTGATTAAAGAATTAAGTAATCTAGGAGGTAAAGTGTGGTTTATGGTCTTTTTTTTTAAATCTCCAAATGTTTCTCTTTTCTCAACCCCTCTCAAGCTTGAGAAGCATTCAATTGAATGGCTTTTTAATACAATTGAAGTTCCTTAATGAATTGTAGTGATAAAACATATAAATTTCTATTTATGCTTAAATTAAATGTTTTTTTTAAGCATGTCTCTGTCTCCCCCAAAGAATGGTCATTCCTATGACCTATTCTATATTCAAATGAAGCTTCTTCATGAAGCAATTCTCTAATCTAAAAGTAATTTATATGCTTGTCAAAGTGAGGCCAAATAAGTGGCTTTTTAATGCTTTTATGCTATTTAATTCATGGAAAAATTAGGAAACAAGTCCATAATTGGATATTGATCCAATTAATGGTTATTCTATCATATGATATTACTAAACTTTATGTTTTTAAAATTATTGAGAATTATCAGTAATAGCAGCGAAGCTATGGCAAAATTTTTAAAAAATTAACACATAAATCATTTTCATTCATAATATGAAAAGAGGACTTCCTACCGTATTCTAGGATTAATCATCCTAGATTAATTGAATGATTCTCATTATAATCATGGAAAAATTGATTTTATATTTATGCATAAATAGTTAATTAGGAAAAAGAGGAATTTCTAGTAATTCATTTTTATGTTAAAAGAGTAATCCCCATGACAATGGAAATCCATGTATTCAAATGAAGTAAGAGAAAAATTGGGATGCTAAAATAATGTATATTTTATTTAAAAATTAAAGAAGAATTTTAGTTAAATTTATCTTTTTGCATAGATAAATTTAAATGATGAAAGAGGAATTCCCACCATATTCAAATTCAAATATTTAAATGAGAAAAGTGTAATTTTTAGCATATTGAAATTAATGGATATTTTATTTAAATTCAAAGATGAATTTTAGATACATTTATTTTATCTATGAGAAATATTTAAATGGTAAAAGAGGAATTCCTATGACATTTGGAATTCCATCATTTAGATGGGAAAAGAGAAATTCCTAGCATATTGGAACTAATGAGTATTTTATTTAAATTAAAAGATAAATTTTAGATACATTTATTTTATCTATGAAAATGTTAAAAGAGAAATTCCTATGACATTTGGAATTCCATCATTTAGATGGGAAAAGAGAAATTCCTAGCATATCGAAATTAATGGGTATTTTATTTAAATTCAAAGATGAATTTTAGATACATTTATTTTTTCTATGAGAAATATTTAAATGTTAAAAGAGAAATTCCTTTGACATTTGGAATTCCATCATTTAGATGGGAAAAGAGAAATTCCTAGCATATTGAAATAATGGATATTTTATTTTAGATGAATTTATTTTATGAGAAATATTTGATGATGAAAGAGGAATTCCTATGACATTGGAATGCAAATAATTAAATGCAAAAAATGAAATTCCCATGGTAATTCAGATCCAAGAAATTCAATGGAAAGAAGAGGAATTTTCAGTATAGTTAAATTTATGATTATTTACCAAAAGTGGAAGAATTGATTTCTACAAATTCCATGAATTATTTTATTCAAAAGAGGAATATTGAATATAATTCAATTGAGGAATTGAGAAGGAATATAGAAAAAGTCGTTCGAGAAAAGGAACCTTTAATTAGGCCAAGCAATTGGTAGAAATTTAGAAAAAGTCCCATTATGGGTATCAAAGTAGAAAAAGCTATTAAATGGGAATAGCATGTGAATGGTTGTGATAAGAAGAAAATAGGACGTGATAAGATGTGATATAACGGAAATGGATGTGGATGTGAATGATGAGATGAGAGGATTTGTGAAAAGGGTGAGATGGGGAGTACATGGATATGGATGTGGATGTGTTTGTGAAAGAATGGATGTGGATGTGTTTGTGAAAAGGGTGAGATGGGGAGTACATGGATATGGATGTGGATGTGTTTGTGAAAGAATGGATGTGGATGAATGGATGTGGATGAGAATGGCATCTTTCTATGCCCAGGGAAAAGAGTTCCCAAGCCCCCTAGCCAGATATTCATGCAAACTTAAAACTAGTCACACCACTTACACACCCGATATGAAATTGCCTTTTTCATAGACTCGGGTGACTTTAAAACAATCTTTTAATGAAACTATAGTATCACTGTTCATAATCCTCCAAAATATCCGGTTGAATCCTAATTTCTAATTTTTCCTTCATCGATGTACCTATGGCATCATTGGCAACCAGAACGCTCACCACCTGTCCACTCAAGGGCCTTTTCGAAAGCTCCTAGCTCATAGTACCTGGCAATATATTCACTTATAAAAATCAAAATAGAATCTCTGTTGAAGATCAGCAAGATCAACCAACAGATGAATATAAAAGAGCCATGGACTCATCCGTTTGAGGACCAGCAAGGTCAATCAACCAGATCCATTCCCGAATTCAGAAAACAACTTTTACTCCTTGCTCCAATATCTTTCTTGACGCACGTGTGGGTATCTTTGGTGACCCAAAGCCCGAGCACCGTATGGTCAGGACCCTCTAGGATCCTTCGCAGGTCACCTAGCGCTTCACTCATAGGCCGCTTCCTTGGTCCCTCATCCACCGTACCAGAAGCTCACCATTTAAATCGAACCGAGGTTAGTCAAGACCTCGGCTGACCTTGCTACGCGAGACGTCCTCCATTGACTCTCCATTTGTTGCAACTTTATCAAGTAGGTCTATACGACCTCATTCACAAGACGGTCAAAATGCTTCCCCAGCATTTTTGACATAAAACAATCATTTAAAAATAGTTCAAAAATACAGTTTCTATAACGAACTCTCGTCTTTCCACATTGTTCCACATCAATCCACATTATTTAATCTACATCCATTTCATATGTATTCCCATTCTCATCAAATCACATCATTTTCATCTCATCACATCTTTCCTCATTTATCCTCATCAGATCTCATCCATTCGCATCTACCCATATCCACATCTCATCATCATATTCATTCACATCACATATCATCCATTCACATCTATCCCAATTTACATCACATCCATTTTACACCACATCTCATTCACTCACAGCCCGATTCACATGACATCACATTTCATTCATTCACATCCCGATTCACATCACATCACATCTATTCTCGTCCATCACATTCATTTACACTCACATCCATTTACATCCAACACATCACATTCATTCATATCCATCACATTCATTCTCATCACCATCTCATCCATTTACATCCAACACATCACATTCATTCATATCCAGCACATTCATTCTCATCACCATCCCATCACATACATTCTATCCACATTATATCACATCATATCTCATTCATACACATCTCATCTCATTCATCCACATCCATCCAATCGTTCACATGTACGACTATCCACATCTATCCATACATTCGTATCTATCACTTCACATTAACAAATATTCATGTCACATCACATCACATTCTTTCACATACACATCCACATCCATTCTTTCACATACATCCACATCCATTCTTCACATACACATCCATATCCATTCTTCACATACACATTCACATCCATTCTTCACATACACATTCAGATCCATTCACATCCCATATCATTCATTTACATCCCGATTCCCATGACATCATATCTCATTCATTCACATCTATCTGATTCACATGTCATCACATCACATCTCATCACATCTATTCACATCACATCTAGTCATATCACATCTATTCACTCAAGGACCGCTTCGTTGGCCCTTGCCCATCGTACTGAAAGCGCACCATTTTTCAACCATACCAAGGCTGGTCAAGACCTGGGCAGGCTTCATCGCATGAGCCATCCTTTGAACACTCCCCCGTCAGCTGATTGCAACCGAACTTCCCTTAGATAAACATATACCAAATTCTCCCTCCAGCATTCTCGCGTAAGACAGTACTTTAAGAAAAGAGGGTTTCTATGCAAGTTTTCAGTTTGATTTTCTTTTGAACACAAGAGTATTTCTTGAATCAGTATCCCCAAAACTTCTTGATCGGAATTCTGAATTTGATACAAGACTTCCTCGAATTCTATAACCTTGATCCACAGATCAATTCGAATTGATCCACAAATCAATTCGAAGGGTCTAAAACTTTTGTAATAAAAAAGATTCCATTATACATCTTTCTATGCACAGAAATCAAATTTAATAATTAATATCAGTGATATCCATGCATATTCATAGGTGAATATGTACATGGATTAATTAGAATTATTCTTTTAGATGCAAAAATGGTGGGAATTACTCTTTTGGGATAACATAAAAAACAAACTTTCTTTTTCACAAAATTCTGGAAAATTTTGCCATAACCTCCTTTGTATGGCTGACCATTTCTCATTTTTATCTTTGTGCAATTAACTTAAATAACCCAATTTAGAATTATAGAACTCTAATCTATACAATTTTCTAAATTCAAGAGAGTAACCAATAAGAAGAGTTTAATTAATCACTTAGTTAATCTTTCTAGGATTAAGAAAGGTTGGAATGTAAAGAAGAGAAGGGGTGGCCTTTTCATGAAAGGCATGGCATTTGAATTTAATTCAATCATCTGCAATTTATAAAAATAAAAAAACCATAGATTTTTCATTAAAATTTATAAACAAAGTAAGAAAGTTAGCTTACATGGAGCTTGTAAGCTCTCCTTTGGCTTGAGGGATTGAGGGTTCTACTATTGTTTGAAGCAATAGTGCCCACCAATTCACTTTGGAGAGGATTAGGCCAAAAACAATTGAATTATTAAAAAATTTAATGTAGATGGCTCAGGATAGGAGTAGAGTAATAGTGCATAAACACCATTAAGCTTTTACAAAGGGGGAGGCTTCTATTTATAGGAGAAAGTGAGCCTCTAACCAAGCAAATTGATTCTAGAATTTTTCAGATCAGTTTGGTCAATTTTTGACCATTTTTGGGTCAGTTCAGCTTACTTTTTGGACCTAGTTTTGAAACAAGAGAGAGGAGAGATGAAAATATATCATTTTATTGATTAAAAATTGGGGGTAATGATGAGAAAAAGGCGCCTACTTCATGAGGGGAGATCCCCACACTGAGGTGTCAAAATTTAGTTTTTTAATTCTTTTCTTTGGTCCTTAGTCCACTCTTCATCTTATGTGAGCATTTACTCATTTTTGGGGGGTTTTTCTTTTATTCTTCAATTTATCTCCGCTCTACATTTGGATCAATCTTATTGGTCCATAGGAACCTTAATTGGATCATAATCCAAAATTTTTTGTTGAAAAAGGTCCTTTATACCTATTTTCAATTAATTCCAATTGCACATTGGAAAGTTCTTTTTGAATTTCTATTTCAAGGGAAACCATTTAAGACACTAGGAGGATTTGTACATACAAAGATATCTCAATTTCGAATTACCTCCCTCTAGACATTTTCTCTCTCCAAGCCAAAACAGGGTAAAATAGGATCTTTCTTTTATTTTAGAGAGGGGAATAATTATAAGATCAGAAGGGGAAGTTCTTACACCTGCACACTTCAAAAGCTGGAGGGAGGAATCTTACATCCTACCCCACTTAAAAAACGCGAGATGTCCTCATCTTGCAAACTAGAGGACAACTCTTTCCCTTAAGATCCAACTGATTCTCGGGTTCCTTATAGTCTGGTGAACCCAACAGAATCCTAAGATAAAGATCTCTTATATAGAACTCATTATCAGATTACAATTCATTCAGATCATATCATTCATATCTTTAGCACAATATCGGTCCATTAGACTAAAGGTTATTTGAACAGTCCTCCTGAGAATTTCAATTATATAGATTTTTAATTTGTCATCCCTTAGCTTGATCCACTGGGTTAAGTGTTAACAGTAGCAATTTGTCAGCACAATCCACCAATCTCATAGTGATTTATTGAAGTCATTATCATCATTCTAGTTACGAACATCATCACAGGGACTCGTACCATTCATCCTCATTGCGGTTTTGCTTGCGGTTTTGCTCAGCTCACTACTTTTCATCAAAATTCAGGAATCATCCTTTTTCAATCAAAATCCAAATCAACTCTTCAGTTCTCAACTAGAATTTTAAAATCATATCAACCACATTCGGATTCATCATCTGGATAGCATTTTTTCTTATAATTTAATGGTCTTAGATTTACTCATATATACTGCCAGTAAAGAGTTGTAGTTATACCCTCGGTATATACGGGTAGTCACGGTCCTTGGAATTTTTAAGGTAAATATTATCATGTTTAGGCCTCAAGCAAGTCAGGGATTTCATATAATTGCAGTTCTTCCATTTGAAGACCCGAATTCCTATTTATGAATCTTCATTTTGAATATCAATTTGTATGAATTTCATCACACAATTACAACCTTTTACTGTTACTTCATAAATTTGTGACATTTCTGGCTTCTCGGTTGATCCACTTTACCAATTTGCTCTGATACTAGCTGAAAGATCCCTCTCCCCTCAGCGCAATGAATTATGGGGTGCTAGCAGTGGAAGTAGCACTTCTTGCATGGGGCAGGGTCCCTCACTCGGGGCCTCGCCCACATATATCCGGACAAGAGACTAATCCCTCGGTTTCTCCAAAACCGAACCCGAAAAAACTTCCCTCGCCCAGAAATCACGAGCAATTCTTACAGGATATTTTTACTCTAACGTAGTCAAGAGCCTTAATTAACTGAACTGATCTGACCAAACCCGTAAGTCCCATAGTCAGATCAAGGAAAAGACTTGCACTTGGATCATAGAGACCAACGCTTTTTTCCTCATTGAGAGGCAGAGCCGTTGATTCTTTTCCATAGAATAATTTTTATTCAGGATTTACTTCATCTATCGTACCATAACAGAATTGAGTCTCATTTTAGGGATCCATCAGTCCAGCCTAACCCCATCCAGTCCCATGGGTTAGCCAACCGCCCAACCACTATAGTGATGGGATCCATTTAAGAATTTGGTTAGGTTTTGTCCCGGGTACAAGAAAGAGTTCCCAAGCTCCCTAGCCGGATATTCATGCAAACTTAAAACTAGTCACACCACTTACACACCCAATATGAAATTGCCTTTTTCACATTTAGCTGACTTTAAAACAATCTTTTAATGAAACTATAGTACTTATCACTGATCATAATTCTCCAAAATATCTAGTTGAATCCTAATTTCTAATTTTTTCTTCATCGGTGTACCTATGGTATCATTGGCAACCAGAACGCTCACCACTTGTCCACTCAGGGGCCTTTTTGATAGTTCCTAGCTCATAGTACCTGGCAATATATTCACTTATAAAAATCAAAATGGAATCCCTGTTGAAGATCAGCAAGATCAACCAACAGATCCATATAAAAGAGCCATGAACTCATCCATTGAGGAACAACAAGGTCAATCAACCTGATCCATGCCCAAATTCAGAAAACAACTCTTACGGGCCTTGCTCCAATATCTTCCCCAACGCACGTGTGGGTATCTTCGGTGAACCAGAGCCCGAGCACCGTATGGTCAGCACGCTCTAGGATCCTTCGTAGGTCACCTAACACTTCACTCATAGGCCGCTTCCTTGGTCCCTCATCCACCGTACGGGAAGCTCACCATTTAAATCGAACCGAGGCTGGTCAAGACCTCGGCCGACCTTGCTACGCGAGACGTCCTCCATTGACTCTCCGTCAGCTGTTGCAACTTTATCAGTTAGGTCTCCATGACCTCATTCACAAGACGGTCAAAATGCTTCCCCGGCATTTTTGACATAAAACAGTCATTTAAAAACAGTTCATAAATATAGTTTCTATAATGAACTCTCGTCTTTCCACATTGTTCCACATCAATCCACATTATTTAATCCACATCCATTTCATATGTATTCCCTTTCTCATCAAATCATATCATTTTCATCTCATCACATCTTTCCTCATTTATCCTCATCAGATCTCATCCACTCGCATCTACCCATATCCACATCTCATCATCATATTCATTCACATCACATATTATCCATTCACATCTATCCCAATTTACATCACATCCATTTCACACCACATCTCATTCACTCACATCCCGATTCACATGACATCACATCTCATTCATTCACATCCCGATTCACATCACATCACATTAATTTACATCACATCCATCACATCACATTCATTCATATCCATCATATTCATTCTCATCACCATCCCATCACGTACATTCTATCCACATTATATCACATCACTTCTATCTACATCATATCTCATTCATACACATCTCATCTCATTCATCCATATCCATCCAATCGTTCACATGTATGACTACCCACATCTATCCATACATTCATATCTATCACTTCACATCCACATATATTCATGTCATATCTCATCTCTTTACATCACATCACATTGTTTCACATACACATCCACATCCATTCTTTCACATCCATCCACATCCATTCTTCACATAAACATCCACATCCATTCTTCACATACACATTCACATCCATTCACATCCCATATCATTCATTTACATCCCGATTCCCATGACATCACATCTCATTCATTCACATCTATCTGATTCACATGTCATCACATCTCATTCATTCACATCACATCTCATCATATCACATCTCTTCACATCTATTCATATCACATCTATTCACATCACATCTATTCACTCAGGGACCGCTTTGTTGCCGTATCACCCGGCTATACCATGGACCAAACCACATCTTCTAAACCATAAGGCCATGCTGCCATGGACTCAAGGGTAGAATAGATGAGCTTTGTGTTAACCCCATAGTCTTTTATCCTTAGTTAATTACTCCTTTTCCACCAAATAAGCCATGAGAATTCAACTGACATACTGAATGTATGTGTCTAGCCTTTTCGAGATTGGTAATGTCAAAATCATCTGTCACAATGTGGTGTAGTTGGCTTATATTGCCGTTTATGTTTGGATTATGGTCATAGATTCCTATGCACTCTCATACGTTGATCACTGTCGCGCTGAATTCCGCCATCCAATTAGCTAGTCACTGGGTATTGATCGTTAGTGAATTCAAAACCATTCATTTTTCCAATGGGTCGAGTTATTGTTGCCATCAATTTACTGTATTCCCCATGCCGTGTGGTTTGACTATTTTGTCAATTCTCTCCCTTTACTGAGTGGCATGCATGTGCTCTTTGATCCGGATACTAAACAGGAACTGGATGATCTAGAAACTCTTTAGGATAAGGTTGTACCATTGACAGGCTTTCGCCCACCATGGCCTCCCCATCCAGAGAAGTACCTGGAAGTTGTCGATGGTGAGGCTTTAGTGCAAATGTTCTCCAGTGCATGAGTATGGATATGTCCTTATGTTCTACACTATCATAGCCAAAAGAATAGTAAGCTATAAGCTTAACAAAAATGGAATGGCTATATAAGATCCTTGGGAGTTATTTGATAGGCCATATGTGTGACTCCCTTGTGTTTGTGTGTGTGTGTTTTTTTATTCCTTGCGTGCAACAGGTTCTTGTGGCTATTCTCCTTTTTGAGAGAATAGATTCTTATGTCTGCCGCATAGCTTCTGCACTTACACTTCACATCCAGAGGGGTGAAAAGAACATTGTGAGTTTGTAGACTCATGGGCATTGTTAACAATGATGAGGCTAGAGTCTCTTGTGGAGTCTCTGTCAGTGGATGAGGCTTTCGAGCATGTGGTTGTCTCCTTTGGTGGGGTTTGTCTATGAAGAGGCATAGGCTCCAGGGATTTTCCTTTGAGTTCCTTGTTAGAGATAGATGGTTGCGTTGTGGGACTTCTTTAGGAATAGCTGTTGATTGTGAGGTATTGGCATCTAACTTTGTAGGTAAGGATGGGGTTGAAGTAGTAGATGCTTTATCAGAGTCGGTCCTTGACATAGATGGTAGGTCATTGTGTAGAGGGGCTTTTGTGGAAGAGGCTTGTAACCTTTTGTGTTCAGCATCATAGAAATCCATTAAAGTTGGATCCTCTTCCTTGTAGCAATATGGTATTGTCAACTTTCTGTCGTTGACCATTATGATGACTCTATTGCTAGCAAAGCATACTGGTGCTTGGGCAGCAATAGTCCATTTATTTCCCAAGATCAAATCTGCTTCCAACACATACTCAACCACAAAAAACTTACAAAAAAGGGGGTTAGTTTTAATATACATTGTATGTTCAAAGTACCCCAAACATGGCATGTTTAAGTCTTGTGTAACGGGAATTCTTTCAGGATGAGATGTGAGTGTTGGTTGACCTAACAGATCCCATAACTCTAGGGTCATGAGATTGTGTTCTCGTGTTGGATAAAGCTATGCTTGAGTTGTGGTTATTTAGAAAGTTACAATCCAACCAAAATCCGAGGGATCTTTTTAGTAAGATATGTTGGAAGTTCTAGCTCCTCCAATGTCTCTTCCCCCCCTAATAGCAATTCTACATTGCTTGCAGGAGTGTTCAAGGTGAATGTTTGCAACGAGTCATGTATCCAAGCTCCACCAAGGAGACATCATAATCAAGGGAATCTAGGGTAACATGGAATGTAAATTCCACATCTCCATCGATTGTTTGAGTAGCATAGCTAAAGTAACTTGGAACTTCAATGTTTTGTCCATTGGCTCCTCTTGCAAGACCATTGTCTCTGTAGGGATAAGTTTAGGTTGTCCCAATGACACCCAAGTGTCTATTGTCATGATGTTATGACTAGCTCGAGTGCTAATCACTACGCGTTTGCACTGAACATCATTGCCTGTAGGGAAATCTAACCATACCATGATAGAATCTTCAAGAGCAACCATGGATGTTTCAATTTTTGTTTCAACTTCAGATCTTGTTTCTGTTTCATATTCCCATTCACTTTCATCCTCTTTTTGGCTCTCAGCTTTTTCAAGAGTACCTAATGTGTACACACTGGCACACTTGGCTCTCTGATAAGTTTAAATGAGGTCTGTTTGAAAACTTGCGAAGCCTCACAGTCCTATTCTATGGAGCCCTTTATGTCTTGGTATAACTCATGTTGAGTCCTTAAAGATGCAGGTGCTAATGTTATGCTAGCTTCACCACATGAGAGAAGAGCATTCCTCCAAATGAGGTTTTGAGAGACTACTTTAATTTTGTAAGGGAATTATCGAATTCCTCATGTGCTTTTTCAACCGCATAATTCGTGCAATCTGTCTCGAAGGACTCTTCTTTAGAGAGTATATCTTTCTCTTGAAAGGGGAAGTAGTACTCCTCTTGGTTTTGTATTTTGGTTGCTTTTTTAGGTTTGGCATTATTAGGTTGAATCACAACCGATGATCCTATAAGGAACTCAATCATGCTAAGCATGCTCTTTTGAGCTTGCTTTTTGTGTTCCGCATATGTCATGTGATCATGATTTTCAATTTGGGGTGGTTGGGTGGGTTTAGTTTCTTGATTGGTCTATGAGGTGCACTAAGTGAAGAGTCAGAACTTGTTTTTGTTAGTAGTCATCTCCTGTTTGTACACTATGTCAGGGCCTCTGTTGTGGGTGACCACCCATATTTGGTGTCTTCGCAGCATTAGGAGTAGCTTAATGTTTTAAAAAATTTCTTAAAACCATCAAAAAATCCTTGAATTCAACTAATTTCTCTTAATGGACTGATTTTTGTCATTAAGGAGGGTGATTAATCTTGCTCAAGAGGTAAAAAATTTAGAAAATGTGTTAATTGGGGTCTAAATTGATCATTAAAATAGTGAAAATTAGTGTTTTTGACTGTTTTGAGAGCATCTACATGCATCAAAACACCTAATTAGATCAATTTCTTCATCAATAGGAGGAATTTGACTCTCTTTGCTTAATTTTACTTTAAAAGAGGAGACCAAAATTAAGAGTCTAATTAATCTCCTATTTTAGATTAATTTATACATTTGTTGATACACATAGATTAGCATTCCCTTTCTTTATCAAATGATGTGCTCAATTGTGTGAATTAATCAAGGATTGGTGGTTAATTAGAGTCCTTGATTAGTGTAAAAGAGGGAAAGATTAGTGAAAAAATTAATCTTTGATTAATTCTTAATCACTTTTTTACATAACTCATTTAAGGCTAATGAGCATTCAATGAGTAGATGCTCATAAGTTGTCAAATTGTCCATTTTGGGAGTCATTTATGAAGGGTGTAAGGGGTGTCATAAAAAGGTTGACTTTTGTTAGTCCCACTTACCTTTTTTGGTAAAATGCCCATATCTCCTTAATTTTAAATTCAAAAAATATCCCCCCTAAAAAAGAAAATTTGTATTTCCCACTACTCCCTTTATTTTTTTGACAAAACGGTTCACGCGTGAACCATTTATGCACTTTCATGGCCTAAGGTTTCGCGCCCTAGAAGTCCGTGCCAAAAAAAAAACGAATTTAATTTTTTGTGTGAAGCGGGTCCGTTTCACGGCGTGAAACACTGTGTTTCACGGCATGAAAAAAAACGGATTTAATTTTTCTGTGTGGAGTCTGGTTCATGGCATGAAATAATAGATTTCACGACATGAATAAAAAATAAAAAAAATCAAATTTGATAAAATGTGTGAAGTCCACTTCACGTCGTGAACTACACCCTACTAGTTCACGACGTGAAAGGGGGTCCGGACTGTCAGCAAAAAAAGAAAGAAAGAAAGACTCTGGAAACATTCCTATTTAGAGGCATATATCCTAAACCGTATATCCGATGAAGGCACTCTAGGGCTCATCGAAAATCTGACATTAATCTCTTCAACTTTGGTCATCGTCCGAAGTCAAGAATCGATCGTTTTGGCCTCCGATCAACAGCCTTAAAATTCCACCTAGAAATCGAGGCAAAAAACAGCCCAAAAAGCACGAAAAATCGTAAAAAAACAGCAAGAAAATGACATCGAACCATATTCGGGCTTTTTTTTAAGGGTCTAAACAACAAAGTCACGAATGACTCGGGGAGACAAAGTTATAGTACTCAAAAAATACTACAATTCTCTCATACAGAGTTTTTCAAAATACCTTTTGGAACACCATAAAAAATATGCTGTGAAATAGGGAAAAAATTCCCATAAAATTTTTTCATCTTGAGACAATGATGGAAAATAGGTTTTAGGAGCTTCTCTTCCATTTGGGATGTTACTAGCATGCACGTTTTCTAGAAAAATATCTCTAAGAGGTCGTTCACGTGCGTATAATGTCTAAGCTAATTAGGGCAAACGGACATTCATTTGACCCAACGAAGAGAACGCCAGGCTTCTTGAGGCTTTAATAAGTTGTGAGAAAATATAAAAAGCAAAAAAAAAACATGTGTGCTTATTCATTAAGAAGCAATTAGGCAATCAAACATGGCAACGATAAAGGGATTGCCAGGGATCACACAAGGATTGAACCCAATGGCTGACATCTTCGAGCCATTGAGATCTATGCCCCAAATGCACCTCCCAATACCATTGGCTATGCCTATAACAAGCATGTCATCGGGTTTTACACCCCCTGTCACTTCGATTCCACCGAGCTTTGGTCCCTTACCTAGGTCCCTTACCTAACATTCTCACCAATCTTATAAGTACCAACCCTTTGCAACCCCTAGATGCCCACATCTTAGATATACTGACTAGTCTAGGAAGAGTGGTTTCCCAAGGACCAAGTGAGTCCCTACCCCACAAGAGCACTCACATACGGCCTCAGTGAATCATACAAACATATGGCCGTACAAATTTCCAAAATTATGGGTAAATACGACAGCACAACTGATCCAGTTCAATTCATACAAGTGTTTGAACAGAGATGTGAAGCCTTTGGAAATCCCAACTGCCCCGCCAAGGTACATGCGTTGAACCTATGCTTAGAGGGAAAAGCTACTTGATGGTTCATCACATTGATGCCGGCGATCAAGATCAACTTCAAAACCTTGACAAACAACCTTTATCCGTGGTTTTTCAAAACAAGGTGATCGACGAAGTGCAGCAAAAGAACTCTATTCAATTGAGCGTAAACCAAACGAAACCATTAGAGACTTTATCCTTCGGATAAAACTCTTGGACTCACGATGTGAGTCAAGGGAAAAATTAAACGATTCTCAATTAAAGAGATGTTTCATGATGGGCTTGAAGAAAAACAGCTTACACAACTTGATCATTGTATCCAACTCGAAAACATTCGATCAATGTTGTAAAGAACCAGTATGTTTAGATGACAACATGCTAGAAGATGATCACGCTACAAAATGTTCCTTATCAAAACCAAGTGAGGCAATGGCTAAAGAACGATCGATCTCGGAATTGTCATTCCCCGAATTCTATGTAGCCTTACGTAAAAGCTTTCAATCGACATTTCTAAGGGAGGATGAAATCCTTCACAGCCAAACATCCTTAATGCCTCTACAAGTGAGGAGTGAAATGCCTTGTGTGAAGTGCAATCACTATGATCATCCCAATCCGCATTGTGCATACAAGGCACCTATTTTTCTATACTGCATATATTGTAAATCCTTTGATCGTGTTACTAAAAAGTGCCTCAATTCATCAACAATTGACTCAAAACCTCCATCTCCCGTGCACCAAACACAAACAGTCCAAAGGGTAGAAACTGCTCAAGAAGCAGTTAATCGAACACTTCAGTGTTTCTATTGTCGTGGACCTCACAAAGTGGCAGACTGCAGAGTTTGAAATACTTCCATGCCCATAGTCACTGACACTTTACAACCCATGTGTGAACGATGTGGCATTGAAAAGGGGACATAAACCCAAAAGAGCCAAAAGCTACACAACATGAGGTAGAAGCATCCACCTCAAAGGCCACCACACAAACCACAAAACCCATATATGCGACGCAGGATACAAAAGCCCAAAAGAAATTCCATCTCGTCGCATTCATGGGCAAACATAAAGAAAACCTGACGATCCAAAGAAAGAAGATGAAACAAGTTCTAGTACGTCACTAAGTAAGGATGAATACACAACAAAAATGAAGACAACTGCTAGTGTAATTATGCTACATATACCAATTAAATCCCATAATACATGATAGAGTGTGTGGGCAAGGGGCCATTTTATATGGGCCCTGGCTACTGGCCAGCCTAGAATTAGCCCCATGATAGTAGCCCACGACCAAGAAATATCTAGTTGGCCCCAGCACTGAAAAAAGGATGGGCAGCACCAGATCAATTGGGCATCACAAATACAGTCGGCCAGCCATCTAGGGGCAGCCGACAGCCCATACACAGCTCCAAAAAAATAGGAAAAAAATATGGAGTGTGAGGAAAAATGGGAAGACACCAAATACGAGCGAGCACACCCACAACAGAGGCCTTGACATAGTGTACAGACTAGAGATAACAACTAACACCCCCTCTCAGCTCCTGGATGTGGAACCAACCCCAGTGAGCTGGAGTGCCGCTAGAGCATAGCCTGAGGTAGAGACTTCATGAAGAGGTCCGCCGCATTGTCCTCTATCAAAGATATTCTCACAAACAAAGTGATATTGTATCTCTATGTGCTTGGTCCGAGCATGGAAGATCGGGTTCCGAGCAATAGCGATACAGCTCTAGATATCGCACTGGATGATTGTGGGCTCCTTCTTCTATGGAAATCCAATCTCTCCAAGCAACCTCCACAACCACAACCTTGCAAGCAGCACCACAAGCAGCCCGGTCCTCTGTCGATGACAAGGCAATAATTGGCTACCTCTTGCTGCTCCATGAAACTGCTCTTGAGTCGAGGGTGATACTGTAGCCTGATGTATATCTCCTCGTGTCTGGATCTCCTCCCCAATCTAAGTCACTCCAACTTTGGAGTTGAACTCATTCCTTTGTGGTGTAGAAGAGTCCAAGATCCTTCGTACCCTACAGATACCGCAAGATCCACAATCCTGCATCCCAATGAGATTTTAATGGCGTTTGCATAAATGAGCTCAACAGCCCCATAGGAAAGCTCAAGTTTAATCTGGTGTTCAGCAAAACCAGATCAATGAACCAACCAGCTTCTAGTATAGAGAGGCATCAACTCGCTCACAAGGATCATTCACTATAAGTTTTGTGTTCGGGTCCATCAGTGACGTGATAGGCTTGCAGCTCTCCATCCCAAAGGCCTCAAGAAACTCATGAGCATACCGTTATTGCTGAGAGACAAAGAACCCCCTCTGGGTCTCCCAGATCTAATCTCAAGAAGAAGTGGAGTAAGCCTAAATCGGTCATCTCAAACTCCTTTGAGACAAGGCAACCTTCGTCATTGCAATGTGCTCCATATGACCGCCGGTGGTGAGAATGAGGTCATCCACATAAAGGATGATCAATGTGACCATCCCGCATTCCCGAAAGAGATATAGGTTGGGATCTGCACAATCGATCTCTAGAATCCAGTCCATAGAAAGAAAGTACTTGCCTCTCCATGCTACACCACCATGGGAGCCTTTCAAGAAGTGGGGCATTGATTTTGTGGGCCCCATCGCCCCAAAGTCTCACCCCACGGGCTATGAGTACATTTTGGTGGCCACTGACTATGCAACCAAATGGGCCAAGGCCAGAGCCACTCGAGACAACACCGCTCTTACAGTGGTCAAGTTCCTGTATGAGAGCATCTTCACCAAGTTTGGGTGTCCCATAGAAATTATCAGTGATAGGGGGAAACATTTTGTGAATGAAGTCATAGATACCCTGCTGGCATGCTACCAAATCTTCCATCGGAGGTCCTGTGCATACTACCCTAGAGCTAACAGGCAAGTAGAGAGCACCAACAAGGTCTTGTGCAAATCCTTCTTAACGGGTAGTCAAGGAGCACTCTCATCAATGGGACCAAGCACTTTTGGGGGTATTGTGGGCCTATCGCACATCCTACAAGGCAACCACCTTACACAACTTGCTTTTGGGCTTGAGGCAGTGTTACTTTGAATTTAATGCAGGCTCATCCAGAGTGGGGAAACATAGGGTGGCCACCTATCACCCCGCATACTCCGCTCGAAATCTTGGAAGAGACCCGTCAACTCGCTTGGATGGCCAGAGAGGTGGAGCAACTTTGACATAAATCATAGCATGATCGACAATTGAGAATTCCTCAATTCTCCAAAGGTGACTTGGCTTTGGTTTACAACTCAATATATCTAAAAAAGGCTAGGAAGTTGGTGTATGCTTGCAGGGTCCTTTCCGAGTGGTGGAGATCTTGCCCATGGGTGTGGTATAGCTAGAAACTCTCTAGGGTACCGCCCTTCCATTGGTGAACGGATCTAGGGTCAAGAAGTATTGGCTTCCTCGAGGGTGACAAGTGAGCTAGTGGGCATAAGAAGGCAAGGGATTGTACATATTTTTTATACATTTTTTGTATCATTTTTTTTCTCCTTTGTTTTTAGAAGGTTAGAGGGTGGCTTCACCATCCCTTCCTCATCGACCCCCTCTCCTCTCACTTCTCCCCTCGGCCTTCTTCACTGCCCAAAAAAAAAAACTACCTGCCGTCACCCCACCAACCCTCTCTCTCCCCATCGACACCCTCTCCCACTCTATCTCTCCCCACCGACCACCTGTCCCCCTCACCGACCAAGCCCTCACCAGCAATCTCACCCCCTCTCTCCCTCACCTCACCGACCACCTAGCCCCTCTCTCACTCTCTCTCTCTCTCTTGGCTCCATCTCACCCGACCCACCTCCCTTGTGCCCAGCCCGACCCCCCTTTCCTCACCCCACCGACCTTCACCACCTCCCCCCCCCTTTTTTGGTTTCTCACCCGTGCTCCCCCTCTCGTCGACCCTTTCAAAAAAAAACAATCTCCCCATCGCACCCACCGACCATCCCCCTTTCTCTTTCTCTCCCTCTCGCTCACCCCACCGACACTCCCTCCCCACCAACCAGCCTCATCTCCCTCTCCCTTCGCACCCACCGACCATCCCCCTCTCTCTTTCTCCCCCTTTCTCTTTCTCTCCCTCTCGCTCACCCCACCGACACTCCCTCCCCACCAACCAACCTCATCTCCCTCTCCCTTCGCCACCCACTGACCATCCCCCTCTCTCTTTCTCCCCCTCTTGCTCACCCCATCGACACTCCCTCAACCCATTGACCATCCCCTCTCTCTCTCAGTCTCCCCTCTCGCTCACCCCACTGACCACCATCCCTCTCCTCTCCCCCCCTTCCCTCTGCTGGCAACCCCACCACCCTTTCTTCCTCACACCGTCACCTGACTGACCAACCTCATCTCCCTCTCCCTTCACTCCCCACACCAACCAACCTCACTCCCCACCTTCTCGTCTCATTTCTCTCCCTCACTCTCACCCTACCGACCACCATCCCTCTCCTCTCCCCCTTCTCTCTGGCGACCCACACCAACCAACCTCACTCCCCACCTTCTCGTCTCATTTCTCTCCCTCACTCTCACCCTACCGACCACCATCCCTCTCCTCTCCCCCTTCTCTCTGGCGACCCCACCACCCTTCTCTTCCTCACTGTCACCCTACCGTCCAGCGCCTCCCCTTTGTTCGCTCACTCGGCCCCACCCTCTCGCCCGACCCCCCTCGTCGTCCCCTTCCTCTGCTGCGTACTCACCAACCGACCCTCCTCTCCTCTCCCCCTTCCTTCTCGCCCGACCCCCCTCGTCGTCCCCTTCCTCTGCTGCGTACTCACCAACCGACCCTCCTCTCCTCTCCCCCTTCCTTCTACCGACCCTACTCTCCTCTCTTCCCCACTTTCCTCACCGCCCCCCCAGCCCCCTCAACCTTGTGCACAACGGTCACCCGTCACCCCCCCCACTTTCTTCACTGACTCCCCCACCTCCTCTTCCTCATGAACCCCCTCTCACACCGACTAGTTTTCCCTCTCACTTACCCATTGGCACCCAAGCCTTCCCCCTCTCTCACCTCGCGATGACCAGTCGCCCCCCTCCCCTGCTCTTGGGTGCGTAGCAGCCCCCCCTTCGCTTTCCCCCCTCTCTCAACTCACCACCAACCCCCCCCTTCGTTTTCCCTTGTGCGCCCTTCTCTCCCCTCCATGACCAGCCCCTTGTTGGCCCATTGTGCGCCCAGGCCTTCCCCTTCTTTCACCTCATGACCGCAGCCCCCATCGGGTACGCTTGTGCGCCCCTCTCCCACCTCACCACCACCATCCCCCTTGCTTGCCCATTGTGTGCCGAGGCCTTCGGGCCTTCTCTCACCTCACGACTGCCAGCCCCCCTAGCCTTCTCTTGTGTGTTTCCCACTATTCACCATCATTTCTTTCCACCGGCCAATTTCTCAAGGCCAAATAGGCAAGGGGCACCTAAACTTCAACCAGTCTGTCTATGGAGCCAAGCTGTACCCCTCCCCTTCTTCTTAGCGTTTATCCCAACCTTAAAAAAAACCCAAAAAAAACCACCTTCCCAACTCTTTTCTCTTTCACCCTCTATTTTTTATTTTTTTCTTTTCTTTTATTCTTATTATTAATTATTTTTCTCTCATATTCATCGACCCTCACCTGCCGACCCTGGTTCCCCCTCATGACCTCGCACCCCGAGCCCACCTCCTTAGAGGGAGTAGCCATCATCACCATCCATCCCACGGCCACCCTCGTCATTGTCATCGACACCTTGCCCACCCTCGTCATTGACATCCATCCCATGGCCACCCTCGTCATTGACATCCACTCCACCCCCACACCACCCTCGTCATCCATGGACACCTTGCCCACCATCGACATCCCTCCACTACCACCTTCATCATCGACGGCTCTATCATCAACTACTCCTTTGTCACCCTCACACCCCATTCTCCTTCCATGGATCATTGCTTCCCAAGGACTGGCATCACACCACATCTCCCTGGTTTCCCCTCTGTGGTCACCACTATCCTCGCTACCCTCTCCTTTCGCACCATCTAGAGCCCTCTAGGAATCTCTTCCGATGGAGGTTCCTCCCGCACTCCACCCCTCACTTTGCCCTGCCTCACCCATTTTTTCAGCGCTGACTTCCCTCATCGCCACCTCATCTTCCACTTCACCTCGATCTCGTGTCGACACCGACATGAGCTACGTACTTCAGCCACTACCACCCTCATCCTCCCCTCGGATTGTCTCCCTCTCAGATAGTCCCGACCACTCCGTCAGACCTAACGAGGCTTCCTGCGGAGTGCTATCTGGTGGCTGACACATTGATGGAAGCCTCTCGATAGATCACGACCATGGGACTCATTCATCAAAGAGTCCTAGGTGCCTTCACCGACGCTAACCGACACTTGCGTTGTCAGTCAATCTATCTAGCAGAGCGGACCGCTCCCGAGGCTTCCTGCGGAGTGCTATCTGGTGGCTGACACATTGATGGAAGCCTCTCGATGGATCACGACCATGGGACTCATTCATCAAAGAGTCCTAGGTGCCTTCACCGACGCTAACTGACACTTGCGTTGTCAGTCAATCTATCTAGCAGAGCGGACCGCTCAGGAGGCTACAGCTTGGGTAGAGGATCCTGAGGAGGCCCTTCAGCAGTTACACGAGACCATGGCCTAGGAGGAACGGAGAGCTTCAAGAGCTTCGCGAGGAGCTATTTGAGCTGTACTTATCTCCCATCCTTGTTGATGAGGATGCAATGGCAGCCTTTCGAGAGCAAGAGCATACACTTTTGGTGGAGACCCAGCATCAACATGAGTCAGAGATGCAGGCACATCGGTTGGAGCATCAGAGAGAGCTCGTCACTTTTTGCAGGACACACATGAGCGCGCTCTTATAGAGTTCAGTCTCACAGCAACATGCGTTTGAGTTAGCGGACCTCCGCCAACAAGCTTCATCTGTAGAAGACAACCTTGCGGAGTTTCAGCGTTCTCATTGAGCGGCGTTGTTCAGTTGGTCGTCCACACTCCAGATCCACCACATGTCCACTAGGGCTTGGGACTGATGCCTCCTCCCATGCCACTCATGATGGCTGATTCGGTCTTTTGTCATTTTATTTATTTTATTTTCTTTGTTTGCCTACGGGCATGTACTCGCCAAGTTTCATTTTGTATCTTGTATGCCTTGACTTTGTGCGCCGGAAGTTTTGCCTAGACGAAGTGGCCAGTGATTATTATTGCTTAGATTGGTTTTTGTGCTTTTGTTGAGGTAACCTTCTACCGAATGCTTTGCCTGGGGGATGACAATGGTACTACAGTTAGTGATCACTTGCTGGATGATGAAGTGCCTAGGAGCTCTAAGAAATAGCTTGCTGGATGAAGTGCCTAGGAGCTCTAAGAAATAGCTTGCTGGATGAAGTGCTCAGGAGCTCCCTATTCAATCATTTTTTTGTACAGCTCGTTGGATGAAATTGCCTAGGCCCCTATTTGATTCATTTTTTTCTATAGATCGTTGATGAAATTGCCTAGGATCCTAGTTGATTCATTTTTATTTATTTTGTATCTCTCCAAAAGGCTTCCCTGGAAGGATCATTGTATGAGGTATGCCTGGCAGCCTGCTTGTCGGATGTTTTTCTCGGAGGCTCACCAGTGTTTTCTTGGCATTCACCGGGATGGTAAATTGAGTAGTAGTAGGCGACCTGTGGATGGGAAGCCAGTTCCTCCACACTCCACCAATCGCTCCGACCGCCATCAATGACTCTGACTACCATCACCACCAGTGTGCTCTGACCACTCCGACCACTGGTGCCCTCCAACCACTTCGACGCTTTGACCACTCCGACCGTCGGTGCCCTCCAACCACTCTGACGCTCCGACCACTCCGACCGCCGGTGCCCTCCAACCACTCTGACGCTCCGACCACTCCGACCGCCGGTGCCCTTTGACTGCTAGTGCTCTTCAACCCCTCTGACCGCTGGTCCCCTTCGACATCTCATACGTGCATGGCCAACTCCGATGGCACTTATGGAGGCAACACCCTCTCCCTTTCCCAAGGTAGGGAGAGATCCTCTTGAGCACCACTGAGGAGTAGGACATCAAAGGAGGAGTTAAGGGGAGCACTCTCTCGGTAGTAGACAAACAGTCGGGGACATACTCTCACAGAAGAGGACACTCTCTGGTGGTGTATAACTGAGAGTTCTAGCATAGTCCTTCTATCGGAGAGGAGTCTCCCTTGTATCACTACTTTTTGGTATTGTGATGGTAGTGTTGTGCTCTATTTGGTCTTTTTTGTCTATCTCTTTGTGTGAGAGCGAGGTGAGTGAGGTGTGAGTGGTGTGTGTGGTGTGAGTGAGAGGCTTGTAGGGGTACTGCAGTGCTAGGTGGTCGGAGAGCACGGTAGTAGATAGTGTAGAGCCTAGGTCTTGCATGTCTAGCCAGTGAGGTCAACTCATCCTTGGCAGGTATACTTCCCTGAGAGGATCCATGCTCCCTTCTCCCCCGACCATAGTGTTTGTGGTGGTTGTCTTCGAGTTCCCTATAGCAAGGACCGGCGGAGTCATCCACCACACACTTTACACAAATGTTACACCTACATAAAGAAGAAGACATTTATCACACAAAAGATTAATGTTATGTTTAGGACAAATAGCTCAGGGAGCTCTAGTGTGAGGAAGTGCAAAAGAGAGCACATTCAAGGAGAGCAAATGTGTAAAGGAGAAATGCCATTTGGCATTAAAAAATGAAATTTAATAGCGTCACTATAAGAAGCACTATAAGAAGCATCGCTATTAATGTCAACCCATGGTTATTTTGATGCAATTTGGAAATTTTACCCAAATTTGGCTATCTTTCAAAAGAGCATCACTAGAATGCCCCCTAGTTATTGTAGTGCTACTAATTCTTTCAAAAGAGCATCACTAGAACCCCCCTAGTTATTGTAGTGCTACTAATTCTTTCAAAAGAGCATCACTAGAACCCCCCTAGTTATTGTAGTGCTACTAATTCTTTCAAAAGAGCATCACTAGAACCCCCCTAGTTATTGTAGTGCTACTAATTCTTTCAAAAGAGCATCACTAGAATGCCCCCTAGTTACAATAGTGCTACTAATTCTTTCAAAAGATCATCACTAGGACGCCCCCTAGTTATTGTGGTGCTACTAATTCTTCTCACTTGTTGAGTTTCAACTTTGCTAAAATTTCATGTTGAGGGAGAATACTTCACTTTATTTTACTGATTTCTCATCTAATTTGGCTATCTTTCAAAAGAGCATCACTAGAACGCTCCCTAGTTATTGTAATGCTACTAATTCTAAACCCACTTGTTGAGTTTCAACTTTGCTAAAATTTCATATTGAGGGAGCCTATTAGGGGGCATTTGAACATAAAAAGGGCCATGTAAGGATCCCTAATTTTAAGGAATTAAGACTAATTTTATTGAGGCTTAAGGAGACAAACCTTTAATGATGCCTACTTTTGGCCCTAAAAGTAGGGGATCTCTCTAGTTTTTCCTCTCTAGGATTCTCTTTCTAGCCACTAAAACTCTTGAAACATCATCAATCTCGTCCATATAGGGGCCCCCAAAAAAATTTTCATTACAATTCAAAAATATTTGTCTCAAAATAACTTTCAATCACATTTAATGCACTTTCAATCACATTTAATGCACTTTCATTGCGTTTTTTAAGTTCCCTCTAAATTCCATATCAATAGTCTCATTAAAAGACGATCTCGTTTAATGCACTTTCATTGGATTTTTAAAGTTCCCACAAATTCTAAATGAACAGTCATTAGAAGACAAGGAAAACTTATGTTTTTTTATTTTTTCACTTTTAAATGCATAAAAAATAAAAAGTTTAATTTAAATTTAAATTTTCAGATAGGCTAGCAATTTAAAATTAATATTTAGCAAACCCACCTAAAAACCATTTTCTTCATTGATTACTATCACATCTCCTCTCTGTCTGACTGAACAACTAAAAGATTCTCTCTCTCTCTCTCTCTCTCTCTCTCTCTCTCTCTCTCTCTCTCTCTCTCTCTCTCTCTCTCTCTCAGAATCTCCCTCCCCCAAGCCCTTCTCTCATTACAGTAGGTCTCTCTTTCAAGCTTCTCTTTAGGATCCAAGCTATCTACCATCTTCCATTGTGTCTACTATGGCACTCACATAAATAACAAACACCTCACGAGTGAGGAAGGTAGACTTGCCATATTCACATCTTAAATGAATATGCACCTATCAAAAAATAACGTCTAAATGCACAGGCGAAGCAAGAAAGAAGACAGCAGGGTCATTGTAATGTGGATCTTTGGGTTGATGGATTTATATCCTAATGATCCTTCTTCAAATTTCTCTCCACCTTTAACAGACCTACTCTCATTCATTCATTTTGTTGGAGAGGGTGACGATGGGATCCTTGGATATTGCAAATGCTTAAGTATATGTGATGCATGGAAGGTTCAATTTCTAAACTCACAAATTCATAGCTTGCAAGTCACTTTAAGTAGTGTGCAACAAGCTCTCGAAATTGCACAGAATAATATTTTATAGCTACAGAGAGAGGGCAAAGAGAAAAAGGACCACATCCTGAAGTTACAGGATACAATCTCGCTTATGAAGAGCATACCCATGGGAGCCAGAGAGCGAAAGAGGACAATGAACAACATTCAGACAATGAACAACATTGGTGGTGGTGCTCTCAAGTGAAGAATTCATGTAGCAAGGTTTGTTTTCTATTCATCTTTTTGGTTATAAGTTATTCTTATTAGAGTGCATCTATTCAGTGTTTGATTTTTTTCATTAACTATTAATTCATTATATAATATTGCTACTATAAGTAATCTTTGTTAGTTCATTACATAAGAATGCTACTATAAGTAATCTTTGTTAGTTCGTCGATTCACAAATTTCCACGTGTAGGGCTGATGCAGTCGACGTCATGATTGCATTTTGCTCTATAAAAAGGAGGAATATTTTCTTTTCCACGCTTTTTTTTCACGCTTTTTTTCCATTATGTTTCTCCACGCTTTGCTCGTGCAGCTTGCTGAATCCATCCATCCTAGCCCTTGTTTCAGTGCTTGTAAGTTTTTCTCTCTCTGATTTTGTTCACGGTGCGATATGGCCATTCTCCATGTTTTTGAATTGACATATCGCTTTGTGGACGGTTGGGTGAATTTTATTGATAAGTTCTCTCTTCCCCTTTTCTTTCGTTGATTTCGTTCACGGTGCGATATGGCCATTCTCCATGCTTTTGAATCGACATATCGCTTCTGGAAGGTTGGGTGAATATTATTGATAAGTTCTTGTTTCGTTCACCGCGTGAAATTAACATTGGTCCACATTTGGATTCACCTTATCGGGCGGTGGATGGTGGTCGTGTGACTTTTTGCTAATTACTCTGCCTTCTCTTTTCCAGTACTGCAATGGTGCGCACAAAATAGACTATCAGGAGGCTTTTAGTGCTAGCGCGCAGATCCAGTGCCAATTCCAGTTTTCGTTCTAGATCTTCTAGAGGAAATTGCAAAGGAAGAAGCAAGTGAACCTGTGCTTCTGATGTCAAATGCAGCACCAGCAGGAATATTTCAAAGGCCAGGGTCACTTTGCAGAGGCAAAGAAAAATGTTTGCGGAGATAAGGCATAGGCGGCTGTCAATCTCCTCATCCCCAAAGCTCCTTTCTTGAGGATTGTCAGATCCATTAGCGAGAGAATAAAGTGGAAAGGTTACTATAAATGGTAGAGTAGCGTCCTCGCATGTCTTCAAGAGTCATGCGAGGACTTCCTTATAAACTTATTAAATGATAGTAACATTTGTGCTACCCATGCTAGGAGGGTCACACTAATGGACAAGGACATGACATTAGTAATAAGCAGAGTTAGGTATAGGTATGATAAGTTCATGTGACCTCTACCATTCAAGGATAGGAAGGCAACAGAAATCCTCTCCATTCCTCCTACTTTGAAGAGGAAAAGGGCTGCTGACAAGGTGGTTATTGAAGAGGTGACAACACCAGGTCCACAAGGGCTGAAGAGGCTTGTAAAGGGGGCGGATCTGAAGGAAAAGGAGACAGTATTAGAAGAGAATGTCATTAGGGATGAATTGGCAAAAAACCTTCTGAAGTTGGAGGGAGAGAATAACGACAGAATTAAGGCAGTGCCTTGTCAAATCATATGCAATGTCTCGTACACAACGTCGAGGAGGAGGAGTACCTCCATATCACTCCAACAGATGTTTATATGCTCGTTGAAAAGAATAGAGAGATCAATGAAAGTATTGTGCTTACTTGTTTAAGGTGTGTACTCTTCACCTTTTTTGAATGCTTTCTTATTTTGATTTCTTTTTCCCTTTCCTAATGTTTTTAATTCAATCTGCACAGCAGGCAGGGTACTGTTGAAAAAGCTTTTGCTAGACCATGCAAAGCAAGTATATATTTGTGATCCTTTGGTATCAACTATCTTGATTCACCCGTCGAGGTCTGAAGAGGATCTTGCTCCTTATTTCCAAGGAGTTAGTCTGGGTACTTGCTTTGTTGTGCTGCCATATATAGAGAAGTATGTATTTTCTTTGGATTTCAAGTTGTTGATGGAATTTAAGTTATTAGTTGCCTGTGTTAGGTTTCTTATATTTTTTGTTTACTTTCTCAATTTCAGAGGGCACTGGTCTACTTGTTTAATTAATGTGGTGAAATGTCGGACAATTTTTATGAATAGCCTTCTCAGAATGCACGGACAGTCTAAATTTTAAGTCATTATACTTTATATCGTTTCCTTCTTGCTTCTTAATTGTTGACTGTTGTAAGTCATTCTTTATATCGTTGACTGTAGGGCATGTAAGAGGGTGGTTGCATTGATTGAAACTCTATGTCCTGAAGTCCTGAATTGAAAAAGGATATAGAGTAGAAATTTCTCAACCAACCCGTTCCTATGCAAAAGGATTCGCACTCTGGTGGCTGGCACGTAGTCGCAAATTTCTGGAAGTTCCTCCTTTCCAGGTACACTAATTTTGATAGCTGTGTAAGTTTCTTGTGTCACTATAATATGATTTCTCTATGTTCATTTCATGAGAGATCCTGAATTATTCTAATTAACTTTTATGTTGTTTTGCAGTCTGTTCGCTCAGATGAGTTCTGGCTGTGGAGTGTGCGGGCAAAGGCAATAAACATTATCCTCAATAATGTAATTACGCCTAATGATCGTGACTCACCACTTCCATTAGTTGTTGCTGGCACTAGTGCATCAAAGAAGAGAAAAAAGATGCCGCTTCATTTCCCTACTAAGCATTTCAGCTTTAAACAAGGAGTCTTTGAGAAGGGAGGCAAGGGCAAGGAAAAGAAGAAGCTTCCATTTGTAGGCAAAGGGCAAGGACAAGGTTAGCAAGGTGTCAACAAACAATAAAGGAGATAGAGCCAAAGACTGAGTCAAAGGAGGAGGCCAAGGCTGAGGCTACAGAGCCCGAAACTGCTTAGAGGCATTTTGTATATGTCCAGAGACAACGTTGTAAAGATTCTGTATTTTTATTGAGCTCGGCTCATTTTTGTATAAACATTCTATATTTTTATTGAGTCCTACTCATTTTTGTATTTTGTGAGTATTGTGCTTTGCCATAATAAAATAGATTGTTGAGAATTTTTATTCACATAACTTATCTTTGGTTAAAATTGAATTTTAAAGACATCTGTAAAATTGTTATGAGTACTTTGTAGAGTAGACACATGTCCATGTAGAAAATTTTCATCACATTAGTCATTGCTAAGATACAACAGTTCAATGTATAAGTCTTACAATGACTTTTATTGGGCCTAAGTCCCTCGATACAAGACCTTTCTAATTCTGTACGACAGATTTTTCCTTCTTCTTCTTCTTTGGGTTGTTCATCTGAAGAATTCTTTGATGCACCTCTTTGGCGTCATCTATCAGTTTGTCTACATCTTCAAGGTCTTTCTTGAAGCTTTCAGATATCTGGATAGGTTGATCATCTGTATCCCCCAAACAGAGGAATAGGATTCATCATCAGAAGAAACAACTAAAATAGCTGGCCTAGCAACCTTGCTAGGAATAGTCCTCTCATTAGAAGAATTTGCATCCATGGGCGGCTTTTGTATAGAGCTTATAAGTTGTAAGATATTATGTTCTCAATTCTCTTATGGACTGGTCTTTATATACTATTTTGGATAGACTTTGAAATCATCGACATAAAAAACCATGTGCTGTAAATCTCTGTGCCACTAAACCATTTTGGAATGGGAACCCTAGTACCTACACTGAGTTGACCATTATTGTGCACATACAAGACAGCTTTAGAGTAAGTTTGTTGAGCTATATTATAACTTTAATATAAAAATCTAAATTCATAGCTGTTACAAGATAAAAATTTGCTTTAGAGTAAGTTTGTTAAGCTATATTATAACTTTAATATAAAAATCTAAATTCATAGCTGTTACAAGATAAAAATTCATTGTTTAGTACACTTTTTTGAGGGCAAGGACTATACAAAATTAGCATACTTGAAGTAGCTTCAAAATTCACAAAATTCAAAATCCCCATTAACTGAGCAATATACCATCAACATCCCAATAGAGATCTACCAAGGTCTTTGTCTCTAGTCATTTTCGAATCTTCCTATTGTTCACCTTGAACTGTGCTCTCCTAATATCCTCACCTCCCATGATATTGAGGTGCTCTCTAATATTTAGGAGGCTCCAATGTCTACTTGCACCTACAACTTCCAGTGCACCACTGGGCAACCGAACGCATATGTCAAGAGGCAAAACAACTTGTTCATCTGCCTGCTTTGGGACCCAACAACTATTCTTTTTCATCCACCGCTCATAATAGAAGCGTATGTGTAGTGTGGCACAAGCTTTGAGATACCGAAATGAGACACTAGATTCTACTATATTGCACTTGAATGTGTCATCCTTATGTATCCCTTCTACTGTCCTCCACTGGTCTCCAAGCAAGGCTACCATGTCATCACCTAATACCTTCTTGCACACAAACATGGTAGGTGTTTGTGAGAAACAAAATTGATTGAACATGTTGGCAAAAAGATGTATTAGGCATACCCAACTAAGACTCACAGATCGAGAGGGCTTTGCAAACTTCAAAGACCCTTGTATATCACAAATCATCTTTGATTTCATGACCATTACAGTCCAAGCATCTGGAATTGGCCATTCTATCGAAGATAGGTGTGGAGATGTAATTATATGTAGCTTACCAAACCCACCATCCTACTTTGGCACCAGATATAGGAGTGCTGGTAAAAGAAGACCTTTTCCTTAAGAAGTTCTACACTTGTTTTACAGGAAAACATTGCCTCACCAATGTTTGCATGCAATGCTTGAAATGTTTCGGTAAGGCTTTCCAATGGCTGCTCCTCTACCATGTTTGAAGGAAAAATATCTACAAACAAGAAATAAGTTCACTTAGATTGAAACATCTCTGTTAGAAAATCTCACATGCCCCTTTCTACTTGCGATACTTACAATTGTATGGAAATCGAGTTCGTTGGTGAAGATGGATATCTCATGCTGTGTAAACATGTTATACCATGGCCACTGGTTTTCCATTGCTTGCCTTCTTGAAGCCTTGTAAACAACCTTTCCAATGGTGCTCCAGTACATTTCGCCGTCAAACTCGGTGAGGCCTGATTGCAGCAGGTTGTAGTAGATAAACCCAAGCGCTCTTCCGAAATGCCTCTCCCACCCAAGCACCATCATCGTCCTTCTTATTGTGCAAGGATATCTCCTCAATCTTGTCTTTTGGTCTTCTTGGTGCGGCCATATCTTCTTGGAAGCTAGAGTAGAAAGGTTAGGGTTAGAGTAAAAAGAAAAGAGATGTGCAGACTAGGGTTTTACGTGTGAGCCTTGAAGATGAAAGAGATGGAGCTTCGAGAAGGGAGGGAGATTAAGATGGAGGAGAAAGTTTAGGGTTTCAGGCTTTGATGGTTTCATTAGGGTTGGGAAAATGAGATAGAGATGGAAGAGAAAGGGAGGAAGAGTTTAATTTGGACGTTCAAGAGGGAAAGCGGACTTGAAAATGAAATTTTTGAAATTTGAGATGGGTTTTTGGGGGGAAATGTGAGTTTTGGGGGGATCTCGAAAATTTCAAAATTTTAAAGATTTTTTGAGCCACGAAAATGGTAGGACCATACCTACCCTAAACCCCCCTACTTTTTTAAAGGGACAAGTGTAATTATTAGTACTGAAAGCCTAGTCCACTTGGGGTAGATGATTGAGCAGGGTTTACACATACACTTTAACCCTGAGGATTTCAACAATAAATGCTATTTTGTTGCAAAAGAAAAAAGAGTGGGCATAATGCTTTCTTTGGATATAAGCATACTTGAGGTTAAAGCTACTATGTTTGCACAAGGTGCAGGTGTTGTGATCGATATAGATATCTAGAACAAACATATTGGTCATGTGAATGAGCAACAAGATTGCATAAAGTATGTGAAGCATGTAAGTTTGGAAAGAAAACAAAGGATGTATTTCCATATGATAGGAAGGACCCCATACATCGCTATGTACTATCTCAAGTGGCCTGCTACTCATGTTGCCTTCTCTAGGAAACCACAACCTCGCCTGCTTTCCAAACTGACAGGCTTCACAAACATGCATATTCCCATCATACTTGAATCTAGGCAGCCCACTAACAATGCCTCTTGCCTGCATGTTCTTTAACCTTTATATATTCACATGTCCAATCCTCTTATGCCACATATCAATGTCCTGTACCACATTTCGGCTTTTAGAGAACATGGCTGATTTCAACTCAGGAATCCCAGCATCCAGCTTAAATAACCTGCCTTCTTTCTTTCCTTTGGCAATGACTCTACATCCATTTTTGAAATCCTCAACGAAGCAACCATGCTCGTTGAAACGAACCTGTAATCCCTATTCCACCATTTGACCAACTGAGGCCAAACTTTTTGTAATAGAAGGCGCATACAATACATCTGACATAGATTTTATTTCACCATTGTGCATAACCAATGGTACACACTTCCAACATGTGTAATGGCATGCTGGGTATCATCTCCTATTTCCACATAGCCTTTCACATCCATAGGCTTCATATGCTCTAACCATTCACCATGACAAGTCATATGGTTTGATGCTCCAGAGTCCATATACCAAGTGTCATCATTTTCAGCATTTGTCATCATAGATCCCACAACATGTTTCATGGCAAACAAGTGATTTGCGCTGCCATCATTACTGCTTGATGCATAATTTCCACCATGTTGTGCATAATGTCCACCATGTTGTGCTCTACCCCCTCTCAAATCATTTTGTTTGCGGAAACAATCACGTGCCATATGACCAAATTTCCCACAGTAATGGCATTCCACATCTTGCATAGATGTTTGTTGGCCTTGCCAACATCCTCTACCACGAGGATTACCTCTGCCTCTCTGAGGTGTATATCCACGACCACCTCTAGCACCATATGTAGGTTGAAAATTCTGTTGTGGTGACCTGTCCTGCCATCCACGACCATTACCACAGCCATGTGATGCAAATCTCCCCCTGCCTCTAGATCCTCTATGTGAATAGAAAGCCTGATTTCTGCCATTATCATCATATGCATCATGACACGAGTCACTGAGTTTGATTTTCTCAACAAGCAAGAGTGAAACCAACTCATCAAAGTCTGGTAAACCTGTACTCCAAACCGAGATGGATGTATCAAAAGATTTATTCTCCTTGCCAAGACCACGCAAGGTAATGTCTACCAAATCATCATCAGGCATGGGGGCATTGATTGTTGCCAATGCATCTGCATACTTCTTTATCTCTTGAACATAATCATGGATGCTCCTTCTATTCCGTTTTACATTATGAATCTGTTGTCGCAACTGAGACTTGCGAGCACTAGTGTCTGTGTATCAAATAACTTTACCAATGTATCCTATGCATCCTTGGGATTCTCAGTAAGGGGGGGTATTAGAATATAGGCATTGTACCCATTAGTCCTGGGCACAATATTGGATGGTTGAAATTAAGGTCGTGTGTAAGGCACCCCAAAGGGGTGGCCTCCTCCTATTTAAAGGATGGGAACTCTTCACAATTTGTGTGAGAGTAGAGCCCAATTTGTGTGAGAGTAGAGCCCAATTGCATTTGTAAGCAATTTAATAAGCAAGAGATTTCTTGTATGACTTTGTGTCTTCTCTCTCCTCCACTTGTGTCACCTAGCATGAGCACCACAAATTCTTAACATGGTATCTAGAGCTTAGGTTTACTCTTGTGGTGTAGAATAGGTTGACTTCAAGCCAATCTGTGGGAGATTTGGGCTAGATTTGGGCATTTAATGCCATTTTTGTTTTTTTCACTAGCTTCCAAACTGGCCAGCCCATACCATAGCTCATGGGAGGGCTCATAGCACGCATTGTAGGCGTTTTTGGCTTGAGGTTTGCTCTATGATTTTGTAGATTAGGTCATTGCTAAGCTCCATGGCCCATCAATGCCTCTGATTAGCCCCTAGAGTGGCCAATTTCTTCCACGCCCCCAAATCAGCCCATTTTTCTATTGCTTTGTGGTCGTACGGTCCATACGCATTGCTTGTGCACAATTGGGACAAACCCTCTTATGCGTAGGGGCGCCATGATGTGCTAAAGCTACTTCTAAGAGGGTTTGGCATTTGGTGGACCACAAAAGGAGAGCCAAGCAAAAGAGCAGGCTGCTATCCAGAGGTGCCATAGCCAAAGCTTCACCAAGCTTATAAGTGAGATTAAAAATTAATTATTTCTCTTTTTTTTCAAGTGGAGTTGATTTTTTGGTTAAATAATGGTAATTATAAGCTTTTCCCAGCATTTGGCTAATTCCTAAAGCCAAAATCTAAACCAAGTTTCCCTCTCCATCTTCTCCATAAAAGCCTCACCAAAAGCTTGTTTAAAGCGGAATTAAGGTGTTTTTAAACACTAACAAGTGTTGCTAAACACTAGTGGTGGCCCAACTGAAGAGGAGTGGAGTCCCTTGGCTCTAAGGGGAGGTGGCTTCATCAAAAATCTCTAAAGGCAGCGTCTTCAACAACAATTTACTCAAGCAATAAAGCTCTCGGTGGTGACTATTAGCTTGGAGAGTGTTTTTAAACACTAACGGTGGGCATAACCATCAAAGCGGGAAGTTTTTGCAACTAAAAAGGAGTTCTACATCAGCTTCTTCATCAACAAATCTTCTATTATGAAGGTTTTTGGTAAGCACATCAATTTTGGGTACTTCTATTCAACTTCTGCTTATTTCTTGAGCTTGTTCCATGCAAGTATGGTGCAATGGCATCCCATAAGCCATGTGCAACCCATGAATGGTTCAATGCATTCTTATTCCGCTCTGTGAACTCATTGTGTTTAGCATGTAAGCTGAACCGAAGAAGAGGTCAATGCATCCTAACATGCCTCTATTTCATTTTTTTAGTGACATTGCATGAGCTCTCTTGGCATTGTTTATGTAAGAGACATTGGCACATGTATAAGCCATGTACTCATGAATCAAGAAGAGTGTTTCTTGTCATTGTGAGCCATGTAATTAGCTCCTTAATCACTCTAAATAATCTTGTACCTTCTCATTGTATTAGTGGAGTAGACACTGCTCTTGTCAAATCATTAAGACAAGTGGCAAGACCCTCCCAAACCCATTCCCTTGAACACTTGTTTGAAAGGTCAAAGTGGAAAAATGAACGAGCAAGCATAAAGAGTGGAGTGCACCCGCATTAAGGTGTACATCGTCATCGACAACAACTAAAGACTCAAAGGCCATTATTAACCTTTGAACCTCTAGGGTATTTGGTAAACCCTAGTAAATCACATCACCATGAACACCATTGTATGCCTATTTATAAAGGCATCTCCATCCATAGATTAAGGGGGGGATTCTATGTGCAATACCACCCATTCCAAGCATTCATAGCTGGTATTGAGGGGGGTATTAGAATATAGGCATTGTACCCATTAGTCTTGGGCACAATATTCGATGGTTGAAATTAAGGTTGTGTGTAAAGGCACCCCAAAGGGGTGGCCTCCTCCTATTTAAAGCATGGAAACTCTTCACAATTTGTGTGAGAGTAGAGTCCAATTGCATTTGTAAGAAATTTAATAAGTAAGAGATTTCTTGTATGACTTTGTGTCTTCTCTCTCCTCCACTTGTGTCACCTAGCATGAGCACCACAATTTGTGTGAGAGTAGAGTCCAATTGCATTTGTAAGAAATTTAATAAGTAAGAGATTTCTTGTATGACTTTGTGTCTTCTCTCTCCTCCACTTGTGTCACCTAGCATGAGCACCACAAATTCTTAACAAGCATCATGTATGTGTATGAGTATGGCATCCGAAATACATATAGACAGATAATGCAACACTTTGTATGCTCTTTTTGACCATTGCTTATAAGTTATGAGCTATAACGTGTTGCTGTGTAGGTTGTCGGGGTAGTTTTGGCTCTGGCTCAGCACCTGGAGTAAGATTCCAAAAACCTTTTCCCTTCAGAAAACTTTTGATCCTGTACTTCCATGCCTGGAAGTTCTTCCTATCCAATTTTTCACCCACAATTTGTACTGGATTATCCGACATATTTGCTCAATGTAAATGTACCTTCTGCACACGTCTAAATCTATAAACGGGTCTTCCTCAACTCAACCACACTCTAATGAGTGTTCCAGATACTCCAAAATGTTCAAGAAACTTCAATTTTGATGTAGAAAATCAAACTGTATGCATCCAAAATGAACTGGTTTACGCAGCCCAAGATACCCTACTTTGACGCACTTTCCAAGGCTCCAAAATGTAATGTAGTAGTTCAATCAAGTGTGGATAACTAGCATTAACTCCTAAACAAGCGCAATGTTGAAGATCAACACCATCCGAGGTGTGTACATACCAATTTTGTCAAACCCCCTTCTCTGTTTTTGAGAAAAACCAAAAAAACCAATAGTAGAATTGCTCTAATTTCTTCAATCCTTGTCCAAATTGAGAGACCAGGAATTCATTAGCTTAGCAATGATGTCCACTAACTCCATGTAAAAGGAATTAGACCAATTGTTTAAGACGAGGGAGTAATTAGTTGATTAATCACACTCTGGGTCTCAGTGAAACACAATAGACAGCCTGTTTAATCAGCTCATTTCCAGCTCCATAAGGCATAATTGCTCCAACAAATCATGTAGCCTCCTTCTCAGGTGTATGTATCAACCAATTGCTAAACCAATTTTTGAATTAATCAAGCACAAGAGTTGAATTGTGTCCTCCACTCAGTAAAAATATCAAAAGATGCTCTGTTTTTGCATACTTGGCTGCGCCGCCTGCTGTAGAGGGTATTTGGAGTGATTAAAGTGTCAATTAAAGGCAAATAATGTTGCCTAACACTCCAATGCAAGTGTACAACCCATCAATGAATTGATTTTTGCCAAAAACTTGCTCTAATTTCATCAAAATTTGACCTCTATTTCTTTGTTTTGTGAGAGCTTCAAAACCAGTAAATTTCAATCACATAAATGCATCATATTTGCTCCAAAATCAGTGTAGGGCTTGCACATGAGTTGCCAATACATTCCTCCTTGTCACATACATGTTTCTTTGCCAGATTTGCATCTATTTCACCATACATCACCGCTTCGAAGCTCCAATGGAAAGCTTCCAAAAAACCAAAATTTTCCTTTGCTTTGGGCAACCTTAATTTGCTTTGTTTCTGCTTGAATCACCTGCAATCCACTCAAGGGTGTTTAAAATACCTTACCTGGTAGGCCAAGCTCTCAGATCTAATAGAAATCGGTGTGCTCCAAGCTTCACAGCATCAATGGCAAGCTTCACAGCTTTTCTTCACAGCTTCTTCTCCCTCTTCTTTCACTCACTCATAAACCCTAATAGAGAGCACCAGGCTCTGATACCATGTTGAAAAACAGGTAGAGGGTGAGGAGACACACACACAGGAGCAAACCCTAATGTAGATTGCAAACCCTAACCATAGAGGGAAGCCATCTCCCTTCTCACACAATGCATAAAGCCATAATCCATAATACACAAGACACACACTGTGTTGTGTCCACACACTACTAACCCTAGCTAATGTCCACACACTATGACCAGCTGGACGACGCGGTCATTTATGTCTCACACATGCTACTACCTAACATGCCAGCACATAGCACAGCTGGCACACACTGACATCGAGCTTGAATCTCAACACACCATAATAAGGACATCAAATAACAAGGATAGATCTAGGAGAAATATTGATGGAGAGTTTAGTGGCTTAGAGAAAAGCCTTGATGAGGAGTTTGGGATTAGAGCTATGAGGACATCTGGTGCAAGGAAGGCTAAGGTAGCTACCAAATAAGGACACCAACAAAAAGGATAGATCTAGGATCACGCAAGTCCGGTAGGGTCAAAAACCCTATTCAAAGGTTGATGTATGATAGTTATGTAGCTCACCATATATACATACACAGAAAAGGTTGTGCCTTGATGGGAGTAAACTAAAAAAAATTTAATGGATCACCTCTCTCCTAAGGAAGGATTCCTCAATGGGAGTAAACTTAGAAAATTCTACATACCTATGTCCTATAAAGTCCAAATGGAAGGATTTCTCAATTGGAGTAAACATAGAAAATTATATGGACCTAAAGAAGAAATTGGAAAGGAGAAAACCAACTTGACGAGAAGCCAATACTCACGATGAAGAGACAACTAAACAACAAAGAGGTATTCTACATGTCCATATGGCTACCATAGACAATGATGATGGAGAAGAAGATGTGAAGCCTGTAAGTCTTACTTGGAATTTCCCACTGCCACACACAAAGGGTAGAGCCAAACTTTCTCTATAGATATTGGAGAAGGAAGAAACTTAATGTGCTATGTGACCTGGGTCTCGCTAGACAAACCAATCTTTAATCCCATACAGGCCTTAGTGCAAACTGTTTTAGGATTGTACAATGAGTGTGAAGGTGTTACAAAGCTTAAATTCCATGTAAACTCTAATCATGTGGAAGGTAGTTTCTTTATCATGACTGTAGGAACTATGCCAGAAGAAATCATCCTTGGAAGATGATGATTGAAGCATTGACTGGAGGACAAGGAGACCACAACCATCAAATTTAAGCAAAGAACCATGAATATTCTTCTTGCACAAGGAGAACTAGGATAAGTCTCCTCGGAGATCCAAAAATTGGCCACTTTATTATTACAAGCTAGTTCAATCCAGTCAATACTTTTACATAGCTCTTTAGATGCAAATTTGTATGTCTTTTGTGAGCAGCAAAAGTATATAGCCATTGTTCTCTATGTAGATGTGACAGGGAATTTTAAAAAACTCACAAACACAACAAATGCTTAGTACGGAGTTTGAGATGATACATCTTGGGCTCATGCATTATTGTTTTGTGGGGATTGAGGTCTGGCAAAAGGAAGATGACATTTTCATCTTTCAATAGAAATATACATGTGAGATACTGAAGGCATTTGGCATGAAGGCAATTGTTGGTACCCTAATGGGGGTTGATATGAGTTGCCTATCAAAGACACCTCAAACCTTGTGATGGCAGAAGGGAGATGGCATTTTCATCTCTTAATAGAAATATACATGTGAGATACTCAAGGCATTTGGCATGAAGGCAATTGTTGGTACCCTAATGAGGGTTGATCTGAAGCTGCCCATTGAAGACACCTCAAAACTTGTGATGGATGAGACCTTATATAGGAAACAGTTTGGTCTTATCTTAAGTTGTGTAATACTAGACCAAACATCAATTTTATTGTTGGTGTTTTAAGTAGGTTCTCCAACAAGCCCCGAGTGAATCATTGGAAAGCAAGTATGTGGGTGTTGCAATACATCCAAGGTAATCAAGAGTATGACATCACCTATGCTACAGACAAGCCCCTTAGTCACTTAGGTGACTCAGATTGGGTGGGTGATATTTCTTATATTAGTAAGAAACAACCCACAACCCACGGTTTCAATCTCATCGAGATAGAAGGCTGAGTACAAAGCTACATGCTTTGCATCATGTGAGACATTATGCCTGAGGAGGATTCTACAGAATATGGGAGTGGTGTAGAAGCAGCCTCTACAACAATGTAATGTAATAACCAGAGTTGCATGCCATTGCTTAAAATCCTATGTTCCATGCTCGCATAAAACACATTGAGATTCATTATCACTTTGTGCATGAGCTCATCATGTTCAGAGAGGTTAAGATGGTCTACTGCCTAATAGAGAATTGTGTAGACATATTCACAAAGGCTCTTGGCAAGGATCAGATGGAGGAGCATCTTTATCGACTCGGCATTAAGGTAGTTTATCTTCGGGTGGATACATTGAGGGGGGGTTTTAGATATCAATGCTCCACCCTCATCTTATATTGTCCAGGCATTAGCTAGCTTATGTTTGTATGGCCCCCATTATGAGGAGAAGCTATGGTTTAGAAACTAGTCACCCAACATCCCCGTATTCACATGGAAAGGTGGACTATGGTGCTAGATGGTTTAGAGACAACTTGAATTAGATTTGGTACACTGCCAAATAGGTTACATACTACATTAGACCATTATCTCATAACAATCCACACATGTAGGTAGCCTTTACTCTTGGACACCCTATCCTAACAATACCAGGCCGAACGGGGCCCAAGATGAGCCCAAATGGATGTGGGAGGTGGGTAATTGCTACACATTAACTAGTACATCCTCATGGACTAAGTCTACACTACAGGATGGTGGCACTAAGTATGAACAGACCTACATGGTCATGTCAGGGTTTCCCTGCATATACATGCCTATATAAATACACAGCAATCCCCTTCTCATTATTGTGAGTTTACTTCCTAGCTTTTACTTGCAGTTCTATATTAACCATCGAAGTTCCCTTCACAAGAGCACATGGGTGTGGAGATTTGACATCTATTATATCACTTCACTAATATAATATTCTTATCTATCTCTATTATTATGCAATTTGAATTTTAAAGTTTTATGCTATGAAAGATCCTACTTCTTGTGAGTGTTCTCTTGTATACACCACACGTTGTATTCTCTTACAATGCTTTGGTGTAACTTTGCTGTAGCTCCCCACGGCTATTTGAGACTATCTAGACCCTCAAAAAGGCCCTACAATTTAAGAACAATGTGTCCTTAGTAATGTGTCCTTAGTTTGTTATCTAGCACTCACTAGCGTGGTCACAAAGCCCGCACAAGCATGCATCTATGTAGCAAAGTGCCAAGATTACATAAGCCATCTCATAACCATCTGGCCACACTTGGCCACCATGTAGTGTATAAACTAGGAATTGAAGGGGGCCTTACAAAATAGAGCACATCTATTAGCTCGTAGAAATAACACGAGTGGAGTATTAATCAAATGCTTTTCCAACATCCTCCCTCAATGTCCACCTGTAGGAGGGTGAACTACCTCTTCAGTCCCAATGTCGATTCAATGAAGATGGCGCTTGCAAATCTCTCCCCAGAGCCTTTGTGAAAACATCTATACAATTCTCTATCATCGCGCAGTAGGCAAGCTCCACCTCTCCATCCATAATAAGATCATGCACATAATAATGATATTGTATCTCAATGTGCTTCACATGCGAGGACGAAATACTTGGTTCTTGGCAATTAGCATGTTTGATTATCGCACATCAATATTATTGCTCCCTTTTGACCAACACCCACTTCTCAATCAGATTGCTTCACATGAAGCAAAGCGTGCTCCCTTGTACTTAGAAAGTGCCACTGTAGGCTTCTTCTTGTCGATCTAGGATGTAATTCGAGACCCAATAAGAAAACAGTAATCGGAGGCAGATTTTGTGCTATCACAATCTCCTACCCAATCCGAGTCATAAATTCTAATCAAGGAATTTCTCGATTTGTAAGTGATACCATACCCAATAGTACATTTGATATACTTTAACACCTTCATCCCTACCTTTTCTAGTGGCTCTCTTGAGGCTGATTTGAGAACCTACTAAGGACACCAACTATAAAGCTAATGTCTGGCTATGTATTACATAGAAAGATCAAACTCCCCACCAACTTCCTGTACTCATTCATATCCACAGGTGGAGAAGCATCTTCCATAGCTTTGCAAAAACCTCCACCCACTGACTTTTGCACTCAACCACTATGTTGAATACCTTAAAAATTTCTCCTACATACTGGCTCACCAAAATAACTACTCCTCATAAAGGGGGCCTTACAAAATAGAGCACTTCTGTCACACCCGCATAAATAACACGAGGGTAGAGCATTGAGCAAATGTGTTTCTAGAAAAATTTTGCTCTCCTTTATACAACTTTTTAGGTTTTGTCTATTTGAACTAACTTTTATGTTCTATTTTGCTCACCTCCAGACGTTGTGCACACCACTTTTTGGATTTTGTCTTTTTAAACTCACTTTTCTCTTCTCACTAGATTGACCGAGATTAACATGGTAGGTTATGGTAAATTTGCACTTGTTTGTTTTTGTTACACATCTTTTTGACTTATGCATCTGTAAAAGCTTGAAAAAAAGGAAATTTGATGCGATTGCAATGTAAATATTTTAGAAGTACTTAAAGAAATTAAGGTTGAAGATCCCTTGAGTTTTGACATGTAGAAGAAAGACGTTGAAAATTTGGAATTTTCAATATATTATCTTACTAATGTTAAAATTTACAAAGAGGAATGAGACATTAAAGATAAAAATGAGTTCAAAGAGATGTGATCAATATATAATCTTACTAATGTTAAAATTTACAAAGAGGAACGAGATATTAAAGATAAAAATGAGTTCAAAGAGACATGATCGATAACTAAAAGGGATTAAAATTTAAGTAAAATTACTTAAAGGTAAGCTAACCAATCTCACACACCTTAAACCTTTCCATCCAATGTCTTTATCAAAACATGATAATATTACTTAGGTAAACATTTAAATGATGTCCATAATGTAACCTATTATTCGCAAAATAGGCACATTAAAATTAGTCATTATCAAGTTACATTTTCTTCATTATTTTTAAAATTGAAAATCTAAAACTTCTAAGCTTAAGGTAGAACCCAAATGTGTGCGGGGTGTAACTTGTAAGGCTTTATAGGTTTTGTGTGAAGACTATGCCATGTTGCATCTTTCCACATAGTTTGGTGGACCACTAGTGTGCCATGCCACATGTAGGCCACTACTTTCCAAAAAGTTTGGTGCATAGTAAGCCATTACTTTTCAAATAGTTTAGTGGTTTCTTGTTGTGGTAACTTAGTAGCTCTAGAAGTGAAAGACGACCCCAACATTTCATTTGAAGAGTTCATTTCAACCTTGTATTTTCTTTATAAATAGATTTCAACTTTGTGTTTCTTTATATAGAGATTGGAAGGGTAATGTACTATTTTTTTCCCAAAATCTTATTGTGTAAAATTTTTAACCCTTCTTGTAAAGTCTCCTGCACTCCTACTAATGCGTTTTGAGATGTAGTGTTGCTTCTTTGGGAGTGTAGCATTGTAGGCCACGAGATAAGTTATCTTCATCTGAAACCCAATAATCTACTTTGAGTGGCCTGCATTAGAAACCAAATTTTTAATGTGGGCTTCCTATGAAGTTTTGGACTACATTCAACAGTCCTCCTTGCTCCCTTAAAAGTGTAGACGCGTTCTAAAAAAATAAGGGTGCCCAGAACTTGGAAATTTGGCCCTAGGATTATATCGTGCAAAGGCTCTTGATGTACTTCAGTGATGCACATGTATACTTTTTCCTATCCATTCGGATATTTGTTGTGATAACTCACTACAACTTTACAAGACAACTGTAATTTAATCAAACAAGGACATACCTATTGATTTAACAACTAAACAATCAAAGAAGTGATAGGCTTATCATCACTTGACTTTCATTTTATAGTCTCCACCCCCTTTTAGAGGTCTAGAGTTCAGACCCTGAAAAAAAATTCTAAGATATCAGATAAAGAAAGTGTAAAAGCCAGTATCGAGATGAGAAGCTCCGTAAGGGTCAAGAAAGACATAAAGGAGTCTCTTTCAATTCTAGTTTTTAATATTGCTTACCTTGAAAAAGAGTCTTACATGGGGGACCAATCTAAGGACTTTGGAACCAAAGGCACTTTATTTGGTCTCGTGACTTAGTGAATGTGATAGGGTACCTAAAGGCATATCGATGTTTGCATATATACAAAACCCTAGGGTTTGCTAAAAGTGTGTTGGTCTTGTGACTTAGTGAATGTGATAGGGTGCCTAAAGTGTGTGTATTAAAAGCCCAAGAGGTTGGACTATCTACGCAGCCTGCTGACCTCGCCTCCGCCGACAAGGCCTAACAGGCGGTTGAGGGAGTCTTGCCTCTGCATCGTGAGGTTTCTCTTGAATTTGCAGATGAAGTTCTCCACTCGCTGGTTGAACTCTTGCCTGCTGAGCTCCTGGTCATTGGGGCTCGCATCCGCATCACCACGCATCAGGCGCTCTTCAGTAACTAGGTGGTCGTTGCGAGTGGCCATTGCCGCCTCTGCATGAGAGGCCGCCTTTATCCTCATGTAGATGTCATCCATATCTTGTTGTCCGGGATCCATGACTGATCCGTCTCCCATTAGGGTTGCAGGAGGCGGCTCTGTGACCAGTTCGAGGGGCTCTATGGTGAAGAGACTGGCACGCTTCGGCTGCTGATTAGTAACCGCAGCTATTTGTTCTGCCTTGGGCTCCTTGATGCTTGCTACCCCCTGATCTACAGGCTGCTCCATCTGTTGATCAGCCTCATCTCTTCGCACGGTACCAGTGGAAGCTTCTGGGGGCTCTAATATAGTGAACACAATGCTGGGATGCTTCTTCATAAACACAGACGTGCTGTCAACACCATGCTTGAGCTCACTGTGCGAGCCGCCCCCCACATGAAGCTGCGGCCACTGCGTTCGATTCACGCCCGGAAAGCCACAGCCGTCAACTAACTGACGCTTCCTGGAGGGGAGCAGCACGCCGGAGTTCAGCACAATCTTCAAGAGGATGAGGTTGAGCAGAATGTACAAAACAGGCATATGCCGCAGCAGCTCGAACAGCTCGAGCAGTTGCGGTAGGAGCTTGTGTAACAAGCCGGCAAGGGCGCTCCGCACCTCCAGCGACTCCGCCAGCACCACCAGGTTCCCCGCCAGAGAAGCAGCGCTTATTGCAAAGAAGATAGCACTCCGTCGGCTCCAGACGGCAAGGGCAACCACTCTCACAACCCACTTAGGATCACACAGCCTCATCCTATGCTGAAGGCTCATTTTGATGCAAATTCGATACAACCTCAGACGTGAAGCGACAAGGCAGGAGATAAGAGGGGTAATTACAAGAAGGTTAGTGTAACGGTGTGACTGGCAGCACAGGGATGTTGGAGGAAAGCTCTACTTGAGTGTTGCATACTTGGAGACAAGGTGCAGGCTTGTACTAGAGAGAACACAGGGGCTGGGTAGAGACTCAGAAAGGATATGAGAAAGCATAGCTGTAGCAAACCTCGTATTTAAAAGGAAGCCTAGGCACCCTTTTAGTCCTGCAATTTCGTGCAACGGATAAGGACCTAATCTACGCCGTTGGATCTGTCTCCCAAGTATCAACCATTGATTTATAAGCAAAAGTCTTCAAATTTTATGGTGGTGGCCTTGGCTTCTCCCCCAATCCCACACTTCTCCACTCATTCACTCTTACAAAGCACCACCATTGTTGTCCAATTTGTCCCCATCATAGAGCTTGTAGAGCTAACAATGAGCAACTTACAATCACAACAAAATGGAGCTTCTAGTTATTTCTACTTGTCCACGTAAAGTCCCAACTTGGTCCTGTTTGAAGAGGTGGATTATTCCATCACCTCACAACCAACACCCATCGGGTAGCTCAAAAAAGTCCTAGCTTGGTGCCTTTTCATCCCAAAAGTGCACTTTGAATGATGTGTATGTGTATGCACATCTCCATCAATTTCAAATGCCACTTGCATACTTGGAGAGATCCAGTCAAGAACATGTAACATAGCATAAGACTTTGATACATAAGGATTGATGAAAACGTTACATACAAACACAATTTCCAAGGGGAAAAATAGACTATTTTGATGGGCAACAAAATTTCCAAGGAGGGTGTATTTGAAGTTAAAAAAAACAATCATATGGGTTATTCATCACTACATGTAAGGGACCATGTGACACCTTTGGTAGAATAAAATTAGTCTAATTTATCAAATATACAACTAATAGGGGCTTGGTTGCATGGTACATGATGTACTATGTAGTGCTTCTTTTTTCAATGATTTGTGGAGAGTTCCCTAAAAAATTTCAAGCAAATTTAACCATGCTTTCTACTTGGTAAATGAATATTTTCTTGGAAAAATAACCTGGACATTTATAATCCCTTAAAATAGCAAGAATTCACATAAACCCCCCAAACCCACCTCCCCCCTTTTGTGGAACCTTGCCATTCTACATTATTCTACAATCATGGATTACTCTCTCTCTCTCTCTCTCTCTCTCTCTCTCTCTCTCTCTCTCTCTCTCTCTCTCTCTCTCTCTCTCTCTCTCTCTCAACCTTGCCATTCTACATTACTCTACAATCATGGATTGCTCTCTCTATGTGTGTGTGTGTGTGTGTGTGTGTGTACGTGTGTGTTTATACACACACACACACACACACACATACATACATACATACATATAATCTCTCTCTCTCTCTCTCTCTCTCTCTCTCTCTCTCTCTCTCTCTCTCTCTCTCTCTCTCTCTCTCTCTCTCTCTCTCTCTCTCTCTCTCTCTATGTGTGTGTGTGTGTGTGTACACACACATATATATGTATGTGTGCATGTACGTGTGCATGTACGCGTATGCGTCCATGTTTTCTCAAGTTTGAAATGTGAGAATATCAGCTCCACCTCCTTCAATAATCCAAGTCTAGCAAACAAATCAAAAAGTCGAAGAGGTAAGAAATAATGGGAAATGGGAAGTATATCAACAACAAGGACTCACCATTTGAGTTTTCAGTCTCACAAGCACCTAACTGATCTCCTAGGCTAATTTTATGTCAAAACATAGGTTTTCCACTTTCACCTAATTGATCTATGAGGATAATTTTATGTCAAACTGTAGGTTTTTCATTTTCTACCCCTATAATTGTAGGTTTTCCACTTTATTTTCTTATAAATTCACAATCCTTAAATGATGTATGGGCTTGTATAGCCTTATGGACCCTTAGTCCTAATGATCCCTAACTAATGTATTACCTACATTGGTCCCATAGGTCATATTTTTGGCTTTCACTAGATGTTAAAATATCAGCATTATTATCATTATATGTACACGTGCGCGTGCGCGTGCACACGCACACACACACACACACACACACAAAGTTGGAGGCTTCATGATGGAAAATAGAGTAGGTGGGTGGGATAATAGATCTTGTGGCATTGATGCTTCTGGAGAACAATCACCAACAAGAGAATGGATGTGGAGAGTATAAATATGGTATGTGGGAGTTGTGGTGGGCATGATTAGAGGAGGAATGGTGGGTTTAGTGAGGGAAAACTGGTTTTTGAGGCTAAGACAAGAAAGAGGATACTGATACCTGAGTGTAGAGAAGTAGGAAATGCCATAGGGAGGAGTTATGAGGTTCTAGGGGAGGTGGATGCATTATAAGAGGGGTAATAATTAGAGAGGGAATGGTGGGCATGGTAAGAGGGGGAATGGTAGGTTTGGTGAGGGAAATTTGGTTTTTGAGGCTAAGACAAGAAAGAGGATACAGATACGTGAGTGTAGAGAAGTAGGAAATGACATAGGGAGAGGTTATGAGGTTGCAGGGGAGGTGGGGACATGATTAGAGGGGGAATGGTGGGTTTGGTGAGGGAAAATTGGTTTTTGAGGCCAAGATAAGAAAGAGGATATAGATACGTGAGTGTAGAGAAGTAGGAAATGACATAGGGAGAGGTTATAAGGTTGTAGGGGATGAGGGCATGATTAGAGGGGGAATGGTGGGCATGATTAGAGGCGGATTGGTGGGTTTGGTGAGGGAATATTGGTTTTTGAGGCCAAGACAAGAAAGAGGATACATATACATGAGTGTAGAGAAGTAGGAAATGACATATGGATAGGTTTGAGGTTGTAGGGGAGGTGGTGGGGGGATATGGAGCATGAGATGTATGTTGGAAAATCAAGAGCTAGGGAGGATCAATGACACACACTACTTGTGTGGGGGAAAATTGAACCCAATCTTGTGTTATATGCAATTTTTATTCTATGTTTTTGCTTTGTAACTATTTTATTGGGTCATTTTTCTCCAACAATAATCCCCACCCTTCTTTAGGCCCATTCACATCTCTAATGACCCAAATGTAGCAAAAATAGTGGTATTTATGGGGAGGATTCTTGGGAGGTTCGCATGGAAACATTTATTGTTGTTATCACCTGAGGTCCACCTAAGTTCAATAGGATACATGTTTTTAATTAGGCCATTTATAGTTTTACATCTATAGGAAGTGTCCTATTTATTAATTGCCAATGTGTTTGAAAGAATGTAAACATAAAAAAAATATGATATGTATATTGTTTATGGATTACTCGGCTAAGCCCATAAACAAGGTGTTAAAGTGCTAAATGGAACACATAATAAGGGAATCATTGAAAAAAACACATGTAGGGAGAAAAGAAAAAGCATTATATTCACCCCATCCTCTTCTCTCTCTCTTGTTACATCCCATACAAAAGTAGCTTCAAATAGCCATGTCCATGTCCATGTCCATACAAAGGGGCTTCAAATAGCCATGTTTATGTGACCTTTTTTTAGGATTCTCAATGCTCAGTGTGTGTGAACACCCTCTAATAAGAGAATAGGATAAGTGTGCCGTGTGTCATCATCCAATGTGTGTGTGTGTGTGTGTGTGTGTGTGTGTGTGTGTGTGCATGTGTGATTTCTGTGGGTCAAAAGACAAGAAAACATGCTTATAAAGGCATTATACTTAGTGAAGGTTAATACATTAATCAGAACCATCATTGAGTCATGTAATATTCCCTCTCTTCAATTTTGTCATGTTTTCTCTACAATTGATGTAGCTCTCTCTCCCCCTCTCTTTCTCATGTAGCTACTCAGATGTCCTTCTGCACAACACCACAACACAAGGTACCATCATGTGAAGTGATGAACATGATATGAGAGCCAAACCACCCTGTAGATATGCAAGTGCCACCCTAGATCTCTTTACGTGACACTCTCCCCCGACTTTGAACCCATCGGTGCTCATTGCTTGTCGTTCGCCCTGCCAATGCTACTAGTGCACATGCATCCAACCAACACCATCTTTGCTCTACTCAATTGTCGATGCTAGTGTACGTAGATGTTCATCGCCTCCACCAGCAACTCCCTCTAGTTAATAGTTGTAGTGGCTAGACTCTCGCCTCCACCTGCCTCGCCGTGATCATGGTCTGCTGGCATTACCCCTTATCTGCCCACCTACAACTCCTCCTAGTCATACCTTCAAATTGCCACCTCCTACACCATTGACCCACATTGTTACATCTCCACGTAAATTTAGGGTCTCCATGAATTAGGTGACATTCGTCTAATTTACCTGCTTTAGCATTTATCACATTTGGGTTTTTTTCAAGTAGAGAATTCATGGAGACCAACAAAGCTAGCCTAGTGAATGAAAATTTAAATGGAAGAAACTTCCCAACAACCTCATGGACCTCAAGCCAAGTAAGGGAGTGTCGAATATTTGCATGTGGAATGATCATGTATGGCAAGCCCATGGCCCTCATCATCAACCCTAAGATCTCTCTAGATAATTGTTATGCATAAACATACATAAATCAGGCATAAACTCAACCACCTGACCACCCCCGAGAGCGCCCAAGGGATGCACAAATGAATTATAATGTACATCATACCTTTACCTTGATGTCCCATACCATCAAGAAGTATAACTCCAATCCAGTAGCATGTAGCTATAGTGTGAAATGGTAGGTGAGTAGTTATGATCCTCTACACAAGAGAACATAACAGAACCTAGCCTCAAGATAACATCAAGAGACCATAGCCTTAGTCTTCCCTTGAGTGTGCCCCATGCCCCTATTATATAGGAGTGCCCTCAATTGACTCTTGACTCTCCATCTCCCATGTGTGACCCTTGGATGCCTGACCCTAACCTTAACCCTTAAGGTTAGTCCTAACCATGCTCCACTAGAGCTTGTTCCCATGCTCCCATGCTCACAAGCCTAATGTGGGTTAGCCTCCTAGTATATGCACACATAATGTGCATATAATTGTGTGTGTGTGTGTGTGTGTGTGTGAACACTCTCTTATGAGAGGATAGATAAGTGTGCCATGTTTCACTCATCCACAAGATGTGTGTGTGTGTGATTTCTTTGGGTCAAAAGATAAGGCAACATGCCTATAACAACATGTGTGTGATTTTCTTTGGGTCAAAAGATAAGGCAACATGCCTTTAACAACATTGAACTTGGTGAAGGTATCGTGAAGGTTAACACATCAATCGAAACCATTATTGAGCCATGCAATACTTTTGCTCTCTTCAATTTTATCATATTTTCACACTCCCAACCACTTTGGTCAAAAGATAAGGCAACATGCCTTTAACAACATTGAACTTGGTGAAGGTATCGTGAAGGTTAACACATCAATCAAAACCATTATTGAGCCATGCAATACTTTTGCTCTCTTCAATTTTATCATATTTTCACACTCCCAACCACTTCTTAATGTGACATCTTGTGGCTAATGGAATAATAATCCCATGATTCATTATTCCAAGTAATCTATGTGCTAGGGAAATATGACGATAGGATATGGGCAGCCCAATACAAAGTCAACAACTAGCACACCTGAGGGAATAGTATGTGAACTCGTGAATCCATATGAACCCACCTGATAGTAAAACAATGCTCCTATGTGGTATAAGCTATGCCAAATCAAATCATACAAGATGACCATGTAAAACCATAGCTCATTGAGAGTTGGTTCTAAGAATGTAGGTGTGGAAGAAGTATTTGCTGAGTTGATGCTACCTAGCAATTTGTGTGAGGAAGGTGTGACACTGCCACAAAATGTGATGACGTTGAGGTAAGTGCCATGGAATGCATCATATGATGGAAAAGGTGATAAGCATCCCATTGGGTCTCTAGGAAAATAAAATCATCTATATAACCCTACAAATAGTGCAAGCATTGAAGTACCCAAGTATACATAGATTATCATGAAGGGTGATCTAAAAAGCATCAAAGTGATGGACATGGTTTGCCACCAAAGAAAGAGCATGTAAAATAACATCTGCCTCTAGTGTAAAACAACCACCTCTAGTGGTAGGAATAAAACATCATTAAGAACTATCGCATCAAAAAGATTGCATTAAAAAATTTAGATGGTTGTTGTTGGACTACCAAGATCAAATGCAAAACATATGCCTCTAGTGGTAGGGGTAAAACAACATTAAGAACTACTGTATTGAAAGAGTCCCATTTAAAAATTCGAATGTTCGCATGGTCCAACTATCAGACTATCATGCTTGGATGGTTGGATAGTTGGATGCTTGGAATGCTAGATGGTCATATGTTAGATTGTTGGGGATAGTCAGATCATCACTAGGGTTCAAATATCCTCCAAATCATCATCAAAACCAAATGCATGCTCCATAGATTTCATAGAAATGCATGTAACCTAATCATAAGTCATAAGAGTTTCAACAATCGAATCATCCATATCGTGCAAGATAGTCAAATCATCGTGCAACATAGTCGAATCCAATGAAAGGCATCAAAAATCTTGCCAATTATCATACATCTGACCATGAATGTGCACAAAAGAGTTTCAACTGTCGGATTACCTTGATCATACAACATAATCGGATGAAATAGCATCAAGTTGCTTCCATGCTTACTTACTAAGCTGTTTCCATGATGCTGACTTACTAAGTGATTTTACACATCCTTCTTATAATTACTTATCTTTCTTGTTAAGTTTCTAAATATTATTCTTAACCCATGGCCTCATCTACCTCACCTCATTCATGAAATTATTTGAGTCTACAGTATATAATGCATAATTGCCCATTTATAAATCACCACATAAATCTAACCTTATAGTAATCAAACTTACAGTAACTTGGGAGAACACCTCCCCTCACGCCAAACTAGGAAAAAAATAGTCACCTCCCCTTAAAATATAAATTCCAAGTACACAACAATAAGAGTTAAATCTTACCACTCCAACCATCTATGAAGGTGAATCCAAATATACATTCCAAATACCCTTGCTTTCCTCCCTGACAAACTAGGATAACACACACGTGCACTTAAAATATAAACGACAAATACACAACGTGAGTGAACTCCAACCACTCAAGCATGAATGAACTCCGATCATACATAAAAATTCAACAATTCTACAAATGTAAGATAGGGTTGAGGGCCTTGGCTAAGAGGAGGAGAGGAAAAGGTGAACTAAGGAGGTAGAAATATGGAAGAAAAAGACAAGGTGATAAAGAGGCAACAAGAATGTACTCTGAAAATAAGGAGGAGGAATGGGTTTGACTATATGGTACAAATATATTATAATTTTTGTTTCTTGATAAGTATCTAAGTACCAATAAGGTTTTTTGTTTTGATCTTGTGCATCTCAGCATGTCTCGCTAGGTGTGTCCTCCATATCAAGCCATCAAGCTAGAGAAGTTTTACACAACCAAAGAGGAATTTTATGAAATGTATGGATTGAGCATAATAGGTGAGGACCCATGTAGGCTCATAGATATTAATGTCCTTATAAAGAGGAATTTTATGAAATGTATGGATTGAGCATAATAGGTGAGGACCCATGTAGGCTCACAGATATTGATGAGTACCTAGTCATTTTTTTAGAGCTTAGAAAGGGTGCCAAGGTCAAGTGCAAGCATGTGCATCTAGACTTCTTTCAAGAGCTTATGGCATGGCATTAAAAGGTGTATCAAGAGACACCAATCAACACGTGAGGGTTTGTATACAATAACTTTTGTGCTGTGCATATGATCCATCTAAATTCAAAGTTGCATGGGCTTAGGTTGTTATGATAGTGTGATTACAATCGTAAAGAATCACAATCAACTACCACAGAAGATGGAGAGGTTTAGGCAACATCAAAAGGACTACAAGCCCTTTGTGGGTGATGCTTTGTCTGAGTAGCTAGCTCTTTCCTATAGGTTGTCACCACAGAGAAGTCTATTACCTACATATACATATTTTTCAAATCATCTAAGTATGTCCATGGATGTCATAATGATTGTGGAAGCAATGCAAACACCCATACTATATAGTGTGTTTTGCAACAGTGTGGTCTACTACATGTGTTGTTTGCAAATATTATACTGCTAAATAGATGGTCATCGTGTGCCAAGTTGAAGTTATTAAGATCGCACTCAAATGTACGTATAATGTTCCTTGCAAAATGATATTATTCTTAGTTAGTATGTTCGACTCAAATGCTAGTTATTTGTTACTCCACTAATGCTGAAGGGCTAGCACTACTTGTAGTGCTAACTAGCACTACTAGAAGGCCTATTAGTGCTAAAATCACTATTTACAATGCTAGATTGTGCTTACTAGAACAACTAGCAATGCTAGGAGGGCTTAGTAGCACAACTAGCTCGTAGCAATGCTAGGAGGGATTATGAACACAATAAACACAGCTTGTAGTACTTATAAGCACTCTTAGTAGTGTATTAATTAGCACTAATAACACTATCATAACTGCCTACTAGAATTAGTACCTATGTTAATAGTGTTGACTAGCACAAGTGGTAGGGCTTGGATGACTTATCAGCGCTACTAGTTGTAGGCTACAATTATAGTGCTATTAGTGCTTACTAGAACAACTAGTAATGTTGATATGACTTACTAGCACACACTAAGCACTATTTATAGATAGTCTTAGCAATGTATCAACACTAATAACACTATTTTAACTACTTCCTAGAACTATTAGCTCTGCTAATAGTGTTAGCATAGCTGGTAGTTCTTGTAAGACTTACTAGCACTACTAAACTATGCTAGTCTGCTATTTAGTACTACTAGTATTGCTCAAGTGGCATTGCTAAGTGCTTACTAGCACTCTTAGTAATGCTTAAGTGCTTACTATCACACTAACAATGCTAGTAGTGCTAACAAGCACTACTTCTAATGCTTCCTAGCACTACTAGCACTTCTTTCACTACTGTTTAACACTAATATTATTTGATTGCATTCTTCATCGACCAAGAGACCAGTAAAACCTAAAATGCTTCACATAGCAACGCTTCTAATTAGTGCTAATAGCACTAGGAGGGTTACTAGCAGTACTGCGAATAGCACTAGGATGGTCACTAGCAGTAGTGCGAATAGCACTAGGATGGTCACTAACAATGCTAATAGCACTAGGGTTTACTAGTAGTGCTTCATGTGCTAGTAGCATAGATTATGATAGTATTGTTACTATCATTAGATTATGATAGTATTGCCTATAGTATCATTAGATTATGATAGTATTGTTACTAGAAATGCTTATCATGATAGTATTATTAGCAATGCTTATCATGATAGTATTATTAGCAATGCTTATCATGATAGTATTGTTACTAGAAATGCCTCTTGTGCTAGTAGCATGTCCATAGTATTACTAACAGTTTGCTTGTCATACCAACAATTTTTACCATGCTAGCATTGTTTTACTAGCAATGCTTCTTATGCTAGTATTGTTTTCCTAGAAGGGATTCTTGTGCTAGTGCCATGCTAGTATTGTTACTAATAATGCTTCTTATACTAGTAGCATGTCTATGTCATAGGCAGTGGTTGTAGTGCTAGCAATAGTTGTTACAGTGTTAGTATCATGCTAGTAGTGTTACAAGCAATGCTCTTTGTGCTAGAACTTACTACTAGCAGTGGTTATAGTGCTATAAACATTTGTTATTGTGCTAGTAGTAGCGGTTGTAGTGTTGGAAACATTTGTTATAGTACTAGTAGCTGCATGCTAGTATCGTTGATAGCAATGCTAATATGACTAGGAGGGTTAGTAGGAGTGCTTCTAGTGGGTGTTTGTTTAGGCTCCTAATTGAGAGATACAAGGTTCAAGCCCCATCCTCTACACATGACTAGCATCAAATGGCATTGTGTCCCCCTTAATCTTTTCCATCTCAAATCAATTATGCAGGACATATCTCACAATTCTATCATTGCTGCCTTTAGAATTTCTTCATTGCTACCTTTAGACGTATGCACAAAGACCAGATGGACTACTTGAGTCACATGTGGAGTAACGCAGTATAATATATTCACGTGCAAATCATATTCTCTTATAACTAATAAAAATAATCTTGGTTGATTGGTGTCTAGTTTTTGGTTGGCTTTCTTATTGTTTGGAATTCGACTTGGTCATTGCTTAAAGGTTCTTATAGGTGTTATATGTTCACATCTTGAATGTCTTTAGAGGTTCTTTCATGTGAAGGAACGAGGAAATGTGTAGTGGAAAAGTGATGTCCTTGAAACTTTGCATTATTCAAGCAAGGGTTGATCATGATGCGCTTTTTCTTTCGAAAAGAACAACAATGTAGCGTGGGCCACCTTTTTCCTGCTTGCTTGGAGAGAGCGGGGTCATCACGGCAGAAGAGTGACTGACTTGGGGATCAATGATATGATATGATAGGCGGTTGAGTGCTGCTTTGTGGGACATATACTTCCGAGGGATGATCCCGATTCCCGACCGAGACGTTTCCTCCATTCTTTCTTTTCTAACAACCGCAGCCACCTGGCACCCATCCAATTTTCCAATATTAGAATTTAGCTTCACGTGAAAAAAAAAATGGCTTTCCTCGCAACCCAGGATTTCTCCTACTATACTAATACATGGGGCCAAATTTCTTTTTTTGCATTACTACTTAATTAGTAGTGAATATATATGGGACCAAAATATTCTTTGCTGTTAATTAATTAGTTGAGGTGGTATAACCTTGGAAGTGAGGTGGTACAACCTTAGGAGATAGATAGGATGTCACAAAAAAAAGGAATTCTCAAGCTTTCTCTTGATTTTTCTTTCTTTAACCGGGCCTTAGCTGGGAATAAAATCAAATGGGCTGTGGTGGCAATTTTGAGGCTGTGGCCTCCAACGCGAGAGAGAGAGAGGGAAAGAGAGACAAAGAGACCGAACGAACGTGAGGAGACAGAGAGAGTGATTTGAAAAAAAAAATTGTGCTATGTTCCGCTTCTTCTTTTTTTCGTTGGGTTGCGTTTTAGCCGGGCTGCGTTCTGCTTCTTTTTTTTCTTTTGGCTTGCGTTTAGCTCGGCCGCATTGCGCTCTGTTTTAACCTTAGGCTGTAAAGTTAAAACCTTACGACCATAATAATATATTATCGCTGAGCTCGAATATGGGACCAAATATCGCCCTTCTCTCTCTTTTGCTTTTCCTTTTAAAACAAAACAAAAAACATTTTGTTTATACTAATTCTACTCTCCCTCTCTCTTTCCCTCTTCTTTTTTTCTCTCTCTTCCTTCTCTTCTCTTTTTTCTCTTAGAAAAAAGCTCATTAATAAAACAAAATACCTTTTTAACTCTCTCTCTCTCTCTCTCTCTCTCTCTCTCTCTCTCTTCAGCCCTCTCTCTCTAACTCGCTCTTGCTCTTTCTAAAACTTTCTCTTTCTAACTCTCTCTCTCTTTCTCTCTCTCTAATTCTCTCTCTACCTCACTTTCACTCCTCTCTTTCTAATTCTCTCTCTAATTCCCTCTCTACCTCTCTTTAACTCTCCCTCTCTCCCCCCCACCCTCTCTCACACTCTTGCTATCTTTATTTCTCTCAAACTGGCCAACTCTCTGTAACATATGTACTCTCTCTCTCTCTCTCTCTCTCTCTCTCTCTCTCTCTCTCTCTCTCTCTCTCTCACACACACACACACACCCTCTCTTCTCTCTTTAACACACGCACTCTCTCTCTCTCTCTCTCTTTCTCTCTCTCTCTCTCTCTCTCTCTCTCTCTCTCTCTCTCTCTCTCTCTCTCTCTCTTTCTAACTCTTTTCCTCTCTCTTTCTCTCTAACTCTCTCTCTCTCTCTCTTTTTAACTCTTTAACTCTCTCTCTCTCTCTCTTTTTAACTCTTTTAATTATCTCAATCTCTCTTACTCTTTCTCTCTCTCTCTCTCTCTCTCTCTCTCTCTCTCTCTCTCTCTCTCGTGTTGGTAAGTGGGTGGTCTATCGTGAAGGGAAAGCTATGATTGAAGACTTTCGCACACCCAAACCGTAGTGATGGGATCATAATAGTTTATCTTTAGAGCTTTCTTCTTTCATGAACATGAAACACTGACAAGACCTTTAGGTCTTCAATGATGATGTATTTAATAGTTTATCTTTAGAGCTTTCTTCTTTCATGAACATGAAACACTGACAAGACCTTTAGGTCTTCATGATGATGTATTTTGTCTTGTATGCCTTCATGGCATTTTGTAGACGTTAATTTGACTTTCTTTCTTTCTCTCTCTCTCTCTCACACTCTCACTCTCACTCAATCTCTCTCTAACTTTAACTCTCTCTCTCTCTCTCTCTCTCTCTCTCTTCTCTCTCTCTCTCTCTCTCTCTCTCTCTCTCTAACTCTCTATTTCTCTCGAATTGGCTCTACCTCTGTTTAACTGCAACCGGACCTTTAATTTTCTTGAAGATAATAATCAAAAGCCTCATAAAAATTATATCAAATATCAAAACAACTACTTGAATTAAATTGAAAAATTAAAGCACATATCAAAACATAGAGCAAGAGAAAGAAATACATCACCATCAACTCAAGGCAACACAAGACTAGGTGCAATCTTCCCCCCCCAACGTGAGTGGATTCTTCTCGCGTGGGTATTTATAATATATTCCAAAAGTAGGCTTTCAGCCAAAAATAAAGTACACATCCATATTTGGACTTTGCCATTTAATAGTCTTTGTCCTCAATTTCAGCCTTTGTCCTCAAAACCTTCTAAGGTTTGCACAATTTTTCTAATACAATAATCTAACTTGTGTACATATGCACATTACAAATAAATCAACTAATGCTCGTACGCACACTGTACAATAAATTGACACGTGCACACACACACATCACACTGATGTCAAAATAATATCAAATGCCATAATACAGCCACAAAACATTGTGAGATCGGTCCACACGCCATGACTCAATCCACCATCCGTGCGACACCTAAATCGGTACCCTCGCACTGTGCAACACCTAAATCGGTACCCTTGCACACCTCATCACCTAAACTCATAAACATAAACCACGTCAGTAGTAACAATCAATTGACATCACATCAATCAATCCTAACGTGTTCATGATGAGAAATAGGCATCATAAAAAATATAAATCAAATATTAAATGACCATGATTATTATTCAAATAACATGGGTCATAACAGTCCCTCCTGTTGGGAATCAACTGTCCTCAGTTGTACAATCAATGAGTGGATGGCTTCATGGTACAAGTGGAGGACAAGATCATCACATCAAACAATTTCTGAAAATAAAACCAAACAAATGAACGCATGTGAAAAGGATCTAAGTGTCCCATACCACATAGGTACCTTCCACATACAAGCACTCGCTGGTGAAAGATAGAAGACATAGATACGTCTGGGGTAAGCATGTAAAACCAATCTAATGTCCCATACCATAGATTAATTCCACACGACACTACCTTAAGAATAGAAGTTTGAGACGGAGTAGCTAATTCCCTCTGAAACTTTCATTCCGACATAACTTTTCTCTATCCTCAAAATTAAACTACAAGTCTTATTCCAAAAAAGAATTAGGTCGAAATGGAAATTCTTATCAACTTAAGATTGAAAAATAATCACTTACATTACTGTCAATAACTTGATCAATTCTGGGGATTTGTTCTTGATCTTAATCTTGATGAATTCTCGAGATTTGTTTTTAATCTTGATCTTAATCTTGATGAATTCTCGAGATTTGTTTTTGATCTTAATCCTAATCTTGTAATTGTCTAACTAAATTCAAAAATTATAATCTTTGAATAGGTATATAATTCTTGAATTTTGTGAATCTTACTTGTAAACAATGAAATCTAAAGGGAATCTTGATCTTAAGCTTAATCTTAAACTTGAAATCAGAACTTGAAAAAAAATAGATATCTTGCACCCTAGTTGATAGCAAGAACTTGATATACTAATAATGAATCTTGGCTTAGATTAAAAATACTTGAATGGACGAAAATACTAGTAATGAATCTTGGCTTAGATTAAAAATACTTGAATGGACGAAAATTGAGAAATTAGTCTTTAATTAATCATAATTACAATTCTTGAATAAATCTTGTTCTTAAGAGGTTTAAATCTTGTGGTTGAATATATCTTTGACTTAGAGCAATTCTTGGTCTAGAAAAAATCTTGTACTTGGATCTTAAACTAGAACACTTGAAAATTTAGACAAACTTTACTTGAAAGAATCTTGTACTCACATAGATCTTAAACTAGAACACTTGAAAATTTAGAGAAACTTTACTTGAATTGGTATAAACTTCGTAATTGTGATTGGTATACAACTTAAACTTGGTTTCTAGTCACTTGAGAGCTATTTCTTTACTTTTCTCATCATCACTAAATTCGATGGTAAAGCAATTGATAACTTGAATCAAAGACTAGAGAAACTTGCTTGGTTCTTGAATCTTCAAATTGGTCTTAATCTTCTATGAAATGTCTAGCAATCATTTTTTTTTACTTGAATTTGGGCAACTAGATCTTGAAGATAACTTTTGCTAATCTTGTTTCGATCTTTCTAATTAGGTCACTGTATCGAAAATTCTTTTCAGGAGCTAAAGTTTTCTAACTAGGTCTAAAAGAAAAGAATACTCAGGAAAACAGATACAAAAGCAAACAAGAAATTGTGTACAATAAATAATTTTTAACACATACCTCCACCTTTGGTTAGTGTGTCGAGTGCGTTAACCTCTTCGGTGTCAAGCTATTCCTGAATAGTACGATGGTGCAGATATTCACCCATTTCTTGACAATTAAAAGGAATAGGAAAAATTAAAAACAAGAGAAAAGATAGGATTTCTTATCTCATATGGAACGTCAAACTAGATGTGAGTCCTGCCAAGTTAGCTCAATACACAAAATGCATAATTTTTCAAGAAATAATCCATGTACTCTTTAAAATTAGAAAACTAGCCGTAGGTTAAAGCAAAATTTTAATGATATCTTCACTAACAAACTGTTTATAGTATTTGTACTTCATGAGGATTTAGAAAACAACATTATTCACAAGAATTTGACTAAAGTCTCAAAATTTCTCTTGAGGTAAATTCTAAAAATCTGTAGAAGAAATCCAAACTAACTATATGCACATGAGATTCTTTTTCATAAAATATGCTGGGAAATAGTTTAAAAAAATATTTTCTTTTGTAAAACATTTTACTAATCTCATTTGGAAAGCTTTAAGCTTATTTGAAAGCTTATTTGTAAAACTTAACAAAGCTTTATAATAAAAGCTTTTTCAAGCATTTTTGAGCCTGAAACTGTCAACTCAGCTAACAAAATTTAGAGAAGAGGTCATATATTTATAGATATGGTCTCCTTTTTAAAAAAAAATTCAAAACTTTATACTAAGCTTTATCTCATAAAGCTTTTAATATTTGATTTATTAAGCTTATTAAAAAGCTTATGAAAGCTTTACTTAAAGCTTGCCAATGCCCAACGCCAAGTGGGCGCTGGAGAAAAAAGTCATCAAAATATAAAAATAAAAATAAAAGTAAACATTGGAAACTTATAAAACTTTTAAATATAAGCTTTGTAATAATCAAAGCTTTTAAGCATCACTAAGCACAATTAACGAAATCGGAGTCTGAAAATTTCCCTGTGAATTTAGCGCAATCCTGAAAAATTCCTCCCCCCTGCGTTCGCAACGTTCGACGTCGCTGGTCGGATGGACAGAGGAGAAAAATAAAAATAAAAGAAAAATTTCTACACCTCCTGGGTTTCGCACAGCCGTTGGAGATAAAAGCGCGAAGCGGTGCTGCCACCCGGATTTGATGGAGGGAGAGAGAGATTGGAAAATTATATATATATATGTTTAAGCTTGCGCCCAATGCATGAACTGAGGAGGAAAATTAGATAAAAATCAAAGTAATTTCGATGCTTGGGTTGGCTGTGTGGTGAGATTGAAGGCAGAGATGGTGGCGCCCGTGACTGAGAATTCAGGGGTTTTGGGGCTGCAAGACTAAGTACAGAACAAGAGCTGCTACTCCTAATACGATGATAATTAGTGCCAGAAATTGAGCAGACCTGACTTTGAAATAGAGTGGCACCTTGGTGCTATTATGGAAATTGAGCAAAGAAAGGTTTAGCAATTCTACTTGTGGCTCTCCATGCTCCTCTGCTTGCTCTTTCAATCCGTACAGACAGATTAGGAAGAGGATTAGTGAAGAGGAAAGTGGTTTCATGGTTTTGAGAAACCCACTAATGGTTTTCCACCAAGTTTTACCCTTTGGGCAATAGATTGATGGAGATTGATTACCCAATGGTCAAAAACAAGCTTTATTTCATCCATACATAAACAAAAATCCCTAAACGTGTTCTTCTTCAATTTAAATTCAAGAAAATTACCGAAATCATCTCAGTTTTTGTCTCTTTCACCTCTTTTGACCGCCTTCAAGAAAATTAAATTACACCAAAGCTCTGATACCACTGCAACCAGACCTTTAATTTTCTTGAAGATAATAATCAAAAGACTCATAAAAATTATATCAAATATCAAAACAACTACTTGAATTAAATTGAAAAATTAAAGCACATATCAAATACATCACCATCAACTCAACGCAACACAAGACTGGGTGCAATCTTCCCCCCCAACATGAGTGGCTTCTTCTCGCGTGGGTATTTATAATATATTCCAAAAGTAGGCTTTCAGCCAAAAATAAAGTACACATCCATATTTGGACTTTGCCATTTAATTAGCCTTTGTCCTCAAACCTTCTAAGGTTTGCACAATTTTTCTATACAATAATCTAACTTGTGCACATATGCACATTACAAAATAAATTAACTAATGCTCGTACGCACAATGTATAATAAATTGACACGTGCACACACACACATCACACTGATGTCAAAATAATATCAAATGCCATAATACAGCCACAAAACATTGTGAGATCGGTCCCACACGCCATGACTCAATCCACCATCCGTGCGACACCTAAATCGGTACCCTCTGTTGAAATATACAAGTGAATAGCGTGTGTGCGAGAACAAGCTCTTGGATAGAGGCTGTAAAAGAGGAGATGTAATTGTGAAAGAACCTGTGAAAAGGTTAGAAGAATCTACTGGGAGAGAATAATGGGTAGCATGAGGGAATTTAGGAGTGTGGAGATATTATGGGAGATAATCAGGGAAAGAGAAGAGGTGGAGAGAATCAGGCAAAAGGTGGAGATATTCTGGGAGTGAATCATGAAGAAATCAATGGGATTTGATGCTTGATGTAAACACTATAAATTGAGGCATAGCCTAATGAGAATTTGCTGGTTTTTGAGTATCCATGCCTACATTAATCTATTTGCTAATTATTCACTAATTACATCTTAATCATTTACTAATCACTTTGTTAATGATGTTGATTCTAGTGTATGATCCACCATAGCTCATCATTATGCTCAAATTTTAACATGGTATCAGAGCCATGCCTAGATCAATTAGGTTTATGAGCCCATTAGTTAATTAATTAGGATTAGTAGATAATTAGCAAAAAAATCAAATTTTAGTGAGTTTTTCACCTTCCCCTTCAACCCCAGCCAGTGGAGGATCTCTAGCACCTTGCACACTCACAATTAGGGCACAAGCTTCTAGCATATCATAGCTAACCTCCTTGGCTTCAAGCCCATGAAGAAAACGCAGCAAACCGCCAACGAACGAAGGAGAATTTGATGTTTTTTCCAATGCGCTTTTTCTGAAGGGAACTGCAGATCTCTCCTTGCTCAAATCAAATTCTTCTAATTCCTCTTAGCCCAAGGGGTAATCAAGCATGCTCTACAAGCTGGTGAAGACAGAAATCAATTTCATCAAGTCTACAGTGAGATCCAAGCTCTTCATCAAATCTGCGGTGACTTTGGTAAAACCAGAGATTAAGCTTTCATTATTTGGTCAAATCTTGTGTTTCTTGGCTTAAACCTCTACTAGACTCATTGCTATTGATGCCTTTGAAAGCATTTGAGCTCATTTGAAGTGGAAGGCACCAGATCTGGACTCCCCGCATACTCTGTTTTTTGTACACAAAACAGAGCATTAATTTGCTAATCATTAATCAATGCTAATCACTATATTTTGGTGCAATTGAGGGTTCAAATTAACCATTAGGTATCTGATACAGATCCCTATAACTTCAGATTACAAATCGGAGTTGGTTTGATACTCCAACCATCCCGTACAAATTGGTTACCCTTGATTTAATGTAATGGTAAAATTGTGCTAAATTTATGAAAATCATCATTTTGCATTTAACCCTTGGTTAATGCCTATAAATCCCACTCAAAATCAAGATTATTCACAGCGAGAGTTGCATTTGAGAAAGTGCATAAGAATGGATGCTATACGCATTATGTATTGGGCACATTGCATCAGTGTAAAAATCGGAACAGACACTGCCCTTGTCCAGAATAAGGCAAGAGGTAAGACCTCCCGCATAAATTTGGGTTTGCATTGCATAATGACATAAGATAAACATAAAAAGCCCAAAGGAAACTGTCAGCAAAACATTGAAACATGTTGCTCACATGGAGCAAAATGACCTGACGGCGGCGGCGGCGGGCCGGCAGACGAGCTCATGGCCCCAGCCATGAAAGAAGAAAAATATCTCTTCCCAAGAAGAGGATCCACACCAAGAAGAAAAGCTGAAGGAAGACATGGACATGAGAAGAGAAGCTGCCACAAGAAGAGAAGCTACCCCAAGAAGACTGAAAGAAGAGACGGATGCGTGGAGAGAAGCTGCCATGAGAAGAAGACTGAAGACAAGAGAAGATGTGAGGCTCCAAAGAGTGAGGAGCCATGTGAAAATCTCTGAGAGAGAGAGAGAGAGAGAGAGAGATCCCACAACCCAATGTAACCTACCCCAACAAAGTAAAACCACCTCTGAGCCACCGATGATGTAGGCCACGTGGTAGATGTATGTGTGAGCACTTTAGTCAAGGTTGCGGGCACTTATAGTAGCCTTGGACACATAGAGAGAGAGAGTGTCAAGGACTATGGAGTTTAGGGACTTGAGGCACTGGTCGCGGACTGTCAAGTAAGAAAGAAACTTGATATAGGGTCCAGGTGTGCTAAGATAACTTGAGGGGAGGAGTAGACACTGGTCGCGGACTATCAAGTAAAGGGAGGCAAACTTGGTATAGGGTCTAGGTGTACTAGGATTATTCACTTGAGGGGAGGTGTTGAAATATACAAGTGAATAGAGTGTGTGTGCGGGAACAAGCTCTTGGATAGAGGTTGTAAAAGAGGAGATGTAATTGTGAAAGAACCTGTGAAAAGATTAGAAGAATCTACTGGGAGAGAATAATGGGTAGCATGAGGGAATTTAGGAGTGTGGGAGATATTATGGGAGATAATCAGGGAAAAGAGAAGAGGTGGAGAGAATCAGGCAAAAGGTGGAGATATTCTAGGAGTGAATCATGGAGAAAATCAATGGGATTTGATGCTTGATGTAAACACTATAAATTGAGGCATAGCCCTAATATGAGTATCCATGCCTACATTAATCTATTTGCTAATTATTCACTAATTATATCTTAATCATTTGCTAATCACTTTGTTAATGATGTTGATTCTAGTGTATGATCCACCATAGCTCATCATTATGCTCAAATTTCAACACCCTCGCACTGTGCAACACCTAAATCGGTACCCTTGCACACCTCATCACCTAAACTCATAAACATAAACCACGTCAGTAGTAACAATCAATTGACATCACATCAATCAATCCTAACGTGTTCATGATGAGAAATAGGCATCATAAAAAATATAAATCAAATATTAAATGACCATGATTATTATTCAAATAACATGGGTCATAACATTAACTCTCTCTCTTGCTCTCTCTAACACACACACTCTCTCTAATTCTCTCTTTAACTCTCTCTCAATCTCTCTTACTCTCTCTAATTCTCACTATTTCTATCAAACTGGTCAACTCTCTCTCTCTCTCTCTCTCTCTCTCTCTCTCTCTCTCTAACTCACTCTCTTTACCTTTCGCTGACCCTCTCTTTCTCTCTCTTACTCTCTAACTCTCTCAAACTGGCCACCTTTCTCTCCAACTCTTTCTAACACACTCTCTCTAATTCTCTTTATTTATAACTCTCTCTAATTCTTTGCCTTTCTCTGACTCTCCAACTCTCTCTCCCTCATTCTCTCTTACTCTCTCTAATTCTCTCTATTTCTCTCGAACAGGCTATCTCTAACACTCACTTTCTCTCTCTTTACCTCTCTCTCCCTCTGTCTCTCTCTCTCTCTCTCTTTGTGTCTCTAATCTCTCCAATTCTAAAACTAGTCACTCTCTCTCTCAAACATACTCTCTCTCTAAATCTCTTCTCTCTCTCTCTCTCTCTCTCTCTCTCTCTCTCTCTCTCTCTCTCTCTAACACTCTCTAACTCTAATTCTTTCTCTTTCTAACCTCCTATTTCTCTAACCCTCTAGCTCTTTAACTCAATCTCTCTCTCTTTCTCTCTCAAAAGTAGTGGTATAGTATAGTACCTCACTCTCTCTATATATCTCCCTCTCTCAGTAATTCTCTCTTTATCTCCCACTCTCACAATTCTCTCTCTCTAACTCTCTGACTCTCTCTCTCCCTCTCACTCTCTAACTCTATTTCTCTAATCTCTCTCTCTCTCTCTCTCTCTCTCTCTCTCCTCTCTCTCTCTCTCTCTCTCTCTCTCTCTCTCTCTCTCTATTTTTACTCTCTCACTCGGGGAGTGCACTACTAGAAACCCTATGTATCACGTGCGTTCAAAAAACCCTTTACCTGTGAATTTTTCATGAATAAAATGACCCCTTTTTCTTTATGGACTTGCGTTTTTTTTCTTCAAAATCGATTAAAACAACCCCTTCTATAAATGTGTTTCTGTAACACTCCTTAACTCTCTCAATCTGTCTTACTATCTCTAGCTCTCTCTAGCTCTCTCTCTCTCTTTCACTCTTTGTAACTCTCTCTCTCTACTTCACTCTCACTCACTCACTCCTCTCTCTCTCTCAAACTCTCTTACTCTCTCTAAAACTCTCTATTTCTCTTAAACTGGCCAACTATCTCTCTAACTCTTTGTAGCACCCTCTCTCTCTCTCTCTCTCTCTCTCTCTCTCTCTCTCTCTCTCTCTCTCTCTCTCTCTTTTTAACTATCTCAATCTCTCTTACTTTAACTCTCTCTATTTCTCTCTTTTTTAACTCTCTTTAACTATTCTCAATTTCTCTTTTTTAACTCTCTTTAACTATCTCAATTTCTCTTTTTTAACTCACTTTAACTATCTCAATCTTTAACTCTCTCTATTTCTCTTTTTTAACTCTCTTTAACTATCTCAATCTTTAACTCTCTCTATTTCTCTTTTTTAACTCTCTCAATCTCTCTTACTTTAACTCTCTCTATTTCTCTTTTTTAACTCTCTTTAACTATCTCAATCTTTTCTACTTTCTCTAACTCTCTCTATTTCTTTTACTTTCTCTAACTCTCTGTCTTTCTAATTCTCTCTTTTTAACTCTCTTTAACTATCTTAGTCTCTCTTACTTTCTCGAACTCTCTCTTTTTGACCAACTCTCTCTCTCTCTCTCTCTCTCTCTCTCTCTCTCTCTCTCTCTCTTTACCTTTCTCTAACTCTTTCTTTTTAACTTTCTCTAACTCTCTCTACTTCACTCTCACTCTCTCTCTAACTCTCTCTCTCTCTCTCTCTCTCTCTAACCCTCTCTATCTCTCTTGAATTGGCTAACTCTCTCTCTAACATACTCTCTCTCTCTCTCTCTCTCTCTCTCTCTCTCTACCTTTCTCTAACTCTTTCTTTTTAACTTTCTCTAACTCTCTCTACTTCACTCTCACTCTCTCTCTAACTCTCTCTCTCTCTCTCTCTCTCTCTCTCTCTCTCTCTCTCTAACCCTCTCTATCTCTCTTGAATTGGCTAACTCTCTCTCTAACATACTCTCTCTCTCTCTCTCTCTCTCTCTCTCTCTCTCTCTCTCTCTCTCTCTTTAACACACACTCTCTCTAAATCACTCTTTGCCTTTCTCTAATTCTCTCTATGACTTACTCTACCTTTCTCTAGCGCAATCTCTCTCTCTCTAACACTCAATCTCTCTCTCTCTATCTCTCTCTCTCTCTCTCTCTTTAACTCTCTCAAACCCTCTTACTCCCTAATCCTCTCTATTTATCTTGAACCGGCCACCTCTCTCTCCCTCTAACACTCACTTTCTCTTTCTAACTCACTCTCTTGTACCTTTCTATAACCCTCTCTTACTCTCTCTAACTCTCTCAATTTGGCCAACTCTCTCTCTCTCTCTAACACACACGCTCTCTCACTCTCTTTACCTCCTCTCTCTCTCTCTCTCTCTCTCTTCTCTCTCTCTCTCTTTACCTTTCTCTAACTCTCTCTATCTCACTCTCTTTAACTCTCTTTCTCTCTCTTTCCAACTCCCTCACTCACTCACTCTCTCTTTCTAACCCCCCCTCGCTCTCTTTTTTAACACTCTTTCTCTAACCCTCCTCTCTCTCTAACACTCTCTAATCTCCTCTCTCTAACTCGCTCTCTCTCTAACTCGCTCTTTCTCTTTCTAACTCTCTCTCTCTCTCTCTTCTCTCTCTCTCTACTCTCTCTCTCTCTCTCTCTTTCTAACTCCCTCCTCTCTCTTTCTAAACCTCTAACTCTCTCTCACTCTCTCTCTAACTCTCAATCCTCTAAGTTTCTCTCTCCAAACCTCTAACTCTTTTCTCTCTCACACACACTCTCTCTAACTCTTTTTACCTTTCTCTAACTCTCTCTCTAGCACTCATTGTTTCTCTCTAACTCTCTCTCTCTAACACTCATCACTGTTTCTCTCTAACTCACTCTCTTTATGTTTCTCTAGCTCTCCAACCTCTCTCTCTCTCTCTCTCTCTCTCTC